>NC_137165.1:29712858-30312858 GCF_951394435.1 Stenella coeruleoalba | reverse complement strand
ACAACTAGAGAAAGCCCGTGCGCGCAGCAACGAAGACCCAACACAGCCCAAAATAAATTAGAAAAATAAAAAAAAATGAATCTTGGGGAGTGAAATAAAAGGAAGAGAAATAAGAAAGGATTCTTCATAGCCTAATACCAAATGAATTACGGATTCAACTGTAAGAAAACATTTGCCATCTCAATGCACAACAACATCAGCGTCCTCAGGATGTGTTTCCCGCACCAGGAGGTTGTGAGTCTGGGCTGGACCCACACTTGCTTGAAAATCACTCTACAGGCTACCCCCTCCTCCAACTCCAACACACACCATTTCCGTGCATTCCGAGCTGTCAGAAATCTGCCTTCCTGCCCAGCCGCCCAAGCTAACCCTCGTGTACTGTAACCTGTGCACGGAGGAGGGCATCAGGTTTTCCCTCAGCAGGCGTGACGGTCAAGCTCCAGCTTTGCTCAACTGAAATACAACAGGCTGGACACATCCAGATGTTCAAACAGCTCGATAAAGCCTGGGGGAGGCCCTAGGACCACAGGGCCTCCTCCTGTGGGCAACCTTCTCCCCTCCCCCAACTCCAGGCTCCTAGTGCAAAGGGCTGCTCCTTGGGGACAGTGCAGTGACCACGCACACCCCAGGGGTGGTGGCATTGCAGAACCGCAGGGAGAGGCCACGGGCAACTAAAGAAGCAGCGTTGATCTGCTCCTGAGACGTCTACAAAATGAAAGAGGCCACCAGCCAGGTGTATCACATCTCTGTGCATACAAATACACCATGGAAAATTACAGACTTCTCACACCTACCAAATGAGCCATAATAACCGCAGATTCTCCCCAAGTCCTCCGGATGCACCACCCATCACCAGGGAGACAAGTCGGGGGCCTGAGAAACACCTTTCAGAAGGTGGGAACTGGGGCTCGGGACGCAGCTACCTGGCCTGTCAGGGTCTCACTCGGGACAGACCCAGGTGGGGACGTATCTAAAAAAAGTATCCAACCTTCCCTGGCTGCAGTGATATCTGCGGTTCGCCACTGTCCTTTTGTAAATGCCTGCTGGGTACATGTGAAGATAAGACGAGTATTACATTATGATGCTTCCTCATGCATGAAAGTCTATTTTAAAGAGAGTCTGGAGGAGGGGAGGGGCCCGAGCAGCAAGGGGGACAGGCCTGAGGAGGGGAGGTTAAAAGGAAGGCTGCTTTACTTAGAAAAGTCTCAGCTACAGAATAAAACTGTGCTTTACCTGCAAAGGAAAAACTCACTAAAGTTTCTCTTTGGTTCCAGAGAAAGAAATCTATAGGCACGGAATTTCAGAGAAACTGATTCTGTTTCCTTATTTGCTTCCCATTTGTCCCCCACCCCACCCCGACTTATATACTAACTCTTAGATAAATATACAAACACAGACGCCACCCAACCCGTACCAAATAGGTATGAACACAGTCTTCACCTTCAACTTCATTCTTAAATTTCACCTTCAATTTCATTCCCTCCCATGCAAAGTAGCATACACACTACAAGTCGTACAAATTCCTGCTCCAGGAACTCTGGTGACGCATTCTTTTGGAAAGCAAGGAGTATCTGCATGTATCAGGGAATGACAGTTAACTTTGCAAATTTGTCCAGACAAATCTAGAAGCCCCCCCCCCCACTTTTATTAAACAGGAAAGTTCAGCATCTCCCACAATCCTTCACCAGCACACTCTTGCTTCCGGGGTCTCTCAAGGCACCATGGCTTCTGCTCCCTTCTCTGTAACCTTGCCCGACTCCTCTTTTTTTCTCCCGCTCATAAACCTTCAGGCTGTCATCCACCCTGCACTGTTGCTACCCCCAGTCTCGCCCTCTGAGTTCTTCCCCGCGAGAGGACGTGGCTTCCACAGCCAGCCACCTCTCTAGAGTCCCCTCCCACGCCTGTCCCCAGAATGCCAGCCTCCCTCCTCTGCCTGCCATTGTTTCCTGCCACATGGATATTCTGGGACCTCAAAACCCAGCCCATCCTAACGCAGATGTATGTGCCTTCCCCCTAAAACTCCATTTCCACCAGTGGACCACCAGCTCCCACGGGCTGAGCTTTATGCCCTCGCTGACCCCTCCCTCTCCCAAGCTACCCTGCCCCCTTCTGCCATCTCATCCTCTGATGCAACCTTCGCCCCACCCCTTCTTACCTTTTCCACATCCCTCTTAGTTTCAGGACTTTGTCACTGTAAGTCTGGACCTACCACACGATGACCTCTTCCCTGCGATCACTGACCACCCTTGTTCACCGGTTCCACTCAGTGAGGCCTGGTTATTTTTCCCGAAGGACCACTTTGAGCCACCCACGTGTCCGAGTGTAGCTGGCCTCGACCCTGCCTGCCAGCCTCAGGTCTCTCTGTCCCCCACTGATACATGTGCCCCTCGGTCCAGCCACTGGTGGATCACTGTCCCCTGAATTCCCTCCGGCCCCCTTGCTCACGGGGACACACCTTTGTCCAGCCTCTGTGGTGCAGAGAACAGAGGCAGGCCACAACACGAGGACATCCATGAGGACACCAGGGGAGATTGGCCCTGGGAGCCACGTTCTGAAACCACGACAGGACACAGGCTTGGGAGCTTTCAACAAGGAGGCTGGATGTGAGACCAGGGGAGGGGAGGGGAGGGGAGGGGAGGGGATTGCGCAGGAAACAGCATGGCCTGGAGGGCAACGACCCGGCACTGGCTCCCCTTACAGCGTCATGAAGGAGAAACCAAACTCTGGGGAAATGGAGAGGACAGAGTCATGGTCTAGGCAAGAGAAAGTTTGAATAGAAACCTCTCTCCCAAGCCATGAGCACCTTGTGAACAGAAACCACATCTTATGCCTTCTCTGCCCCTCACCCCATGGCAAGGGCTCATGGCTTTCTGACTGACTAACAGATGAAGGGCAGCTCTGGGGACGGAGCAGTTGCTCTGGAACTTTCAAGACCTGGACTCTTGCTGATGTGTGGAGTGACCTTGGGCCAGCTGACAAATGTACCGTGCCTAATCTGTTATAAAGGAGGGCTTGCAAAACATTTATTTTTATTTTATTTTTAAAAATTAAATTAATTAATTAATTTATTTATTTTGGCTGTGTTGGGTCTTCGTTTCTGTGCGAGGGCTTTCTCCAGCTGCGGTGAGCGCGGGCCACTCTTCATCGCGGTGCACGGGCCTCTCACTGTTGCGGCCTCTCTTGTTGCAGAGCACAAGCTCCAGACGCACAGGCTCAGTAGTTGTGGCACACGGGCTTAGTTGCTCCGCGGCATGTGGGATCTTCCCAGACCAGGGCTCGAATCCGTGTCCCCTGCGTCGGCAGGCAGATTCCCAACCACTGCGCCACCGGGGAAGCCCAACATTTATTTTTTAATACATGCATTACATGTACGTAGCAGAAACTGCCAATGAGCTGGCAAAGTTGGCCAAAGTTGGCAAAGTTGGCAAACTACAAATCACCATTGTTAACGTTTTGGTGTTTACTTTTCCGAGCAAAATGTATCTGTGTCTGTGTGTAACGACATCTTTAATTTAAAAAAAGGAATTAACAGGGAAATAGGGTAAAGCATGCGTATCAACGTACTGTGCTGATTCCTCATCGCCCCGAATCGAGATCTCACCCCCAAGTGTGTATCACTGTCTGGTAGCTGAATACAACAAAACTCCCAGTCAGTTCTCTTCCATCCCTTAGCCTCACATCAGTCTCTAAGCCACCCCTCAACTGTGATGTATATGACAGCTTGGGAGAAGCCAACTGGGGACAATCAATGGAACAGACGGAGACAGGCCTGGCGAATGTGCATGAATTAAAAGGGAAACTCCACTGTAATAGGAACAAGATTCTAATCACTACACCTAATTACAAACAGGGGTGAATCACTGCAAAAAAAATTGTCTCCTACAGAACAAACAAAGCAATTAGTCGTAAATGGAAGCTCAGGGTGTGGCCAGCAAGTCAGAGCCTGGACCCCAGCTATCAGCTGCACATCTGCCCCCCCAGGCCACACTGGGGCGGAGGGTGGGCTGCAAGGTCAGAGCTGGGGAAGGGCGGGAGGCGGGTCCCCATATGCCACGCCTGTACAGACACGCACACACACAGCCTCACCTTCTGACCACAGCAGTGACCCCCACATTAGGTGCTGGAAAACCCAAGCCTGGAGCCCCGACTTTCCTGGATGCCAGAATAATGACTGGGGATTCAGTCTATGACAGAGCCACCTCCTTCATTCTCTGTCCCCATCCCTAGGTTACCAATAATAACAACACAATAACAATAGCAGTTAATTCTTATTACAATCACCGTATCCCCAACACCAGGCTCGGCGATGCACAGGGGGATCTGGCTTAATTTTCACATTAACCCTTTCAGGCAGCTACTATTATCATCGCCTCCACTTATAAGCGAGGAAACAGGTCTAGAGGGTTGAGCAGTTGGGCAAATCTCACCCTGCTTACGAGGAGCAGAACCTCGATTTAAACCCCACAGTGGACTTCGGGGCCCTCGCTCTTAAGCTCTGTACCGTGTTGCCCGTAAAACGGGAAAAGAGATGGCCATCTCACCAACCTGTAAGAAAGGAGGTGTCAAGTGGGAAACGCCTGGTGGACACAGAATAGTCAATAAATGTTACCTGTTGCTTCTCAGCCCTTTCCCTCTCCGCTGCCCCCCCACCCGTCCTCTCTCCCCTGGGTGTCCCTTCCAGAGGCCCTCGGACCCTCTCAGTCTAGGCTACCTCCTTCCCGTCTGCCTTGCATTCTGCAAGGAACCTCCCTGAGAACCCCAGCACGCGCGATGGCTGTGACGTAAGGGCAGGGCTTCCTGAAGGGGCCGTGCAATAAAATTTCCAGGTCCATCTCATCACCAAAAGCCGACGCGGGCTCACCCTGTCAGTAATGAGGGGAGTGAATCGGCCAGCACACGCGCCGTTCATTCGGTCAACCCAGAGAACTTTCTGGAGCACGCCAGGATCTGCTCTAGGCTCTGAGAGAGGGGGAGAACAGCACTGAGGCTGCAGGAGGCAGGTGTGGGGCGGCCTGGAGGCAGGGCCACCACTGGGGCGGAGGCGGCCCTGCATCCCTAAGAGCTGATCATGGCCTGGCCTGGGCCGGCGGGCAGGACACAGGTGGGTGGAGAATGAGCCAGGTCCTCGTGAGGGAGCTTCCCCCGCTTCAAGCTGAACTAGATGAAAAGCAAGAGCTTCTGGCTGAGCGTGTGTGGAGTAAACATAGACAAGTGTTTGTTTCTGACAAGTCTGGCCAAGGAGCCCAGTTCGGCCCAGTAAACACCCCGTGGGGTCCTCAGTCCAGCGAGTCCTCTAGACCAAGGCCCAGCAGTGGCCAACTTGGACACTAGCAAAGAGGCCAAGGGCTCGCGCCCCAGGGTCACAGAGACTTGGCCTCACATCTGATGCTGAGGGACCACAGAGTGACCTTGCGTAAGCAACAACGCAAGCTACTTAACTCTGAGCCTCCGTGAATAGAATGTCCGTAACAGGGGGATGAAATCAGATTGAACGAGACAGTGCATTTACACACATGGCAATGCATAGAAAGGGCCAGCTGCTGATGCTATTATTGTTGTTATTATTAATAATAATATTAATATTGGTTAGTCTTCTTATTTAAAGGCCACAGGTGAACCTGTCCTTAACTGAACATGCTCAGCATCACAAGGGACAGGACAGAGCCCCTGGGTGAAGCCTGGTCAGCACACACACTGTATACACCAGCTGGCCCTTCTCCACCAAGACTGGCTGTCAAACGCTGGCTGGTCTACCAAGAGGGCACCTGCCCACCCTCCTCCTCCCAGCTCCCCCACCTCCTTCTCTTTCTGCACCTGAGAGCCTCAGGAAGAGGAAACAGGTGCAGCGTCAGCCCCTCATATACAGCTCAAAAGAGATCTGAGGTATAGAGCCGCTGAGTCCCACCCTCTCCCGAATGTCACCTGGATGAGATGACTGGGGGTGCCTTCCTTCCCCACAGCCTTCAGGTAACCCGGTGAATGGGAAGAACGCAGGGTTTAGCAGCTCAAGACCCAGGTTCAAACGACCACTCCGTCACCGAGTGACGTCAAACAAATCGCCTCTCTGGCTTTACTTCTCTGGTTTGTAACATGGTGACAACAACACCTCCTAAGTGTGACAGAAGGTGACCACGTGTAGCAGATTGCACTCTCTGTGGATGGCCACATGTCGCCCACCCCACATGCAATACATGACCTTGATATGCTTCTTACCAAGAGAAGAGGTCTGTATCCTCTCCCCTTTGCTCTAGACCAGTTTGTAACTTACTTGTGTTCCAAGACTTTCAAGGCTAGGTCAGAAAAAGTGAGGTCACCTCTGTCTCACGTGCTGGAACACTTGTGCTGAAGCCCTAAGCCGCTCCCTAAGGAGTTCGACTGCCCTGAGGCTGCCATGATGTGAGGAAGCACAAACCAGTTCACAAGAGAGAGACCACATGGAGAAGTGCTGAGACCACAGGAAGACAGAGAGAGATGCTCAGTCAGCCCTCTACTGTACTAGCCACTGTCTGACTGCAACCTCACGAGAGGCCTCCAGCCAGAACTACCCAGCCCAGCCCCTCCCAAATTCCTGATCCACAGAAACCACGAGAGATAATTGTTGTTTTAAGCCAGTAAGCTTTGGGATGATTTGTTCTGCATCAATAGATAACTGGAACACCATGCATATGAAAACATGCTGTAAACTGATGGGTAAATATTAAGAACTACTAATGCTATAATAAGTTTTAGGATCATTTCCTCTTCAAGTCTGCCCTTGATTTTGTCTTTGGAAAAATACGTGTGTTGGGGATGGGGTGAGGAGAATGCATACAGAAAAAAAGCTGCTGAGAAAAAAAGCCCAAATGTCACCAAATGAATGGTGTCAATAGGCAAAATGACATCTCAATTCACCTGGAGGCATTGTTAGCAATAAAAAAATCTATGAACTCATTAAATAGTGACTTGCAGCAAGAGGATTTCCCCCAGCAAAGCCAAGCTAATTCTCTGCAAAGATCCTCAAAACCCTAACGTCCCATGTTGTGTAGAGGAGCTGGGTTCCCTGAGCCGCACACGAAGAACCCATCTTCTCTGCCCACAGGAAGAGAGGAGGATCCTTGCAAGACCGAGAATGCAGAGCTGGAATCTGGCTTCCACCCCACAGCTCGGTGCTGGGCTCAGGGAGATGTTCCCCACCAATCACAAAACAAGTGTGCCCGGGGAGGTGGGTGTCTTGCTTTTCGAAACCATAGCTTTCGCGTTCTCATCACGGCAGTTCCTGGGCGCAAATTGAGATGGTAAGGCTGTCAGCAGCCTAGGCACTCATCATCTTGACAGATACTTAGCTATTCATTTAAAAACAAGTGAGAGAACAAGCACCGGCTGAATTTTTTAATTACTCCTGGATAGGACTGGGAATGCTTTGGCATAATTGGTGTATTGAGTTTTTTTCCCCTTTGAAGGCCTTGTTGTAGCAAGAAAAATACTGTGTTTATGCGAATTAAAACCAACCCTTCTTTTAAATCATCTTAGCAATGGCAAGGCAAAGGACAACAGACGTTTATTCTGTATCAGGCAGTGGAGTGACAGTCACCAGGGCTGGATCTGCTGAACGTGTGCCTTTCGCCATGGACCTCTCTTACTTCCAGTCTCAGCTCTCGTTTATAAAATGGGTCTGATGTAACACGAGGTCATCAATCCCACTCGCTGTCTCCACAGCCCACTGAGGTATAACATACCATGGACCAGCTCTCCTGGAACGGAGAGTATTTCAGGGCACGTGGTGCCCAAACTCATCACTGGCCTCCATGGGATGCCAGGGCTGGAGCGACGAGCTGACCATCTGACACCGCACTGGTTCCCAACCACCTGCATGGACGTGGATCACCCGGTGACCTTGTTCCGTGCACAGTCCCAGGCCACTCCCCCGGAAAGCATGATTCAGTAGTTCTGGGGCGGGGCCCAGGAATCTGTGTTTTGGATAAATACAAGTCTAGGTGAAAAACATGGCCTGCGGACTCAGAAAGTCCTAGTCTCAAATCCCGACCTCCTGAGTAAGGCACTCCACGCCCCTGCCCCTCAACGTTCCCAGGAAGCACAGGAGCCTCCCGGCCCTGCCAGGACCAAGGCCGCCAAGTCCCCGTCCACTTCCTGCCACACGCGGCTGCCTAACCAAGACCTGTTCCCTCCTCGCTCTGAAAGCGGGACGCTGCAGAGCGCCTTTTCAGAATCCTGAGAACAACAGGCTCTCAGAAGACGGGTTGGGCAGGAAAAGCTGCACTGCAGAGGGCCAACGGCAGCTCTTGGGCCATCGAAAATAGCCACGTGGCTCAGTTAATAGTAAAGGTGAGGGTGACAGCCAAATTTAGCCCCCAACAGAAGTTGTCATCCTACATCTGGCCGCTGCAAAATACAAAACAAGAGGATTATGGTCCAAATAAATAGTATTTCTAAAGCTTTTTGGTGCCCCGCCCTGTTCAGTGCAGAGCTGTCCTTCTCCCACCCCTCACCTCTCTCAACCTCCAGAGGAACACGGATGCCCAGCTGGCCCAGGCTTGTCTTCCGGGCGCAGGCGGGGAGGCGGCTTACCTGAGCACGCCCGCGTGCAGCCACACACCTGGGCCGGCCACCAGATGGTTATGAGCTCACCTCCTCCGCTGGGCAAAACAATTACATGCTGGAAGGTGGCAGTGGTACTGCAGCCGAGAAACTGCCATCAGTGTATCAGCCCATCGTTAGCCTCAAGGATGGCTCGACAGGCCGGGGGGGCAGGGGATCTGTAAGTGGGGGGACAAGGGAAGGGGCTGTCCACCACGGGACAGGGGAGTCACTAAGACCACCTGGCAGAAACAGTATAAAACCTGGAAGCACCACATGGCCACGGAGGGCCAGAGGTCTCAGTCTCCGTGGATCTGTTGGGTAAGTGGCCGGGGCTGTGCTCAGAAGAAGGGGCAGGAGTCCCGGCATCCACCAGGTGATTGACAAGTCGGCCCTCCTGCACTTCTACTCTGCTCCAGTAACTACCCGTACTTGTGTCATGCCGAGATGATACAAGTGACAATAATTAAGCCCAGATCTCTGTGGATCGTTCCCAGTGATAATTCCACCTTTGTAATTCAGCTTCAGATAAACCCCTTTTGTTCTGCCTTATAACACAGATTCTAGTATCATTCAAGTATATTAACTGTAGCCTATTACTGTCACAAAAAATGCTCCCTGAGCCATAGCAAAAGACTCCCCAGACAAAACTTTATGTCATGTTAATCCAAGCTTTAATAACTGTGAGGATATATAACTGTATTCTAATTGTGCTCTGCGTTCCCGCATACAAAAACAGAAGATATCAAAAATGACAGTGGCAGATCTCTTCAAATAAAAAAGCGTGAATTCCCCACTCAGGGTGCTGGGATGCTAGGGTGAAGAGATAGATGCGTGTTTATATGGGGAAAGAAGCAATATGGGGCTTCCGAGGATAGGGAAGGCTTTGGGGCTGGTGTGGGACTACCAGAAATCAATGCCACCCAATGCCGAAGGCTGGGTCATGGAAGATGGTGGGAAGTAGCCATGGCGATGGCATGAGACGGGAACAAAGTCAAGAGAGCCATGTCAGAGACACGCAGGGGCAATAAAGAGGCTGAGTGGGGCTCTCCAAGGCAGTTATACAAATCTCCGGGTTCATGACCTGGCTTGAACACTAAGTGTTGTGGTGGTGACCTTAGCCAAGTCATTCCCACTCCCCGGGCCTCCCTTTCTGAAAAGAGGGCATTACGTCAGACCCATAGGACTCATCTCCTTGAAGCCCTCTCCTGGGGGCTCGCCAGGACCAACTGATGTAAAACTGCCCCCCGGGCCAGGTGCTCCCAACCTCCTTCACTCTGCTCTACTGTTGCTCCTTTCACATGGTCCTCATCTTCTAACACGCTATGTGATTTACTTAGTTACCATACTTGTCGACCATATGTCTCCCTCCACTTGAATTCCAATCTGTAAGGACCAAGATTTATGTGTCTGTTCTGTGTGTTGACGGACCCCTGCTGACCTGGACGGTACTCAGCACACAGCATGAGCTCCACAGATGTCTGCTGAATGACTGAGTGGTACCACCACCAACCAGGTGTGTGACCCGGGGACAAGATTTTTCAATTCATGGAGACTCCGTTTCCTTAACTGCATAAAGAAAATAACAACTACTTCCTAGCATTGCTGAGAAGATCAAAGAGCAGATGCGAAAGCACCTAGCACAGTAATTGGCACAACAGAGGCACTCAGAGCATGTTATTTTCTAGAGGAAAACAAGACCCTTTGAGGCTAAAGATGCAATTTTCACCGCTCAGACCAAAGGCAGTGGTTTCATTCAGTCACTGGTCTCAAGACCATCACAATATACCCTTCCTTCTTCTAGAACCTCCGCCTCCTCTACTTCTCCAGCCCCCAATCCCATTCCAGGTCCACAGTCTGGCACCTTTTCTACCACCAGAATAGGGCCGAAACAGCACCAGCCTCTTGCAGGGCACTGCTGCCCCATGGACTTCTGGGCACAGGAGTCCAGGAGGCCAGAAAGAACCTGGGCCACACATAAAATCGGGATGCTGTATTCTAATGGGTCGCCCTTACTGTAGGTGGTGAGGATGAAACACAACAAAATGAACGTACTCTGAAAGGAAGAATTATTACTCTCTGTTACTTAACCTCCTTGAGCCCTGGTTTCCTTATCTGTGAAAAGGGGGATTATAATAACCTGCACGACCGCATCTCATGGGGTGATTGTGAAAAACCGAAAGTGCTGGCGGCGGCTTCTGCTATTCAGAGAGGCAGACGGCAAGCGGCCAAGCACGTGCAGTTTGTGGCAGGAGACGTGGCATGGAGCACCAGCTCCACGGTGCACGCAAACCACTTACCTTCTCCAGAGGGCCACTTTCTTCTCTGTACCTTCCCTGTTCCATCTGCCTCACGATGCTGAGTGATGCAGGGGGCAGGTCCCTCACAGCCTGCCAATCACTTTCACAACCACAGGTACGGGGCATGAAATGCCCCCAGGGCCTACCTGCTCCCTGCGGCTTGGGCAGCTGACAAAGGTTTTACTAAAGCAACAGGCAGATTGGAAGACCCGATAGCTAATGTTTCTTCCCTCCGAGGACACAGATCTTCAGCCAGTTCAAGACTAGATCCTGCCTAACGTGGGATCCTGAATGCCTTCATCAGGTAGAAGGGATGGGGGAAGAGACATTTTGTCAAACATGTCATGACTCAAAACGCAGGCCAAGCGCCGGTGCCCATCTGGACCAGAGCTCCGCTGGGAAAGGACTGTCCCCAGCAAGCCTTCCGTGACTGAGATCTGAACAGGCAGCCTCTTTATTGATATTTGTGCTGCACTTAACAAGCAAAGAATAAAAGAATCAGGAGGTGGTAAGTGATGACAGTGACCTTGTTCATCCCTTTCTTCTTTCTTCTGTAGATCAACTATGCAACCAGATTTTACCATGAGGCAAGATCAGGAATCCCCAGTGTCACAGCAATCCTCCCTTTTACCTATCTTCTGACAGAGGCAAATGACAAAACCACCCAAAACTCCCACTTCCAAAAACTCCGGAAAGGCAACAGACAGAGTACGGAGGAAAAACGGTTGCTCTCCAAGTGTCCACGGCACCCACTTGATCTTGAGCGCCCATCAGCTGGTGCTTGGAATTCTGGGGGCCTGGATGGGACGAGAATCCAGAATCCAACCTTTGGTAGAGGAGCCTGAGTCTCCTTGGCGCCGGCAAGGACTCACTACAGTGGGCTTCATTTTTCAACCCATTCCATGCTGGCTCATCCCAGTCTAACAAATTTTCAGCTCCCCAAACTGGAAAACCGATGGAAATGGAAGCAGGACAAAGATACGCCAAAAAAGAATCCCAAGGGACCACCCCCTCCCACCCAGAGACTGGCCTGGGCATGTCAAAAGCAGGGGAAAGAGGTGCTGTATCCACAGCTGCTCCTGTGACAACTTCAATACTATCTGCCCGTCCCCAGTGCCAAAGACTTAGGTATCTGTTTGAGAAGCCTCCGTATTGATTAGGTCAAATGTTACAAGGTTTTTCTTTCCTGATTTCTTGACCTTAGAGGGTCCCAGAGGGCTTACCTAATATAGCAACTGCTGCAGTGAAAATAGCTGTGGGGGAGAAAGACACTTGGTAATTTACATTGTCCTGATTTTACTTGTCCAATCACCTCCAACGCTCCCGTGGAATCTCTCAAATCCTTCCTCCGCTTTGCACGGGGATTACTGAGTCCCTGACAACAGGATGGGATGCCTCGCTTTACTCGAGAAATACTGCTGAGAAATACAAATGAAAGACTGAGGCAATTCAGAACGTTATAAGTCAGAAACGATCTTTTTCATCTCCGTTAATATATGAACTCCAGGCGGCAAACCTGGTTTAAAAAAAAAAAAAGGAAAGAAAGAAAAAGAAAAAGCTTTAATCACAACTGGTTTAGGTGGTATCAAGAGCAAATTACAACACTAATACAGTCCTCAGAGAAAGAAAAATAAGTTTTAAGAGAGCAAAATGATGACTTTCGGAGCAATGTTTATCTTCCTTATGGCCAACGTTATGAATTCATCGTCCATTCAGGGAGAGAAACTGAGGCAGAGGCTGCCATTCTAGAAGGGCTGAGTGAATGGCAGGAAGGAGGCAAGCTGTGGCCCCATACTCCTATCATTAGTTGAGTTGTGCAAACTTTGAAAAAAATCATCATCATCACTTCCGAATCCGCCAGAAAGCTCGGTGATTCCTGAGGACCGGCAGGCAGTTTCTCCTCCCCCCGCCTCGTGAGAGCAAGAACCGCCATGATC
Organism: Stenella coeruleoalba; assembly: GCF_951394435.1. Classification (NCBI taxonomy): domain Eukaryota; kingdom Metazoa; phylum Chordata; class Mammalia; order Artiodactyla; family Delphinidae; genus Stenella; species Stenella coeruleoalba. Next base: position 30,300,047 of record NC_137165.1, on the reverse strand, counting down.
AAAGCCCCTCCCTTCCCCAAACACACACCTTCTCTGATGAACTCACGCTCGTGTACAGCCCCAGCTGACCTCCACGGTCTCCCAAAGAGCCCCCAAATGGCCAAGACCCTCCGGCTGCCAGAGTTCTGCATCAGGAGCTATGCTGCGCCTGCGTTCAATGTATCCAGGGTCCACGACCAGCCACAACCGTTTAACCCGAGGCTGGCTGCCTCTTTGCCCCAAGCGTTCTCCTGGGCTGCTTTCCAGCACCTCAACTAGTCTGAAAGTTACTTTCGATGCCAAGGTCAATGTCCGCCGAATTGCAGCTACATAGGATGTGGTTTTTCTAAGAGCTAACTTCCTAGAATCTCAGGGGTCCTTCACTCGCTCACTCCATGACCCCTTTTCTCCAACTCAGCTCTGTGCCTGGGCACGATCTGAGAGAGGCCTCCAGCCAGGTCTGCTGATAAGTGAACTAGGAAGAAGCAGGTTAGTCCCCTTCGTGGTAGAATCAAAGTAAACTGACCAATGTGGGTCCTTGGCAGGAACACTCCTGAGGTCAGAGGGTAATAAGCCCTTTATCCTGGCGCCAGGGCCACCACGAGCTGTGAGCAAAAGGCCCACGAGGGGCAGCGTGGCCCCTCCCACCCCGGAACCCTGGCCAGGTGCTCGATGGACGCCGCACGCACCTTGGCGCCAAGGAGTCTGAGCCATTCTAAGTTACTGGTTCCAAGCACTAAGCTGCTGCCGCTGGCTAAGGCGAGCACAAAACCGAGGGGAAGGGGGTGGAGTGGGGATAAGAATAAGCAAAGAACGGAACCATCCCCCCAGAAGGCATTTCAGACACTCAGAACGATCTGGAAGACCAAAGTGTTTACTCAAAGCTCTTTTAGGATGTGCCCCCACTTTTACTCTATGGAAACGAAATATCGGGGCATCTCACCAAGACCATGGTCACTTCTGGGCCTTGGTATCGTGAAACAAGAGCCATGACATTTTATTCCAAATGCATCCCCTTTGGCAAGGGTAATCTATTTGCTTTGGAATCAGGACACGCGTGTGAATCCAGCCCAGCCGCTGCCCCCTTCTGTGCTCACTCGCCTGTACTAAAGGCAACCACGAGCCCTTCCGGGATGACTGAGGGTGGCTTTCAGAGGCAGAGGGCTACCTGCAGTGTGAGAAAAATTTTAAATAGCCCCCAATTCTCCAGGCTCTAATTAGAAGGTGTCTGCAGAACTCCTGCCAGAGGAGATCTAAGAAACGGACAATATGGCACGTGTCAAGGACAAGCATTTTGGCATGATGGCCACCCCAAGACACTTGGCAAACTTCATCAAGTTTCAACAATAGATCTAAACATATCAGGCTTATTAGCACAGCAGAGGAGAGGTCCCTTGGGTACCTAAAGGAAAGCCTGTTGCTAAACCTTCTAAGTAAGCAAAGGAAAGAACTAGAGTTTATTGAGTGCTACACGTTTCATGTACATTATTTCATTCACATCTCCACTATGACCATTCACCATTTTGCAGATGAGGAAACTGAGGCTACGGAAGATTAAGTAGCTCGCCCCAGGAGAGCTCCAAGATCCATGATCTTTCTGCCAAAGCTTGCCCCCCTTAGGAATATTCTTGTTTGCTGGAAGTGGAAGCTAAGAGGGCTTTTCCAAAGACGTTTTTATGTCTCCGAGTCTCCCATTAGATAAACTCAGGTGAATCTGAAGCGAATACAATTTGTTTCTAAGGTTCCATCACCTGGACATCCCAAACACCCTTTCTTCACCCTCCTGTTGACCCCAATTCTTCATCCTTCAGATAACATACAGCGGCACAGGCTGCAGTACCCACCTGGAGATACTGAGATTTATAAGCAGATCAATTTGCCGCTTCTGTCCTTCTTTCTCAAGTCCTTCTTAGCAAAGGTTTTACCATCAGGAGAATGGATGGTAACCATCTGTCCCAGGGCAGAGGTCAGCAGCCTTTGGGTGCCCATTCCAGCTGGGTGAATGGCCACCCCTTCCCCAGGTGCCCAAAGGTAAACACAGAGTCAGGACGGCAGGTGTGCGTAGTAACCAGGATAAGGAAGGCACACAGTGGGCTCTTTATTGATGCTGCTGCTGATAAATAACTGAGAGGGAGCTGCACATGCTAGGGAGGACTTACAGGAAAGAAGCTTCAGAGGATACAAGAAGAGGGGCCACAGCTAATGGAGTCTTGCCAGGCACTCAAACCACGGTGGTCCTGGGAAAGCTGCTGAGTGGTACGGGCTGGCCACCCGGACGGGTGCGTACAGGGGCTCTGTCCGCTGAGAGCTGGGCTGTGCAGTAGCCTCCCTGGCCAATTTGGAATTCCGAAGCTCGCGCTCAGAACCCAGAGCCATCTGGCTCCAGTTCAAGGGCTGCTTCTTCCCTACAGGGCAGACCTGCTCGTCTCTCCCACACCTCTCTCCCTTCCTCTCCTTGCACACGTGCTAGAGAGCATCTCTTCCGGCCCCCCGCAGCCCCTCTCATCCTTCCCCTTGCTGCTGCTCGCCTCTCCTGGTGATACATTCTCCCTCAAGAAGTTTCATCAGGCCCCACTGATAATCCCACACCCTGGGTTTTTCACAAATGCATGGGACTGGGAAGCTGGAAAGCCCTCCGAGATCTCGTCCAACTCTCTCCTTTAACAGACGACGGCTACCTGGGCTCCAGAAGCCATGTGGCTTACCCAAGGCCACTCAGCCAGTTGGCAGCGGAGCTGGGACGCAAACCCAAAGCTCTTAATGACCTTAATGACTCTGATGACACATAAATGAGCGGGAAGGGGCTGCATCTCTGGGCAGGAATTGAGAGTGAAGGCCTCTGGCCACTGCCTGACTCCCGGACACCTGTTCCTTCTCAGACAGAGGGCCCGCGTGGGAAGGGCGCCTGGAGCCCTCTGCCAGCACATCTGATTTCCTCTCCTGCCCTGTCTGCGCCGCCAGCTCTAACGTGCCGTCATCTTGCAGGATCTGAGCACATTTCGAAGCTGCATTTCTGGCTCCGAAAAGTGCGCGATACACAGCACTGCATCCCAAAAGAACTAAAGAGAAGAACAAGCCGGCCCCTAGTCCAGAAACATAAGCTCCAAAGGCCCCCAGGGGTAGGTGGAGAGAGTTAAATACGATAGTAGGAGAAAACGATCTGCCCAAGGAGAGGAAATGTCAGCCCAGTGCTTACGATCTTGCATTATTCCACTGAGCTTCCGCAGATGCTGGAAGGGGGCGGATGTTTAGGATGCAAGGAAATATCATTTCCTCCCGGGACAAGGAGTAGGGAGGTGGTGTCGTTATATACGAATGAGTTTTCCCCCGGTCGTTTTCTCCAGAAATCTCGCTACCACCCTCAGGAGGAATGAGGCAAAGTGGGTCCGGCAAGGTTGTCGGGAGAAATGAGGCAAAGTGGGTCCGGCAAGGTTGTCGGGAGAAATGAAGGTGGTTGCCTGCTGTCCTGGGATCCATACGGGTCTTTCTCTGCCTCCCTCTCTCCCGCGCATGTTCCAAGGGGGCCCAGCACAGGGCGAGCCACTGGGAGGGGCTCCGAGTCTGGTGACCCATGGACAGGCCACAGAATAACGACTGAACACTGGGCCGTGTGCACAGAAGGGGCACAAAGTGCTACGGGAACGGGGCTGGGGGGAAGCGGGCCGGGGCGGGCAGGGGGGCTGCCACGGCCTCCAGCTGTCTGCCGGCTGAAGGCTGGAGAAAGTGGGGGGCACAAAAGGAAGAGAGCTCCAAGCAGAGGGCACAGCCCCATCAAAGAGACAGAGGAGAGGGGACATCCAGTTTGGGGCTGGAGCTGAGAGGTGAGAAGGCAGAGGCAGAGAGGGCCCGCCCTGAAGGCCCTGAAGGGCTCCCCTGCCACGCAGGGAGCTGGCTCTCCTCGGGGGGTGACGGGGGCCACTGGAGGGTGTCGAGCAGGGGAATGACGCGGCCAGACCAGCCCTTCAGAACTTTCCTCTGGCAGCACGTGAAGGATGGAGCAGAGGACCAAGCTGAAGGTCAAGAGAAGAGTTGTGGCACTTGAGGAATCGCACAGGTGAGTGATGAGGGAGCAGGGGCCAGGGGCAGAGTAGCTGAAGAGAGACGAGAGTTCAGCAGGATTTTCAGGGATGGAAGGAATGATGAGTGTAGATGGGATGCACAGGAACAGGATCTGACCATGGCCCTCACCTGAGGGGACACCCTCATGGCTCCGAACAGGCCAAGTGGAACTCCTACCTGGGCACCAAAGCCCACCACTGTCTGGCTCTGCCGTCTCAGGAGCTGAGGCCTATTCTTCCCTCTCATCGCACCTCCTCACAGAGCCTGTGAGCCAGCCCTTGCCAGGCATCCTGCACTTCCCACACCCGTACCTCAGGCCACGTCCCCCCCACGCACCTGCAGACACTCAACCTATCCTTGGAGTCTAGCTCATGCTGGGTTTCTCCGCCTCCCGCTCCACTTTGCACACAGCCAGTACCCTCCTCGTAGAATGGAGTTGCCACTGTTTCCCCCCCAGACTCGAAGCTCCCTGCAGGTATCTTGGCAGCCCTCGTGGAGTCTTGGACACACCAAGTGCTCCACAAGTCCAGCAATACACCGAAATATCAGCAGACGGTGGAAACCCCAGGTGGCGGAGATAAGGGAGCTCTTTCAAACTGATTCTCACTTCCACACTCACGATGCGCCGCCACTTATATCCTCCCAAATCTAAAAGAACCACAGAGCCCGGAATTTATTGCCTAAAAGACAGCCTACCCGGAGGAAACACAGACACCCTGTCACCAGCGAATATGTTTTCTAAACACTCACATGTGGTGGGTGAGTTTGACAAAAGTGGGTGCTCAGAATCCCATATGTTATTTGCATATCCTGTAAGGAAGCCACCATCAGGTGCCCTGCAAGAGAGAGGATACGGAAACACCATTTCTTTCATGATTCTAACGACCCAGACTACTTTCAGAACCCAATTTTGGCATCAAGAAAAGCCTTGTTTTGGACTTCCCTGGTGGCGCAGTGGTCAAGAATCCGCCTGCCAATGCAGGGGACACGGGTTCGAGCCCTGGCCTGGGATGATCCCACATGCCGCGGAGCAACTAAGCCCATGCGCCACAACTACTGAGCCTGTGCTCTAGAGCCCGCGAGCCACAACTACTGAGCCCGCGTCTCACAACTACTGAAGCCCGCGCGCCTAGAGCCCGTGCTCCGCAACGAGAGAGGCCACCGCAGTGAGAAGCCCGCACACCGCAATGAAGAAGAGTAGCCCCTGCTCGCTGCAACTAGAGAAAGCCTGCGCGCAGCAACAAAGACCCAACCCAGCCAAAAGTAAATAAATAAAAATAAATAAATGTGTTAAAAAGAAGAAAAAAGAAGAAAGCCTTGTTTTTTGCTGGGCTGCGTTTTGTTTGGTTTTGCCCTTCCCCATAGAAAGGAGACTCCGCTCATTCAGATGAACTGAAGTGAAAAGAACGCAATACCTCTGCTCTAATTCCACAAGGCTAGGAGAGCCCCTTATAAACTCATTTCTGGTTCTCAGATGCTTGTTGATTAGAGGAAGGGTATTATGTGCACTTTCCATGAGGAAAAACCATCGCTGTGATGTTCCTCCCTCAACACCTGGGCAGTGAGAACACTGTGGGCAGACATGTGAGTGTTTAAGTCAGAGAGTAACCTGCATGAGGGGAGAAACCCCATTTCAGAGGCCGTGGAAAGCTGTTACTCTGGCACTGCATCCTTGGGAGGTGACAGAGGGAGTGAGTCCGGTCAGAGAAACAGACCCCTAAAGGCCTCCCAGAGCTCTGACTGAGGGAAGCCGCGTCTGGGGCATTCCTGTAACACAGGAGTCTCGGCCTGCAAGTGTGGACCGGGCTTAGAACATGGGTGTCCGCTCTGCTGCCAGGTTCCCCGATAGCCTCCTCCACCCTACGATCCCTTCCCTTCCATGGCCGGAGCAGGTGGCATGAGAATTGGGTCTTCAAGCAAGAATGAGAGCTCTGATGGGGCAGAAATGGTGCTGTTTCCCACACTGGAGTGGCAAGAACAACCCCGGCAATCTGGAAGAGACCGGAACAAGTCAGGAGAACCATAGTAGTAGCCCACGGGGGCTGGAGAAGTTGGGAGGATAACAGGGAAAGGAGACAGGGTCCTACCACCAAGCAGTAGAGACACACTGCCCTCTGAGAGGCCCAGGCTTTGTTCAGGAGGCCGTGGGGAACCAGCAAGCATTTTCAAGCAGGGAAATGACATGAATGAAGTTGTTTTTCAAGCACATTTCTCCAATCACAGCTTATTGGATCAACTGGGTAGAAGGGAAGCACAGAAGGAAGGCACTAAGCAGGCTACTGAGCCAGTCTAAGTAAAAAATGTACATAGAGTCTGAGACAATCAGGAAAGAGCTTCTGAAGCTGATGGTGCCACAGTCAGGGAGAGAAGTGGGCTGCAGAGGTAATCGCATTTTTAAAATTAATTGGGGGAGGAGGGTGATAGAAAAAGGAGGGAAATATTTGAGGTTTCCAAGCATGGCTTAGTCCGGGGTAGAGGTTCAGATGTGGGCCCATTCACGTAATGGTGATGCTGGAGATGGGGCTGCAGGGAGAAGATGCAGGGGATGGAGCCATAGGGACATCGACTCTGGGGTCAGGAAAAGAGAAGCAACCACCAATGGAGGTCAAGGACAGCGAGAGAGAGGAAGGAGGACAGCCAGAGAGACCAGTATCCTGACAGACAGACTGCTGGAGCCAGACTCGAGTCCCAGCTCTGCCACCTACCAGCCGGGAGAGCTTGGGAACGTTTGTCAATGTCTCCTTGCCTCGGTTTCCCCAGCTGTAAAATGGGGTCTCGGCTCCAAACCCACATGTTTATTATACTCGGTACTGTGGCTAGAGCTGGGACCCTGCAAACCTCAAACATCTCTGCTTTGCCACTGGCTCCCTGTTAGGCTCTGCCAGTGGGGGGCGCTAGAGAGAGACCCTAAGGCTGGAGGAAGAGACTTGCCCCTTCCCATCTGCTTCCTGTGAGCATCACCCCAGCAACACTTCATCCTGGCAGAGACGTGCCTTCCTGTACTAGTTGCTGAACACAGTTTGCTGCTTCTCCCAACGCCCGCAGAACTGGGGACATGGCGCCCATCCCCCTCCTTCAGAGACACCAGTACCAGGGGCAGAGACGCCCTCCTCAGACGTCTGGGGCCCTCCTTCTCCAAACATCGGAGTTTTAATAATTCCAACCTCGTCAGTCCCAGGGTGGTGGCTGCTTCCTGCAGTGGCTGCCTCTGTGGTACCTTAGAGCAGCGGTCCTCAAAGTGTGGCCCCAAATCAGCACTGGTTACCACTTAAAAACTGACTAGAAAGGTGAATCTGGAGGCCCTTCTCCAGACCCACTGAAGCAGAAACTCTGTAGCAGGGACCAGTAATCTGTGTTTTAATAAGCCCTGCAGATGTCGGATGCACCCTAACGTCTGAGAACCTATGCCTCAGAACTTTCTTTTTACCTTCACAGTTACCTAGTTAACTTTATATCCCAAGTCTTTAACTCTCTGCACAAATACCTGGTGTGGTTTCTGTCCCCTAAACAGACCCCACTTCATGTAATAGGGATGACAGTATCTACCTCATAATACTACTACTACTTATCATTAGCACAGAAGCCAAAGGCAGAACTAAGAGATGTTATGGTCAGTAGAATCAAATATAAAAGGCTATTGGATTGGGTTATTATTATTGCCTTTTAGAACAAAATGGGGGTGGGGGAACCTAACATAAGCACAGAGCCAGACTCTCTCTTAGAAAAGACTTCCTTCTCAGTCAGTTCCTTCACGGATGCCATGCAAAACCACTCCATCGATCAAGCTGTCAGAATGAACTGCAAAATTCTGAACAGTCTCTCTCCCACAAAATGTCCACATAATCCAATGCATCTGGGGGGCCTGGCCCTAACTTTCTACAATGCAGGCACATTCAGATGGCCTTCAGAAATCCTCACAGCAGCACTGCTGTTCACAAACAGGGAACCTATAATATAAGTAACAGGCACAGAGTCTCAGACGTTAGAGGAGAAGGGACCACCCAAAATCGTCCAGCCCAAACCCCTCACGCTTCAGGTAAGGATGCCGAGACCCCAGAGGTGAAGGGACTTGTCCAAGGTCAAAGGGTTACCAACATCCCAGCCAACACCAGTACCAAGTTTCCCAACTCCCCTCGCACCCAAACACCCTTCCACTCTGTCGAACGTGAGTGACAGGCCTGGCCATGGCACTCTCATTTCCAAAGTACAATAATTTATCAGTAACAAGCAGCAAGAAACCCAGTTGTAAATGGGGAGAGGAGGACTATAGGAGTAAAGCTGGGAACTGCTTAGAAGGGGGCATGACTGTCGGTAGGCAGTTTTCCCTGCCCATCAAAATAATAAATGAAGTCAGGCTTTACTGTAGCATGGACACCAAAGCAACTGTGAGCCCACGGTGTTTTCAGTTTCTTGGGAGACGGGCAAGTCACTCCAAGACAATGCGTTCTTAATACGTTCTTAAACAGATTCTGACTCAAACCCTGAGACAGTCGGGCCTCTTCCAAGAAATGTTAGTCAGTGTGAGATATCTCTTTCAGTTCTCTCCAGCAGATCTCCTTGGAATTTGCCAGATAAAAAGGCATTTGATCATGTGGTCGAAGGTTATATGGAATACATTATCTGCCTTCCACCAGGATTTGTGCATCCGTGTAAGACCTCTGGTTGGGCCTCCATCTTGAGGTGCCGTAGCAACATGAAATCAACAAGGAGAGGACTGTTAAATGAATCGTTTACTGATTTCATAAGAACCTGTCTTGCAATTTATAGTTCTATTATCTTTCCTACCCGTGTCTTAACGCCTTTGTATAAGAGCTGCAATCAGACTGAATAACATTGGAGAATCTAATAAGCATATACAACCCTGGACTCCAGCCGACAGCTATAGACTGGTTCCGACGGTAGTTACGTTCCTTTGAGGCCAAGTCCGACCGCTGCTGCCTTTTCCTCGCCCCTTCTGCAACGGGGTAAAAGTTAGGGAGCAAATGTCCTCCAATAAGCTTTATATTTTCAAATGAAATGTTTTTCTTCCTTGGGATATCTGGAGCCAATCAAGGCAGAGTTGAGTGGCATTCAGAACTATTATATGAAAGAAATATCACCGGCTGCAACCTAACAATTGTCACTTTTAAAATTCCCCAAAGAGACCTAGTTACTAGCAAAGGAGAGGGAGAGAAAAAAAAAAGCAAAGTATAGTTTCAATGACAATTGTGCTATTTTCAAAGCTCTTTCAGTATCATCAGTGATGCCATTTTAGTGGCAGAAGCACATCTTGTCACTCAGCCTCAACTTAAAGGCCGTTTATGAAGAAAATACAATGAAAGCAGACTTATTTGCTGACTTATTTATTTGGGTGGAATAGGTTACGGGTTATTTTGGCTCTGTGCTTTTCAGCAGGACGGATGTATGCTTTGGAAACACATTACCTGCTTCTCTGTAGTCTTCTCAGGAAAATCAACCCGAGACAAGACCACCAACTATGGGGAGATGCAGACTTTTAATGGTTACAGCCTTGGGGAGGTCACTGTAGAGTGCACAACGACCACGAACCTAGAGGAAATGGGTCTCCCCTTCTCCAGCGCCCTGTGCACACTTTCCTACCCTTCCTGGACAGCCACCGGAATCCTGAAATGCCATCCGTTTCCCTATCAAGGTCATTTCCTGCCTCCAAAGCCCAATGGCCACTAGCAATACAAACCCACCCCTTTGTCTCATTTTTTTAATTTAATTTAAAAAAAATTTTATTGACGTAGAGTTGATTTCCGATGTTAATTTCTGCTGCTTATAGCAGAGTGACTCAGTTATACGTATATATCCCTTTTCCTATTCTTTCCCATTACGGTTTATCACAGGATATTGAATATAGTTCCCTGTGCTCTACAGCAGGACCTTGTTGTTTATCCATCCGATATGTAACAGTTTGCATCTGCTAATCCCAAACTCCCAACCCTTCCCTCCCCCACCCCACCCCTTTCTCTTAGCTGGTTAGCAAGAAGTGCTGTACGGTCTTCAGGACACTGAGGGTCACGGCTGAGGTCACCTCCTTGTTGACGCTCACCTCCTATTAAGTGACTGCAGCGTGGGCTGGCACGAAAACAAACTCACGCGAGTTACTTTGCAAACTTCACGTCTCCGAGACTAGGACGGCTTGGCCCCAAAGGTAGAATGTGGCAGTTCTGAGAACACAGGATTTTTGTGCTAAATGTCTTCCCCTCGTCTATTTATAGTGCCTCGTCTCTACAGCTGAGGTCTGAAACCCAGCCAAGCACAGGCAGAGGTAGGCCTGTTAAGTCCTGCTCACATGATTCAATGTCAAAATTCTGAATATATTACTCAAGGGCTTAGGGTAAGGCAGGTGCTCTGATGAAGGCGACGAGAAATCTCCTCTCCAGCTTCAAAGACTCTCACGCTTCTGGCTGGAGCCTGAACCTCGGCTAACGTCAATGTGGGTTGTGTTTACTGGCTTTGAAACACTAAGGAAGTTATACTCCTGTTTGGTTTTATTTTGTTTTTTGCTCTTACTAGTTACATTGACAGATGCCTTTACAGGCTGACATTTAAAGAGCTCTTTCTCCTGACGATTGGACCCTAGTGAATCGCTAACGTGCCGTGGAAGGATTACTGGCATTTCAGTGGCTCTGCCCTGGGTGTGGCTGCCAGCAGGACCCTGGACACATTACTTGCCCTCTACAAGCCTCAGTTCCCATGTGTAAAAATTAGATTCTCACTCCTCAAACCTATCATCAAGGATTAAATGGGTCACGTTTGTAACAGGCTAGGGAAAGTACCTGCTAGCACGTAGTAGGGCTCAAAACGGCTGCTCAAATGTGGCCCCGGAGGACCCTGCTGTCCCTACCACACAGAACAAACACAAATCCAAAGTCCACTGGCTCCGATCAGCACAGACATGCCTGAACCTTTTACCACTGCTTTGCCCTCACTTGAGAACCAAAGATTCTAATCTTGATACTTTTGACTTGTCTTTCCTGCTCTTTTCTTGGAGGAAATGATGAAGTACCCGCTATTAAATATAATGCTGTTTGAGATTAAACCATTAATGTAAAAATGGAACACTGAGGAGGTTTAACACAGAGCACGGATGAGAAAACAAATCCCATTCCAGCAAAAGGCAACGCAGTCAGGATCAGAGTCCAGAGAAGAGGGCTGAGACCAAAAAGCCAGGCTTTAGGGGCCCGGGAGGAGCCTGTGCTCCGGGTGACACTCTCTTCCCCATCGGTGTATCCCCAGTGCAGGAGTGGAGAGGGGCTACCACTCCCTATGCCCCATTCCCACTCAACAGCTTCAGGCTGCGAGACTAATCTCAGAGAGCCCCTATCCCTGCTGCCGTCAGTCTCCCCAAGCCCCCGGCAGCCCAGGACCCCCAGGTCACCGACAGGGCTCCACGGGCCAGGAGGTCCCCCCGCCCCTTCCCTGTGGCGCCTGCCCCCATATCCCTCGCCCCCATCGGGCACCACCGTCTTCTACTTGTTTGGCTGGAAGCTCCATGAGGGCTAAGGTTTCAACTGTTTCGTTTGGTGCTGCACCCCCAGTGCCTAGGACACGGGCACGGAGCAGGCAGCATGCAATGGCTATTTGAAAAGAAAAATGAACAAAAGCATTAACAACGAGACCACGTAGCCATTCTCCCGAAGGATTAAAGTTAAGTCCTTGCTTGTTTTCTAAAGAGAAGAAATCCATACTTTAGCGGTGGGAAGAGGGAACAAATAGCTTGGCCTCCTACCCAAGGACAGAAACAGGACTGGCTTGCACCAGAACCTAGCAGGAGATCCCTGAACGCCTTCCGACTCAGAGAACTACCCCGTGCTTCTCCCAGGACTGCCTGGGGCCTCATGGTGGCCTTCCTCACATCTCTGGCTCAATAACATGAGAATTCAGAAACCCAGTGACATAAGTGCTGGCCTTGAACGTAACAGAGAGACGTCAGTAGAACTCTATCTATCGGACTTGGATCTGGGGGGCAGATAACACTATAATACATACTTCAGAGGCCTGCGGCCTTTTCTTTCTGGAGAAAAGAAACTCAAATATTTGGCAGTGCTCCTAAAAGCTTCCCGTCCTGTAATTTAAAACAAAACACAAGAAGTACGTAACAAACCGAGGCTTCTCCATCAGACTGAACCTGTGCTTTTGAACCGGGAAAACATCTTGAAGGATGTAAGTAGGAGGCAACAGGATGCTGAATATTCTAGAATCTGGGGCCCACTGGGCACTGTCAGTTCTGACGGGCTGATTCTGATCAATGGGTCCTTCTCTTCGCTAGAGGCCAACCTCCCCAGAGCTCAAGGGGGGCTGTATGATCGGACCTTTTGCTGGCTTCTGGCCTGCAGCCCAGGCATGGGGTTCACCCTGCTAGGAGGCTGCAGAGCCGGTGAGGAGATGCCAGTAAAAGCCCCTCTGGGTGGGCGGGTCCTCACAGGACCGGTCTCAGGCCCCATGCTCTCTACACACTAAACTTCCCCCTCGAGCCGCAGCCAGCATCCTTGCAGGGAGGACAGGGCGGGGAGTCGGGGAGCTTAGCTGTGGCTCCCTCTATGCTCCAGGCTAGGTAAGGGCTGGTCAGATGGACTAAACCAGGGCTGGGACAGCCTCTCGCTTTCAAGCTTTTCCAATGCCTCCCACTTACGATGGCCACATGTTCCTGACCAGGAATCACCCAGGACACCACGTCTCCCATATGGAAGGAGAGCAGGCCTTCTGCAAAAGAGCTCTAGAGTCTGCAGGGGCTGTTCTTTGACCAACCCCACCTACCCTCCAGCCCCCGGCACACAGCATGGAACCTCCTCTTGGCAGCCTCCCTGGCTAAGTCCACTCCCCTCGGGTGGATTCACATCGGTGCACGAGCAGAAGCCACGTTCAGAGGCGTTCGGGAGGCTCTGCAGGAACGTGTGACGCCTCGCGGGGCGGGGGGCCGGGGATCCTAGGAGCTGCCCGGGGATGGGCTGCGGTTAACCACTTCTCTGTTTGAGAGAGCCTCCGCGGCAGCGCAGGGCTCAAAAGGAACCTATTTCGGATCAGCAGCGTCAGGCGTCTGGAGCAGCCCGGCTCATTGGCAGTCGGCTCTCCTCGGAACTGCCAAACTCTGAATCCATTATAGGCAGCTGTGTCAGGAGAAAGCCCAGCTTGTCAACAGAGACTCCTTCCATGGAGGCCACACGCTGTTTACCTCTCCGAAGTTGAAATAAACAGCTGCCCTTCTCCACCCCCCCAGAAACACACACACACATCTGAGGCCGTGTGGGGCTGAACTCTGCACCAGAACTTGGGAACAGTCGGGAGTCCCCTCCCCACCCCACCCTGCCTTATCCAAAGTTTGGTGGGATGCCTCTGTCCCTCCCCTCTGAGCAAAGCCCCCAAACCAAAGACCTGTTCAACCAGTCAAGAGACCATGGGACAGCTGGCCACGTGGGGATGAGGCTTTGTAAAAAGCAGAACTTGGTTTTCAAGTTTTCAGTGGCAAAGAGTGAAGATAGACAGGTCTACCCAAGTGCCTTGTGTTGGGGGGTGGACGAGGGGGAACCAGGTTTCTCCTTACTTGGCTCCAGAGCACCTATGATGCTCCCGTGTGATCCCGGAAAAATGACCTAACCCTTTTGAACCTCAGTGTTCTCATCTGTAAAATGAGAACACTGCCATCTTCCAAGAGCCGTTGTGAGGATTAAATGATAGAGCCTCGGTACTTAGCTTCTTGCCGCAGAGACCCTGAGGTCCTCAGCGATGACAAAGCCACAAGATGGAACCTGGATCCCTGAATCACTGCACGGATGAAAGGCCAACCGGGAACTTCCAAACAGAACTGTTAGGTGAGCCAGAAATACGCCTCCGTTGGGTTAAGCCTTGAAATTCCGGGGGGTTAGTTATTTCAGCAGCCAGTATTCCCCTAATGCGGGGAGCCATAAGGACAGCTTCCTGTTCAGGATTTGAACCCAGGCAGGCAATTGTGGATTCCTTGCTCTCAACTCCTGCAAAATACTTAAGTCGCTGAAGGCTTCCACCTACACAAGAGACCCATCCTGCACCTCCTCTTGCCCTCTGATGAGCTCAGAGGAAGGTGCCCGGAGGTGCAGGATGCCTGGAATGCAGTGTGGATGCGAAGGAGGGGAGCCTCATCTTCCCGGGGCTTCTGCTCAGGCTCGCCAGGACACATACAAGGCTATTAAGCAGAGGGAGCCGCTGACGCAAATCAGCTTGGAGAGCCCTATACGTTGTGAGTGGCGGGCGCTAACCGTTTGCGTGACAAACCTCCTACAAGAAGCCGGCTAAACTGCCCTTTTGTGCCAATTAAAGATTCTCCAGAACACAAAGATTACACACCATTCTGCAGCGCTGACAACAATAAAACAATTTTAAAGGCTATTCAGATCTTCAGTTCACAGCTGACATTGGCGGGAGGGGGAGATGGGCTGTGCCTTTGTTCTTTGTTGTTGTTGAGTCTTAAGACTTAACCGGAGGATATGGCGGGGGTGGGGGGGAGACTGGCAGACAGCAAGAGTTTGAAATGCATTCTTGGGAGTTTTTATAGGAGAAAAATGAACAACCTGATGTTCTTTTCTTGTGGGTGGGTGTGTACACAACCTTGTGTACACACACACACACACACACACACACACACACACTCTTTCTTACTAGCTCCTCTCCTGGGGTCTTCAGCAATAATTCCCGAGGAATCCTGGTCTCTCTGGGGGTCTGATCTACCCAGAGATATGGGGTATGGGCGGCACTCACAGATATTTTGGCACCAATTAATTGAAACGACAAGGGCAAAGGCCCAGGAGCTCTTCCTGATGTGTTTGTTTTAAAGGCACATTTCCAAAACAGTGAGAGCTTTTTTTTTTTTTAAAGGTCTTTGGTTTTCAGAAATGAAAAATGGAGCCTTTATCCTCAGATAAAGCAAAGGGGGGCGTTTCTTTTAAGTAACAGTATATGGCCTATTAGATCCTGATGAGGGATGACTAGAAGCCCACAGATGTCACATGAGCTTTATTCTTTCCACCCCCGTGTGTACACGTGTCTTGGGGGCACCCCCAGTAGTCACCCACAGTCCTCATCATCCAAGAATGGGAAGCGAGCATCTGTTACCCAATAAGCCCATGAGTGTCCACTCAACTGGACCCTCAGTGAGGACAGGTAGCCCCTCCTAGTTCTTTTGTCCATCCTTTTGCTTCTGGACATAGTCAGAAGCTCCTGTCTATGGTTTCACTCTCAGCCCCAATACCTTACAGTGCCTTGAACACAGTAGATGCTCAGTAAAAGTTACTGTATTGGACACGTGTAGACACGCTTGCATCAGGCACCTCAGAGGTCCACAGGTCACCTCAGAATTCAAAAGTCCACAGAGTCCTTCCTATTCCCACACAGAGCAACAGGGCATGGGGTCGGCACTGGGTAGAAGAAGGAGCATAGGTTCCAACGGATGCTTCTCAGTCAGAAGCGATTTGGTTTCCCAGGGGACTCTGCGATGTCTGGAGGCATTTTTGATTGTTATGACTCGGGGGGGGGGGGGGCGGCGGGGAGAGGGGTGCTACAGGCATCTAGTGGGGAGAGACTAGGGAAGCCACTAAACAATCTATAAAGCACAGGACAGTCCCACAGCAAAGAATCATCTGGCCCAGAAGTGCCGAGATTGAGAAACCCTAGCTTAGAACCTGAGCTGACTTACCACTTACCAGCTTTGTCACTTTGGGCGGGATAACTGACCCCATTGAGACCTGGCTTTCAGACACGTATAATGCGGTTAGTTACAGCTACCCTACGGAAGGATTGAGGAAGATGCTGAACGTCTAGCGCCAAATAACTGTCTATCGCCAAAAAGCCAACTGCTATTACTGCTAATACGTGTCTAGAGGCCTCGGGAAGCACGATTCCTGGCCCATTTTCAAGGGGTAGAAAGGAGGGAACTGTCACCCTGGATACTACCGATCAGCAAATACCCCCAACTTCGCGTGAGAGCTCTTGTATCCCACCTTCTGCCTCCATCCTGACCTCTGTCTCCTGAAGCAAATTCATTCATAAGAGAAACATCTTCCCCATAAAGAGGAGAGAGAAGGAAAAAACAAAACCAAAAAACAGTCAAATTGTAATAAGTCTGGGTCAGCTCCCATCAGCTGGTTGTGATCAAAACAACTTTCATAGTCTGTCTGCTGGGGCTAAACGGAAGGCTTCAGACCATCTCAGGAATCCGAGCTCCCAGCGCCATTCCTACCCCAAAGTTTTACAAAGAGTGGCTTGCAGAAGGCCAGGGAGAAAGAGCTCTCCCGGCCTTGCCACCCTGGGGCGCCTGCACAGACGCGAGGGTAGAAGCTGGATTCCGGCAGCACCAGCCCTGCCCCATGTCAAGCAGCCCCTTCCTCCCCTGCGTCAGTGGCGAGAGGAAGGTTCTGGAAGAGAGGCCAGCGCACAGCTTCTGCCCATGCCCTCCCCACAGAAACAATTAAGGAGCTCAGGCCATGGCTGCCAAGTTCCTCCGTCCAATTTGGTGGCTATTTTAACAGAGGAGAGAATTCCCAGAGGCCCCCCAGCGGAAATGCCCCTTGTCAGGGAACGTTTGTTTTCATTTCCTTTTGCCGTCAATGAATTCTACTCATGGCAACAGCTTGGGGCTGGATCGCATCCACACAGAAGCTAACCAGAAGCATTTTGTTCCCTGAAATAAATCTCTCTTTGGGGAATGAGTTATATATACATCTGTGCGGGGGGGTCTACGTATGCACACTCACACACACACATATATTATGCACCACAGACAACATGCGTGGGGTGAAGCCCCCGCCAGGCAGCCCTGAGCCTCTGGGAAGAGAAGTCAGTGTGCTGGCTGGCGTCAAAGGGCATCCAGAGAAAAGTGGCTTGATGAGAAAACCCAATGATGGGCAGTGCCCTGGGAGTGGGGAAAAGGTCATGGAAGCAGAATCCTGTTCGGTCCAAGAGGACAAACAACACAGCAAGAGCCACGGCCACAGAGTGTGTACACTGCACCGAGAACCCGCTAAGCGCTCAGTCACTGGCTCGTTTCAACCTCACGGCAACCCACGGAGAGTCGATATTGTTATCATTACTATTATTATTTCCATTTTACAGACAAGCAAAGTAAGGCTCAGAAAAGCTCAGGGACGTGCACAAGGTCCCAAGGCTAGTAGGTGGCAGAGCTAGGATTCAAATCCGGATGCGGCCGATCCCAAAGCCAGTCCCCAGCCTCTGAGACCCAGGGACCCTCTTCCCACCACCTTCAGTTAGAGGTCAGGAGGCCTGCCCTGCCCCTCTCCCTGTCTACTGTGGCCAGGCCATTGGAACTTTGGGTCCCCGATCGCCACTCCCTCACTAATGGGACCTGTAGGTTTCTCCCTAGAACAGCGATCAAGGACAGCCAGTGTCACCTGTGCTCTTACTATAGCCCTCCCAGGAGGTCCGTCCCCAAGGGAACACAGGTATGCCTGCCGACCTGCGTGTGAACCTAATCTCAACCTTGGAGACTTGTGGTTATGTTTAAAAGACTTCTTCCGTAGAATGGATAAAGAAGATGTGGTACAGATACACAATATACAGTGGAATATTACAGATATACAATGGAATATTACTCAGCCATTAAAAAGAAGGAAATGATGCCATTTGAAGCAACACGGATAGACTTAAGAGCTTGTCATACTGGGTGAAGTAAGTCAGACAGAGAAAGAGAAATATCGTATGATATCACTTATATGCAGATTTTTTTTTTTTTTTTTTTGCGGTACACAGGCCTCTCACTGCTGATACGTAAGACTTCTGTGAGATGAAGATCCCCACCTCACTTGTCTTTCGTGGGGCTCCGTCCTTTCTGCTCTCAAGCTTGCTGGGAGCAAGGTCCACCCACAGGCAAGAACGAGAGGCCCTCACCGCCCCACGCTGGCTCTCCCGGGCACCTGGCCGCCTGGCAGTGACGGCAGCCCCACGTCCAAAAGGAGAGAAGCCGCTTCACGCTCCTGTTCTCGATCTCTCTGCTTCTCCTCAAATCCAGAGGACAAGCCCCGGGGGAGCTGTGAGAAGGGGACCAGGCGTTTTCCCCCTTCCCCTCTCCTCCCTTCCTCCCCTCTTCTCCCCCTCTGCTCTCCTCCCCTCTGAAGGCTTTCCAGGAAGCCCGTGCTCTTGGGTACAAGCGAGCCTGCTGCAGAGTCAAGGGCTGAGAGGGTCTCTGTCCATCTGCACTGGATAAGCCAAAATGCTCAGAGGCAGACCTGGAGGCGGGAAGTGGGGCGGGGGGCGGGGGGGGGCGGTCCACAGCTGCATCGCCTTGAGCTACTCCCTGGCTCAATTTCTTCATCTGGAAAAAGCAAGATGAATACCAGCCTGGCCGACCTCGCAGGATTAGGAAGCAGATCAAATGTGCTCTTCAAGGCACCTATGGCAAACAGGTCATCTGTGAGTATAGCTTGTACACAGAAGGTACTCCATAAATGCCTCAGATGGACTGGCTGAGTCTGCCTGAGTCTGCCAGGAGAGCCAGCTCGATTCAAGAAGCCTTGGCTGGGCTCAAGGTCAATACAGCAGTCACACACTCCAGCGCCCAGCGGCCAGGCAGGTGTCCTAAGTGAGAGAGCAGGGTGGTGGGGTCTGGGGCCACCTGCTGGAAGGGGCGGCCTCCACCCAGAAGGTCAGCAGTGTGGTCCACGCCACGTGCAAAAGCACATTTCACGTGAGGGCCCCGACTTCTGCTCCAAGCAAGGCCCTCAGAAGCCTGAAGGCGGCTGGGACAGAGCCACCAGGGCAGAAGCCCCAAGAACAGCAGCGGCCACCCTGCTCTGCTCACCCCGTTCCAGGCGCTGTGCTGGGCGCTCCACGCACCGGGAGTGTGTTCAGCCTTCGTAACAGCCCTATGACCTCAGCACGGTGATCAGTCCCATTCTGCAGATAAGGCAACTGAGGCCCAGAGAGTTGAAGTGACTGGCCCAAGTCACAGTGGCGGGGCCGGGACCTGAACCCAGGCAGCTTGGCTCCAGTGCCCTTGTCCTTCACCACGTTGCTCTATCGCCTTCCACCCAGGGGAGCTGCTGGCTGCCAGGAACACTACCCTGCCCACGCTTGCTGGGGCCCTCAAGGTGCTTGCACCCTCTTTCCCAGCCTGGTCTGGGGACTCATTCATTCATTCTACAAATACTCACTGAGAAGGTACCACCTGTCAACAGCCGTGCTGGGGCACTGGGATACAAGGCGCTTACACCTGACTGGAGAAGACAGACCAGGCGTTACCATACAGAGTCTGGGGGCTAGAAGAGATCAGACCCCAGGCAGCAAGGGACAGGCGTGCACTCAGGTCTGGAGTGAAGGCAGGCTTCCTGGGGGAGGCAGCGTCTGAGCTGGGTCCTGGAAGATAAAAAGACCTGAGGCCAGAGGAAGTGGAGAGGTAGGAAGAATGTTCTGGGCAGAGGGCAGGATGCAGCACGCATGGTCAGGGGACTGCCAGAGGGTCGGGGTAGGAGGAGTAAAGAGGTCCAGGTGGGCACTGCGGGGCAGGGGCCCGAGGGCCCACAGGCTGTCTGGATTTTATCCCAGAGATGCAGGCAACGGGATGCAAAATCAGATGTGCACTACAGAAAGATCCACCAGCAGAACCGCCTGGAAGAAGGGAGGAGCAGGGGACAGGGGAGCCTGGAAACGCACCAAGTCCAGACTTTGGGCTCTCGGCCCCTCACTTCAGCCCTAGCGTCCCATCAACTCTTCCCTATTCCCCAGCCTCTCTCCCAGCTCTGGATACACCAGGTTCCCAAGCCAGGGCCTAAAGATTAACACAGCTGAGAAGCCAAAGACTGGAGCCTGGGTAAAATCGCAATTCCCCTGTAGGCCTTAACCCTTTCCTCACCTCTGACCACGGTCACGCGCTCCCCATCAACTAAAACCTGCTGGGGAGACACTGACCAGGCACCCTCGTCATCTGTGTCCAAGCGTAATGGAAAAAATTGACTGTTTGCTTGGAGCAATAGGGCATGACACTGTTTACACGGAAATAATGGCTCAACTGCGATGGCTTCTAAACCTCCATTACAGGGCAAGATTTGAAGAAGTAAAGCAGTTAGAAAAATAATTGGTTTTCTTGTTTAGTTTAAAAATCCTTTATGCTTACAGACCATGGTCTTCATGCCTCCCTTCTTAAGGGCTGTACATGGTAAAGAGCGACAGCAAGGGGTGGAAACAGAAAACGCAGAACTTCAGCTTTTCTGGGAGGCTCCCTGGTTGCTCTGGGACTGGGAGCCCAGTGGGGCTCTGACTGGAAGCGGCCGCTGTCTTCCTGAGGCTGCCGCGGACCTGAAAGCAGCCTCTCTCCAGGGCAGATACGGAGGCGAGAGCTGGTCCCAGGCAGCCTGTGTCTGGGGCCTAACCCCAGTGAGAGGCCGCTAGGGGAGAGTTCAGGGCTTCAGCTTTCAAGGGAGGCGAAACAGTCAGAGAGGGTCATTCAAAAGAACAAAAGGAAAAGGGAAAGACTACAGCCTCAAGGAGGGAGAGGCCGGCTAAGGACTCCTCTTGGGCCACTTTGCAGTATCTTCCCAGAGCCTCCACTGTTTACAGAAACAGCAACAGAGCCGCAGAAGATGCCCAGGTGAGGCCCGAGAGGTGTGTTCTGAGCAGCCTGAGCTAAACTAATCAGGTGTGCCGCCCCTGCCCCACGCCTGAGGACACCTCGGCAAGCTGTGTGCCTGCTGTGTGCCTGAACAGGACAGGAGGGGGGTCACTGTTGGTGTCCTCATCTCGGCCCTAGGAGACGACAGTCCCCCCCGCCCCGCCGCCGCCCCAACCTCTGTGATAGCAAAGCTATAGGTCACACGTGCTGCCTGGGGTGGGTACCACATGCCTGGCCCAGTTATTCAAAGGCTTTGTACACATCACCTCATTTAATCCTCACAATGTCCTTAGGGAGAGACGACTTCCCCCATTGTACAGATGGGGAAACTGAGGCCCCGAGAGGTTACATAACTCGCCTAAGGTCACACAAGAAGCAGGCGGTGGCCCCAAGGGATTCAAATTCAGCTCATCTGCCTCTAGAGCCCGAGCTCTCACCCACTATGCCTTCCACTCCTGAGCCTGAAGCAGCTGCTCTGGTTAAGCGATCACAGTGCCAAGGATGTGACGTCAGTTGGCTGGTCCCAGAGAGGGTACATCTGGCTCTTTGGCAGGGGACTTCCAGATACTCCAACCACGAGCCAGAGGGTGCCAGCACGCAGGTCCTGCAGGAAAAGGGCGATGGCGACCGGGCACAACACTATGTCCTTTGAAAGAAACTCCAAGAGAATTGCCTTCTTAGGGGTCAGCCAGCAGTGGCCTCTATGAGTATTACAGGACAGGATGTTGTAAGGGTCCCCTGGCACCAGAGTTCTAGGTCACCTCTCCCCAGCTTCTAGAAGCAGGCCTCAGGAATGCCGTCTGGTTGAAAATAGCATGAGAAAACAAATACTAACAGGGGAACCACACACCCACCATCCCTCCCTCCTTCCCTCCATCCATTCTACTCATGCCCCCTCCACATGCCCTTCCACCCATCACCTGTCCTTCCTTCCCTCCATCCATCTGCGCATCCACCCTTCATCTGCCCTCTATCCATCATCTGTCTCCTTCCTTGTTCTCCTTCCTTCCACTCACCCATCCATTCATTCTTCTTCATCCCTTCCTTCCATCCACTTGATACCGATTATCAAGAGGTACAGTAATCTCCCAGGTACAGTCATTTCCACCTGGCCAGCCCGACTCCTGGCCCTAGGACTTCTGAGAGACCCAGAAATGCACACCTATTTGAGAGCTCTTCCAAGAAGGGCTCTGCCTGTCTTCAGGGGGTGAGGATTGGGTGGATTTGAGGGCTTTCCAACCTGTACACCCTCGTCCTGGTCTAAGCTCCTGGCTAGCTGGAGGCCTGACCACCTCCCTCCGTTCTCACAGTGAGAAGGACTAAAGGTCCAGTCCTGACTAAGTTTCTGGAAGAAGACAGGTAGTGATCCCACATATGAGACATCATTCCCTTCTGCTCACAAGATAAGGGACCCTTTTGAAAAGAGTTAATAGGATGAAAAATCATAGTAGCTAAGATTCACTCCACCTTCTCGTTAAACTGAAGAGAGGGGACACAGAACTCAGATGAACGCAAACTTTGGTTGGTCTGACTTAAGGCCAGTATCTCAAATATGATTTTCATTTGAAAGCTGGACCTAAATGTTGCCAGCAGCTACCTTTAAAAAAATTCAATAAAGAAAAGAGGAAATGAGAGTATAGGGAGAAAAATGCAGACATTTATGAGTTCAAGACCCTGTGGGACACTCCTGAATATTTTAAATATCTTGGGAAAAAAAAAAATGAAAACAGTTTCTCCCAACTTAAACCAGAGAAAGGTGTCTCTTTCTAGTCTGAAAATGCTTTGAGGCAATTCTTTAAATTATTTACTAGCTTTTTGATTGTATTTTATGGTGGGGTAGGTGGCAGGGGAGGAGGAGAGGAAAAAGAGAGCCTAGCCGGGCAAGAAGTAAGTGGGAGAACCCTGCTGCTGACATTTTCAATATGTCTGGAATATTTTAAAAGCCGTGTGTCTGTTTGAAATCGCACCGTCTCAGGCAACAATGGGCCGCTACCTCCGGACTTCTTTAGGTCATATTTGCATACAAAACACCGGCTGCTGAGCAGCTATTATGCTGCGAAGCGCCAGGGAGAGGCGAGCTTACCAGCAAGTGTAAAGAACACACAGAGACCCCATTAATTTTTCACGAATTCTCAGGCCCTGGCCTTTTAAAGGCCGGTGGGGAGAAATTCCAGCCAGAAGTCTCCCACGGTCACCACCACTATACGTTGGGTCCCAGTTGAAAAATGAAGAGTGACAGGGCCTCTCCCCTCATTAGGGGAGACCCCACTCTATTGATTGATTTATTTGTTTGTTTGCGGTACACGGGCCTCTCTCACTGTTGTGGCCTCTCCCGTTGCGGAGCACAGGCTCCAGACGCGCAGGCTCAGCGGCCATGGCTCACGGGCCCAGCCGCTCCGCGGCATGTAGGATCCTCCCAGACCGGGGCACGAACCCGCGTCCCCTGCATCGGCAGGCGGACGCTCAACCACTGCGCCACCAGGGAAGCCCGAGACCCCACTCTTGATGGCCGCGGTGAGCAGAGCCGGGGAGAGGCCACCGTGCGCACCCACGTCCCCCTCCCAGGTCCAGTTTCACAAACTGTATTCCAGCTGTTAAGCCACTAGGTGCCAATTTTCCAAATCAACCTTATGATTCCAAAGCCATGAAAGCGTTTGCTGCCTGATCGACTTTAGGAACCTTCTACAGGGCTCAGAGCCGAGCGACAAAGCCGCGCGTTCTTCCGGTCTTAAAAGCAGCGGTTGCACTGCAAGGACAGCTTGGGTTTCTGGGCTGCTCCAACCCCACAAAGTAGATAGGAGGGGGCGGAGAAGAGGCTGGAATTTAGGAAAGGATGGTCACTCAGGCTGAGAAGAGCTGGGCGCAGCCCCATCTGCACCTCCCACGGGACATAGGACGTTCCCTGTCCCCCAGCCTAGAAGCCCCTGTACAAGGGGACAGACAACACCCGCCACCCATGGGCTCCGGACAAGGTTTAAACGACACACGTGGAGGCCTCAGGAATGCCTGGCCCAGACCCTACCACACACTGGCTCCTGCCTCCCTTGCCCCGCCCTCCACCCACCCCAGGACCCCAAAGTCCGATAGTCCTTTGAATTAAGAGCAACTTATTTCATGGGAAAGCAACAAAGCCGTTTTTGATGAAACCCAGGCAGGGCTCTACCTCATTTTCCCTGCTTAGGAGAAGGAGCCCAGGACACGCAGGTGCGTGTGAAGTGACTCAGGGATGGCTCTCGTCTAAAAATGCCTCCTCCACGCTTTCCTTCAAGGTTTTCGAAACAAGTCACCAAATTACGTTAAACAGAAATATGATGGTAATGAAAAGGATCATCATAATATCCCATGCTTAAAATGATTCTAGGCGGTTACGTCAAAAAAATATATTTTTCTTCCTATGAGAAACATTCCCATGGTCCAAGATGGGGGCATTTCCCAAGTAGGTCAGGAAGCAAAGAAACCACCCACTTAAAAGGGAGGCTGCAACCAGGTGTCACACAGGACCTCATGCCAGGTGGGCAGTGTTCACGGGCCTCTGTCCTATCTGATGATGGAGAAGGACTGTTTTCAGCTCAGAATCCAGGACCTTTCAACAAGGTCAAGGCGTCTTCCTGCCAAGCTGAAGCAGGAGGCTCTGCAGGACGCCTGCTGGACCAATCTCAGGGAAAGAGGAAGGGGTGGAAATCCATCAGGGCTCCTTCCTCACTCAATGTCCCACCCCATCCCCAATATCAACTCAAGAGTTATAATCCTTTTGAGACCAGAAAATACGTATGGACCGCTGTATGTTTGTTAAACTGAACCAAACTTCGGCCAGGAGACAAGGTGGAGACGCTGTGAGGGTGACAGAAACAGAAGACATTCAGGGCGAAATCTATTCAGTACGGAATATTCCGTTCTAAGAAGCGTCCAATAAAGGACAGAAAAGAAGGGCTTCCTGTTTGGGTAATACGGCAGGTGAGTGAACAGAACTGGCTTTGAAGGATGGACCTAGTTTGCCTAGATGGAGGTGGGGGACCGCTCCGAACTGGGCACATCAGACATGCTGTCTGGGACCCGGGGCAGACCAGGGGGCTGGAGCAGAGAGTTCACACTATAAAACCGACGGAGAAGGGGCTGGAAAAGTGGTGTGACTGGACTGGTTTCCCTTTCGGGCTGGAAGGACAGGTAAGAGAATACACTGGAACATGGTGAAGGCAGGGTTCGTGGAGAAGCAGAGTATCTACAGGGGGAGGAGACCAAACCAGCTGGAAGGCTGGGGCAAAAGCCCTGGGGGGATGGGTGATCAGGGTCTGGACTAGAGACAGCCTCAGGAGGAACCAGAAGACCTGGGCTGACGGGATAGATTTTTCAGACAGAAACTGGTGGCTTTCTCAAAACTTTGAGAATCTTCTAGGTTTTACTCACGATGGAAATTCCCCAAGATCAAATTTTTTCAAGTCATTTCAAAACTATTGGTGCTACTCAGACAAAGCTTCTCCCCACTCTGCCCGCTACCCTCCACCCTTCCATCCACAATGCTGGGGGATCTAGCCCGGCCCCATCCCTTCTGAGCGTGGGCTTGGCACTCCAGACAGAAAACGACCTGTCGGGGGAACCGAGCAGACCAGGGCTCCAGCAGGAGGGAGAAAGCAGGCAGATCCAGGTGTCCCTCTGCATCTGTCCCAGAGCTCAGGTCCGGGGTCCACCAAAATGCAAATAGGAGAGGGTGTTCACAGCTGGAAAAAAACCTGCATCTCCTTAATCCCCAGACCTGATGGCCTCCACTGAGATGCAGTTAGAGAAAGACCCAAGGTGGAGTCACCTGGCTACTCTCCAAACTCCTTTATCAACACAGGTACACAGGAAGGGAGCACGACCAGGAGCACGTGTCTGTGTGCTAGTGGTTATGACACTGAGTGTAACGGGATGAGAGCAAGGTATTCCCGCAATCAGCAAGGAAAGAAGGAACTCCGGCTACCCAGAGGCCTCTGCTACATTACAGACTTAATGGCCCATAATGCTTCAGGGGCCAACATGCCCCTCTGGCTGAATTTCAACGCTGCGGCTAGCTCTGCATTTGGCCTAAATTGATTGCCTTGGAGGAGGAAATGCTTTAAATGATAAGGCTCTGCCAGGGGATGTCCCTGCCCTGTGCTGGAATATTTCTGATCAACAGAAGGAAATTCTCTCTTGACACAGAGGCTCACATAGACACCTTGCTTTCCTGTCCCCACCTACATAAGCCCCTGCCTGGAAGTGAACTCTGGACAGGGGACTTCTTAGCTTCCTGGAAGAAAAGCTGTGTCTGAGAAGGGCGGGGGAATCTGGTGGCTGCACGGCGAGACGTCCCAGGCTCACGTGGGCACAACAGCCACTCGGCGAAGGCCGGGGAGGAAGTCCTGGTGGGGCTGGCACACGGCAAGGCACCCATCCATCTGCTGTGTGGCCCAAACAGCAAGGAGAATCATGAGGGCTAAGGCAGCAGAGGGGGCAACAGAGAAATGCAGAGCAAGGTCAAGGGAACAGAGGGTGGAGAGAACGAGAGGGTATTAGGGGAGGAAGAAGAAGGGAAAGAGGGGAGAGGAAAAGAAAGTGGCTGAGTCGTGTCCCCTCAAACTGGTATGTGCAAGTCCCAACCCGCAGCACCTCAGAATGTGACCTAATTTGGAAACAGGGTCATTGCAGAAGTAATATAGTTAAGTTGGAGTCATACTGGTAGGGTGGACCCCTAATCTAAGTATGACCGGTGTCCTTGTAAAAAGGGGAGATTTGGACACAGACCTGCACACAGGGAGAAAGCCATGTGAACATGAAGTCAGAGATGGGGTGACGGGCCGACAAGCCAAGGAACGCCAAAGGCTGCCAGCAAACCACGAGGAGCCGGGAGAGGCGTGGAAAAGGCTCCTTCACAGCCCTCAGAAGGGACCGAGCCTGCTGACACCCCGATCTGCGACCTCCGGCCTCTAGAACTATGAGACAGTAAATGTGTGCTGTTGGAGCCTCCCCGTTTGTGGCTGTTACAGCAGCCCTAGGACACTAGTACGGAGGGGAAGGGAAGGAGGAGGGAGGGTAAAAGGAGACATCCGTGCAGCGCTGCCATCTCCTTCCTAAAATCCAGCCGTGCCTGGGAGGGGGGCTCAGCGCTGCGCCCCGCTGTTCCCGCAACCCTGGGCCCAACCTCCCTGCACGTTCCCTCCAGCCCCCCGCCGGCCTTCCAAGTCCTCCCAGTGCGGCGGCTCCTCTGCGTTCCCTTGGCCAGAGCTACCTCTTAGGAGGATTAATTTTTAATAAATCAGCACTCTGTTTTTCTGTACTTATTAAAATTTAAGACAATGAGTCATGGAACCCGCAAGGATTGGGTTGACTAATTACCGCCGAACAGCTGCCTGGGATGACTGTGTGGCCCTCAGGGAGCAGGCAGGGGCTGCTGGTGCGCAGCTCTGAGGGAGGCTGGGTGATGGCTCTGTAGCCGTGTGATCTGCGTCCGCGTCAAGGGCAGGGAGCCGCCAGAGGGCCCTGGGGTCACACGCTCAGGCATCTCGGGAGCATCGCCAATCCCAACACTCCAGAGGAAACGGGGCCCTGAGAGGAGGGGAGACCGCCCCTGCCACTGGCCCATGGGGTGTTCAAATCTAACTCTCCACTGAAGTGCTCCAAAAGAGGGGTGCAGGGTCTCCCCTGGAGGCGCAGTGGCTAAGACTCCGCACTCCCAATGCAGGGGGCCCAGGTTCAATCCCTGGTCAGGGAACTAGATCCCAACATGCGTGTCGCATCTAAGAGTTTGCGTGCCACAACTAAGGAGCCCGCGTGCTGCAACCAAGGAGCCCACGAGCCGCAACTAAGGAGCCCTGGAGCCGCAACTAAGGAGGCCGCCTGCCTCAACTAAGACCCGGTGCAACCAAATAAATAAATAAATATTTTTTAAAAAAGAGAGAGAGAGAGAGGGGTGAGGCCTCTGCAGGGTCCCAGCCCTGGTGAGTGAGCTGGGTACATGGGACACGCAGCCACCCCCTCCTCTGCCACTCAGTGCACGTGGCCTGCACTGGCCAGACTGTCACCCTCCCTGGAAGACACTCAGCCCAAACGCCCTTCTCTCTTTGCAGCTCAGTGGTGCTCTCTCCTCCCCTCTCCTTGTTAGCTCCCCTCCCATCCTGGATGAAGGGCACGTTTCAGCCTGCAACAGCAGCAGGGCCGTCACTTCCCACCTTCCTTTTGTAGGTTCAGGCACTGCCTGTAGTTCTGCAAACTCCTCTGTCACCCCTTAAGGCCTCGGCAGCTCCTTCCCTCTGGACACCTCACCACCCCGCCTGTACCTGCTGAATCAGGTTTGTCCTTCCAACCTCTGCTGAGGTCTCATGTCCCTGCAGGGCTCTCCCCGGATGAGCCCTCCTGCTGCGCCTGAACTCTCTGCCTCCCAGACGCTTTTATCCGGGCACACCCCACACCGTACTTTAATGACTTGCTCTGCTCAAGTCTAGCTTACCTGAGGTCCCCGGGGACTGTGTCCCCCTCTCTGGTACCTAGCGCTATGTCTGACCCCTGGTCAGACTTGACCAGATGCATGAACACACACACACACACACACACACACACACACAGTGGTGTTCACTACAGCTCCTCTAATCAAGCCTTAGGGTTCCAGCCTAACAAGCGTGGGAACCACGGGAGATTTACAGACCTGGAGCCAGAGGCCAAAGGTTCAGGGCCTCTTAACTTTCTGACGTCAGAGGAGCCGGAGTCACAGCGGACGATTCAAATCTCTCCCTTCCCACCTCTAGGCACTTGATGCCTTTTCCAGAAAAGTCTGAGCACGGACAATGGCCCTGCATTGTGGCCATGTCCTGCCTCGCCTTCTCTCACCTCGCTCCTTTCCCACTCCTGGCCCCCGAAATAAAGCAGGGGGCACTTGAAAAGAAAGTTGACGAAGACCCAAGTTTAACACAAAGGCAGTCTTTAAAAGGTCCGAAGGATGTCTGTCAGAAACATTTAGCCCAAGTCCCCGAACACCGCGAACAGTTTAACTCTGTGCCTCGGAAGGACCCCGAAACTCAAGTGTTGCCACAGCCTCGTTAAATGGGAAGAAAACACGAGGCAGTGCAGGCCCGTCTCTGCTGTGCTCCTACCCAGCTCTCACAGAAAGGGCGGCATTCTCCCGAGTGACGCAGCAAAAGAACCCGTGGGAGACCAGGCTGAGGTCACTTGGCGGCAATTAAAAGGAGCTGCCACATCTTCCCGAAGCAAACAACCAACACACTCACCAGGCGCTGGCAACCGCCAAGCAAGGGACAGGCAAGGGAATTCTCGAATTATCCTCCCCTGGCCTGCCAGGGTGCCCTCCCCACACACCAAGCCTGGTTCAAGACGTGGGACTGGGAGCAACTAAAGGCCTGGTTATTTTCTGGAGTTATGCAGTGGCCCACCTGAGTGATGTGCGGGCTGCCAGGCTTCCTGCTGACCACTCAGAGGGAGAGTAGCAGGGCTGGAGTGAGGCTCCCCACCCACTGATCCGGGGGGTTCCCAATCAGACTCCTTGTGTTTCTAGAGACGATACCAACAATGAAGCTTTGCGGCTTCCCAGAGTCAATCCGAAATTACACAATGACTCAAAGCCCTTTGACTTTGCTTTGACTAAAGCATGGTAACAGTGGTTGACCTGACCTCTGATGGCCTTTGAGAGATTATATTTATATGAGTATATATATTTACATGTTTATATTTGTCATATTTATAACATTATGAGTAATAACTTTTAATATTATATATTATGTAGTATTTATCATATAGTATACGTATTATATTGTATATTACAAAATTATATGCTTATATGTGTATGTACGGACACATGCACATAAATATGTATGTATATGAAAATTATATAAATTTGATATATTTTTATTTAAGCATACATTTATATATGCAATATGATATCAGATAGATATATCTATATCAACTTGATATAGATATATCTGATTTGAATCTGTCAAGTCAAAATTCATCTGACTCCCTAATATTTATGAATTGATTTTTAAGAGAGAAAAGTAATTTAAAAAGAAGTAAAGATGTTACAGAACACTCTAATAACTCCTATCATTTCACAGCTGATGAATCTGAAGACCTAGAAGGGGTAGTGTCTTCAGAAAGTTTCTCAAGAAATACTTCAATAGACATTAGTCCCCTTAAAATAAGTTCAGTGGCCAAATAATTCCAGGGAACAGTGTCTACCTGAACCTGATCTTAGAAAATCAGAACACTTGTTAGCAGAGTAAAGGCTCTGAGAAGTCCTGCACTTAGGGAATTCAGCAGTTGCTAAATTTATTTATAAATAAGTTTATTTGGCCATAGAGTCCTTGTGTCTCTTAACATTTCACACTGCCTCTGGGAAAACGTAGCCCTAGGGAGAATGTCCAGTCTTCCAGTCTAATTCTGCTCCCAAGAAATGGTGAACTTGGCAGGAGTGGTCAATCTGACCACACACTAAAACTCGGGGCCTTGGAACACGACACTGACAAACTTCCCATTCCCCTCCCCTCCCAATAGCTAGGAACTTTCCAAATGAGATGCCAATGAAAACATAGGGCCCAGGGTGCATGGAGATCGGGTGGGGGAAATCTCATGCCTTGTTCCCTTCTCAAGGAGCCTTGGAAGGTTCAGGTAAGTCTCCTGCCAAGGATACTGAAATGGTTGAGAATGACCTAGAAGGCAATCATCTGCCCAAAATAAACTACGAGATGATGCAGCCCTGAGAACTATATCAACGTTCTGCGGTAAAGATCTGCTGACCCACAGGCAGCAGGCCTGAGATTCAGCCCTAACTACGCTCCTGACCATGGTCCTTGCCCAAGACCGTAACTGTGCACACCCAGCTCCAAGACAGGGGAGTCAGCTCTGGCGCCCCTCACTCCCTCTCCCAGACACTATGAGGCTGAGAGGAGATACAGATATAAAAGTGCTCTGCCCTCATCCCATCCTGTCTGTGTCTGTCTCCCCCGCCTCCCAGCCCGGCACCACGAGCTCTCTGCCAAAAGCAGGAACCACTCTTCAACCTCCTCGTGTTCCCAGGGACCAGCTCAGAAATGTCGAGGACGGCTCCTGTTAAATGGTGGTGGTTGTTTGATGGTTTTAGTCGACTGCCTGGAAATCCCTCACTCTGCCGTGGCTGCTTCAGGTGAGAGTTCATGAGGGTCGCCTCCGTGGGGCAGCTGGTCCATCTTCACACGTGATGACAAGGCATGCAATAAAAAGCTTCCTGGTGATGTTTCTACCACATCTCTGCCCCAATTAATCTTTAAAGCTTTGTCCGGAGAGCCCAAAGCCTTTTCAGACATCAGCTTGCACAAAATACCTGCACACGGGCAAACACTGCGATGGGACTGTGTGTGTGCGGGGGGATGCCTGCGTGTGGAGGGGAGGGGAGAAGCTGAAGTTTCCCCAACATCAGGCAGCAGATCAGCCCGGGGCAGGGTCTACTGAGCTCTCCCGGTGTCCTGTCTCAGAATACAAACAGGAGGCCGACGACGCAACCTGGGACCCCCACCCTGGCCCCCAGATCCCTGCACTGGCCCAGTTCTCCTGCTGTGTTGGGTTCCAGCTCACCACATCTCTCAAGGCATCTCTGTTTGTTTTGGACTCACTCTACACAAAAACTTAAACACTCAGGGGGCATGAGGAGCGAAAATGGTGCTGGTTTACAGTTGATCTCTTTTTAACGGCTGTAATCTTTAATTCATAACAGTCTCCTGAACCAGGCAGGCAGCGGACAAGGGCTGAGGGCCACCCCCTTCCTTGGGGGGCAGTTTAAACACAAGCGGCTGTACAGGAAGTTGGTTTTCACAAAAGCAAAAAAGAGAAAAACATGCTCATTTACAAGCAATGGCTTCAAGCTCCCCAGTCTTGTTATTGTTGCCAAGGGGTCCGACAGTGACCGTGACCACAGCTCCCTGCGCATGAGGTGAGAGGCAGGGGTGTCACTGCATTATTCAGGGGTGATGACAAAACCATCTCTCCTGCAAAGTTACCACAGAGAGACAGTTTCATATACGAGGAGCAAGAGACAGCTGTCTGTACTCGAAAAGAAAAAGTTCTTTTCACACACGGGCCCAGAGCCATATGAAGAGGTACGAGGAGGGAACTCCCAGTCACTGGGCGGCTCTCACGCACCTGAGCACGTGCTACGTGCTTTATGGGACCTTCTAAGGTAAGCGGGGAAACCCAGGCTCTCAGAAAGTTACTTAACAGTGTCAAGGTCATGAAACTGACAACGGCAGCAGTAGGGTTCCAGCCAGGCCCTCTGATCCCACCGCAGGAACAGCCACAGGCAGGGCCAGTACGGAGGATGGGTTGGGACCCCCAAACGGAGCCATGCCGGCACCCCTGCTTCCCGGGCCGGGGGCTGGACTACTAACACTGCTGGTTTTAACCTGGTCGAGAGTCCAAGTGCCACGTGAGCTACCTGGCTGTGAAGAACTGTTCCATTCTCTGGCCACAGTCCAAAGCGCAGACCTAGGCTGGAGTGAGTCTCAAAACAATATGCCATTGGCAGCTACAAGGAGAGGGAGGGGGGCCTGGAACCACGCGTGATCACCCTGGAGAACAGTCAGTGGGTGCACATGGCCACCCGCACACCCGCAGCAGCGTCTGGACCCCTGAAGGAAGCGGTCCTGGCTCTCTGTGGTTCCTGGTCTCAGGGGCCGGCAAACACGTAGTAATCGTCGCTCAGCCTGAGGCTCCTTCAGGTCAATGACACACTTGGGGAACGTGCCCAAGACCCACACAGGACTCCTAAGGGGTGCAGTCCTCTCCACTCAGCTTTCGGTGGCCCTTTATTTCATTGAGGGTTACGCCCTAGGAATGAGGGCTCCCCTCTAGGTGTTGGTCTAGGCAGCCAACTAGATACCAGAACACGGGGCCATGCAGCCCGTTCTGCCCAGCACAGCAACTCATCCAACCAGCGGTGTTTCATGAGGAAGATAAAGATAGGAGCCCTGGGGTCAGACGGTTTGGATCCGGGCTCTGCCAATTCCCAGCTGTGTGACCTTGAACAAGTCACTCAACCTCTCTGTGCCTCCACCTCCTCTTGTGTAAAGTGAGAAATAATAACAGTGCCAACCCCGAAGACCGTGTGAGGACTAAAGGAGTGAATACGGAAGAGTCCACAGCACAGGAGACGTGCTCCACACGGGCAGATGTGTTTGCTCCTGCTGCTATTCTTTTTTTTTAAATAAACTTATTTTTGGCTGTGTTGGGCTTTTGTTGCTGCGCCTGGGGTTTCTCTAGTTGCCGAGAGTGGGGGCTACTCTTCGTTGCAGTGCACGGGCTTCTTACTGTGGCGGCTTCTCTTGTTGCGGAGCACGGGCTCTAGGCACGTGGGCTTCAGTAGTTGCAGCACGTGGGCTCAAGAGCGCAGGCTCAGTAGTTGTAGTGCACGGGGTTTAGTTGCTCTGCAGCATGTGGGATCTTCCCGGACCAGGGCTCGAACCCGTGTCCCCTGCACTGGCGGGTGGATTCTCAACCACTGCGCCACCAGGGAAGCCTTCTTGCTGCTATTCCGATGCTGGAGTTGAGCTTCTTGCTTTGTCCCTCTACCGCACTGGGAAAAGCAAAGGAAATCAAGTATCCCATGATACCACTGAATCCTCACCACGCAGTCATTTTAGGGATACGGCTCAACCCCAGATTATCAGGTTACAGACGGGAGCTGTGGTGCCCGTTGCCGGGGCAGCAGGCCTCCTGAGCTGCCACAAGTTGCCCCCCAAACCAGGAAGGTGGCGTCACAGTGATTACGTGCACGGGTGAGAAGCCCCTCGGTCAGGACTGGCCAGGAGGTCTGGTGCACGTCTGCCATGCAGAAGCCCCCTCCTCTCTGAGGTTAAACCCTGTGTCCAAATCCCACTTCCCCATGTCTCAGCTGTGTCAGCTGGGGGCAGGACGTGAACCTCCCCCCAGGTCCTTATCAGTGAAACAGGGATGAGGACAGTACCAGCCTCATGGGGGCGGGTAGGAGAAATGGGTAAGATGATGTCCAAGTAGTGTGTGGCTCAGTGCCTGGCATGTTGTGGGCACTGAGTAAAGGGTAGCTGTTCCAACTGCAAAAATGAGAGAAAGCAGGCCTCCTCTCTACAGATCAGAACCTTCTCAGAGAACAGCCTTTTCAAGAACAACATCCCTCTTTGCTCTTTCAACCTAAGTCCAGAAAAGACAGTCCACGTTTAACGATCCTAATCTACAGAGAATGAAAGTGAGCAGAGGATCACGACAAGAACTTGTCTGCCCCTCAAGAGTCCGGGACACATAGGTCGGGGGTCTCTGGCCTATGGTGGGGCACACACAGCCAGGAGGCAGAGGTCTGGTTTCTAGACTTGACTCTGCCACCGGCAGGCAAGGCAGTCCTGGGCAAGTCATTTTCCCTCTGGTAGGATGGACACAGGCCCCTGGGGCCCCTTCCAGCTAAGAGTGTGCACCTGCCCCCCATCTGGAGGAAAGGGTCCCTCTGCCCCAGTGGAGATGGCCGGAATCTCCCAGCCGGACCCCAGCTGGACAAACCCCCGCTGAGCGTCTAGGGAAGTTGCTAAGCTGGTTTGCAAGGTGCTGACCATGGAAGCCCTTACCATGCCCTCTACCTGGAGCCTGATGAAGTGGGTGTGGTCAGAGGGGCCCACCTCCAGGTCAGGTGGATGTGCGCACACAGGAGAGCTACTATCCAGGCAAGGAGGAAAGGGCATCACCGTTGGTCACGGTCAACAAAGCTTGGAGGGGTCCAGGCTTCTCATTTTCACAACCCCCAGACCCCTCAGCTCTCTTCTTCCCCCCGGGAAGCTGGGACCAGAGAGCCAGCTAATAGAGGTGACAGATCACACTTGTCCCTTCCCTCTTTCTGAAAGGCCCAAGTGCCCCTGCTGGGCAGCAGTTGTGAAGAGTCTTAAAGACTGTATGCGGCCCTATAAGGAGGCAAGGAGGAGGAAAGTGGGCCGGGCCAGACAGCTGTGCCAATTTCACTGTCATTCGCGAATCACACATCCGCCTTCCTAAGGCTCTGCATCTTCAACATCCCACCTTAAATCGCAGAGAGAAGCAAAACACCAAAGCAATTTTTCTCTGCTGGCCTCGGCAGAGGTACAAGCAGGAGAGAAAGAGATGAGGGACCCGTCCTCTGTGAAGATCCGGCAACGGCTCCAGGATCTCTGCTCTTGGAAAAAGGGCAAAGCGTCTACTGTTCAGACACGAGGCCCTGACTGCTGCTGCCGCAGAGACGTCACAGGACAGGCGGCATGGACGCGACCGCTTGCGGAAGGTCCTTGGGCGTCCACTACGGACAGATCGGCCCGCCACTTCAGAAATGACAACCAGCTCTTTGAAGGAGGCTTCCTCAGGCACCATCATTCATGTCTGAGGACTGACTTCCCCAGCTAAGGATCTCATCTGTGCACTCCAGGACAGGACTGTCTGCCGAGGAGGTGGAGCCTTCTCCATAAAATCCCTACCCTAAGTGTGTACCCCATATGCACGCACACACCCACACGCACACATTTACACACTCAAAACCATGCCATGGACACTACTGTCTGGCAGACAGTTTTGGGCCCTCCCGGTTCAAAAGACTGTCAGGGTCTTAAGCAAAGGAAGCTTAAGTCTAAATACCCGGCCCTCAATTAACTCCCCAACACTTTGCTACTTCTGGACACTTACCTGCATCGTACAACCACCCATCTCCCCAATCTTTTTTTTTTTTTAATAAATTTATTTACTTATTTATTTTTGGCTGCACTGGGTCTTCGTTGCTGCACACGGGCTTTCTCTTATTGCGGCGAGCGGGGGCCACTCCTCGTTGCGGTGCGCGGGATTCTCACTGCACTGGCCTCTCCTGCTGCGGAGCACGGGCTCCAGGCACGTGGGCTTCAGCAGTTGTGGCACACGGGCTTCAGTAGTTGTGGCTCGCGGGCTGTAGAGCACAGGCTCAGTAGCTGTGGTGCATGGGCTCAGTTGCTCCGCGGCGTGTGGGATCTTCCCGGACCAAGGCTTGAACCCGGGTCCCCTGCACTGGCAGGCGGATTCCCAACCACTGCGCCACCAGGGAAGCCCCTCCCCAATCTTCTTAACGATCCATCTTCCCGGATTCGTAACAGTGAGGAAGCTTCATGGAGCCCAAGGAGAACTAAGAGGGTAGAAGCAGCACCACCACCTGCCAGGCCACCCAATCCCTACACTGGTCCATCCAAGCTCCCTCTTCTCCCAGCTAAGTCTCAGGAAAGGAAAGAAGAAAAAGTGAAGGTTTGAGGGAAAGTGGAAAGCCTACCACAACAAAACAATACTGTATTATTTCCTCTGAGTATATAGAAAAGTACATAAATGCACAGAAAAAGCTCTGTATGAATATTCGCCAAAATGATAAAAGCAAGCTCGGGGCGTACGGATGAGGCAGAGAAGGGAGAGTAAACCGTCCAAAGGGAATTCACCTTTTCTACAGGGCTTCATTTTTCCCAAGGAGACTGTCTCCCTGTATTTCTTTATGTAATTTAACAAAGCTTTTTTTCCTTTCTTTAAGCTGGGGGTGCCATTTCCAGTTGCTGCTCTAGCCCCAGAAGGAAATAAATCTTCTTCCTCCCTCTCATTTTTCCTCTTGAAGAGGGAAAAGGAAACCCTGTTCCCTCTAATGTTGAATTTGCTGAAGGTCAAACTCTAGTGCCTATAAACTTTGATAATGTCTCCATAATTTACTATTTTTTACAGGCTCTATAGCTTTTAATAGCAAAAGTGAGTAATTCTTCACTGTTCATTTGCAGCATGGGAAGGGAAAAAAATCTGCCGTGTCTGACGCGTCTGCACTAAAACACTTCATTTTCTTCTCTAGTCAGTAAGTGAACTAGAAATTACTTCTTGCAAACAGATGCAAAGGTCTATAACGGACACACAAAGTATGCGTCTATGATCAAGCCTGGGCAAAGACGAGGAAAACGAAGGCAGCCACCCAGGGGGCAGTTAGCACCCTCCAGCAGCTGAGGTACACTTTACGAAATGTTTCTCTGCTGGTCTACAAAGTCACAGATTTCTTTGGTCATCAACAAGTTAAAAAAACAAACAAACAAACAAACCCAGCAACCCCAGTCCTTCATAGATGTGAAAACAATTCCAAAGTGGGGGAGACCTGTTACTCTGGGGCTACAGACCAGGACGTGGGTGAGAAGGGATGGAGGTGGAGATGAGACAGGGAGAAAGCATGGCAGCCTCCCCCCTCCCAAGAGGGGCCTCTCCCCGAGCAGGAGTAGGCTGAGTGAGTGCACCTGGCACCCACACGGGTACTACGTGTGCATTCCTGTAAATCAGGAGCTGTGACGGGGGCGCACAGGATGGGTGTGTGGTATCGGCATTGGCGCATCACGAAAAGGGCATCGGCCGGGGAGTCAGGTATCTGCGTTTCCACCCTAGCTTGGCTTTCAGTCAACAACCCAATAATGAAGCCTTTAATGATGACAAAGGCTATTTAACATTTACTAAGCACTTACTTCCTGGGTGCCAGACTCTGATCTCGGTTGACCCTCTCTCCAATTCTCCACTCATTCCTAACTGTGACCCCCCATTTTGCGGAAGAGGAAGCTGAGGCTCAGTGCAGCTATGCAGAGGCCAGCTGCTGACACCGCGACCGCGCCACCTCAGCCTCTCTAGGCTTCCTTTTCTGTTCCTCACCGGGTTTGGAGGCTCCCAGAGCCACACAAAGTCAAGTCCTTACAGAGACAGCCAAGTAGGACCATTCCTTGAGCCATGAGAACCTTGGAGCAAGCACGCCTCTGCCCCAAAGACGTGAAAGCCGAACAGGCGGTCCTGGACCTCACAGATCCATTCTTCACCCCTCCCCAAGCCACCCCCCCACCCCGGCTTGCTGCGACAGGGAAGCAGCGTGAGATTTTTGTTATTAACCGTTCCAATAGCAGAAATCCATGTTCCCCGCCGCTGTGTCGTTCTACTGGGGGTGAGGGGGACCCGCTCCACAAACCCACGGGCAGGGTCCCTGCCAAAATCCACCACACGCTGTCTTCCTGTTCATTTCGCCCCACGGATGATCTTTAAGGCTTTTTAATTGTCCTTAATAAATTACCTACACGCGCACGATTGTTACAATAGTTTCATTAATTTTTCTCGGTGCGTCTAAGCTGTTTATCACAGAAGTGTTAATGGAAAAGAAAAACATGCCAGGCAGGCTCTTTCTCACACACTCTGGGCTTGGGCAAATTAATGCTTGTGGGACTGCTTTCCCGCACCACAAACAATTAGGGACATATCTTACTTCACCGCAGCAGATCGGCTTTCAGCAAGGCCAGGAAGAGTGTGCCCACCAGAGAGCCCTGGGACCGCCCGCTCTGGACCCGGCACACAAATGCCTGCCTCGTGTTCCGTAACTTGTAACTTCACCTCGGCCCTCAGGCGGCTGAAACCTACACTGAGAGTCTAGCAGTTCACTGCTTGCCCCACACCAGCCAGGAGAGGCGTGTCAGATGACGCGCTTCTTGGCGTTCGACCAGAAGTAAATGATCAGGGGGGACGGGTAAGAGCATCCTGATGGCCAGAACGGACGTTCTGGAGGCTAAGCAACGAGAAGCAGAGGACGTGGGCCCTGGGGTCGGGCAATCAGCAGGGGACTGATTGTCTGGCCTCCCAGGGGCTGGAGGAAAAGGGCACAGAGGCTGCTGGGAGTGTAGCTATAAAACCTGAGACGGCCTATGTCATTCCACACACTCACCATCTGACCGAGAGCTCGGCAGGACAGCTGGGTCAGCTGGGCCTTACTCATGTGACAGCAGGCTCGGGCAAAACACGGACCAGCCCTCCACAACCAGTCCATCTGTCCAGGGGTCCCCCTTCCCGAGCAGGGGGCTTTACAATTTAGAGCAAACTGCTGCAGCTGGCTTCAGAGCTGTTAAGG
The DNA here is from genome assembly GCF_951394435.1 of Stenella coeruleoalba. Taxonomy (NCBI): domain Eukaryota; kingdom Metazoa; phylum Chordata; class Mammalia; order Artiodactyla; family Delphinidae; genus Stenella; species Stenella coeruleoalba. Next base: position 30,261,522 of record NC_137165.1, on the reverse strand, counting down.
GTGACGGTCAACCTCCTTGGAGCCGATGGATTTGTCGGATTCAGGGTTTATGAAGCAACGTGGCATCAAAGCATATGGGAGTGCAGCTGAACAGTCAAGTCCAAAGCTTCAAGGCGTGGCCCACTCTGATCCTGGCGCTTCCTCCCAAAAGGCTCAGTTCTTGCCCCACCAGATGACTTGGTGTTCCCCTAACACACTTTTGCCCGAGTGGGTTTCTCCTTGCCAGAAAAGTTCTTCCCATTTTCATCTGTCCACCCTTCAGATCCCAGACGGAGTCATTCAGAACCAGTGATGCTCCCAGAGCGCGTGGAACCGTCTCTTTTACAGCCTGGTGGGCGCCTGGAGAATATTCCCTGAGCTGAATGGACGCTCACCCTTTTCTCTAACTGGTGTTCCTCGTGGTGCCTTCGCTCCTGTAACTGACTAGATCCTCAAGGAGGAGCCCCAACTGAGAGCACCTCTCCAGGGCCTAAGAGGCTCACCTCCAGGGAAAAACACCTACTCTGTGCGCTTGGCACCGCTGATGTGGAAGCCCACGTGGCGGAGAGCACCGAGGGGGGCCATGTGGGCAGAAGCAGAATAGCTCCCCAGCGCACTGAGAATAAATCCACACTCCGGACGACGCCCTGCCCACCTATCCAACTCCACCTCCCAGCCAGCCCTTGCTCCCTTGCTTACTCTGCGCTCCAGCTCCAACATCCTTCCTCCTGTTCCCTGAACTCACAAAGCTTGGGCACTACACAGGCTGGCCATCTGCCTGGAAACCCCAGTCCTCAGATGGTCCGTGAGGCCTCTGCCCGCTCTGCCTAAACGAGCATCCTCACACCCCCAGCCCGGCCCTCAGTCCCTCTCCAACCTAACACTCTGTTCCATTTCCTCTTCACCCGGATCAATATCAGTAAGTAGCATGTTCATTTATCTTTCTTGTCTACAGTCTGACTCTCCTTTAGATTACAAACTTCGTGAGAGCAAAGAGCCGGCTGTCTCATCCACATCTACACCCGCAACGCCCAGGACCACGCCTGGTACAAGGGAGGCCCCCCTAAACAGCTGTTTCACGAATGAGGGAAACATGCTGTCGTAGAACAAAGTTTGGTCTCCTAAATCCCTAGAGAAAGGCTCCGTATTCTAAGAAAGTGGCGTGGTTCAGCTGAAGGCAGCCCAGGCAGCGCCGAGAGACTGGGAAGACTTGGGGATTTGGGGAGATACCTCCGGGGAGCACTGGGAAACACTCGGCATGAATGAACAACAACTAGTTGCGTGTTAATATATGCTGCCTCTGCCTTATGAAGACTGTAATTTTCTTCACTAAAACACTGTCTAGCAGAACCGACTCCCCTAATTACAGACGTTTATATGCATTATAATCTTTATACAATTAAACCTACTTAAAAGAATAAATGATTAAATGCCCCCCTTGCCCTGTCACCAACCCGTCCCTCCTCTACCCACCGCCACCAAAAAACAAATAAGAACAACAACAACAACAAAACAGGGTGCTAAATGAGAACGCCAAGTTGAGTTGCAGACACACAGAAATCCCAGGAAATTGAAATTCCGGCTGACGCAGAACACTGTCGCTACAGGGGGGAAAGTCAACGTTCAACTTCAAACCCGGCATCTGACAGCTCAGCATCTGACTGCGATGTCAAATTAAAGCCTTGCACGGATCGTACAAAATGTCTTATTCCAGGAGCAAACATCTTCCCTTGCACAATTCATCTCCAGACACAGTTTGGTGACCAGCGGAGGCTTTTCTGGCATCAGCCCCAGGAGCAGATCACAAAAGCATCCCTGGCCCGCGGGTGTTCACCAGGAAGTCAGTGGGGACACCTCTGAAGGCAGGCTGGCTTAAAGGATAAATGTCCCTTTGGGACCCTGGCTGTGCATCCTGGGGAAAACAGCCATCACGGAATTTCCAGGACAAAGGCCCCGATGTCAGCTACTCATCTGATGCTAACACCCCGCTTTCTAAACATTCAGCCTCAGGGAGAGAAAAAGGGGGCACCCCAGACCAGACCCGTGTCCTCCTGTTTCAAGTACTGAAAGGGCCCTGTGTACAAAGCTGTGCTATCTGAACCCCTGAAGAGCTGGTGCTTGAAAAGGAGACCAGGCAGGGAGGTTTCATTACAGCCACAGAGGGGACCCGCCCCCACAGGGCCTTCTCTCATCACTCTAGATGTGCCTTGAAAAGGCCTCTTTTCTGCCTGGGCCTCGTTCAGTGCCAGGCTAACCGGATGTGGTATGTGGAGGGCAAGCCAGGCCCGGGAGGTCTTCAGACAGCCAGAATCATCTTCCCGCTCTTCTGGGGAACAAAGTTCCCAGCACAGAAGAAGGACGGCTTCGTGGAAGGATCTGGGTCATGTCGCGGCCCTGCAGCGACCACCGATGGGCAAGGTGCAACGCGCACGCTGAGCCTCTGCGCTCTGGTCCGTAAGCTGGAGGTGACGCAGAATCTGCCTCGTAAGGCTGCTGACGTTCCGTGCGTAGCAGCTGTGATCGTCAGGCAGAGTGCCCGGCCATTCTTCGGGAATTCTGTAAATGTGGCAGGAACTCGGGCCCCTCGCTCGAGTCCCTTCTACGACTTGAAAGCAGAGAGGTTTGGGGAGCGGGTAAAAGGGCAGGAACCAGCAAGCACTTGTTTCTCCTGTTTCCTTTCCCGTCTCCTTCCCTGGCGCTGCGCCTTGCCCGTCCGCCCCCCAGGGCTAAGCAGACGGCAGCTGCAGTTCCTCAGATGGTCCACGAGGGCACCGTTGGATTTATGGGGAGACAGGCATCCAGCCCAGTTTTTCCGTGAGAACGAAAGGAAAGTGGCTGTGCTGGGCACATCCCCTTTGGCCTCTGAGGAAACTGAGGCTCAGAGAGGTGAAATGCTTTGTCCGAGGACACACAGCCGGTGAGCGACGGTGTGCAGCCTGGGACGTCAAATGAGACCAAACCCACGACAGGCCTGCCTCACCGAGGGGGAACGGCTGAACACAGAGGGCTGAGAGCACACACAGCTTTAAGTGTCAGCTCAGCCCCTAACTTGCCCTTTGACCTCAGAGTCTCTCCTAGGCACAACGGAGGCGGGCCCTCCCACCGTTCTGTGGATCCCTGGGTCACCGAGCTCCTGGGCTTCCCCACACGACAGCCTCTGTCTGCACTTGGCCCGCAGGCACCTTCCTCGGGTGCTCCGGGTAGGGTGGGCGGTGGAGAGAGGCCGCCGGAGCCAAGTGTGCCCAACGCAGCTGCCAGGAAGTCTCATTAGTCAGCACCAACAGCTGCTGCCACGGAACACGTGGCACCGATGGGGACGCGCCCGAGACGCGGCTAAACCTTGGGGGTGGCTGCACCGCAGGCGCGGCCAAGCTAAAGCAGGTTCCAGAACCTCCACGGGCTCCGGGGGGTCCTCCTCTCGTCCGTGGCTCAAGCCAAAAGGCCCCCCAGCGCACGCTTCCCTCTGCCGCGGCGCGGAGCCTGGCTCCGGAGGGGGCCCGGGCATCGTCAGCCAGGTGGACGGACAGGCTGCCAGAGTCACGAGGTGCCTCCAGGGGCCCTGTTTCCCAGGGCTGGGAAGGAGCCAGTCAGGTGGGAAGCGGCTCCTGCCTCTCTCCGGTTGGTTTGAAAGAATATGAGTGTCCCTGCTCACCGCCTTTCCTCGCCCCCTCACGTTTTGACAAGGGCAATTTCTGTAAGCGCTCTGGTGCTCTCCGGCCCTCCGAAGAGTCTGAGCGTCCGATTTCCTGCATTGTCTGCCAGACATAGCCCGGGCCCCACGGAGGCCGGCAGGAGATGCCATGCTACACACCTGCCAGAAAGAAAGGGAGGGGAACGTGGCCCCAAGCCGGCGCCACCTCGTGCGTGCCCACCTCCGCCCGGGCTCCCAGCCTCCCACGGCTCTTCAGCATCCTCTCTCCATTCTCATCCACTCTCATCTCGGGCAGCTGAACCCAGCCCGAAGGAGAGAGGACAGGAGAGGCCAGTGGAGGACAGAGCGCCCAGTTCCTCCGGGGAGACAGCAAGGTGGCTAACTGGACAGGCTGCGTAAAGCCCTACAGAAGCCAATGAGCCCCACGCTGTTAAAGAAAAACAAATCCCCAAACAAAAACCTCTCCAAGTTCTGAAACTTACAGCCTCCCCTTTAGGGAAGTGAGGTTATTCATGCTTGAAAACCAAGAAGGTAAACATCTCCAGAAGGTTCGTCGAAATTGGCAGTGAACGTGACACGGAGCCGAGTTTAAAAGTGGAGGCTTCAAGGGGGCCGCGTTGAGGCAGATGGAGGGGATGCTTCCCTTAGATCCCTCTGCCCCTGAAGCCACCAAGCTGCTCTTCACCAAATGAAATCGTAATAAAAGAGACCCTGCAGGTGTGTCCCTTTTACCCAAAGAGACAACTATAGGTACAATGACTGTTGTTGCTTGTGGACCTACTGTGTGCCAGGCAACCTGCTAAGTGCTTCTCATATCCCAGTTAACCAGCGTAATGCCCCTGATAACACTGAACTTACATGAATACGTTTAAATAAGGACACCACTAAGGAAAAGAAAGACGAGAATCAGGCTGAGAAAAGGAAACCGAGAGCAACCCTGAGAGGACATGCCTTCTGAGCATCGTGCAGGGCTCTGTCTCACAGGATCCCCTTTTCCTCAAGATGAAACAGACTCCAAGGAGCTCACAGACGTACAAAATATCATCCTGAAGCTGAGGTTCAAAGCCAGGTCCATCGGCAGAGGTGTGTCCGCATGTTGATGTTTATACTTCTCTTAAGAGAAACAAAAAACAAACAAACAAAACCCACCAAAACCCTACTTCCCTGCAGTGACAACCAGGGGCAGGCTGCAGGGCGAGCGACAGGAGGCTTCTGCAGCACAGAGACACTTCCCAGGGGGCTTGGACTCTAGGAGAGGCAGACAGGAAGGCCGGACTTCACAGATACGCGAGAGCCTCAGGGCTGAAAGTCAGTGTCAAAGGTCTTAAGAAGCATCAGCTTTGGGCCTTGGAGGGGGTGGGCAAATCTCTTTTAATGCAGACCCACTAGGTGACAGACTTACGCCTGCACACCATCCTCTCTGAGTGGCAGGAGGCCTCCCAGGGCTGTGGGACCCCCCTCCCACTCCCCGGTCAGCCATCTTGTACACATGTATCACGGGGACCAGGCAGGAGTGTGAGTGTCTCTGCAAACCCATCCTGGTCGGTGGAAACAAAATACAAAGACCCCATCCTCCCATCAGTGGACTGCCCGCATCACTGCCTCCTACAAAGAGCCTGAAGATGGGGCCGGCACACACTCGTGTCTTCAGGGCGGTGAGGTCCCCGCAGCCCCGGCAGAACAGCAGGGGGCAGTGTTGTCAGGAACAAGCAGGCCGGGCCACAGCCCCCCTGACCCAGGGGGCCTCTGGCCTGAGTCTGCTTCTGTTTCCCCAGCAGTAAAGAGAGATGGTCCAGGCCCACTGCCTCACTGGTTTCTCCAGAGATGCCAGCTCTTCCCCGCACAGCCTGCGCCCCCAGCCCCTCACTCCTCACCCCGGGCGGCTGGGAAATCATGTCCACTCCCAGGGCAGAGACACATAAAGGAACAAACACACTGAGATCCAGCACCTGCACAGACGGCCATTCATCAAAGGCCCCTGGCAGCAGCTCAGTTAGAAACAGACCAGCTCATCTTGAAGATGACCAGCCCTTCAGCAGAGTTCTCTGGCCTTTAGCAGTGGTATGAGTCTGCCTCCTCTTAACCTCTTTTAGCTCAATGCACCACAGACAGGCCAGTGCCAACCCAGCCAAGCGCAGAGAACGGTCGTGCGTGTGCACACACACACAACAAACCTGGGTGAGACTTGATAAACAGGAGCTGATCGACGTGAAGCCCGGAGAAATGGGGTCCGAAGAGGTCTCCAAGTCCCAGGGATGACAAACACAAAGCTGTTTCCAAAGGAATGAGGGGCGTGGCTTCTTGCACCCCGGCCGGCGCTGAGCAGAGGGACCCAGCTGGCGACCCAGCCGGCTCCAAGGACCCTCATCTGCACATGGCAAACCCACGGCCGCCGCTCCAGCTTCATCTGCACATGGCAAACCCACGGTCGCCGCTCCAGCTCACAGCTCAGAGCGAGCCCTGCCTTGTTTCCAAGCACGGTGCAAACCGCCTCGCGTGGCTTCCAGGACGAAAAGAGAGGTGATCCCAGGTTGACACACCACCTAACTCTGGAGAGACCGGACGGGGCAGAGAGCTCACTCTGATCACCATCCACAGCCATGGACAGCCTGCTGGTATCCAGTCTGAGCCAGAACAGACCCCCTGCCCTCCCCACGCCGAGCATCACAGGTACGAGTTTTACAGTGTGCATCTAAGTACAGGAGAAAGGCATACACGCTTCCACCCAGCTATCTTCATTCAAACACATCTATGGTATCAGAGACACGTGATCAACATTTATATTCCAGGGAACCAGGCGCGCTAGGATCCCTTCACCTGTGGGGTCATCAGTATGGATTGAATATGTGTCCCCCTCAAAATCATATGCTGAAGCCTCAACCCCTAATGTGATGGTACTTGGACGTGGGGCCTTTGGGAGGTGATCAGATTTAGATGAGGTCATGAGGGTGGAGTTCTTGGGATGGGACTGGTGTCCTTATAAGAATAGGAAGATTCTGGAGCCGGAGCTCTCTCTCTGCACCATGTGAGGACACACTGAGAACACGGCTGTCTGCAAGCCAGGAAGAGGTTCCTCGCCACAGCCCAAAGACACACCCTCATCTCAAACTTCCAGTCACCTTCAGAACTGCGAGAAATAAGTTTCTGTTGTTGAAGGTGCCAGTCTACGGTATTTTGTTACGGCACCTAAGCTAAGACAGTTATAGACCTCCAACTTCTCTTCATTGTTCCAACTTCCCTCTCTGGCCCTCAAACACTAACCCAGACTTTGGCCCATCCCATAAGAATCCTGGAAATTTATTCACTCATCAGATTCTTAGGAAATGCCCCAAATCTGGGCCACCTTCTACGCTGTGAGCTCCTTCAAGACAAAGGCCATTTTGCCACTGCCGAGCACATAACCTGCCACAGCCGCCGTCCATTTGTAAGTGCGAGTCACCTCAGGACACATCTTTGCGGTCCTGATGAGGAAGACTCAGGTTGGCCCAAATCTTTGCCCCCAAAATGTCCACTCTCTATCTCATCAGCCTAAGGAGAGCCTTCTGCAGGGCCCTCCCACACCCTCTGAGTCAGGCTAGGCCACAGATTGACTAGAAAATTCCACAAATTTCTGGATGTGAATCTCACCTGTCAGCCTGTACCCTGTGGAATCCCATAAAAATCACACAGGCTTGATCAGATCAACCATAAATCTCGAGATAAGCCAGGACCTCTGCAGCATCACCAGCAAGACAGAGGACGGGTCCTCCGACCGTGTGTCAGGAGCCTGACACCGAACATCAGCTAATTGACAGTGACAACTAGTAGACACCTCAGATCTACTCAACAGGTCTCAGATAACCCAACCGCACGCACATACAACCCAACCCTCTCTGATGGAAAAGCTGAAATTCTCAGGCCCCGGTTCCCGATTGGTCTGGGCTTTCCACAGCCGTGACCTGCTCCATCTCCACGGTCCTCTGATTAAACCCCTCACCTCAATTCACTTCCATTATTTCCCCTCATATATTGTAATTTTTAATTCCGTAGGGGGAGTGTTTTGTTTCTGTAACTGAACTGCGGCTTTCAAACTACTCTTGACCTTCCGGCTCCCCGCCCCCTGCCCAGTTGCAGAGCAACAGAAATGAAATGGATTCCGCTATCAGTGCTCTGCATCTCAGTGATTACGCCCAGCCACCAGGAGTCAGCTTTCTGCTCCATCCCAACAACAGGAACCCGGTTGCTAAATCCAACCCCACAGGCTCAGGAAGGAGGTGATGGAGGAAAGAGGGGGTAACCGAAGGGCACAGGTAACAATTTATGGCCCCCTTGTCACTGCGGTCTTATCTCCGTGGCCAGCCCCTTCTAAGAAATGGTGCCCGTTACTGAACCCCCGGGAGGGCTGCCCCCTGGGACCCAGCCGTTTGGGGACAGGTGGCCCAGCCAGGGTGCGGAAAGATTGCTGTGCAGAGCCCGCCTCGCCCTAGGCTAAATCCTCCTCTTCTCAGCGTGTCACCCGCCAGGCGCCCTAGCTCAGACGGCCTCTAACGGTGAACAAGCAGGGAAGGGAAAGGGGGCAGTGAAGAAAGAATGAAGACTAAACATCTTCGGAGAGACCCTTCCATGACCACCCAACCCAGACCAGGCCTCCTCTCCCACTCAGAGAGCACACTGGGCTCTCCCTGCAAAGCAGCCATGGCAATTTAACTGCATGTGTGTGTCTGTCTGATGTCAGTCTCCCCCACTAGACTAGAGCCCCTGAGAGCGGACCCTGACCGCCTTCTTCCCCACGGTATCAAGCACTCGAGAAATATTTATTGAATAAATAAGTATAAAAAAGAAACACTCTACCGCAGCTACTAGAAACAGGATAATAACTTATTTTTGGTTAGGCCTCTTTGGGAATCGTTTGGTCCACGCCGCAATGCAGGGAACAGACTAATACGAACTTACAGAGTTCTCTTTTTTTCTTCCCTCGTACCTCTCCTTATTTTTGACGAGCTAACATGCCAGAAAAACGTAACCCTGCCCCACACTTAAGAAAAGACAGAGCCAGTGACGAGCGTTTCAAAGCTTCATTGCAGCGAACACTGGAATTCTACCTGGAGACATGAAAACATCCTTTCCTTCTCCCCCGACCTTTGTGCATGTTTCCCCCAATTCAACCCCCAATTCACTGCACTCCGTGCCAGGATCACGAGGAATGGCACGCCCACTGTCGAGCCCTTCCCTGAGTTGGAATTCGAGTTTTGACCTGACCCAAGCTCGTTACTGGCATCTAACAGGTGTGACTCAGGGAGTCATCCTTCTGATGACCCAGGAGCAAAAGCCAAGAAACTTCATGTATTTATTTACTTCTACCTCATTTTGTTCCAAAAGGGATTGGAGGTATCAGAAAAATGCCTACGGCATGATAAAAGGAGATGAGGAAATGACTGAGGATGGGAAATAAACTAAATCCAAAAGCAAGGTTACTGCCCAAAAGTATACATCATAATTGATAAAGGCATTCCCGGGACATGAGCTCCACAAGGCTCCCGTCCCAGATTCCACCCTCAACAGGAAGACGGGAAATATTTCCACTGATATTCCACAGACACTTTACCCACCCTACGAGTGTCTGGGCTTGGCCTTGGAGATTCATCCACAGGGCACACACCAGGCTCCAGGCTGCAGGTGTCTCTGATGCCCTTGAATCCCATGTCCAACACTCGCAGTGCGGAGGCGGGGAGAGGCAAGCTGCTGGAGTCAACCCAGGAGAAGGGACAGAAAGGGTAGGGGAAACGTTTTCTTCTAAAACCTGGGCATGTCAGCACCCAGCTCTGCCTGCAAAATAAACCCTGTCTGACCTCGGGCAGGACTGGATGCTCTCCTCAGTCCTCCCAATTCTAAAACTTTTATGACTTTCTGATTCACGGTTGTCATGTTCAGAGGAGCGGTTTTATTGGAACACCCATGGCAGTCAGTAGGCTTTCACTTCCACATTCAAGCTCAGCTCTGCAAGCTCTCACTCCTCTGCCTCCTGTTAGGATGGGCTGCCCACACCCAGCGGCTCCTCCATCCCAGTCTCTTGACTCTCTAAACTTCCATTCCCATGTCTGCCAACCCGCATCTTAGCGGAGCCAGGCCCAGGCTGGATGTCCCTCCCTGCATCCCGCAATGTGACCTCAGTTTTCTTTTGTCCAGAGTTTGCAGAACACCCAATACACCCAGGACACAAGTACAACAGTTCATCCCAGAAAATCTGTGAATGTCCATTCCTCCCTCTTCTATAATCTGTTGCTAGTCCGTGTCATAACTTACTGAGCACGTATTCTGTGCTACACGCTGTCCTGAGCCCCTTTCATGAATTCTCTCGTTTAATCCTCACCACATCCCAGTAAGGTAGTTACTTAACTAGCATTCTTCTCACCTTACAGATCCGTATACTGAGACTCAGTGAGGTCAGGTCACTTGCTCAAGGCCAAGCCAGGATTCCACCCCATGTTATTTCATTCCAAAGCTCTTAACCACTGCACAGTGGTGCCTGCTTCTACAGTCCATTAGGAAATTTCCCAGTTTTAATCGCTCCCTCACTCAGTTACAGGTTTTTCAGACATGCACTCATCCCAAGAGCTAAGCCTCCACCTGCAGCACTGGGGCGCAGGGAAGCAGGTGTGGGCTTCAGGGTACAGCAGACCTGAGCTCTAATCCTTATTCAGGGCCCCACAACCTCTCAGGGTTTCAGTTTCCCATGTGTACAGCAGAGCTAATAAGCCCCCAGGTCTCAAGTCCCAACCTTGTTAGCACACGAGTCCGGCAATTCTTGGACAGATAAACAATTTGCTAGGAGGGATGAGCATACTCCCTATGCTTCGGGAAACTCCACAGAAAACATGAATCTGTCACTCAGTCCCACCTGAAGAGCAATGACTCCATCACCAATGCCACAGGGCATTCCAGAGGAGCCATATGTGCAACGGCACAGCCCTTAGGCCCTCCCGGCTGGGGAGGCCCCTTTATCACAGGGAAACGATTTTCTAATTAAGTGGTGTATTGACTTTATGTGTAAGAGTAGCTCAGGGGAGGATTAGAGACCCACAAAAAAGAATCCTGCTGGGGCACTAAGGCCGGATCACCTTTGGTGGTCCAACTCCCCGCTATCCAGACTCTGAGGACAGTCCGAGTGATGTTTAAAAATGCTATCATGTCATCTGTCACTTAAAACCTTTCAGAGAACTTCCTGGCACTTAGGCACAATTCAAACTTCTTTCCATGGCTCACAGGGCTCAGTGTCACCTTCTGCCTCCGCTCCCACTCTCAGGCTCCGTCACACTTGCCTTCAGTCCTGTCACAGGGCCTTTGCACGGCTGGTTCCCTTTGCCAGGGTGATCATTCCCCAGATTTGCACACATCTGGCCCCTTTCTTCATTCGGGTCTTAGCTTCAAAGCCAGCTTCTGAGAGAGCCAGCTTCAAAAGCAGCCCCAAGAACTCGCTCTTACGTTATCTGATATTATTTTATGCATATTGATTATTTGCTGGTCACCTCAATGCCTTCCCCTCAACCCTCCATGAAAGCAAGAACCTTGACCATCTTTTATCCCCCAGGGCCTAACACAGCACCTGGCATATCGCAGACGCTCAATAAAAATTTGTTGGGAGAGAAGGAGGAGGGGGCCACGGGCATGAACGACAGTACGTGCAAAGGACAGGAGGTCCAGACGAGCACAACACGTGGAGAAGACGCACGCCTTTGGGGCTGATCGACTCCAAAGACAAATACCAAAGAATCACTGCCATTAAGACTTCACGGGGAGGGTTTGCATTAGGGAGGACCATGAAACCAGGCCGGCGGGGGGGGAGGGGGGGCTGTGTACAGTAAAAAGATCCCTGGACTCAGAATTGGGGGACCTGGCTCTAAAACACAGCTTTCCCACTGTATTAGTTTCCTAGGGTGGCCACGACAAAGTACTGCCAACTGGGTGGCTAAAAACAGGAGAAAGTTATTCCCTTACAGTGCGGAAGTTCCTTCCGGAGGCTCTGAGGGAGACTCTGTCCTGCGCCCCTTGCCCAGCTTCTGGGGGCCCCACAATCCTCGGTGTTCCTTGGCTTGTAGACACATCACTCCAATCTCTGCATCCGGCTTCACCTAGAGTTCTCCCTATGTGTGTCCTCTATGTCTACATTTCCCTGGAGTTCTCCCTACGTGTGTCCTCTATGTCTACATTTCCCTGGAGTTCTCCCTATGTGTGTCCTCTATGTCTACATTTCCCTCTTCTTATAAAGCCATCAGACGTTGCATTATAGGGCCCACCCTAACCCAGTACAACCTCACGTTAACTAATTCTACCTGCAAAGACACTATTTCCAAATAATGTTGCATTCTGAGGTTCCAGGTGCACGTGACTGCCCACCCAACCCAGAGCACAATCTCACCTACGGCATCTGAGCCTTCCTTTCCCCATCATTCCACCACCGGTCTCAGATCCCTCCCCTAAAGAGAGGGGGTGGTACCGATCTGGTGCCTGTGCCGTCGGAAGGCTCGTCTACGTGAGCTGAGCTGGGGAGACTGCAGCTTTGCTGTGGCAGGAAGCAGAGGGCCACCGCAAGTTGGGGAGCAGAGACAGTCCAGTAAAAACAAGGTTTAAGGGAGGTGAGTGGGAGACAGATTAGAGCAGGAAGGAATGCAGCGAGGAGAAGCAGCAGTGAATCAGCCCGGCTTGGGCGAGAACAGCAGGCAGGGGAGACAGGCGAGCACAGAGCCACTTAGCAGATAAACATCAGAAGTGAGTCAGGAAGAGCCCTCAGTAATGCCACTGTTCTCCCAGACAGGAATCCGGGCAGGAGAGACCAGATGGGAGTGGGCGAGGTCAGTCGGAGGGGGTTGGAGGGACGAGAACATTCAAATGGAAATGGCTGGCGGTCGGGAGTGTTCCGAGGTCAGGTGGGGAGAAGCCTAGGCTGCAGCTGCAGGTAGACAGTGTGGAGGGGGAGGGATGGTGGCTGAGGCTGGGCATTTCTAGCAAAGGGCCAAGGGCAAAAAAAAGAGGCCCTGAAGCGTCTCCTCCCAAGGGCAGACTGCCTGGTTCCAGACAGGAGCATGAGAGCTCCAAATGGTGGATGTGACTGTCTCCACCTAAACCCAACTCTAATGCTGGAAACAACTAGAAAAACACAAACGGCAGAGACCTGAGAAGGGCTATGCCCCGGGGAGCAGAACAGGAAACAGGGCAAGCCAGGGGAAGAGAGGCCACCGACCTGAAGCAGTCTGTCGCCGGCTCCGCTGGACCCCACACACCCTCTAAGTCACAGAGGAAGAAACTAAGATCCGTTCCGACGCTGGAACTCTTGTGTTTCGCATCCACCAGAGCCACATTAAGTGCCTGGTAATTCAATAATTCAATTAAGAAAGGTCGATTTTTTTTAAAAAAGCTTAATATTTAATGGAAGGGTTAGGAATTGCTACACAACTCGGGGTGATTAATAGTTACAATTAAAGGCTGAACGTGTTGAGGGGAGAAAGGCAAGGCTTCATAGAAACACATGTGTGCTGCAAGGGACACAGCAAGTCACACCCACAGACTAGGAGAAGCCGATCTCCATATTCCACGCCCCAACCAGGTGCCCAGCAGACTCTGCTCCAGGGGAGAGCCCTGTGGACAGAACTACCTGGCAGATTCACCCAGGTACAGCAGGACACTCCTGGGGGCAGAGTGCCAAGTAGGGCTTCTCCCAGCCTCCCCAACAAATCAGAGCTTATTTGCTGCAGAGCTGGCATGAGGCCCACTCTGACCTGTGGTCCCATCTTCTTTCCAGTGCAGTCAAGTCTTCCAGGAGGTCGTATAAGTCAGAGAAGAACTGTGATTGGTCAGAAGGGAGAGGGGATGGGCTGAGCTCTGGCAAACCGCTCCAGGGGCAGCAGGGGGTTGTTTTGGCATCTCTGTCTTCTCACGTCAGGGAGACCCTCACCCCTAGACCTCCAGTGTAGCACGCAGAGGGTGCGAGAGAGGACAGCCACACTATACCTGGCCTCCTGCCCCCATGGCTGCTTCTACCCATCAATTCAATGGAAGATGTGACACCCACAGTGCAGTACTCAGGGCCTGAGTCCATCTGTGACACACTTCACATCTCAGGGGCTGACCTGGCCAGGCTGCCACGTGGCCCCACGTAGCAGGAGCCATGCCACATCCTACATGGTGGCCATTTCGACCCACAGGGCTCTGATTTCTGTGCTCAGGAGAGGCCTGGTTCTGACCCCCAAAAAGCAGCCTGGCCTTCCAGGCTGTGAGTCTGTGTGGGTGACAGCAAAGCCAGGCCTTGGAGGGACTGATTGTTCAAGGCAGGAGGGTCACAGGAAGGAATGGCTCGGACACCCAAAGCAATCAGTAAGAAACAGCTTATGTTCAGTGTCAGCATGAAAACATCTTCCCCTTCTGGAGTGACTGCAGAAGGCCACACCTGTTCTTTGGTGCACCCACCTCGGGCCCACACGGGACAACCTGCTGATCAGAAACTGAAGCTCTGCAGCTACGAGGTGCCCAGAGGCAGGACCGAGGTCCAGGGCAAAACAGGGTGGGCACGGGTATTGTCCCTGGAGCTGCGGGCTCACCGATTTCAATCTCCTGCCCTTCCGTTAACCAAGAGTGGTTAGTTAACTTTATAGTATCAGGGAGAGCAATTCTAATGGGCAAGAGAACAAAGTCTCCACTCCCCAGTTGAACCAAGGTGAGCTGGAACTTTCCATGAAGGCAGTAGGTATCAGGCATGCTAAAATACCCCCATCCTCATATGGGTATCTGATGAGAAACCAACACGTACTGAGCATCTACTATGAAGCAAGAGCTGTGACGGGGATTCTGTTTAAGTTCTCTCTCCTGAGCCGGACCCCCACCAGGCGAGGGAGGGGACTATTGTCTTCACTTTTCAAAGGGAGGTAACGGAGTTCAGAGGAGTCAAGGAACTCACCCAAGGTCCCACATCCCACAAGTGCTGGCTCCCAGCCCAGGCCTGTTGACCTCAGAGTGTGAGTTCCAACAGGGGCGAGGTGTCCAGGCCCAGGACAGCGGGAGGGCCCTGCTAGGGTTGCCATGCCTCCCACCTGCCTGGAGGTGGGACTTCTACTGGCCTTCCATCTTACCATCCTCCAGCTGACCAACAGGGAAGGGGACTGCTCTCAGTTACCACTGGACGTCGACTGGGTCTCAGCAACAGAGGGGCCTTTTATCTCTAAGAGTGGAATAAAGAACATGGTTTCCAACTAAAGGCTTTACAGACAAGGGAACAGCAAATGGAGTTTCCTTTGGTTTGTGGTCCTTGGAGGACCTCCTGCGTGCCCCTGAGATGATAACCAGGGCCAAATTCAGGAAGAAGAGGCAAGCAGGACAGCCAACCCTCCTGACCTTCTGAACAGCTGAAGCCCTTTGACTTTCGTGACCAGAGAACTAGAGCCGCCTCCTGCCCTCACTCTGACCAGTCCACCAGCGCCCCACCGTGGCCTGGCCCCGCTTCTTCTAATTGCCCCAACGAGGCACAGGCACCCATGTGTGAGACAATGGGCCACAGTCTCAACCCTCAGGCAAGGTGCTGCCAGGAAGGGTGATGAGTGGGTGCTCAGAGACCTTCAGCCTTGAGGAGCAGACAGACAGATGGACTCTGTTGAGGGCAGCCCCAGCGTCTCTTACATGGCCAGATGAGGGGCGAAGAGCTGGAATAAGAAAATTAAGTCCAATGGAAACAGTACTGTTGCTGTCAGGGGTCTACGTGTTAGGTGAAGACCTGTGACTGAATGATGAACAAACGGACCGCTGTCCTGGATCACTAACATGTCTTGAACCCCAACGTGCCAGACCGTTAGGGTACAAAGGAGAAACCACCATTCCTGCCCTTGAGACACATGCCCACAAGGGCGGCAGCAACACCGTCATTACTGATACTGTGGGGAACCACATGAGAAGAGAAAGTGAGCTTGGATTTGGCTGCAAAAATATTTTAAAGCAATACTAATTAATTATAATCACTGACATGAACTGTTTGCCATTCATGCCTAATTACCGTGCAGTGAAATGATGGTGTTTACCATTAAAACGCATCACGCTGTCACTTTGGGGCGAGTCTTCTTTGGTGGCAACAGAATTTCCAGTGAATGGGCAAACGTGTAGATGCTTTTATTCACGGTCATCTGCTAACAAAACCTCCGGGCTTTGGAGGGAGTCCCGATCTTATAAATAATAATGCACCTAAGATTTAAATGAACGTGGTCCTGAGCACTTTGTGTGTGACGTCCTCTGCTAAGGACGCATATGCAACCATCTCCTCTAAGACTCCTCATCCTAGGAAGTACGTTCTACCAAACGGCAGCATTTTATGGAGAAATTAACTTGCCCGAGGTCACACAGCTGGGAAGTAATGGGGCCAAGAACTGGCAGCCAGCATAAAAAGAAACGAAATTGGGTTATTTGTAATGAGGTAGATGGACCTAGAGTCTGTCGTACAGAGTGAAGTAAGTCAGAAAGAGGAAGACAAATACCTATGCTAACACATATATATGGAATCTAAGGGAAAAAAAATGTCATGAAGAACCTAGGGGTAAGACGGGAATAAAGACACGGACCTACTAGAGAATGGACTTGAGGATATGGGGAGGGGGGAGGGTAAGCTGGGACAAAGCGAGAGAGTGGCATGGACATATATACACTACCAAACATAAGGTAGATAGCTAGTGGGAAGCAGCTGCATAGCACAGGGAGATCAGCTCGGTGCCTTGTGACCGCCTGGAGGGGTGGGATAGGGAGGGCGGGAGGGAGGGAGACGCAAGAGGGAAGAGATACGGGAACATATGTATATGTATAACCGATTCACTTTGTTATAAAGCAGAAACTAACACACCATTGTAAAAAAATTAAACTCCAATAAAGATGTTAAAAAAAAAAAAAAGAGCTGGCAGCCAGGCCCGCCTGCCTCTAGAATCCACGTTCACCACCAATACGACAACTGCAGAGCGAACGTGCAGAAAGCAAGTGGGGAAGGGCGCACACGCACGTGCTAATGGGGGCTACCTCTCAGTGAAGAGACTGTAGTTCTTCCTTTTGCTGAGCTATATATACATCATTTTAAAAATTCTACAGTATAATGAATATGAATTACAGGGGTGTGTAGGTGGGCGTTGGGGGGTTACCATTGGGGTGGTTTGTTATTAAGGACCACAGTCACACTAGCCATGACGCTCCCTGTCCAGAAGCCAACTCCGTGGCGGGGAGGTGGCAGTCCAGGCACGCAGGGCATGAAAAATCCTTGCTGGCCATCTAGACCAACCTTCAGTGTGTGCAGACGTCCTTGCTGTCTGGCCCTAACAGACGGTCCTCACTTCATCACAGCCTCCCCAGATGCCGCATGAGTGGACGGAAGCTCCAGAAACATCTAGCTGGGCAGGGCGGCAGCAGCGGGGGCCACTGGACGATCCGTGCAAAGATCGCCTTTTACAAAAACGCCTTTCCAAGAGTCTGCCAACACACGATCAGCGTCCCTTCCTCTTGTTAGAAGGACACAACTACGGAGGTTAATCTCTTAGACACAAAAAAGCAAAAAGCTTCCAGAATCAGGGCCAGCCTCTTTCCCCAGTGATCTTAGAGCAATGCTGTGTGTTTGGTGACTGAGTAGAATTAGGCTGAAATTCACACAGGGCTAACTCGGAACGGCCCAGGTACCACTAGACGGTCCTAGCCACCTGCAGCCAGGTCTGCCGGGGTCTGCCCTGGCTAGACTGAGGACATTTCTCAGATCCAGGAAGGACCGCTCCCCACTTTAGGAAGAGCCGAGTATGCTAGGAGAGGGCTACATGACCCCACAGACAAGGGCTCTGGCTAAGTCGCTGTGTGTGGGTTGGGAGATTTCTTTTCCGGACGCTCTGAATCTCCAATGCCCAGCCCTGCATCCGGCCCACAGAATGCATCACGACTGACTCACAAATATATACTAAGTGGCAAACAACATGTTCTTACCCAGGAGAACGGAGGGCACTCAAAATCATAGCATAAGAAGAACTCAAGTCACTGGGGCTGTTTACCTTAGAAAACAGGTGCTGTGACAGAGGTGGGAGACAAAGGGGAACTCATAATTGTGCTTCCAGAATTAAGCTTCATGATAAAGTGGCCAAAACGTGGTTTGAGACCCAGCTTTTTGCTACTGAACTAATTTTTGTATGCCCCCAGAAGAGTTACTCTAAATCTGGAAACAGGTGATCAGTGGTTCCCCACCCTAGATGCACATTGAGACTTTTAAAAATAGACGTCCAGGCCTCACCCGGCCCCACCACTTCATCCCCAGAGACAAGTCCCTGAGTTTGTGTTTCTTAAAAGCTCTTTAGGTAATTCTGGTCCACAGCCAAATTTGAGAACCACTGCCATATATATAGCAAACCACTGAGAATATATATATATATATACACACACACATATATATACGTACAATGTATATACCTATATATATATACATACTTATATATGTAAATATGGCTACATTTATAGCTATATCTATACATATTAGAACACTGTTCATAATACATTAAATACAGAGTTGTTCCACTGCAAACCTCAGAAAGCCAAAATAAGGAACTACGTGCTCATCAAAAGAGGGAAGCAGGTTTTTTCCTGGAAAGTGCTTCCTCAAAGCATTAAAAGGAGTCAAAAATGGAAGTTAATGCCTTGGGAGGTTGAAAGAGACACGTAACAAATCAAACGCGGGAATACTGAGTATTGCAGAAGAGATTCCCATACGGATTGGATGAACGGGGCGGACTAAATAACTTTTCACTTTAATGTAGTAACAATGACACCATAACATTTATTGACCCCCCACTTCCCATCTGGCACCTTACCTATGTTGCCTTGTTTAATCCTCAGAACCGTTCGATGCGGAAGGTGGTTGGACACCTTTCACTCATCAGCTGGAGAGAAGTTGGGCCCCCATCACACCTTCTACCCCAGCCAGGCTGCTATCCTCACATCCGAAGAGGTCCCTACACACCTTCTCGCCTTTGCTCATACTAGTCTCGCCCCGGAGAAATTCGGAGTTTCTCTCAATCAGAATCTTGCAAAGCAATCAGAGTACCTTTCCTGGATCCCAGCTCAGCCCCAGCTCAGCTGTGGAAGCAGAGCTTTTAGAATTCAGGAGCCCTGGGGCCTGGGGGCATCTGCCACTGCTTGCTTTCGGCTTGGATGAAAGGAGTCGGCTTCCTCTTAACCCCTTCCCCAAACACTCCTCCACCAGGCCCTACTTAACTAAACCTTCACTCTATTGAAATAAAGGTTCTGTGGACCCTGAACCTTTATCTGCAAAGGTTTTTTTAATCAAATGCAGGCGTAAAAACTAAGGAGATGAGGAAGGTGGTGTGCGCCCAGGGCGGTGCGCTGCACGCCAGGCCTGGCTTTCTGCCCCCCTCACAGCACTTTTGACCATCCTGAAGCCCCTTCTGCTCTGTCTGTAGCTCCCATGAAGGTGGAGACCCTGTCACAGCACAGTCCCCTCAGCACCTGGTACACTGACAGCACTCCACAACTATTTATCGAATAAAAGAAATAAATTTAAATGGGCAGAGGATGAAAAAAACTTTGTGATTGATTGGACAAAAGTCACAAAATGGACCCTGGGCTCTACTGAGTGTGAGGCACTGTACCAGGGCCTTGGGGACACACACAAAAGCAGAGGTCTGTAGTCCCCACTGAGCTGGAAGGAAAAGATAAAACAGGTAACAAGCTGAATCTTTATCTTAAAAGAGCAATGCACAATTTAAATAACAATAGCAGTGCATTCACAAGGTAGGATGGAATTGCCAAATGTATTATACGAAGGAAATAAAGTCACCATTTGTCTTCAGTTATATCCTTTCTAGGACAAAACGGGTCGAAGCTAGGAACAATGATCAAAAATCCACTAAAAAATCACAACTGCTCCCTCTTGCATCTCCCTCCCTCCCACCCTCCCTATCCCACCCCTCTAGGTGATCGCAAAGCACAGAGCTGATGTGTATGTATATCTGATTCACTTGGTTATAAAGCAGAAATAACACACCACTGTAAAGCAATTATACTCCAATAAAGATGTTTAAAAAATAAATAAATAAAATAAAATGAAAAAAATCACAACTGAACATTCCCACTTGAAAACATTTTATCTGCCGCCATTTTTGTTTCAAGATGATGGCCTGAAACGCACACTCAACTCTGGGTGGATCCTGAAACCCTCCCACGACTTCAAGGGTCAGCAGCGTAAGGCATTTAAAAGTCATGGGGAAACAGACGCCTCACTCTTCGATATACTTTTTTCGATGTTTCAAACGACAAATTTCAGAGAAATGTAAATTTTAGGAAAACTTGGGTACAAAATCTGGAGCACCAAAGCTCAGAATCGCACCTTTACCACCAGTCACTGGTAGAAAGGTACATCAGTACCACCTCCCTGGGGGACAGTTTGACACCAAACAGCAAACTGTACACAGTATTATTATCTGCTTATTGTCAGTTCCCAGAAGTGGAACTGCTGGGTCAAATGTATAGCACGAGCAGGAGAGAAATGCATTCACAAGGGCAGTCCTGACAGCACTGGTTATGAGACCAAATAATGATAACGATACAGAAAACAACCTAAACGTTCCTAACTAAGGGTTTGAGTAAGTCAGTCACGGTACGTGGGTATCACAGAAACAATACAAGCGTCCAATATGGTGATACAGAGTACACCGGCACGGAAAGATGTCTCCGACATATCACTGAACAGAACAAGCAGTCTGGAAAGCAACACAGAGGATTCCATTTCTCTAAACGTGTACACAACCATGTATATAAACATACGTATGTTTACGTACGTGCAGACTGATCTGGAAAGCCACACCAAAACGTTACCATGGGTTATCTCGGGGCAATGAAATACGAGGGGAAACAGTTTTTAGTTCTTTGCTTACTTCTGTATTTAATTTTTTCCAGTACGCCTTTTGTTTTTAAACAAAATCATACCAGTGTTAAAAAATAAACTTCCTTCACGTACGGATCACCCAGTGCAGTGCGAAGTGTTGCACTTGCCTCGTTCCTGATCCCAGCGGCTGATTTCCAGCTCTCGTTTTGGAATATTCCAGGACACCTCCTCGTGACCCAACCACAACCATGGTATACATATAGGAAGCTGAGTGGGATTGAAAGTGAGGGTAACGCAACTCTGCCGCCTGGGAAGAGATGCTCGCAGGAGCCAACCGGGATTTTCAAACCACTGCAAGTGCTTCCTGAATCCCCCGGGGCCAGATCCCGTAGGATGACTAACCCTGCCCCAGGAAGGAAAAGGGGCCTAAAGACCAAGAGTTGGGCCTCATCAAATTGCAAAGATCAGGGGTCAGTTCCCAGGCACAGCCTCCGACGCGGCCCAGAAGCTCTGCTGGGCCCGGCCCCGCAGGCAAGGGAGGCAGCTGTCTCCCCCTGTGCCCCACAGAGGCACTCCCATGCACGCGGCAGGTGTAGCCCTTAAAACTCAACACAGAAGCCCCCGCCTCCGGAGACCACAGGACACGCAAACCCCACAGCTCCAAGCCTCACGCCACATGCACCCTGGGAGGCTAGGAGGCAGCTCTTCCTCCAACTTCTGGAGCTAGGAGAATGTTTTCAAGGGAAGGACAGAGGGTGGGAGAGGGGGGAACCTGTCAGTCAAGCCCCAAGATGCACAGAACTACCGTCCCTCAGCTAGGAAACAAATGCTCAGAGAAACTAAGAGACGAATCCAAGAGCACAGAGACACTGGGTAGAACTTCAAAGGTACGGCTGCTTTTGATCTTCACCCCGCAAGGCAACCTGGCAGGAAGGAGAGACAGCATTCCTCTCCTCCTGAATCATTCAGTCCTTCATTCTTTGGTTTGAAGAGTTTTAACAGAAGACGGCTACCATACATGGCTCTTTCTTTCCACGTCAAAAACGAGCTCTGAGAACATCCCAGATAGTTCAGGGTTCACGCCGCCCCAGAGGATCTGTGAGAAGAACTGGCCCTCGACACAACCAGCTGGAACATCACAGCGATTGCCCCTGCAGGAGATGTATATAATAAAAATTGAAAGCTGCAGCATGAACTTCATACAAACTTGTCCTCTTGGTTTATTCATCAGAAATAATTATCTGTGCTTGCTTTCGCAAGAGCACATATTTTATAGGGTACATTAAAATTTAATGGATTTTTAATAATATCGTAACCGCCACAAGAGAAAAAAGTGGAAAAAGCCACACCACACGTTCTTGCCGCGTTTGGGTGGTTTGGCTCTTAGCGCTGCAAAGAAAGAACTGATTTGGCGTGGAGCGGTGGGCAGGAGAGGATGAAGGGCCCTGAGGAGAGGACGAGAGGATGGAGGCATGAAAAGGTATGCAGCTGACCACTGGCATGGGAGGCCTGTGCCGAGGGCAGGAAATTGAGGAAGACAAGATGCCAAGTTAACAGACTACCCTCCATGGTCAGTTCTGCTTGATTTGACCTGACTCTGGGCCACGTGGGATCCAGTTCAGACCCAGAAGGAAGCAATGGTCATGCATAAAACAGACACTTCAATCGTGTCCCAGCCAACAGAATACAATTCTAGGTCCAGAACAGATTCAAACTGTCATTTAGCCCAACTTTATAGAAGCGAGAGCCGTAACCCAGAGAAGATAGATAAATGCTGCCCAAGATCACAAAAGGGGGACTTCCCTGGTGGCACAGTGGTTAAGAATCCGCCTGCCAATGCAGGCGACGTGGCTTCGAGCCCTGGTCTGGGAAGATCCCACATGCCACGGAGCAACTAAGCCCGTGCGCAACAACTACTGAGCCTGCACTCTAGAGCCCGTGAGCCACAACTACTGAGCCTGTGCTCTAGAGCCTGTGAGCCAAAACTACTGAGCCCACGTGCCACAACTACTGAAGCCCGCGCACCTAGAGCCCGTGCTCTGAAACAAGTAAAGCCACCGCAATGAGAAGCCTGCACACCGCAACGAAGAGTAGTCCCCGCTCACCGCAACTAGAGCGCACAGCAACGAAGACCGAATGCAGCCAAAAATAAAATTAAAAAAATAAATACATTTATTTTTAAAAAAACAAAAAAAGACCACAAAAGGAACTAGCAGGTAAGTCTTCAAATTTCTGCTGGGGCTTTTTCTATGACCTCTGTATGGCCCAAGTTAAAAGCATATACTTAAAAGCTAACTCTGACGGCAAAGATCATGCCAAGTCTTCAATAACCTGCTGGATTTCAAGTTTCACATTTTTAGCCATTTCTGAGAACTATTATTTTTCATGAGTCCCCCAATGGTTTTTAAATTTTACATGCATCACCAAAAGACCACTCTATTTTAACTTTTCAGGGAAAAATTTTTTCTCTCTCCCTACTGGACTCAAACCCACACATTTGAGGAACTCTACAGAACAGCATCCTGTCCCGAGGACAGGATGAGCTGCTTCCCTTTGTGCTCGCAGAAAAGCTCCTACACAAGTGCCTGGTCCTGCGGTCCAGGGCTCCTGATGTGTCACCGGCACAGACACCGACATCTAATTCTGACCGAGGAAAGAAACATGTGGTATCCGGCCACCAATGATACATCCACAGCCAGGCTGACTCACCCATTCGTGAGCCTGTTGCCGAAAATAACACCTTGCCAAATCTGTGTTTCCTAATCATTGACAAAGAAACGTCCAAATTAAAATGAAAAAGGCTTCGATGTCAAGTGAGGATGGTGATTTATCCGGTGCTTATTTATATAATGCACCGTGTCTCGGATAGGCACAGTTTTCCATGACATCAATTCAGGCAGCGAGTGGGCTTAACGATGACAATGAAGACTCCAGAACGAGCGCGGGACTGGAGTTCGCTGGCCCTAGACTAAGAGCTTCCTCTATCCCTGGGCAGCTCGGGCTACTACGCATGTACCTTCATGCCCCGGGGCCTCATCTTCCTCATCTAGACACAAGGGATGTAAGAATATGCACCTGGCACGGGCACTGTAAGAACTATATGAAGAATTATATTTTTTAAATTATATAAAATGAATTATACTAAAAAATTATGTAAAATAAGAGCCGTCAGCGCAGTGCCTGGTACACCGCAAAGACCCAATTAATGATAGTTGCTATTAAAAATACTCAGCATTTACTCTCACTAAATAGGACTTGAATGGGTTGATAGTTCCTTCCAACTTTCCTATCTCGAACTATAACAGAAAAACCAGTAAACCGCTGTGCAATATTAAAGCCCCAAATATTGAACGTTGCAGCAGTAACTGCCTGCCGGGCCTCCAGATGCCGCTTGGCCAACTCGTGATTTTGATTTATTTTGCTTTATTTATTTACTTTGGTAGCAGAAGAATGAATTGGGGAAGAGGGAGAGAGGGAAAGAAGGAGAGAGGAAGGCCAACGACAGTCCAGAAGGTTCTACATGTCCAGGCCTGCCTCTCACTGCTACCTCCAGGGAAAACCCCTCTTCCCATCCTCTCCCTTCCCGCACCGGCACCAAGCCTCCCCCGTGACACCGTGCACTCCCCCCATGTGCACATGAGCCATAACTGTCTACAGCGGGAGATAGCAAGTCAAAGCAATCACGTGACCTCGCGGTGCCCACAGGCGCTTCAACCGAGGGTGAGAAGGACGGCCACGGGGCCATTAAGTGAGGACATTGAAAGCATCGATGTAGCTAGAACACATTAACCTGTAGAGGAAGCGAGGCTATAAGCTGCAGCTCCAGCGACATCATAAAATGAGGCCTCCGTAATGGAACCAATATTACAGCCATTGATATAAATTATACCTCAGAACAGGGGAGAAGGGGGTGGGATGTAAAAATGGAACAAGTTCAAACTTCTTTTATTGTAATAGTCTCCAGTTGAGCATAATCACCAAAGCTACAGTGCGATACGATTGCCAAAACTAGACAAACATCTGTGAGATGGATTCATCTCAGAGGGAAGGCCAACAGCTTGTTATCATTAAAGCAGCGACGCTCGCTCTGCGCCTGAACTGCAGGCTGCCTTGTTACTGCATTTGCAGAGGCAATTGTACCAGATGTTGGCAACTATCTTCAGATAGATGAGAGGCACCTGCTGCGGAGGAAACTTAGCTCCTCATTGGCCTCCCTGAGCAGGGCGCAGGGAGGAAGGGGCAAGAAGGAGTGACCCTTCCAGACACCACTGGTGAGGCGCTGGTGACCAGAATTGACCAAGAGGGTCGGTTAAGCCTGCCTGCCCACCTGCTCCAACTCGGCTCCTGGTGCCAAAGACCCAAGAAGCGTCCACAAGGTGCTGGAGGGAAGAGGCAGAAATGCGGGAGGCATCTAATTCAGGCAGGGGAAGTACAGAGCTCTGCACGACCAACTCCCTCCCCAGGTTGCTCTTGCTAACGGTCTCCCAGACTCTTGAAGAGATCCTAAATTTGAAACGTGGCTATGGACATTAATCATCATTAAACGGCAAACAGGCAATTTTCAAACCATGTCATGCTGACTCAGATGGAGACAAAGGCTCTGAAAGCAGGGAGAACAGGGACAAGAGAGATAAATACCACCCATGCCACCATGGACAAATAAAAGTCACGAGCGTCCGTAATTCATTTTTCAGGGCGCCCGGCACATCGGCCGCTAGTTAGCGGGCGGAAATGATTCACTCCGAAGTTGGCGGGGCCCACCCAGGTCCACCTTGCTGGGGGGTGGCCTAGCAGAAAGACATTCATAAAATGCAACCACAGACCCCGGGGGCAACCGGACTCCTTTTCAGCCAAGGGGGGTCACCAAGAGCCACCCAAGGACTCAGCAGGTAGGTTCAACCCTGGAGGGCTGATGTTCTGCTGGTGAGGGGAAGTCAAATCATGGTTGCTGTTGTTAAAACGTTCTAATGTGGCCCCTCAGCTGGCCTCAGGGATGATTTCTGAACACGTGGTGATTCCCCTTCCTCTTGGGATTATCAGAGTTGAGCCAGGACACCTCATACTCCACTCATTCTTACCATGGTTGCTGAGACAAGAACACAAGACACTGAAAACTGTCTCCAAAAGAGGCAGTAGCTGGGGCCTGGGGGTGGAGACAGGCCCAGCCAGGAGCCGGGGGTCCTGGGGGAAATGACAGGGTCACAGTGTTATTCTTGAACTTCAGTTTTCTCATCTGGGCAAGGTCTCCAGAGCCTTCTTTGGAGGTCTACACAGCTAGGAGCCCTAGACTGTCCTAGCCACAGCTAAAGAAATTAAGTGGCTTGGTCCAGATAGTTGAAAAATTTAATACACATGTTAAATTCTGTTTTGTACATCGACCAGTAGCCCAATCTGGGCGTACTCTAATATTTAGCCACAAAACAAAACGTCTCTTTAGCCTGTAATTAAGGTTGTGTCATCTCCTTAACCAATAAGAACTTCTTCCCTCTGTTAAAAAAAAAAAAGCAACTCATACCTCGAAGTTCCTAGGGCAGAAATGACAAATTTTCAGAAAAACACTTACTAGAGAGTACAGAAATCAAGGCATCAATTTAATTTCACACTCTACCTGCCTCGGACTAATTTGTGTAAATTACATTTCATACTAAGAAGCTCAGCCCACGTGACCACAATGGAGAAGTAAGCAGCTGGCATCCAACTGCGTTTTTCAGGTCTAAGTGTACAGCTCTTTCTAGCGTGAGGACGTTTAGCTGAAAGTTCAATGCAGGTTTTATATAAAAATTTCCAAGTGTTAACTTCCACATTTTCATCAACATGTCCGTGTCACGGGGTGTTTTTACAGACCTGAGGAGTGCAAATTAATCCACATGGACCAGGTTTTTTTCTTTTAGAAAAAATGATTATAACCAAATTCTCAGCTCGTGGGTGTGAGTTTGCAGGGTAGAGGACGGCTGTAGGAAGCCGCACACAAGTTTTCATTTGGGCCTTCCGCGTTTAGGCACGTGGCGGAGCAGAAGCCACCAGCTAGCGTTCCCACGCACGCCATCGGGAAGGAATCCTCTAGTGGTGGCTGCTACGGCCACACAGAGCGCCCAACGAGAAGCAGCAGCACCGGGTCGCCCAAGAAGAAGCAAGACCCCAGGGTCCTCGCCTGTCCACCCTAACATTGCTTGTGGGCTCTACTCTCTCTAGCTGGCCTTGTAGTTGCAGCTACTTACTTTGAAGGAGTTTTCCAAATGGATTGGAGGGGCAGCGTGAGACCACACGAAGTACCTTTCTGATGCATGTCTCCATTAAAAGGGCAAGTATTCTTCCAAGCAAGTATACGTATGCCCCCCCAAAGCAGTTTATGAAGGGCCCTAAAAACATCCACGATTCTGGGAAATCACTGCTTTCTTTGAGACTCCAGGTGGGGACTAGACATGTCTACAGCAACTTGCGCCAAATCTGACCCGCTGCCTGTCTTTTTTTTTTTTAAATAAATTTATTTATTATTTATTTACTTATGTCTCTGTTGAGTCTTCATTGCTGCGCGTGGGCTTTCCCTAGTTGCGGCGAGCGGGGGCTACTCTTCATTGCCGTGCACGGGCTTCTCATTATGGTGCTTTTCTTGTTGTGGAGCACGGGCTCTAGGCACACGGGCTTCAGTAGTTGCGGCGCACAGGCTCAGTAACTGCGGCTCGCGGGCTTAGTTGCTCCATGGCATGTGGGAGCTTCCTGGACCAGGGCTCGAACCTGTGTCTCCTGCATTGGCGGGTGGACTCTTAACCACTGTGCCTCCGGGGAAGTCCCCCGCTGCCTGTTTTTGTAAATAAAGTTTTACTGGAACACATCCACGCTCACTCATTTGTGTATTTCCACGGCTGCTTTTCTGCTACAATGGCAGAGAGTCTGGCCCACAGAGTCCTGCTATCTGGCCCTTTACAGTCAGTGTGTCAACCCCTGCTCTACACGAGCATGGAGCTAGGAATGAAAATATGGATAAGAAAGTGTGACTCTATGATTCCTAGAAACTGGGAGGACTCAACACATCTGAAAATAAATGGTATTTTTTATTGTTGCCTTTAAAAAAAAAAAGGTATCTAGAATTAACACATTTGATCTGGAACATTCTATATAAACTTTCACTCCAGCGATGACAAGTTATGGGTTTTGCAGAAAACCACTAACTTCAACTATCATTTTGTTCTAGGTGCACCTGAGGGAGTCATCTTTGTCAATTTTCTTGGGCTGCCAAATCTATCCACTGGCAGGGCCCAGGGTAAACGCATCTGGGAAGCAATAATGAGAAGGAATATAACTGAGACACCCTAACTAATGTTCTGTGAGGTTCTCCAGCGCTGAAAAGATACTGTTCACTGTCCCACCCATCGGTCAAATAAACAAACTGGGCTTGTAGTTTCTGGTGGGGTTGAAGGGTAAGATCTCAGAGGGGAACTTAAAACTTGGCAAGAAGGGGAGAGTCTTTGGCGAAGGCAGGGTGAATCCAACTTGAACTTCGCCTCCTTCCCTGCCCTCCAGCCGATGAAGAGTCAGATTCACTGTTTCAAGATCTATTGAAGTGAACATTCTCCTTTGGTTCTTTCCAGAGTGGGCACAGGCAGGGCTGCCGTCCTCAGGTGTGTGTGGACAAGACACACAGTGGGCTGCCTCCCACCCTCCACGCGAACTCTGATGGAACCCAGAATAAATGTCTGTCAAGCACCTCTTCCAGGTCAGCACTCAGGGTGGTGCTCAGGCAAATGAAGGTATGACCCACCTTCAGAGGCTGCCCTGGGCAAGAGGCAAGATGGCAGATGCAAACCATGGGAGGCAGAAGAGCGCAACAGCGGCCACTACATCCCCACCCATCAGTGATGGCCAGCAGGCTCCTGGCCTCTCTGCACTGCACTGCAGTTTTGTTTGCAGGTGTCTCTACTCCTTGACCTTTGTGGGCAGGGACTCTGATCTCTGACCCCAACCTGGTGCCCTATACCTAGTAGGCACACAAAAATCAGGTTACGGAATGAATGGAGGGTTGGACAAGCACAACCACCTCAGGGCCTTTGAACAGCTGATGAAGACCTCCTTCCTCTGCCTCCGTCTGGCCCCATGGTCCCAACCGGCCAGGGTCCTGCCTGGCCCTGCATCCTTAAGAGCTCCTGAGTGTATTCTGCAGCCCTCCAGGAACCACCCCCCACCACCGCACTAACCTGCAGGTGTCCCTGAGCACAGGTCTACGAGGTAGACCAGCTACACGGAACAGGCTGAGACAAATCCGCGTAAAGCACCCCCCAAAAGGCAACCAAAAGCTGAGAAGCCCTTTGAGGGAGTGGCATTGACTTAAATACAACCAGATATGGTCTTCCCTGGTGGCGCAGTGGTTGAGAGTCTGCCTGCCGATGCAGGGGACGCGGGTTCGTGCCCCGGTCCGGGAAGATCCCACATGCCGTGGAGCGGCTGGGCCCGTGAGCCATGGCCGCTGAGCCTGCGCGTCCGGAGCCTGTGCTCCGCGACGGGAGAGGCCACAACAGTGAGAGGCCCGCGTACTGCAAAAAAAAATTAAAAAACTACAACCAGACATGCCGTTGTCAAAAAAGGGGGCTACAAATAGACAGTTCTAGAAAAATCCTAGTCCATGAGAAGGCAGAAATTCCTATCAGAACAGGCTTTTTGAAATAACTTGCAAGTGAATTACAGCAGCTACTTCCTACGGGAGGGGAAATTATTTTAGGCGGCTTTCCAGTCCCACATGCTCCTTTAATCTAAGTCATATGCAAGAAATATTTATTGAGGGTGGAAGTCTCCCCATAGGTGTGTTTTAAGTGCAGGCCGCCCTGGAGCACTCCAGTTAGCTGTATAAAGCTGCCTAAAAGAACATTTTTAATGCACTGACTCGTTTGCTTTAAACTGATTTCTCACTGCAAACAAATAAACCCCCCTACAAATAGCTGCTTTCCCGCGCCGACGGCCTCTGCTGCCAGGCATGCGCCCAGTTCTTGGGGACGCCACCATTAAGATGGTGGTTTTCCATAGAAACTTGGCATTTATCATAGCGAGAGCATTATCTTCTCAACAGACACTGACAATTTGTCCTATTCCTCCCTTGAGAGAATCCAGTAAGATCACGTTTGCTTCCCCTGCATGCCGTTTCTCCGACTACAACATTTCTTTGCCTGGAAGGAAAATATTGTGACTCCTTGCCATGTTCACTTCATTAGCATAAGAGGAAAAAAAGCCAAATCCTCCCATTGGCCTCCCCCCACAGTAGCTCCAGCTGGGTTAAATCTAGCAGGATCTCAGATGCAGGACTTCTGTGGCTCGGGATTTGTCATAGAGCTGTTACAGAGGGACGGGGGCAGAGGCTGGGAGAGGCCAAGAAACTAGCCCTTTTAACAACTGAAAGACATCCCATTTGACACGCAGGGGGTGTGTCGTGCAGACTGTGGTGGGGAGTTTACAGGATGGGGGGGCGGTGAACCTGGTGAAGTCAGCAGTTTGGGACTTCGGACGCAGGAGGGGCAGGGGATGTGAAAAACAAGAGAGAGAGAGAGACAGACAGAGAGAGAGAGAGAGAGAGAGGATATGAATGTGGGGAGGGGAGATTCTCACGGAGCAGACATCGGCAAACTTGTCTTTTAATTCTTCCACTGCTTCTCCCCACCCTCACCATAAATGACTTTGTATTCTCACTTAAGAGACAAGAAATGAGTCTCAGGACAGTGAAATCACCAGCCCCAGGGCACAACACCAATAGCAAATGATGGCATCTGGATTCAAACTCAGGTCTACCTGATCCCAAAGTCCGGAATCGTTCAATTTCATCCCACACAGCCCTGACAATCCCCAAGCGCCCGGCAGTAAACGCCGGCGGCATCCCTCTGTTCTTTCGAGAGGGAAAAAATGTGCCCACAAATGAGTTCTCTCTGTCCACAGCCAGATTTCCCGGCATCAGAGATGTCCGTGCTTTGGCTTAATGTGTTGAACCCGTTCTCACCCCCCAGCCTGGCTGATCACAAAAAGGCAAGTCCGGGGAGAAGCTGCGAGAGCCCACCTGCTACCCCCACCCCAGGGAGAGCCAAGCGTCCATGGGGCCGCAATCAATCAGTGCTCCTGCCGGCTTCTGAAAACCACAGACCCTGCTGGACACCTGCCACTCAGCAGGCCCATTGTTTTTCTTAGACCAAAGACAGAAAGAGGAGCAGGGGAAGATGCAACCTGAGATGCATTGGAGCCCACTTCCCCCTCCTCTGATCCGTCCCTTCTCTGGGGCAGTGGCGCATCCACCCTCGACACCAAGACCTGCCTGAGAATCTACCGCATCCGGAAGAGGCCTTGCTGACCAGCTCCACCTGCCCAGATAGCCTCTCAGTTCTAACAAGCTTTTACTCCATGGTGGAAATAGCTCATTTATCCCGGGCTTCAGGGGAAAGATAGGATCCACATAAGGAAATGCTCCCGATGACTGAAAATATTCTCTTAAAGCCCCATTTTATAAAAGAAAAATCATAATTTTACCATTTGAAATGCCTCCAATGTCTGGCATAGCCCTGCCCTCTGATACAGAGGCCCACTCATCCCAGCACTATTTACTGAGTACCAACTACGGCCCAGCCCCTGGGCCCACGCTGGTGCTGCACACGGTTAGGAAACAGACCCAGCCCCGCCTCAGTGGAATCTGCAGTCTCCTCGGGGCAAAGAGGTTACATGTAAATTTGATTTTTTTTTTCTGATAAACCAAGATCCCCTCTTTTGTTCTCCTTTATGGAGTCTTCCAGCTCCTGGTTTGATTTCTTTATGAGACAATCTGTAGTTACTTTACGTTTACTATTTACTCGTTTGCTCTTCGCTGGTGCTCTCCAACCTCATCCGAAAACATCTCCAAGTAAGCAGGGACCTTGTCTGTTTTGTTCATGGCTGCGCCCCTGGCTCCTAGCTCAGGGCCTGGCATTCAGAAGATCGGGTGAATGAATCAATGAACAGTGAACGACGTGCGAGGCTGCAGACGAGATGCCTTCTGGACCTAACGAGGAAGGATGGCTGTTTCCCTGCACCAAATGGTCCTACAATGTGGTACTTTGTTGTTGTTGTTGTTGTTGTTGTTGTTGTTGCAGTACGCGGGCCTCTCACTGTTGTGGCCTCTCCCGTTGCGGAGCACAGGCTCCGGACGCGCAGGCTCAGCGGCCATGGCTCACAGGCCCAGCTGTTCCGCGGCATGTGGGATCCTCCCGGACCGGGGCACGAACCCGTGTCCCCTGCATCGGCAGGCGGACTCTCAACCACTGCGCCACCAGGGAAGCCCCAATGTGGTACTTTTTAAGACTGAAATCTTTTTGTTTTTATAGGTTTCTCTCCCTCCTCTTTACATTGAATTTGTTAACAACATCTTCCCACCCCTTAATGTTTGCAATAAATTCGAAAACCAGAAGACCAAGCTTATTAGACTCAGGAAAGAAAACTTAAATGAGGATGTGGAAAGCTCTCTCAAGAGGCTAAATAAGCTTAATAAACAGGTTAGTAGATCAATATATATAAATATATTTTAATAAACACCGGTTAAGTGATACTGGGACAATTTCCAGACCGTATCCTCTATTCTTCCCCCCGCCCCCAAAAACAAAACAGTTTATGTATTCAAGCAAGTTTAAAGAGCTCGTCAGCAGGGTCCAACCGAAAGAATTCTCTTTTGGCCCGTATCAGTTCAGTGTTTTCCATCAAAGCCAGAGCAGCCTGAAGTCAGTTCCACAAACTCGAGGCATCAGGGTAGCTGGAATGAACTCAAGATACGTGCCATTGAAAACTAAAGGAAACTCAATCTTCATGTTCAGGTGAAGAGGACCCAGGAAAGACTTTCAATTTGTGTTATCCCCAAGGTGGGAGGAAGAACTGAGTGGGAAGCCCACCCAAAAGACAGATGGGAGAGATGGAAAAGCGAGAGAGAGGGGAGAAAGAGAGAGAGAGAGAGAGAGAGAGAGAGAGGGAGAGTGTGTGTGTGTGTGTGTGTGTGTGTGTATGTGTGTGTGTGTGTGTGTGTATGTGTGTGTGTGTGTGTGTGTGTGTGGCGGGGCTACTGCTGGAGAGGATGGGAGCGGCAACGCCAGAGGCGGAACCTGAGTCTTAGGATGAAAATAACAGCAGCTCATGTTTCTACCGTTTATTAAGCACTTAGTTTCTGGCAGGATGCTAAGAACTATATATGCCTTAGTTCATTTACTTGTCTCGACAGTCCTATGCAGTATCATCCCCATCCTACAGATAAAGCAACTCAGGAAGAAAGGAGTTAAATGACCTGCCCACGGCTACAGAGCTAATAAATAGATGAGCTGGATTTGACACCGGACAGTCGGAGTATAAAAAAATCTATGTCCTTATTACCAGGCAATATGCTAAACCAGGGGGTCGGCAAACTCTGGGTAAGAGCCCAATCCTGCAGCCTTCTGTTTTTTGTAAATAAAGTTTTATTGGAACACAGCCACAACCACTCATTTTCATACCGTCTATGACTGCTGTCATTCCTGCTACAATGGCAGAGTTGAGTGGTTGTGAGAGACCATCTGGGCCACAAAACTGAAAACAGTTATTATCTGGCCCTTTACAGAAAAAGTACGCCAACCCCTATGCTGAACAGTAGTGATTCTCAGCATTTCTACCCAAGTACTCCTAGTGATCAAGTAAATCCTGGGACAGCCCAGAATGACGGGGTACAGAGCCTAGTGCAGCAAGGAGCCTATCCTGAAATGTCTCCAAATCTCAAGGTTTTTCAAAAACAATTATGCCAATTTTGCAGTCCATGCCATAATATTTGTTCCAATGTAATATATGTTTTAAACAAACCACCATCAAGTCACAGTCGGCTTCCTGCAAGATATGTCACAGAAATCCTACGGCCCAGCACACTGCTAGGCACAAGCGCTCACACCCCTGAGGGAGGTGGCCCAGCCCAGCAGCCCTCATGGAGCTACAAGCTCAGGCCTTCTGGCCAGGGCTCAGGTGTGCACCTCGGCCCACCGCTGTCTGGCTGTGGCTCCTGCGCAAGTCCTTCACACTCCCCCAGCCTTCCTTTCCTAACTTTCAAATGGGGATAATCCCCCCATCCCACAGGGCCGTTGGGACAATTACAGGTCAAAAGGCACATGAAAGGTCTGGGCAAACAGCGATCTCTGAATCTGAACATATGCCAACTTAGTTGGAATGGAGACCTGAGACATCAATAAATCCTCCTTTTTGCTTCTAAAACACATCTATCAATAAAGGAAATGGGGTGGTCTTTTTATTTTTTTAATTTTTTATTGAAGTATAGTTGATTTATAATGTTGTGTTAGTTTCTGGTATACAGCAATGTGATTCAGTTTTATATATATGTAAATATATATATTCCTTTTCATATTCTTTTCCATTATGGTTTATTACAAGATATTGGATACAGTTCCCTGTGTTATACAATAGGACCTTGTTGTTTATCCATCCTATATATAATAGTTTGCATCTACTAGTCCAAACTACCAATCCAACCCTCCCCTGCCCCCCCTTCCCCTTGGCAACCACGAGTCTCTTCTCTACGTCTGTGAGTCTGTTTCTGTTTCATAGAGCTCATCTGTGTCATATTTTAGATTCCACATGTAAGTGATACCATATGGTATTTGTCTTTCTCTTTCTGACTTACTTTGCTTAGCATGAGGCTCTAGGTCCATCCATGCAGCTGCAAATGGCATTATTTCATTCTTCTTTATGGCTGGGTAGTATTCCATTGTGTTTATATACCATATCTTCTTTATCCATTCGTCTGTTGATGGACATTTAGGTTGCTTCCACGCCTTGGCTACTGTAAATAGTGCTGCAATGAACATAGGGGTGCATGTATCTTTTGGATGTATAGTTTTGTCCGGATATGTGCCCAGGAGTGGGATTGCTGGCTCATATAATGACTCTATTTTGAGTTTTTTGAGGAACCTCCATACTGTTTTTCATAGTGGCTGCACCAATTTACATTCGGGTGGTCTTTTTTTTTTTTTTTTTTTTTTTTGCAGTACGCGGGCCTCTCACTGTTGCGGCCTCTCCCGTTGCGGAGCACAGGCTCCGGACGCGCAGGCTCAGCGGCCATGGCTCACGGGCCCAGCCGCTCCGCGGCATGTGGGATCTTCCCAGACCAGGGCACGAACCCGTGTCTCCTGCATCGGAAGGCGAACTCTCAACCACTGCGCCACCAGGGAAGCCCCGGGGTGGACTTTTTAAAGGAGAAAAACTTTTTTTGGTTTTTTTTTAAATCAGAGAATCGGCGAGCTCCCCCACAAACCAGCCCAGCACGGCTCTCCCTGGCGCTAACCCTGCCCTTCTGCCGCTCCCTAAGAACACTGACAATAAGCTCAGAAAGGCTGCCTCTGGTCATTCCATACGCTCGTTTATATTTCCTGAAGGGAAAAGCACCTTAAATTGTTTTTTTTTTTTTCAAATAATAACACTCTACAAACAATAAGGAGGTCTGAAAATATTTACGTCTGCTGCCAATTAGAAAGGACAGTTAGCGACCTCAGCTACCAAAAATCTCTAATTTACAACTAATCTGATTCTGCAAATTACATTTTCTACTACAGACCACCTAAAAACGACTTCCTGCAAACAAACCACTCTGCCGGGTTTTTCTTTTTTTTAATATAATTAAATCCTTATTTTGCTCTTTAACTACACGAAGCTCACTCTTTTGCCACATGGGGCAGAACTGTTTATTTTCAAAAGATGTGGAAATAATCCCCAAGGAGGAGCCCGAATCGGAGCCCAGAGGAATCCTACGCTCCAAGTCAATGATGAGCTGCCCTTGCCCAGGACTGTGTGTCTGTCTGTCTGTTCTGCCTTCCGCAGGCCACTTCAGGTAACACTACACTTACTGGCCTGTTCCGGCTCCTGACCCCAGTGGCTGAGTTAAATCAGGAAGGCAGCTTGTAAATAGGCATGAAGTAAGTGTTCTGGAACATGCAGGGAGGAATACTTAAATCTGCCTGGAGGTGGTCAAAGGTTTCATGCCTTTTGGAGTTGGAGGCCAAGCGTCTCGACTTCTCCCAACTCCCATTTATTTAGGGTGAGCAACTTACTCTCGTTTGCAAGTCCCGAGTTCCTGGAAACCCCTCAGTCCTAGGCAAACCAGGACAGTTGGTCGCCCTACCTTTATCCAGCCTAGTTCTTCTCCTTACCATCAGGAATCCATCAATAATATTTCTTGTTTGCCTGCTGTGTGTTACCTTCCATCTGTGCCCACCCCCTAACCCCAACCACTGCACTTTGGAACCAGTAATCATCAACCTTTCACAGTAACGGCCCCTCCACCCAGATTCCTCCATCCTGGAAACGTCCTGGTTACGCCAATGTCCCATGGAGAAGAAAGGACCATCACCCTGGCTGCAGAAGGTATGTGGACTTAGGGCAAATCACATCCCACTCTGCTAGCAACTCAGCTCAAGGAAGACAATACGAAGTGGAGAAAAATGGAAATAGCAAATACAAATTCAATCTATCAAATCTCCTATTTATTTTATGCAAAGTTTTCCTGCTGCTTATTAATGCCAGCTTTCCCTCTACCATTTAATCTCTGCTTCCATTTCATTCTTGGAGGCCTGCGATTATTCTAATTCAGCATTCGGATGACTTCATTTCCGCTCAAGTACACCCAGGTCAACTTGGATAGAAAAGAAAGAGGAGGAGAAGAAAAATAATCAGCTAAAAGCTATTAAATATCAGCCGTGTGCCTCATGATTGGTTTGAAAGGCAGTGGTGAGGTTAGCAACAGTCAGAAACTCAACCCTTCTGCCTCTTCCTGCATATTAACGTTTCTTCTGGGGCTCTCACTCTTATGGCTTCGAATGTAAATAGAGTACCGACTGGCAGCCCACTTTCGGCTAATTCACACATACCAAGTCTGAAGATACAGAGCTGGAAGAATGTACAGGGTGGTAACTTGACAAATCCTGCTCCTCTACAGAGAGCCTGATTCTCAGAGGACAAAGGAAGCTGGAGAAAAAAAAAGAAAAGCATATGCGACCCATGTAATGGGGTAACCTATTGATGGGCTGGGGGGATGGGCAGGAATCTCCATATCAATGTTCACGCCAGGAAACAATGGAATCCGATTTCTATGCCAAGTCTAAATGAACTGAGCTTTCTCCTCCGTAAGAACCACTCCTTGCACCCACTGGCACAAGCCTGAACCGTGATTTCTCAGACACTTTCAGTTCCCACTGAAGTACATCCAGGGGTAGAAAGGCTTTCTTTCTCATGCTAACAACTCCATTGTAAGTGACGTCCTCAGAGCCTGCCAGGAGGGCTCTGGGAAGGTAAGCTGGTGGAGCCCTTAAACCCCTTCTCCCTCTGCCTCCCCAGGCTCATTAACTCCTTCCTGCCCAAGGGCTCTCCTGCCCCGGGTCTTTCTCCTCATGGCCCCCTACAAAACTTAAATAAAGCTAAACCATACCGGGAAACACAGTTAAACAGCAGAGCCAGAAAGTTCGAGCCTTGCTCCCCTAACCTTACTACGCATACGCATGTGTGATTAGCAGAATCTCAAACTTTTCCCAGCTTGCTACCCAGAAGGCATCCTATTTTTCTGTTTGTATATTTTAAAACACTGTTAACAGAGCAATAATAATGTCTGATGCATTTGCCTAACAACAGCTGGCTATATTTTATACACTAAAAGGGAAATGGGCAGTTTTCCTAGAAACCCACTCATCTATTTCAGGAACTCCTTTTTGAAGCAGAATAAAAATAGAGGATTTAGGAGAAGTGAGGTTGAGGTGTTCAATCTGTTTCGCACGCAGCTCTCCCCACCGGCTGCAGCAGAAACGGAGGGAAAAGTTCATCAGGAAGACACAAAGTCCTCTGGCAAGAGGGTTTACCTGCAAAGCCCAAGGCTCATATTACTTGTGGGTCCTGCTCGCTTGTTTGCCACCACCTGGCCCAGGAGGCCGAGGCAGGCAGATGAGGCAGGAGTCTCCTGTTTGCTAACTGAGACTTTTTGCCCTCAGCAGCTCTGCCAGGGGTCACAGGGCAAATCAAGTCCCCTCCCCCGTATGAAAACTTCCAAAGGGAGAGACTGACACGAACCAGGCAGAGATTTAATCAAACACCAGGACAGTGTTGGCCTTGTTCTGGGCTATTTTACAGGAAGAAAGTTTAAACCTGCAGGTAGCCTTCTGCGTGACCGGCCAGGGAGGGGAGAGCCAATGGTCCTTCTGGTCCACTCTAGAGTTCTAAGTCAAGGTCTGAGGAACGTCACGGCCCTCCAGAGCAAAGGCCAGCAGGTGACAGGCGAGGCCCGGGCACACCGACCGCTTTCCAGTGAGTCCGCCTGTACAAACCACTTCAGAAGACGCAGGCCTCGTGGGAGCTGTGAGGCCCACGAAGGACAGACAGGACTTTTGTATTCCAGGCCCGGTCGGAAAGGACCGCGCACCTCGTGGAGCTCTGTTTATCTGCAACTTGCATTAGGAAGCAACAAAATCAGAGTCCACTCTCAGGAATACGGTTAACTTGCTTATTCATTTTCTCACAGATCTCCTGCCTTTCACATTTCAAAGGCTTTATGATATTTTTATTCTAGATCTTTCTCTCCTCACACATACAGCATCAAAAGGGGCATCTGAGCGGTGGCCGGGGGTGCCAGCATTGTACCTGCACATGAAGCCTGGAGCTAACACACCACAGGCAGCCAACACTCCGCCAGAGGGCCCTCGCCCAAGACCTCTCCCAAGTGCAATCAATGAGATCTCATTATATTAAAAAGCCAATTCATTCTTGTTCTCCATTTTTTTCCCCCCAAAGCTTTGAAGCACCATTCTCTGTAGCTCAAGTTAACTTTTATAGCCCACACACAACCCCAACCCAACAAAAGGACTCGAAGGCCCCTTTTCGCCCCATTTCCACGGGGCTCCCCTAAAGAGCTGGAACTTTCCAAACCACCACCTCCTCCTTTAGGGCCTTGGCTTCCCATCCGCCACAGTGAGGGGCTGGCCCAGGAAAGGGTTAAAGCCCTCACGTCAAACCGCAAACTCGGGCACTGGCCCAGAAGGGACATGGGAACCAGGGCAGCCAGTGATAAAGGCCGGATTGTAGCAGCCCACTGAATTGGAAATGACTTGTAGGCCTAATGAAACAGAACTTTGGCAGTAAAACAGAATGAAAGGAATGAGACAATAAAAGGCTGGAACAAAGGGTGCAGAGTCGGTTCAGCTTAGCAAAATAAGCTCACTTTGTTGGTGGGGAAAGCCAAAGCCGATTAGGATAAACCAATGACTAAGCGTAAGTCTTCCAAACTAATTACACAGTTCACCATGTGAAGTATAATTGGGAGCCTCCAGATGCGGCCCGCTCTGCTTTCACAGGAGTTATATAAAGTGAGAATTACCTAGCGAGCTCGGCACCGAGCAGCCCTCTCATCGAGGTGAACAGCTGAAAGGTGCAGAACTGCTCCATCCGGGACGAAGCCGAGAATTCATTAATTTAAAGGCCTCTTTTTGATCTCGCAAATCCTATAAGTGAGAATTTAAGAAGGAGGGGCCTACGGGGAGAAGGGAGGAAGCCCTGGCACTTGGAGTTGCTTTGATCCCAGGGCTTTTTAATTACCACGCTGGGCTCGTCCGGATGGCCGTGCAGGGGGAACGGAGCAGAACAGCCCGACGGACGGTCTCGGTCTGTATGTGCGCGTCTAGAGCCCTGTTTACGTGCCGTTGTTCGGAACGGTCTGTATACATCGTTCCTGTAGGCATGAAATCGTCAGCACAGGTAACGTCCACTAGGAAACCTGAAGCAGTAAAATAAATTGCCATAGAGCAACGTTCTCGACAAATGAACCAAACCTGCTCCCTCTGAGGATGGGGCTGCCCAGTGGTAAAGTGGGAGATGAGGTTTGACAAATGCTGAAAATGAGTGACTCTCCAGGTTACATGATCTTGGACAACTCACTGACCTTTCTCAACATCAGTTTCGTCCTCGCCTAACAGATATTTCACCTACCTCACTTGACATCCCTGAGAACCAAATTTTTAAGTGCATTAAGAGGCGTAGCACAAAGCACACGACCCTCTAATTCAGAAACCTCAGAACACCGCAAGAGGAGTTCATGCTAAAATCCGAACTTCACAAACTCTGCGTCTTCACTGAGATCTAGTACATGTGATAGGAAATTGGAAATACTTTATACTCATAGGATGAAGATTCCAGTTTATAAATGGTAGCTTTTTCCCAGTAGAGAGTCTTTCATTGCCCCTTGATCTTGAAGTGCAGAAATTAACTCTACCACAGTTACGACTGTTTTATTTGTTACATCATGACTACCAATGCCATCTTGTCTTGGTTACAGTCTATAGGTACTGTAGACACCTATCTATCCATCCACCTATGTATGTTTATTTAAACACTTTCTAAATTATTCCATTTTCAAGCTTGAAACCAACCATAGGAATAATCTAGTAGAGGTTGGCAAACCACAGCCCATGGGACAAATGGGGTCGCAAACCTGTTTCCATAAAGCTTTATTGGAACTCAGCCACACCCAATGGTTCATGTGTTGGCTGCAGCTGCTTTCTCCACGTGACAGAAGTGAGTAGTTGTGACAGAGCGAAAAATATTTACTATCTAACCCAAGTTTTCCACGCCTTTCCCTCAGGTGAGAAACTGAGGCCAGGAAAGAAGTGGCCTGTTACGGTGCCTGCCTCGGTGGTATCGCCACGCGGTCATGCCCAGTACGAGGGTCTGGGGCACCTCCTCTTACCTTCCTCCAACGAGGGCACCAGAACAGCTACCCAGGGGTGAGGACGGCACCCAAGTCAGCAGAGTCCTTACGCCGACGGCCGCACTTCATGATCTCATCTTAAATATAAACAAGCAATGACATCCCTAACCCGGGGGTCAGGGGGAGGGGGCGTCAATCTTCTGGGAGGAAGGTGGGAGAAAAGCAAAAAAGGGGTTACAAGCCTCCAACTTGAGTCATTTCAAGCTCTCAATGTGCCATCCTGCACCCACTCCTCTTACAGTAATGACATGTTTAGACTCCCTGAGCTCAGAGCCCCAAGACATCGATCTTACCCATCTTGATCGCCACCTGAAATAAACAGCCGGAACAGCTGCCGCCTCTGGCAAGACGGGAAGAGGAAGAGGAAAGAAGCCTGACAACGAGGGAAACCTAAGAAGAAGGTGGCAAACTCTGATGGAGCCTGTGGAAAGATGGACAGCTCTAGACTTGGAGGAGGTAGGGTGTGAATTCTGGCTGTTACACTGCCTTACCTGGGTGACCTTTGCTGAGACTCCACCTCCCTGACCTGTACTGTCCACCTTTGTCAAATGCGCTGGCTGACACCAAAATCCGCTGTGCAGAATCAATGAGGCCATGTAGGCCCAGGTTCCTGGCACTGTCCCTGGGCACCCAGAGGGGACACCATTTTTCCTTCTCTTTTGCACCCTCCCCACCCTACGTCTATCTTGGGGGTGGATCAGCAGCTGGAACGGGCCCAGGGTTTGGGTTCTATTATCAGACAAGCCTAGAGGAGAAGTCTGTGAACTTTCATAAGGCTGTGACCTTGAGTCAAAGGTGCAGTCCCACCAAGGCTCCATGTAACAATGTACAAAATGGGCAGCACACCCACCAGCATCCCAGAGAAGAACTGAGTGAGATAACGTAAGTCAAGGGCCGGGCCGTATCCAACACTTAACACGTACTCACTAAATTACTCACTGAATGACACCTTACTAACGTGCAGTTAACCAACTGAAAAGAGCCCCTAACAGCTTGACACAGTCGGGAGTGTGTGCCTATGCGTGAGTAGACTTTATGCAAGTGTGTGTGCGTGTGTTTTCCATCTCCTTCAATCAGGTTGTCAGTTTACTGTAACTCCTTTCACAGCCTCTGGATTTACTCAGCATCCCTGAGGCCCAGTAGCAGGGTCTCCCCTCCTTTGACCATTCTGGAGTCAAATGAATTATACGAGAATCCTGAGAGGTGGTGGGCTCTGCCGAAGGGAACACACATCACACCAGCCGCCCGCCGAAAGAGGAATAAGCTATTCTGAAGACAGACCCAGATAAAGCACAGAGCATATGTATGCAACAGGCCACTAACACGTGACTATACAGAGCATGAGGGTTGTGAGACATTCAACGCCTCCTTAGTCCTTTAATAAAACACTTGATAGGTTTATGCATCCTGCAGGAGTCCGCCGACGTTACTGCAAAATTAACTGAGCGGCTTCAGACCCGGCGAGTGCCAAGCCAGGGGAGAGTCTGTGGCCGCCTCCCAGTCAAGAGGACG
Source organism: Stenella coeruleoalba (assembly GCF_951394435.1). Classification (NCBI taxonomy): domain Eukaryota; kingdom Metazoa; phylum Chordata; class Mammalia; order Artiodactyla; family Delphinidae; genus Stenella; species Stenella coeruleoalba. The sequence goes on along the minus strand of NC_137165.1, from coordinate 30,219,756 downwards.
GCTGTTCCCAGGGCAGGGATGGTCACTGCTGTGGGCTCGCACCCCCCCACCAACTGCCGGTGGACTGAGTCACAACGCTAAGTGTTAAGGAAGAACAATGGAAAGACAAAGAGAGAGAAAGGAGAGAGAGAGGGAGAGACCCAGAGCTGGGCATGTGCGGAGGGGTGGTGAGTATGAGCCTGTGTGGAAAATTCTAACAGCCCATCTGGGCAGCATCAACTTCCCCGACACCCGCAAATAGGCCCATGAGATTCCAAGGCAGGTTACGGCTCGAAAAAGAAATCCCACCTCATGTTTGCAAACACTACCTCCGGCCTGGTTTTAAAGGCAGAACGGTAGTAAAGAGGGTTCGCACTCCAGAGCCTTCCATTACGCAAGCTGGATTTGTCTCATTACATTATTTCCAGTCTCTCTCCCTGGGCAGGGCGGGGCTGGGGGATGGATCAATCCCCCTTAATGCTTTAAATCAGTCTCGAAGAGAAGCGCTATAGTGTACACAACCACCAACACACCCAGTTATTTTTTAGAATCTGCCAGAATGAATCAGCCCCCAACCGGCAATGCCAGACAGTGCCGTGGGGAAGGAGTCTTTCATAACCGACCCAGAAGGGCAGCTGAGTGCCATTCCAAACGCAAGGCTGGGCTGGAAGAGGCTGGGTTCTCTGAAGCATGGTCTCCCATCCATGCAGAAATTGATTAATACCAGAGACAGGAAAATCTCTATTTTGAGGCTAAACAGAAGTCACAGCACTCATCCCAGAGGGCAGCTCCCAACTGGACACTCCTGGAGATGGGATCATAGCTGCCCATTGCCTTGGGCAAACAAATGAAAGCACAGAACTTTCAGACTGGCCAGTGGGCGGCAATGCCTTTGTACCACCCAGGGCAAGTGTGACAGGTGTCCTGGGGCAGGTGAGTGGCAGAGCTTAGAACAGCCGCGGGGTTTTCTCAGGATGCCTCGGCAGCCCTCTGCCACATCAGTCCTTCGGTGGAGGCGGGAGACACACGACGAGACACACAGAAGAAAACGATCCCACACCTGTGCTCCCAGGACAATGTCCACAACTGCTCAAAGATGCAGGAGGCGTAGGCCCTGTGCACGCACTCACCTGCCAGCCTCCTGGGACACAGGAGCCGGAGGAGGGGCACCACACAAACGCCAGCAAGGCTCAGCGCCCAGCAAGCTGCCCTGCTGGAGCCCTGGGGCGACAGAGTCATTGGAGGAATGTGTCACCCTGGGGCAGAACCCACTCTCCAAGGCAGTGGGTCCCCCCCCCCACCAACTAGAAAGGGGCTGAATTAATCATCTGTGGTTACGTGCCCTGTCTGTCTGTGTGACTCTGTCTGTCACACACACACTCCCACACTCCACTTCCTGACTCATCTGGGGCATTCTGAGCTGCTCCCAGCCCGTTCCCGCAGCAGAGCCCAGGGGATAATTGTACTGCTGTCTCACCGACATTCTGACAGGTACGAGCCCAGCATCTTTCCTGAGTTTCCTCGGGCGTTGGACAGGGGAGGGTTCAGCCGCAAGGGCCCCAGGGAGCCTCCTCTCTCAATGCATTTTCCAGAAGGGCACAGAATGAAGCCCAGTGCCAACTCTCAGGCCAGCTTCTGCAGGAGCTCCTGCCCTGTGACTCACAGCCCTGAATCCCTCACCAGGAGCTGCCACCATCAGCTCCCAGCCCAGGCCCCACGTGGCCGGCAAATGCCAGGGAGTCCGCACTCAAAGGCCACTCTGTCTGCTCCCGCAGGCACGTGGGGTGCCGTGCCCACCGCAAGCCGGACTCTTCCATCTCGGCTCCTGCCAGATTTCATTTACATCTTGACGGCCGAGTCCAAGGACAAGGTTCTTGAGGACACAGCTGTGGCCAAGGCAGGGGCCACGGCAGCCACCTCGAAGGACCGAGCAGACTGCCCCACCTCAATGCGCCGCTTACCTTGCCAAACTGCTCGAAATACTGCTTCACATCTTCCACCACCGTGTTCGCAGATAATCCGCCTACAAAGATTTTCTTTGTTCTTGTGACCATCTGCAAGAAATGACAAGAGGAAGACATGGGTTAACTAGGTTATCTGAAGCCACACTCACCGAGATGCTGAGCGAGCCGCTCTCCACACTTCTCTAGAGAGGAAGGCGATGTTAGGAATATACCAGCTGCACCAAGCGGGCCCTGTGGGCGTCTCGGGATACCGGAGACCATCACTCGGGATACCTCAGGCCTTCAGGCCGCAACCTGAAAGCTCGAGTTTCATACAGATGGAGAGGGAACCTCTTTGGCCTCCCTGTGATGTTAAGTCACACGTCAAAGCTATTTTAAACCTAAGAGACGTGAACAAAAGAGAACTACGGGCATAAAGGTCTGCTGCCCTGAAAGTACCCATAAAGTGTGTCCATAAGAAACTCGCACATAACTCAAACCCACGTGCAGACCGCCTACACTGAGCCGTTCTGGGTGCTGGCCTACGTCTGCCAACAGGACAGACAGGACCTCATACACTGGGACCGCCCTCCAAGCCCGGCCCCCAGGGCTCCTTCCCCTCTGGATGTCTCACCATTCACCTTGATTTGTCCTACACCCAGCCCAGCGCAGCTGGTCCCCAGGCCTCCACACCTCTGTCCACGCAGGTCCTGCCCCTTGGGAGACCTCTCCGCTCCTGCACCTCCCTTGCCAAGTTCTGACTTTCCTCCGAGATCCAGTGCCCTTCTCCCAAATTCAAAATACCTGTGTAGTCGCCCCACCCAGAAGCTGTTTCTCCTGCTTCCGAACCCCAGACGCTGCGCCCCTCTGCCTCTCACACACTCACTACTTTTCACCTCGCACTGAAGTGAGTGATAATCCTGCCTTCGTTCTAACCTCCTCCCCCAGACCGAGGGCTCCTGACTCCTCTCGGTACCCCCCGGGGTGCAAATACAGGGCCAGGCACACAGAAGTCCACAGCCGAAGTCTGGTGGATGCAAAAACAAACGAATTTCTGCAATGGCCACATTTCAGAATCCCACCAGCCCTAAAGCAAAGGGAGGAGGGAACTCGATGATGTCCACTCTTCAGAGTGGGACCAATAATCTTACGTAGAAGAGTGAAAGGCAATAAAATACAATAATTTTATTCTGAAGCCTAAGTTAGGCTGTGTGGGGTTTGCGGTTGGTTTTTTCTTTTTTTTTTTTTTTGTTCTTCTTTAATGTCAAATAAAAAATTTTAAAACTCAGTGGATACAGGGTCTCACCAGTTTGGCTGCATATAATAAAAGCACAACGTCTTAACTCAATGGCTAGATCTTGTCGCAATACATAATACATACGTACATCAAATCATCACGCTGGATGCTTTAAATATCTTACCATTTTATTTGTTAATTACACCCCAATAAAGCTCTGGGAAAAAATGTTCGATGAGAACATACAAAGAAAAGCAAGACTAAAACCCAAAAATAAATGAATGAGAGGAATCTGAAAACATTAAAAAAAAAAAAAAGAAACAGCCACAATGTCACACGTGTCTATTGTAAGTCGATGCAGGGGGTACTCCCCTGGTGGCGCAGTGGTTGGGAATACGTCTGCCAATGCAGGGGACACAGGTTCGAGCCCTGCTCTGGGAAGATCCCACATGCCGCGGAGCAACTAAGCCCGTGCGCCACAACTACTGAGCCTGCGCTCTAGAGCCCGCGAGCCACAACTACTGAGCCCACGTGCTGCAACTATCGAAGTTTGCGCGCCTAGAGCCCGTGCTCCACAGCAAGAGAAGCCACCGCAGTGAGAAGCCTGCCCACCACATCGAAGAGCAGCCCCTGCTCAGTGCAACTAGAGAAAGCCCACACGCAGCAACAAACACCCAACACAGCCAAAAATAAAAATAAATAAATAAATTTATTTAAAAAAAAAAAGTCGATGTAGCTTGCCTAAGTATGGGGGCCGTGGCTGCCTGGATCACGTATCACCGAGTCTCCTGACACACGTGTGGAGAGAATGAACCAACCAACCCACCCCCAACAGTAGAGACTCAGTGGAGTGACACCTAAGGGCACAGCGGTCCCAGGCAGGCTGTTCTAAGGAGTGTGAAAGGCTCTGGAAACCTGGCTTCTGTGTCTAAGTCTGGATGTGACCCTGGACAGGACTCGCCTGAGGGCTGGCTTCTGTGCTCTGCACGTGAAGTCCTGGACCAGAGCTCCCTGCCCCGCCTAACCCTGAACTCCCCCGAATCTGTGAGCATGGTGGGCCCGACAGGGAGGCTCCCAGACCTCAGGGACCTCACACTTTAACTCAGCAGCTCCCAGAGGGGACACGTGCCACCTCAGCCCCCTGACTGACCCCCGACCTGGAATACCCTTGTAGTGGACATCCTGTGCTGTCCCAGGAGGACACTGTCCTGGGGACTCTCATACAGCTCACTGGCCACCATGCAGTGGTTTGCATGTGTGTTTAAAACTGTTATTTACTATTTTTTCATCTCTTTTCAGATGAATGAGAGATTTGATGAGATAATGTACGTGAGGACATTCTATGAAGATCCCACCAGTGTCCACACCTCCGAGCTCCAAGAACCTCCGTACCGGTGGGCATCTTATCCAGCTCCTTGTTCATCTCCCTCCTTATCTGTCTCCCTGCTTATCCCTCAGTCTCCCTGGTGGATCAAGGTCACCTTCACGGTGACGCTCCATCAGGCCCTCTCCAGATTTAAATCTCTCCCTTACTAATCGCCAAATTTCACTCATCTAACTTTCCTAACGCATTCATTCAACAAATAGATTAAGTGCGAGGTGCTGGAACTCACATTCAAATACAGTGTGGAAGTTAATCCCCTTTAAAATGGAGGTATAATAATTAGCCTACCACACAAGGTTCCTGCTGCAACTAAATTAAATAACATATGCCCAGGGCTTCCCTGGTGGTGCAATGGTTGAGAATCTGCCTGCCAATGCAGGGGACAAGGGTTCAAGCCCTGGTCCGGGAAGATCCCACATGCCACAGAGCAACAAAGCCCGTGCGCCACAACTACTGAGCCTGTGCTCTAGAGCCCGCGAGCCACAACCACTGAGCCCGCATGCTGCAACTACTGAAGCCCGTGCACCTAGAGCCCGTGCTCCGCAACAAGAGAAGCCACAGCAATGAGAAGCCCACGCGCCGCAACGAAGAGTAGCCCCCGCTCTCCACAAGTAGAGAAAGCCCGCGCGCAGCAACACCAAAAATAAATAAATAAATTTACAAATAACATATGCCCAAGTGTCTGGTGGGACAGTGCGTAGATGATAAATAAATGGTCACTAGCTGAATCCAAAGTCAGCTACTAAATTCATCCTTCAAGCTCAGGAGAAACGTGCAGCAGAAAGATACCTTCCACCAAACACTTTGATAAATCAACTCTTACTGCCCATTCTCTTCCACTATCATTTCAAAAACACTTTCCTACATCTCTGCGTGATTTCAGATGGGCAAAGACTCCCAATAGCTTCATTTTAGATTTTTCATTCCTTTTTGTTAACCCCAGCCAAGCAATTAAATATCTATAAAGAAACACTAATGTGATCTACAAACATGCACTCGTGGAGTTCTCAACTTAAAGAAACTCTGGAGAGGTATTCCATAAAATGAACCCCACGGTCTCATTCAGACATTGTGTAGAGCCAGGTGGGTATAGACAGCAGGCCCTATATATATTCCAAACGTTCCCATGGACGCAGAGAATTAAACGACCAACGTGTCTTCATTCCAAATAACAGAAGTCAACAGAATGTTCATTCCCCAGTAACTGGTAAAAAGAGAAGGTCCCCTCTTAAACCCTCCACCGTTGCCCTACAGCCGTAAACCTGCCAAGACAGAGCCCTAAATGCTGGGGAAGACATCCAGCTATAAATCTACACAGTCCCAAAACAGTCTTTAAAACACTTCTTTTAAAACAAGGATGAGAAATTCCAGGCCCCAGACAATGTGGCCAAAGTGTCCAAGTTACTAAAACATCCTCTCCAGGAACCAGCTCAGATATACAGATAGATCCCCACTCTTCAGCAAACACTAAAAGGAGGCTGGTTTAATCAAAACCTTCCAAACGTGAAGAGGCCAGTGGGAAGATGGGCAACACTTGGTTAGCTGCTCACTGACGTCTCAGCTTCAGGAGAGGACAGCATGGCTGGGGGGTGATGGGGCTCTGCAGGTGACCCCTCCCGCCAGGGGCGCTGGGGAAAATGGGAGTGAGTTACTTTGGGAATTCTGATGGCATCACTGCTAAATGGGCCGTGCACTGCTCCATGGTTTGCATTCTGGAGAGGGACGCAGGGGGCAGGCAGAGGATGCTGGAATCACACACTCTTCCCTCCGTTTCCCTCCCACCTCCATGGCTCCTTAGGACGCAGGAAGGGGGCAGCATGGGGACGTGGTGTCCAAGGTCTCAGTGGACTAAACGGAGGTCCTCAAATTCCCATCAATACTGTCAAGGTCTCATTTCTGTATACATGTGTGCGTGCGTGCGTGTGTGTGTGTGTGTGTGTATTGGGGGTACCTCTCTATTCACAATCCTTGAGTCTTGGCTTCTCTGTGCCCCAGGAACCATAAAGCACCCCAGACCTTTAACCCTCTCTGACCCTGGAAACAGCAAGCAGGACCAGTTACACACTGGCCCCCGACTCTATCGCCCTCTGTGTTATAAAGTCCTCTCTGCCCACAGTGGAGAGAGCCACCTGTGTCTTCTTCCTGTGCTAGGCCCTTCGGGTAACTGTTTCCCAACCCACAGCCTTCACACCGACACACAGCTACTGCACACCAAAAGGCTCAGGGCCTCCACAGCACACTTAGATGGAGAGGGCCACCCATCTGCTCCAGAGAGAGCTCAGTCCGAAATCCACAAGGAAATGGGTCTGAAACCTCCTTGGCTTGGAGTTTTTGGTGGAAGGTTGCACCCAGAGCGAGGGCCCTACACCCTCGGGGACAGCCCCTCCCCTAGCAGATGCCTCCTTTTATGGTCTAGAGCGGCATTCTGGGAAGGCGTGTGTGTTGTGTTTGTGTGTGTGTGTGTGTGTGTGTAGCACGCATAGGGGCATGGGGAGGGTCTGGGCTGTCACAAATCACTGCTGCAAAGTTCTGTTATCTGGACCCGTAATTTAACTAAACACTACTGCTCTCCACACAACTCTTGGCTCCAGAAAGAGAACCCCAGCATCCATTCCGGTTCGGAAAATTGCTGTTTACACATAAGAACTGGCCAGAGCCAGCTGCTAACAAGAGCCGCAAAGAACACTCCACCTTACTGCCTCTCACGAGAGAGCTGGCTTTTTTCTGAGTTTCAAAAATTCCCTTTTAAAAAAATGTGTTTCCATCTGAAATGGTCACTCAGAGTGGAGCCACTGGCTGTATTTTTATAAAATCGAATAAAGCGTGTGTGTGTGTGTGTGTGTGTGTGTGTGTGTGTGTGTGTTGAAGGCAGAGGGTGGAGGCATTAGAATCTTTTAGGATGAGATCAAAGAGGAAATTTTAGCTCCAACAGCACTGGCCCAAAGATATTAGTTGTCACACAAGAAAACAACAGAACAACAATAAATATTTCCGATCCTAATAAATGCATGAAAAGGCAGGAAATGGCTCTGGAGAGTCTTAAATGGGTGTGAGAGAGGCCCAGAGGAACTCAGCCAGCTCTTGCCATAACCATGCTCCTGAAAAGAGTTCAAATTCCCCTCGGTGAAAAACCACGAGCCATCTTCACGGCCCGAGAACGCAGGCTCTTTGCAGATGCCCTCCCATCTATGGGAATCCCAAGGTTGAAAGAGCCCAGGAAGGATGAGAACGCTAGCACTGGGCGAGCTCTCGCAAACCTGACCGTCCATCATCCCCATTATGCAGATGAAGAAATCAAGTCCCAGCAAGGTGACTCATGTGCTAGTTAAAGACAAGGCAGAGTGACAACGGAGAACTGGTAAGTTGGCAGATACCACGTGAGTTCATACTAGATTCTGAATTTGGCAAGCACTTTGCTCTTCAGGATCTGGGATGAGACTGTGTGGTATCATCAACTCTGCATTTGAGAATTAAGCCCAATCTTTAATGGTAAAGAAGCTCTAGGAAGGCTGACTGAGATCCTAGAAGCCCCAAACTCCACGGCCCCCTCCCCCAGGGTGTTTCTTCCAAGGCACCTGTCCTCTAAAATTCCTACATTCCCCCAACAGTTTCTTCCATTCTGCCCTCCTCCCCCTAAACTACCACTCTTGCCAACACCAACACCCCAATCACATCCGAATCCGATGGCAAAACTCATGTAACATACGAAATCAGAACACAAGTCAGGAACTGGGAATCTTCTCCAAAAATTTCTAGAATCATACGTGGCAAAAGAGACTACAGTGGCTTGATGAGTCCCCCCCAAAATTCATGTCCACCTAGAACCTCAGAATGAGATCTCATCTGGAAAGAGGGTCTTGCAACTATAATTAATAAAGGATCTTGAGATGAAATCACCCTGGGTGTAGTGTGGGCCCTAAATCCAATGAGGTGTCCTTATAAGAGGAGGAGAGGGACACACACACACACACACACACACACACAAAGGTCGTGTGAAGACAGAGGCAGAGACTGCAGTGATGTGTCTACAAGCCAAGGAATGCCAGCAGGTCCCAGGAGCTAGGAGAGAGGCGAGGGACGGTTTCTCCCTCGCAGCTTCCACAAGGGAGCCTCTGTCTCTTCCAGACTTGTAGACTCCTGAACTATGAGAGAACACTTCTGTGGCTTCAACGACCCAGTGTGTAGCAGCCCCAGGTAACTAACATGGGGACCTCCTTGGGAGAGGCTCTCAGACACCACGGGCTCAATCTCACCTTTCCCTGGTGACGGTGAGGCGTGGCCCACAAGGACGCCTCCACCACCCTGGGGGAGAAGAACGCTACACCCCAGGTGTGACCATCTGAGTCTGGCCCCCCGGGGAAGGCAAGTCACACTCATCATTTGCACAAGCAGTATGGCAGGGGCCGCAGGGTCAAGGCTCTGCCCCAGAAGGTGAGCTGGGAAGGTAAAGGAGTCAGGAGAGCAGAGCCAGCGCTCGAAGAGAAGCGGCCCAAAGGCGACTTAAGTTCCTCTGATAAAACATGGAGGGCCAGGGTTGACACACGGCAGGGTCCCTCCTCATAGCAGATCCTCTTCTTCTACGGACAGCCGTGGTGCCCGCGTCTCCTCCACGCTCAGAACGCGCTGTCCTCACTGTGGACCCACTGTGGGCCCAGCCCATAGCTGAGCCCTCCTCACAGCTGCCCTCCCTCAGGCCTCACGTCGGTCCTCAGACGGGTCTCAGCTTCTCTTCCACAGCCAAGGAGACAGGCTCAGAGATGTGAAGCGTCCAAAGTCACACAGCACTAGCGGGTGACAAAATGGGGCGTCACAACCCTGAGCTTTCTTTTTTGGTGGGGGGGCGGGGGGGGGGGCACGCCACGCGGCATGTGGGATCTTAGTTCCCCAACCAGGGATCGAACCCAGGCCCCTGGTAGTGGAAGCACCGAGTCCTAACCACTGGACCACCGGGGAATTCCCCAACTTGAGCTTTCTCTTCGTTGAATCTCCTACACCTTTACTTGCGACATCCCAGCAAAAAGAGACAACTGGGGACAGGGAGACGAGGGGGTGCCAGGAGGAGCAAGTCTGATTCTGCCCTTTTCGATTCTGAAGCCAAGATGCAAAACAGACAGGCCGGATGCTGCTGGTGGGAACGTCAAATGCTGCATCCGCTCTGGCAAACAGTCTGGCAGCTCCTCAAATGATTAACTGTCGAGTTACCATAGGACCCAACAATTCCACTCCTACTATGTGCCCAAGAGAAATTAAAACGTATGTCCGCCCAAAACCATCCCCACAAAATGTTCACAGCAGCCTTGTTTGTCAGTCAGAAAGTGGAACAACTCACCCATCAAACAACCCATGGATGGATGGATGGACGGATGGATGGAAGGATGGATGGATAAATTAAGTGTGATCTATCCACAGGATGGAATATTATTTGGTCACAAAAAGGAATGGAGCGCTGACACATGCTACAACCTGGATGAATTTTGAAAACATTGTCTGAAGTGAAAGAGGCCAGTCATAAAAGACCACATATTGTATGACTCCATTCATAGGAAAGTCTGATGGGGAAACCCATAGGGACAGCACATAGAATAGGGGTTGCTTAGGGCTGAGGGAGAGGTCAGGAGGTGTGGCTAAAGAGTATGGGGCTCCTCTGTGAGGTGGTGAAAATGCTCTAAAACGGACTGTGGTGATGGTGCGCGTATCTGTGAACAGACCAAAAACCACTGAACTATACACTTCAAATGGGTAAATGACATGGCATGTGAATTGCATCTCACTAAAGCTGTTTTTGGAGTTTTTCTTAATGACAGGCCCAAAAGATCCCCAAGTCAAGAATCTGAGTGCAAAAAGGGCTTAAAATAAACCCAAGCATCCAAGAAAGCATGCTTCCCCTGTTCCATCCACCAGCTAATTCCATGTGCCTCGATTCACCCACGGTTGACCACTGGACAAAGGTGTAACAATATCTGATGTTGTCAACTGGAGAAATTCATTTAACTTCAGAGGAAATTAATTATAAATGTAATCCCAAATGTTTCTTAGAGCTCTCTCTCCCCGTCTGCAGCTATTAGCCAGAAAGCACCAGTGGTCAGGCTACAATTTGGCATTCCCTCTAAATAGCTTTAAAAGTGGAAGGAAAAGAAGAGCCTTCATCTCTATGGGGCTAGAATATAATCTATACACAATTAGCCGACATGGCCAGGTTACAGCATTCCCTCTGATTGAAACAGTAACGCACCTAAAAGGAAGTGTGACCTCCTAGTGAAGGCGATCAGGCTGCTTCGGCAGGGAGCTGACTCCCCAGTCCTTTCCAAGCACTCACCCAGCTCCCTCCCAGGCTAATTTAAAAAATATGTCTTCCTCTTACCCTTGGGGGGAAAATCTGCAGCCAGAGAGGGTGACCTGTCCACAGATTAGTATCAGAGAGTAATATCCTAGCCAGCGGCACTCAGACCGGGGGCCGGGGGATAACAGAAAAAGGTGCAGAGATGGAGTGCTGCCTTGGAGAGCACAGGAAATTAAGGATCGTAACCTGATGCTGAGCAAGGTGGCCGGCTGGCCATCACACCATCATCCCAGGTACCCAAGCTGCTCTGCAACCACGGGTAGTGTCTCCATCCCTCCATCCCTCTCAGAGCCCCCGGCCCCCAGTACTTGTCACGGAGTAATGGACTCAGTACACAGAAGGCCCCAAAGACTCTCTCCAGGGTTCAAATGATGACCAACCCACAGAGGCAATTAAAACCCATCATCTCTTACGGCAACGGTATTAAGCGAAACTAAGTACCCTTTACCGCTGCTGAATTTTCGAGGAAGCCGAGCATTTCTGCATACGAAACAGGTGCCTCTACAGCCCCAGCCAAGGGACAGGCAGCCAAAGCAGACTCTTAATAAACCCCAGAACGAGGTGGGAAAGAAGGGCCAGACAGGACAGCAGGCTGGGGTGAACTCAGTTCCCTCCACCTGTGCCCGTCCCTCCAGCAGCAGGAGCCCGACTCACCCGCCCAGGGTGGACTTTTTCTGAAGACAAAGAGAAGGTCTCCCCGTGAGGGGGAGGGCCCTAGAAATGGTAACACGATGGTCCCCGCGCCGTGGCTAGAGCCTAGGTCCAAGGTGACCCTGCCGACAGAAAAGGTCCAAGGGAAACAATAATAACAAGTTTAAAATTCTTTGTCCACCCGGTTTCACGTTTTCAAGCACATCTGTGAACACTGAGACATACTGAATAACTCCCCTGGCTGGTCAGATGACAAGAGGTCAAGTCTCTCCACAGCGCTGGGAGACACCTTCCTCCTCTGAAAAATGGGCATAAAGCCCTGGCCTGAACGACACAAACTGAGACGGCAAATGTGAAACCCTAACTCAAGACCACGGCCCATAGGAAGCCCCTGTACCTTGAACCAAACCACCAAGGCCAACCCAAACCCCGAGTCCACGCCGCTCACACACACCTTCCTCAGAGCTTCTCCCCTGGCTCCAGCCTCGCCAGCGCCAACCTCCAGGCAGAGAGGTGCCTGAGGTCTTACTCACAGCTGTGCTCAGGGTCAACTGAAGCCAGCCCGTGTGCAGGCCCCGGGACTGAACACACAGCTGAGGGGATGGGTTCAGACCATCCCTTCCTACTTCCCAAACCACTCTTTTCCTGAAACATTTCAGGTTGTCTGGGTAGCAACTACCAGAGAGGCAGTTTCTACTCAGAAGTTAAGCATTTCACAAATCAAAACCACCATGAGGCACCATCTCAGGCCAGTCAGAACGGCCATCATCGAAAAGTCTACAGACTGCAAATGCTGGAGAGGGTGTGGAGAGAAGGGAACCTCCTACACTGCTGGGGGGAATGCAAATTGGTGCAGCCACTAAGGAAAACAGTGTGGAGGTCCCTTAAGAAACTAAGAATAGAGCTACCATATGATCCAGCAATATGCTATTCTGGGCATATATCCAGAGAAAACCATAATTTGAAAAAAATACACACACCCCCATGTTCACAGCACCACTATTTACAACAGCCAAGACATGGCAGCAACCTAAATGTCCACTGACAGATGAATGGACAAAGAAGATGTGGTGCATGTGGACAACGGAATACTACTCAGCCATAAAAAAGAATGAAATAATGCCATTTGCAGCCACATACATGGACCTAGAGATTATCACACTAAGTGAAGTAAGCCAGACAGAGAAAGACAAATATCATATGATATCATATATATGTGGAATCTAAAATATGATACAAATGAACTTATTTGCCAAACAGAAACAGACTGACAGGCATAGAAAACATACTTATGGTTACCAAAGGGGAAAAGCAGGGAGGGAAAAATGAGGAGTTTGGGATTAGCATAAACAAACTTCTATATGTAAAATAGATAAACTACAAGCTCCTACTGTATAGCACAGGGAACTATACTCAGTATCTTGTAATAAAACATAATGGAAAAGAAGATGAAAAAGAATATATACATGTAACTGAATCACTCTGCTGTACATCAGAAACTAACACAACTTTGTCAATCAACTGTGCTTCCATTAAATAATTAATTAATTTTTAAAAGGAAGTTAAGCATTTAAAAGTTCCTTGAAACCAGAAGAGCCTCTGTGTCCTCCACGTGACGGGCAGGAGAGCTCAAGGCGCACGCTGAAAACCACGTGAGGAAGGACGGTCAGAAGACAGACCCTTGGTTAAGGAAAACGAGGCTTAGTACGGCACCACTGTACTCTGGGGAAGACTGGTCGATAGAGGACTTCAGGAACAACGACACAGCTCTTCTTGGGAGAGAAAGGATGAAAACTAGGCTGGCAGGCAGGCTCTGAAGCCAAGGTATCCCATCCCCCAGGCCCTCCAGCGGATTTCAGGAGAAGAACAAATGGCAGCCTTAACCCTTAGCCTTGATTACCGTCATTAACATATTTTAGATGCACATGGCAATCAGTTCTTGATGAGCAAGTTTTACCTAATGCACGGAGCTGCACCAGGCTGCAGGTTCCCTGACACTCCCGGAGAACAGCAGGGCTCAGCCCCGGCTGCACCTTGGAACAGCCTGGGGAGCCCCGAAAACCTACAGATACGGGCCCCACCCTCGGGGATTCTGATTTCATTGGTCTGTGGGGAGGCCTGGGCATCAGTATTTTTTCAACATTCTCCAGATGACTCTCATGTACAGTCAGGGCTCTGTGAGCAGCTGCTTGGGCCATCTTACAGGAGAGCAAGTGGGCGACGGAGACCTCAACAGAAGGTCTCGTTATTACCATCCTGCACACAAGAGTGGGGAAAAGCCAGGGCAGAGCAGAAGGAGGCTGGGACTTGAACCAGGGAGCGCTGGGCTTGAGTCCCTTGCAGGTGAGCCATGGGCAAAAGTGACGGCAATACCTGTATGTCACAGAGCTGCCGTAAGCATCACCAGAGACAGGGATGTGAAAGCACCTGGCACATGTCAAAAAACATTTGCTTGAATCCCGGGAGAGTGAGAATGCAGACCAAGAGGGTCAGAGAAGAAAACAAATTGCAGAGGACTGTCTCTGGTAGCAAGCCACATTCATTCACTCGTTCTCTCATCAAACGTGTTTTGAGGACCTACTATGTGCCGAGCATGGTGCTCGGCTTGACGGATGTTAAGTGGACCAAGCCCTGGCCTCTGCTCTGAAGGTGTTTACAGTCAAGTAGCAGGCTCATTACTGCAGCCTGGGGAGGCTTTGGGGCGCAAGACTGGGTGTGACCTGAGGCTTGAAGTCAGCAGCGGGGAGCCAGGAAAGGAAGGGGAGAAGGGCCTCCCCAGCTGAGGCTGTAGCATCTTCAGTGTTGGCTGAAAGGCTGCAAGCGAACCTGAAATACTGTAGCTCAAGGTATCAATGGAATGCAAGGAGAAGGGGGGCCAGGCCAGGCAGGGAAGGCCCTGCAGGCCATGACAGGAAGCAACAGGAAGCCTCCACAGGGTTTAAATAGGGGAGCAACTCTTCATTCGGCTGTTAAAGAGAAAAGCAGGGCCACCGTGGGGGGCTGAGTCACCTTAACACTTAGATGCTGGCAAGGAGGCAAGAGTGGCGAGAAAAGCATGAACCAGAAAGAAGGTTCCCAGACCTAGTGGCCTGCATGCAGCCCGGGGTCCACTTCCCCATGAGCAGGTCCCTCCCTGCTCTGTCACTCATTCTACTGTTCCAGAAACATCCCGGGGGTGGGAGGAAAGGGCGGGGCAGGTGGGGGAGGCACAAGGAGAGAGAAGTGCATTGCGCCCTTGGCGTGGTCGTCTTTGGTGAGCACTCAGCCACCTGCTGGGCCATACATTTTACCTGTCAAGAAAAAAAAAAGTCAAATTCCCCTCCCAGGATGTGCTGGTCCGGTCCCTGCCACCCGCCACAAGGAACTTCCTTTGAGGGAAACAGGGTACCCAAAGAAGTGTTTGCAGTAAAAGAGAGAAGCCAAGATGATCGTGAGCCAGTCCCTCTACCTGTTATTAAATGTCTCACCCCTCGGGAGAGGGAGGGTGATCTTTCTAAACCAAAGAGATCCTTGGAGGCAGAAAAGAGCATCGATTTGGAGATTCTGGAGATGGGAGGGCCAGGTTCCAATCCCAGCACGCAGAGCAGGTCCAGTGATAGAGCAGAAAGAGGAACCCAGGAATCTCCATTCTGACGCATATATACTAGGTGACCATGACAAGTGACTAAGCTTCTCTGACCTTGAGTTTCTCCCTCTGTAAAATGGGATTAAAAGAGCTAACACATGAAACACGCTTAGCACGGGGCTGGAACGACAGGCAGACAAACTCCCTCTTCCCCCTTCCCCGCCGCCTGCCCTGCCCCGCCAGTCACTGAACTCTCTCGGTTTGGCCATGAACGGGAATCAAACCTTTCCTGCCTGTCCCGCAGACAAAACAGAAGGAAAAACACTTGGAAAAGGCAAGAAGCACGCTTGTAAATTTAAAGACTAGTTACTACGGATTCTACTTTTTTCAGATTTCTCGGACACCAAACTGAATCAGCCCACCCCCAGCAGTGGTCCTGGGCAACCACAGTATTCCAAGGGCTGAAGATGCTCCAGCAAAAAGGATGCCATCTCGGGCCTCCCTGGTGGCGCAGTGGTTGAGAGTCCGCCTGCCGATGCAGGGGACGCGGGTTCGTGCCCCGGTCCGGGAGGATCCCACATGCCGCGGAGCAGCTGGGCCCGTGAGCCATGGCCGCTGAGCCTGCGCGTCCGGAGCCTGTGCTCCACAACGGGAGAGGCCATGGAAGTGAGAGGCCCGCGTACCGCAAAAAAAAAAAAAAAAAAAAAAAGATGCCATCTCAGTGCAAAGCAGTGTCTTTATCCACCTTAATCTAGGCAGCCCCTTACCCTACAAAGAGAAACAGACTATTCCACATGAGGAAGATCATTCTCTCTATAGGAGATAAAAGCTGTCCATGGCTTGGAGGTCATATTTCTCTGCAACACCAATATCCTAACGTGCCTGTTGTCTCCTCATGCCAGGAACATATTTCTATAAATCCTCACATAAAAGAAAACTTTACTTTCCAGAGGGATAAACAGGGGAGAAAAAGGAAACAACAGTCGCAGCAAAAACATCACCAATCAAACAGAACTCGGTCCACCAGGAACTTGACTAAATGTGCGACGTTACAGATGTTTTATAGCCATGGTGTCTGTTCTATTTAAAACACTTGCACTCGGCCAACCCAACCACGGGAAAGAGAGAAAGAAAAGCTATGCTCCCCAGTGTGCCCAACCCAGCTAACTGGTCTGGGCTGGCTGTTTATTGAGGTAAAGAGGTAACCGGGGACCTGTAGCTGCCGGCTGAACAGTGGAAGGCTCATTTCATAGTTCACTCTGGAGGGCTGTCAATTCAGCGTCGCGGCCCGACAAATGGCGCCTGGTCTCTCTGAAGGGCACTTCTGCCTGGAAGACCCGGGTCTTCTATGGGGAACTTACCCTGCACCTGACAAGGCTTCATAAAATCTAGTTCCCTTCCCTCAAGGAAGAAAAATCTGCCCAGTTAAGCCTCATTTGTCCAACAACACTCATTCATTCCCTCCACAAACATTTGTTCAGTGCCTGTCATGCATAAGGCCCTAAGCTAGAGGCTCACGGGCAAATCAGCCATGGTCAGGACGCCCCGTGTCCCCCGAGAATGGAAGCCTCATAAGGGAGAGTCAATTCACCCACCAGAATGGAAGCATCATAAGGGTAAGACTTTTGTCTGTTTTGTTCACCACTGCATTCCTAGCACCTAGAAGAACACCTAGCACACAGCAAGCACTCAATAAATATGGGTTGAACAAAAGAGTGAACGTATACTCCCTGCTCTTGTGGAGTATGTGATTCAAGGATGATTCAAGGTCCCCGGGTACCTTCCTTGTCTCCTCTCTGGACCCTTGGTAATTCCCAGCACTCCTGGTTGCTAAGCTGGATACAAGCTTCAGGAGATAAAAGGCTTCATTCCTAAGCAGAACAGCTGGCCACAGTCCTGTTCAGGAGGCAGAGACAACACAGAGTGCTACTCTGAAAGGTCCTGCTGGACTGAGTCAGACAGACGTTTCTCTGGACGGACACAGTTAGTGATTTGGTAGCGTCATCTTTTATATATAAAAAAAGACAGGGCTTCCCTGGTGGCGCAGTGGTTGAGAGTCTGCCTGCCGATGCAGAGGACGCGGGTTCGTGCCCCGGTCCGGGAAGATCCCACGTGCTGCAGAGCGGCTGGGCCCGTGAGCCATGGCCGCTGAGCCTGCGCGTCTGGAGCCTGTGCTCCGCAACGGGAGAGGCCACAACAGTGACAGGCCCGCGTACCGAAAAAAGAAAAATAAAAAAGACAATTAGTGACTCTTGATAAGGAGAAGGCTTCAAAGAGGAGATGCCTGACTAGGGTTTTCAAGGATAAGCAGGAATTTCCCAGGAAGACAAAAGAGAAAGGCAGACTGAGTCATAACAGCATGAAATATCCTTGCCCGTTTCAGGCCCTAAAAGTTTGGCACTGCTAGGAATCGACTGGAGAGGAGAGTTTAATGGGAGATACGGATGGAGACGTGGAGTCTTGTAGACCATGACCAAGGAGACTGGACTTCATCTTGAAGACAAGAGGTCAAAGATTTGAAAGAGAGGATTAACATGACCAGCTCCGTGTTTTAGATAAGTCACTCTCCAGAGGACAGATCGAAGGGCTTGAAAGTAGACACGGTAAGAACAGTCAGAAGCTTATCATAGTAGTCCAGGACGAAGGGGCCCTGAACTAAAGCAAGGGTATTTTGCATAACAAAGCAGGAAGAGATTTAAGAGTGAGCAGGAGACAAAATGATCAGAACTGGGTAAACGGCCAGATGCAGAAATGAGGGAGAGGAAGGAGATTTGAATTTACTCGGTGTCTGAGTCAGGGGGGTTTCACCAACAGAGATAAGGAATGCAGAAGAAACAGGTTTGCAGAGGAACGATAGATGTGTTCAGTTCGGGTGTATTAAATTTGCAGTGTCCATAGGACAATCGGGGCAGCAGTTCTGTAGCTCAGAAGAAAGATTAAGCCAGATGACCCAGATTGAATTTACCAGTGTCTAAGTGGCCTCTAAAATCGTGGGACTGTATGAGATGAGAGGGTAGAGTAAAAGCAGGGACGAGGACAGTTTCAGGAGGAATCCCAACATCTTTTGCAAACCCAAAACAATGGCCAAAGAACCAGGAGAGAAATGAGAGAAAACTGTTTTGCCAAGTGTGGCATATGGCCCCTTGGTCCATTCCCCTTTCCTTGAATCTGAGTTAAGCTTGTGATTGCTTCAACCAACAGAATACAGAAGAAGGGATGGTATGTGACTTCCAAGGCTGGGTCATAAAAGGTGCTGCAGTTTCCAGCTTTTTCTCTGGGGCATGCATACTTGGAGCCCTGAGCCACCCAAGTAAGCTGCCATGTTGTAAGGGAGCCCAACCACGTCAACAGACCAAACGCTGGAGCTCCACTCTTCCAGTCATCCCTGCCCAGGCACCGGACATATGAGTGACAAGGCTTCAGATGATTCCAGCCCTTTGCCCTCCAGTGACCACCCAGATGTCAAGTCTTCTGGCCTGAGGTCCAAAACATGGTGAAGCAGAAACCAGCTATCCCTGTTGTGCCCTGTCTGAATTCCTGACACGGTGACTCCCTGAGCATAATACAATGGTTGCTTTAAGCTGCTAAATTTGGGAGCAGTTTGTTACAGAGCAATGAGAACTGTAACGCCCAGGTTGGGGCATTTCAAACAGAAGGGAATGGTCAGTGGTGTTCAACAACGTGAAGATGTTTAGTACGGTAAGGAGGAATCAGGTCTCCGTTTCATTGGCTCCAGAGCTCAGCTACACACTTTCCATGACCGATCTCAGTACCTGCGGGGCCAGGAATCTACACGCGGCCCATCCACAGACTCCAAGCTGCCATGTGAGCCACTGTCCCAGGTGGGCCCCTGGGGGTGCTGAGGGCTGCAGTGACTTGCTCTCTGTGGATACTCCTGAGTATTCATTTTGGGGAAACCTGACTGCCGACGGCAACTGGCACGGAAGATGTGCCCATGAACACAACTGTTCCAAGGCACGCTGCCACATGCTCGCTGTGGTCAACTTTGCCTTTAGAAAGGTAGAAGTCTAAAAAGTCAGGTTTTTCTGGACAGAAATGGTTAGCATTGTATATATCAGCAGTTCCAAGCAGCCACCTGAAAACAGGCTGATAAGCGATCTGTTTTAAAAGCCCTTTCTTGCCCTTGGCCAAGGGTACTCCGCTCTTCCTGAGTGAACGCTGGATTTCTGATACTCAGGATACATGTGAAACTATGATCGTCTTGCACAGTCTGCATCTGCACCTCTGGGCAACTCACTTCCTGTCCAGCCGTCAAGTCTCTGGGTCTCTTGACTTGCTGGGAAATGCAGCATTCCTCTCCCTGGCCACAGCCCTGCCCCCTGAAGGCCTGCTTGGTCTTCCACTCTGTTCTTGCCCTGCTCCCCCTAAACCTTCTCTGTGCCCCAGAGATAATCCAGGTCAAAGGAATGTGTTAAAACACAGAGAATGAACCACCTGGGACCCTGCGGAATACTCAGTCTGCACAAAGGGAGACCTAGAAGTAAGACCCAGTGGTACAATTAACCAGAGGAGAAAGTTGATCTTATCACACCTTTTCTTTTGCAAAAATCTCATCATAAGGATATGGCTGAGTTGTTTTTTGGGTTTTTTTAAATTTATTATTTATTTTTGGCTGCACTGAGTCTTCGTTGCCACGCGTGGGCATTCTCTGGTTTCGGCGAGCAGGGTCTATTCTTCGTTGCGGTGCCTGCAGGCTTCTCGTTGCAGTGGCTTCTCTTGCTGTGGAGCACGGGCTCTAGGTGCGTGGGCTCAGTAGTTGTGGCACATGGACTCAGTAGCTGTGGCGCGCAGGCTCAGTAGTTGTGGCACAGGGGCTTAACTGCTCCGCGGCATGTGGGATCTTCCCGGACCAGGGCTCGAACCCATGTCCTCTGCACTGGCAGGCAATTCTTAGCCACTGCGCCACCAGGGAAGCCCATGGCTGAGTTTTAACTGTCCCTTTATCAACACAATTTCTGAGCAGCTACTTGGAATGAAACCTTGTGGGAAGAGAAATGAAGAGTAATAACAGGAATCACTGTCCTGGGGGGGTGGGGGGTGGGCTGATATTTTAATCAGGGAGACAGGATATCTGCAGAGACACTGAAAATCATCAACACATTTTTCAAGGTTTCAGCCTTTATTACTAGGTTCCAAACTACCTCTGCAGCCCCGCCTCCCATTCTCTCTACACCCCATGCTCCAGCCTTGCTGCTCTCACCACTACATGCACTTCTACACCCCCAGGCCTTCATTCAAGCTGCCCCCTCGCCCAGAAACCTCCCTCCACCTACTTTTTTTTTTTTTTTTTTGCGGTACGCGGGCCTCTCACTGTCGTGGCCTCTCCCGTTGCGGAGCACAGCCTCCGGACGCGCAGGCTCAGAGGCCATGACTCACAGGCCCAGTTGCTCCGCGGCACGTGGGATCCTCCCAGACCGGGGCACGAACCCGCGTCCCCTACATCAGCAGGTGGACTCTCAACGACTGCACCACCAGGGAAGCCCCTTCCACCTACTTTTGCCCATCACCCTTCTCCAAGCCCTCACCCCTCGGTCCAAACGTCTCTGCTCAAATGTCATGTTGCCTACTAGGCCTTCCCTGACCAACCTATTCAAAACTGCAAGCCACCCCACACCCCAGCACTCCCGAGCCCTTCTTCTGGCTTATCATCTTCTAACGACCACGATTTACTTATTTTATTTATCATGTCTCCCTTCCACCAGAAAGGAAGTTCTGTGAGATCAGGAATTTTGTTTGTTTTGTTCACAGATGTACTCCTGGTACCTGGGTCATGAGTGACAGTCAATAAATATTTGCTGAGTGAATGAACGAACATTCTAAAGCATTCCCCCATCTCCCTTCAGACACCATAAACGATTCCTGTCTCTACATCCGCACAGGATATAAACTGTTCCTAAACAGTGGCTTCCCACTATCACTACATATTTACTCATCATGTTCAAGTTCCTTGCAGGAAAAGACCATTGTTTATTCATCTTCGTATCCCCCAAAGCACTGGTGGTGCTCAAGGATATAATCTACTGAATCCAACTTAAAAATCAAATTGCATGGAAAATGGGCAAAGAATACACAGCTAATGGAACTCTATACCTAAATGATTCTCGTATCCTTCAGCCGTACTCACGAGGCTTGTCTTGGGTAGAGAGCACAGTGCCAGGGTTTCTGAAAATACAGATAAACAAGACACGCAGGTGCAACGTCCTACGTGATAGCCACTAGCCACGCGTGACTAGCCCCATTTCAAGTGCGCGGGGGCCGTGTGTACTGGATGGCACAGAACGTATAGCTCGTCGAACAAAGTTTTACTGGACAGCAGTGACATAGATAGTTTTGGTCCTCAGCGTCTAAACCTCTAGTGGGGCACACAGGACAGGTACAGGAAGGACCAGGGAAAGAATAGGTTAACCAGTCATAAAGGAAGCAGCAGAGGGCTGCGAGTGGAAAGGTAAGAGCTGTCACTGCTTGAGGGAAAGGAAGAAGTGGGAGAGGCTTCAAGAGAAGGGAGGAGATATGTGAGATGACCCTCTAAAAATGAGTGAGTTCTTCTAGGCAAGAGAAAGGAAGGTCATCCCAGAAGCCTGGACACAGAGGGGCTCCAGGGCCCACTCCCTAGAGCAGAGGTGCCTGGGGGCCTGTGTGACATGACACAAGAAGGTGAGGCTGGACTTCCAGCTCTGGAATTCCAGACCCCCTGGGCAGTCGGGAGTCAGAGACAGGCCACCAGAGAGAAGCCACTCGAAACCAGATGAGAGATCTGATGGATGATGGCAGCAGAAGTAGAAATGAGGGAACGGACATGTGGCAGCGGCAGGCCAGGGATGAGGCCACCAGTGACCCTTGGGGAGACGAAACACTCCAATTTAAAGGGTCCAGGGAGCTCGCAATAGCACAGTCCCCCTGAGATTGTAAGCAGCTGAAGGCACATCCCACATCTGCTCGGAGTCTGGGGCTGGGGGGTTCACAGACTAACCAACACGCAAGTCCAGATGGCTCGGCCTCATAAACCGAGGGGTCCACCCTCTGTTCAAGTGCAGCAGGTCAGCTTTCCTCGGTCCCTCCCAGGCCACCCACTGTGGGTTAAAGAGGTATATACGCACCCTCTGAGGGCTCAGCGTGGAACAATTCCAGACACAGAACAAGGCCTTAAGCAGGTGGCGAAGATGCAGGGCGCAAGTTGGGTGATGCTACTGTAGGGCTCCAGAAAGCCTAGGATGCATTTCGGCGAGCAGCTAATAATAAAAGCGGGAGGCGGGGGAAAGGTGGAAAAGTCAACCTGGCATTTCCCGGGGACCCTCCTCCTCCCCACACGGCCACAGGCACCTTTGTGACAACTGGCTTCTATCTCCAATTAGCCTATTTTCAGCGGCCAAGGGCCAAGACCCAATGCTCGCGAGGCCCTCTATTCAAGAGCCTTTTATCTAGCAGGCACATACTTGACAAAAAAGAAAAAGGGAAGGATTTCTAAAGCGGTCAGGCCAAAAAAACTAAGAGAACTGGGTGGTGCTGTGTTCAGAACAAAGAAAATTCTGGAAACCTCCCGAAAGGACCCGGCCTGCCTCTTGCTATTCAGCAATCAGGAGCTGACAGGGCTGTGGACACGCGGCGGCAGAGGAGGGCAAAGGGGCCGAGGGCCACCTCCCACCCCCCACCCCCTGCGCCCCGCCTCCCCCTTATCGCCAGCCTGCAGGATGGAGCAGGGCCTCTGCCTGTGTAACGGGGGGGCTGCAGGGAGAAGTAAAAGGGGGAGAAACCCACCCGAGAAACAACTTCCTGCCAGGCCGACAGCTGACATTCGAAGTGCACACAGGATATGCCAAGAAATTATCAGGCCTGGCTTTTCTCTCCCTGATAGATGACAAAGCAGAAGAAAAAGAAGAAGCAGCAGAACACGCAGAAAGCAAGAAAACGAAGAAACAACCGCAGCCACACACATCTCGTAAATCACGACTTTTATTGAAAGTTTCGCCACACGATAGCAACAGTCAAATTTACTTCTGTAAAGTAACAGGGAGAGACTGGACATCTCCCCCAGCCCAGGACGGCCGGGAGGGAAAACGACTCTGAGACAGACAAGGGTTGGGGGAAAGGAGATGCAGCAGTAGAGACGAGTGGTGGGTTTTCTCCATTCCTCTCAAAACACGGGCCCCTAGAAGCTACGAGAGACGTGGGGTAAAAACAGCACAGAGGAGAACAAACACGACGGTCAGGGCTTTGCTCTGCAGGGTGTGGGGTGGGTCCGCCTGATGAGGGGGTCAAGAGCGAAATCAGGACTTGGGATGGGTCTGCAAAAAGCGTCAGATGCAAGGAAGGAAGAGAAGCATCTGTGGTTGAACCCCACGGGAGGAACACCAGACTGGGGGCCAGCAGCTGGTGCATCTGCGGCCAGTTCACACGTGAAGCCAGCCCAGCTATGCCCAGCCACTGCCACAGGTACCACGGTGGGCCCACGCAGTGGCGGAAGAAGCCACTTCCGCTCGTCTCACCGGCCCCCGCTGCTCCAATGCTGTCACAGAGTCAGAGAGGGGGCTTCAGCTGGAGGAAGGCCTTCCTTCCTCAAGGAGGACTGGTCACTCCAGAACCTTCTCCCCAAGTTACTCACCCTGAAAGCTCGACATGCTGCCGTCCCTGAACTGGGAATGGAGCTAAGATGCTGTTCCAGTGCCTCAGCCTGCGAGGTGGGAGGAGTGACAGGATGAGGGGTCTTCAGCTAGTTGCAGCCTCTCCTCTGCCTGATTCATCTAAACAAATTAGCTTCGTGGGTGTTCTTAAGTGATGACGAGCAGGGAAAGAAATGAATGGATTTCTTTCCAAATTATGCCGTTTGCAGAAGCCAGAGAAACAGATTTGTGGTCAAATAGATTTGAAGGCCTTGTAGTAAGACAACTACTTTCACGGGGCAAGTGGCCACCGAGGTGAACCGGCCGGAAGCCCTCCGCACACACGGCTGAGTGTATGGGAGCCCCGCTCGACCTGGACAGGCCCCTGCCCTTTCCCTGACACAGGAGCCAGCCCCAGCGATGTGACATCAGAGGGTGATAACAGCCAGGAGTGTTTCTAAGCAAATGCCCTGGAGAACTGGACACCCCGACTCCAGGCCGAGTTAACGATTACCAGCCTAGTAGTACCTGCAGTCGGGCCTGGTACACTCCTTCCTTTCTGACTCCACCCCAAGCCCCTTAAAAACAGCCCCCAGAATGACCATGTGCTTCCCCTCCCGGGGGTGAGGGTGGAATCTCATTTACACGGAGGTTTTAGCAGCAAATGTGTCATAAGGCAAAAGGCAGAAATTCTCGATTGTGGAAAGAGATAGGGAGGCCGCATTTTCCCAAAAGATTAAAATACCGTTTCTGAAATGTTAATGTTTAACCAATCGGCTGCTCACCGACAGACCCACTCCTCAAGGGGGTTAGGAAGACAAAGAAGGGCCTCAGAGTTTTGATTTCTGTTGTCTAAAACTTAAGGAGAATTAAAAATCACAAACTATTATTTTTCATTATGGTGTATCACAAGATATTGAACATAATTCCTGCAGTAGGACCTTGTTGTTTATCCATTCTGTATATACCAGGATAACTGAGTCACTCTGCTGTACACAGTAATTAACACAACACTGTAACTCAACTATATACTTCAATAAAAAATAAATTAAAAAAAAAAAATCACAGGGCTTCCCTGGTGGCGCAGTGGTTGAGAGTCCGCCTGCCGATGCAGGGGACACGGGTTCGTGCCCTGGTCTGGGAAGATCCCACATGCCGCGGAGCGGCTGGGCCCGTGAGCCATGGCCGCTGAGCCTGCACGTCCGGAGCCTGTGCTCCGCGGCGGGAGGGGCCCCGGCAGTGAGAGGCCCGCGTACGGCAAAAAAAAAAAAAAAAAAATCACAAACTAGAAACTAGACCACCAGTGACTTCATGTAACAGAAGTTTCTCCAACTCCAGAACACGGGGTCATGGAGAGGTCAAGATCTCACCTCACACGCCCATTCCTGAGGCTTTCCAGGGACTCCTTACGGAGGGGGAGTGGTCTGAGGGCTGGGCTGGCAGGTAGACAAGTGCTGTCGTGGGGTGGGTGTTGTACTGTGTGGTGTTGAAGAAGTAATACGTGGTTTCAGAACACGCTTGTTGAATTGTACTGAACCAGCCGTGAAGCTTCGTGGACAAGCGAGCGTAGACGGACTCTGGCGTGACCCAGAGGGGAGGGCAGGAAACTGGATCCAGACCTGGTTTGCGCTCCCAGCTTGCTGCCTGCTGCTGGCTGTTGGACACGGAGCCAGACAGGTCAGCCCTCTAAGCCTTAGTTACCCCATCTGTGAAATGGGGCCACATTCCCGGTATTTTACAGCGTTGCTATGAGGATCCAATCAGACTGCATGTGAAAGTGCGTTGTTCGCCAGAAAAGGCACCGGAGGCATCAGTCTCCTGGACACTCCCAGTGACTCACCCGTCACAGACATGTGATTTTTCTACCTCAGATGTCCAGTAACAGGGCCTGAGGGAAAATGGGAGCAGGAATCCTGATCCCCCCTTGGCATCAACAGCATCAATCACCTGAAAGGAGAAATGCTCTCTCAGGAAGATAAGGGAAACCTCATATCATCTAATTAGAGCAGGCAGGTGAGCGCACGTTCAAAAGCGGGCAGCCCTGCTCAGCCTGCTGCTCCTGGGCGGCCGGAGTGAGACTCGGCAGACGGGGTCTGGGGTGCCGCTGCTGTGGGAACGGGCACCTTTCAACCGTGAGGGCCACCGCCCACGTGGAGGGGAGAAGGAAGGGGCGGGAGCACAGCCACGCGCACGTCTCAACACACCCCTTTGTGCCCTCCACCGGCGCCCCACTCCCACCAGGCTGCTCATCCCAGGGGCCCCCAAACACACTCACTCAGAGGGGCCTGAGCACCTTTATTCCCACTGGACGCGCCTCAAGTGCACCGCCCTCGGTCCTCGTGGAAGCCTTATGCGGCAGGGTTGATAATGTCACATCATCGCATCTTTAGCAGCGGCAGCACATCACACCTGCTGGGGCCCTCACTCCGCGTCAGGCACTGCTGCAAGCACCTGACATGTTTAACACTCACCACAACCCTATAAGGTGGGAATTATCATTATCTCCATTTTACAGATAAAAGAAACAGAGGCACGGAGATGCAGAGGAAAGGATGTGAGCTAGACCACAAGCCCAGGCAGCATGGTTCGAAGCCTACACCCCACCGGCTGGTCCATGCTACCTCCTCTGAACGTAGTACATGGTGTGCCTCATCTTCTTCTCCCAGGATGCAACGCCTCGGTATCACGTCTTATCAAGCACCCAGCAAAAACTGGAAACAAACTCCAGATTCGGTAAATGGAAGAGGAGGAAGGGAAAGGACTGAGAGGACAGGATGAGGAAAAGAGGAAGGAGAGGAGAGACCGGGGAGGAGGGGTGTCACGTCTTGGCTGTGAGTCCCGGGATCAGGAATTCAGAACCGGGTTCCTACTTAGGCAGGTGTCAAGAGGAGTCAGGAGTCCTACACCCACTATTACCTCCCCAACCCCCCACCCCCGCCAAGAGTGGGAGGCGGTAAAGGTCAGAAAAACAGAAGCAACGGCAGCAGCCATGACAGATGCCATGTACAGCGTGTGGGCCGTGAGGCCAGCTCCAGGCTAAGCATTTTATGTGCATTATTTCACTGAATCCTCCCCAAAACTCTATGAACTCAGGGTCATCATTATCCCATTTTACATTGGAGGAAACTGATGCTTCCAGATGTTAAATCACTTGCCCAGAGCCAGATATCTACCGGAGCTGAAACTACCCAGCCTGGTCCAAAAACAGTATCTACAAGACTTTTCCCTAGTCGCAGGGTACCCACTGCCCTCCAGCCACGCATACGGATGAACAGAGCACGGGATGTCTTTAACCCCAAGCCATGCAACCCTAGAATACACAAAGCAAGGAGGGCTCATGTCCAGGAGGTGAGAAGTGCAAAGAGAAAACTGAAGACAGTTAGGTGCCCAGATGACATTCCAGATGAGGAGAGGTCTGGCCATAAGATGTCATTCGTGGTCAGCAGATGCATCCACTGCCACCCAAGGAAAGGCCAGCTCAAGGGATGATGGCCCCCAAAGCTTGCTCGATCGCTCCCAAGTCCTCGTCAAAGGCACTTGGACTGGGAACAAAGACCAGAAATGAAGACAGCACCCACTGATTCTCCCCCAGTCTAGGTGATTCCTTCTTTCAAGTCTTTGTTCAAACCTCTGCTGTCCCAAGAAGCCCTGCCTGGCTTAACAGCCCCCGTCTTCACCCCATGAACCCCTGGCCTTCACTGCTGCTCAGAGATCCACTACATCATCGGACACATGACCCCATATTCCATCACTGTCTCTACATGCTCAGAGATTGCTTCCTAGCAGCGCTTAACCATCTGAGCAGAAAAGGAAACTCCTCTGGAGACAGAATCGCTTCTTTACTTTCTTAGGTTGCCTCTCCCCTGCTCCTTGCTCTACCCCACCAAGCAGAATGTTCTACAAGCAACCACTCAGTAGGAGTAGCTGAGCCACCTGAGCAGCTCAAGGCCTGGGAAGGTTGCTGGTCACCTGCTGTCAGGGAATTAAACTTGCTAACCACTACCCGTCATGCCATCCCTCTCTGAGTTTTTGATGCTTTATCTATCTATCCCCTCCTTCCTCTCCCAAATGTCTCATTTTCAATTTAATCATTGCTGGATGTCCTTAAAGAAACCTCATATTAACCCAGCCAAATCTAAACTCAGGGCTGCAAACACTAGGCACTCAGCTGCCACACCAGGAAGCTGGCAATGACCAAGAAGTAGCAAAGAATGACGGGGAAATCTGGGGAGTGACATGAAGTCCCAGTAAAGATGCTGAAGATAGGAAAACCAAGATGATCACTCCAATAACATGCAGGACCTGCAATCTGTTTGCCACCTTGTCTAAAGCACTTCCCAAATGTCAATTGTGCAGAGCGTAAATGCTAAGTGATAGGTCAGAGGTAAACATCTTCCTAAATTATGGACTTTGAGAGGGAAAGTAGGGTTCCTCAATAGTATGAAGGGAATAAAACCAGAAAAAGGGCAGGGAAAAAATTTAGGATGTTAAAGTTTTAGTGACAAATATCACGATACAAGTTCAAGAGCCGGATGGGAAACACCTTCAATCCTCTGGCTGGATCCTGTCCTGAACTTACTGTTAGTCAGGTCAAATACTAAATTACCACACTACGCCTATGGCTGCAAAAATGCAATGTAACTTCAAATGACATCTCCTAAAACAATACAGGTTAGTAATGTCACCCCATGGTAATGTGCTTCTACATATAGCTTCTTTCTTGATCTGTCCTTTTATATTTTGTACAATTCTCCTGCTGTTTTTTTGCTTCTCTGCTAGTCTACCTTCCATGACCATAATACAGAACTCAGGCATACTTCTTATCATTTGATCTGTTTCCTATTGCTGAGAACACATGGTAAATAGGTGTCCATCAACCAATCCGAGCCTTTCTGTTAGGCAGAACTGAGAAACTGACGATTACTGTGTCAGACTCCCTTGCAGCTAGCCGTGAAAAGGGAAATAGGGGACTCTGTGCTTCTGTTGTTTGCTCTGGCAGAATGGCCAGGGAGGTGTTTGGATGTTCTGCAGCAACATCCTGCACCTCAGCTGACTCCTCACGGAGAATCTACTTTGCTGGTGAAGATCACAGCAAAGCAGCAGCAGTGCTTCCTGACCAGGCAACATGGCCATGGTTCTGAACCCTGCAGCTGTAGCATCAGCTTCCCAACTTGCTGCTAGGTGGCTCCCAGATGACAGAAGATGTAGCAGCTACTTGGAGACCCAGATCTGCTGCATGGCTCTGAGCCGTTTCTGAGAGCACAACCTAGAGGTTTTTCTAGATCGTCCAATGATTTCTGTAAGCATTTTGATGCCCTCCAACAAATTCCTTTCTGCTTAAACTAGATAGGAGTGGATTCAGCTTTCTGCAACCGAAACCAGACCAAAACTTGGCTTTTGTTCTTGTTTTTAAAAGTAGATCAACATCTTCATTTAAAAAGAAGACACAAACCAGAACCCTGTAATTTCAGTTAAGTTTCAAACTGGCTGACTGGCCTGCGACAAGGCATTTACTAATGTTTATTGGGCCACAGTTTTTCTCATCCATAAAATGAGAGAGTGAAACAGGATGACCTCCAAGGTCCCTAACAAGCCTTACATTCGGTGCTTTTAAATCCGAATGCCCTTTACTTTCGTAATTCTGAATTTATTCTCGCAATCGGTAAGATCAATGCCCCTCAGTAAGGAGAGACAAAAAAAGCCCTCATTCTTAACGGGGTGGTGGCTTTCAAATCATGTTCTGGGACACAGGGTTCCAGGCCACGAAACTCCACTTTCACCCGAAGCTGAACATTTCCTTTGAAAAAATGGGTGGTAGGGGCAGGTGGGTAGGGGTGGTGAATAATATTCCATTATAGTTTGTCCTAGAATGGGAAGTGGTAGATTTGGTTTCTTCATTGTTTATAATTTTTTACAGCAGAAAGGACTCATCAATTCTTTGTATAATTAAACAAATAGAAAACAGGCATAGCTTGCTTTCAAATTCTGTTTTCCCCGTATGTACTAT
The DNA here is from genome assembly GCF_951394435.1 of Stenella coeruleoalba. Lineage (NCBI taxonomy): Eukaryota > Metazoa > Chordata > Mammalia > Artiodactyla > Delphinidae > Stenella > Stenella coeruleoalba. The sequence goes on along the minus strand of NC_137165.1, from coordinate 30,190,032 downwards.
CCCCCACCACCACCAAAAAAAAAGAAATAGATCAGTATGTTGATTATGATTATCTCTGTGTGGTGAGATTTCAGGAACGTTTATTTTCATTTTTGTACTTTAGGACATTTTCCAAATTGGCCACATTTATTAACCTAGTGGGTAAAAAGGACATTGAAGAGCCTCCTCCCTCTCTCCCCTTCCCTCGTCTTTGCAGGTGGCCCCTTGGAATGGTTACTCCGAAAGTTCTGATTCAGAGGAAAGCTATTTCCATCCTCAAACTTGGATAAATGTTAACCAAGTAAGATAGACAGGTGGCTAGGTCAGGCTGCTGAAGATACGTAGGTGGGTAAGCAAACAAAAGAGAAAGCCAGGCCAAACTGCACTGAAGAAGGGGCAAGTTTAAAGGCTAAATTCAGTCCAAGTTGAGTCAAGAAACACTCGTCTTTTAAAGATTAAGCCTTACCCTGCAGCACAAATAAAACTGTTTACTATGAACACATATTTTTAAAAAGCTAGTTAACTTTTCAAAATCGAGTTGAATCTCTCAAACTTCTGTTGAGGGTATACAGTAGTTCCATCCTCCTTAGAGGGTCAATTAAGATAAAAATATATTTTATAAGGAGATTACATATGTAAATACATATAACATGTTATGGGTATATTTAAAAGATTATAATTATTTATGCGTGTGTGTCCATATATATCATTTCCTTTAATGGGAATTCCCTGGCAGTCCAGTGGTTGAGACTCAGAACTTTCACTGCCAGGACCCGGGTTCAATCCCTGGTCGGGGAACTAAGATCCCACGAGCTGCACGGTGTGGCCAAAAAAAAAAATATTCATAGTCTGTAACCCGAAAATTCCACATCATGGTGTATGTTGTATGAAGGCAATCAGAGATGGTGATAAGGGGGTCACGTACAAGGATGTTCACCACGGTGTTATTCATAATTATAATAAATCATTAACAAGCTAACTATTCAACAGTAGGTTTTGGTAAAATAAACCATACTTATAAGTCACAATACCATGGAGACAGTAAAAACCATGCCATAAAAAAAACCCAGTAAATTACAAAGGGAAAATATTCATGATACAGTTATTAAATCAGATAGTAAGGGACTTCCCGTGTGTCACAGTGGTTAAAAATCCGCCTGCCAATGCAGGGGACGCAGGTTGGAACCCTGGTCCGGGAAGATCCCACATGCCAAGAAGCAACTAAGCCCGTGCGCCACAACTACTGAGCCTGCGCTCTAGAGCCTGTGCTCCGCAACAAGAGAAGCCACCGCAGTGAGAAGCCCGCGCACCACAACGAAGAGTAGCCCCCGGTCAGGGCAACTACAGAAAGCCCGCATGCAGCAACGAAGACCCAATGCAGCCAAAATTAAATAAGTAAATAAATTTATTATTTTTTAAAAGAAGAAATAATCATTTTTAAAAAATCAGATTAGTGAATAACATGTGTGGGTGTATGTTTTCCCTTTTTTTTTGCCATGAAAAGACGATGAAAGAAAACGCACCAGAATGTTAACAATGGTCATCTCTAAGTGGTAAATAGAGTTAGGGAGATTTTTACTTAGTTCTTGTGGTTTTCCACACACTTCCCAAGTTTTGTAACTGGAGGAATAGGGCCAAAGCAGGAATAAGTGTCCTAAATAAACAAACTGCCCAAGCCTCTCCTTTCTGTAAATGCCCAGTTGGAGTCAAAAGCGTTTTTTTTTAAATCACAGGCCAATCTTGTAATTTTACTTCATCAACTGTCTGAATGGACAGACATTACTCATCTGCCATGTTTGTGGCTGGGGTGGTGTTTTATGCTGTTTTTTAATTAATTAATTTGAGTCACAGGCATTTGAAATGAGACTATTTTATGGAGCTGAAATTCACATTTATCTCCCTTTTTAAAGCCCATTTAGCAAATTAACAAGAAAACAGCAACAATCAGGGAAGTTACTATGCCCACTCCCATGTGTCACATATAAAACAGCAACCGCAGGAGTTCCATGAGGGTCAAGTGAGATTGTCTGGTAAAGAACTTGGTGTGTGTGTGTGGGGGGGGGGGGGGGGGGTCAGTAATAATAGTGAAATACTATTAATATGCTTCAAGTCCAGCTGTTTGGTGACTCTGACACAGGATTTCTTAACTCTTAGTGAGGTAACGTCTGAGCCTTCCGTGCAAAGCTCCCTGGGACTGTGCATCAGCATCTCTCTGGTAAAGGGTCCATAATGTTCCCAGCATGACCCATGACTCAAGATAGGTTAGAAATCCAGTTCACAGAAGGGAAATCGATGCAGCTGCCTGTTAATGAATTTTATCTATAATCAAAGTAGGTCCAGCAGGGTCTCCCTCTATTTAAAACAAACCTAGCAGAAAGAGCTGGTGGCCAGTTGGTCCTCACTGAACACCCCAGAGGTCTCACTGCAGAGCAGACTGTCTTAGCGCCAAATCCTGACGACACCCATCCAAGCACCTCGGTGTCTTTGGACAGAAAGGAACACCGAGAGCAATGAAGGCAGCAGGTGGGACACCAGCCTCGCGTCAAACACTGGAAGCCAACTTTAAAACGGGCCCTTTCTCCCAAGGACTCTGTTTTATTGCAAAACAGAATGGCCTTCCTTCCGTTTGGAAAGATATATGTAATCCGACCCCTTCCTGATTCAAACTGCCCTTTTCCCACAATCTATCTGAATTTGTGAAGTCTGCCTAAATGTTTAAGATATTTCAACTAAGAATGAAAGCAGCAGAAATAATAATGACCTTGGATGCCAAGGCAGGTCCAAACAGGCACACAAAGGGCACACAAATTTCCTTTCTTCCAATGGCGGCTTTCACCGCTACCCCAACTGATGGCTTGAAATTACCTCCCTTGGTTAATAATTCAAACCCATGGGCTGGGCAAGTTTTAACGTTTCAATGTTGGTTTACAATAAACGCAGCAACAGTGTTTTAAAGATGTTTGATTTCTAATTAGTCTATTGATTTCCCAGTCTGCTTAACGATACTTTATTCCTATGCTTTTATTCTGTCTTCTATTCTTATTCAGAAAGAGTGGTGGTTACTCAGGCTCTGGTTTCCTCTGAACACCTCCAGACTACAGCCCCCGCCCTCTCCAGGGGCACAGGATATGATGGTAAGAACAGAAGGCATAAAGCCTGAAAGCCTGGATTCTGTGTGGCCTTGGGCAAGTTAAGGGAACCTGTCTGTGCCTCTGTTTCTTCGTCTATAAAATGGGAATGACGGTACTTAACTCACAGGACTAGTGTGTCCATTTAATGAGATGACCCACGAAAACCCCTCAGATCAGCGCCTGACACAGTAAGCGCCCAGAGCCTCAGGCCCCTTTTTTCCCTTCCTTGGTGGTTCAGAAACTGTCGAAATTGTTAATCTGAACATTTCAACATCTTCCTTTGCAAAACCAAGAGCAGCTGAGAAGGTGGCGTGCCCCATGGAATACTTTCTAGGAACAAAACCAGGATGAATTATTCATCAATAGGAGGGTCCTTTCCAATGGCAGATTTAGGCTAGTCTATTAAATAAGGTCAGCCCAACATGCTTTATTCCCAGGGGAACAGACAGGCTCAGAGACACCAAAGCCCTTCTCAAGGTCACACAGATCAAGTAGCTGGAGGCAAACAGGTCTCGGAACCCATGGTCCCTGAACTATGTACGACTGACGGCCCCTCTCGTTATGCTTTGTTCTCATCTGTTTCCCCACTGGAGGCTGATGGGTGAGGTGAGGAGGTAATGCATGTGCCCAGTGAGGCCTGCTACACTTCTGTCACAGAGCCAACTGTATGGCATGGCCTAGGCTTGCTGCAGGGGCAATGGTGATGTCACTCTGGACGAAATAACTAAGAATGGAACCTAGTCATTCCCACCACCGTAAAGAAGCAAACAGTGCTACCAATCAATGGGTCAAGAGCAGGCCTGAGAACTCGCTTCACCAGTGTTTCCATAAAGCTCACTGAGTGATTCTGAGATGCAGCCTCATTTTGAAATCACTGGCAAAGATGGTGAGGCCAGTATGAAACTGTTTCTCCCTCACAGATGGGTGAAAAAAGGCCGACACGCCATGATGTCTGATATCCCAATTCCCTCAGACATGCTGTTCCTTCTTTCTAGAATGTTTTTCCTTTCCTTGTCTCTCTGGAAAATTCCTGTTCATCCTTCAAAGTCCAGGTAAGAAAACAATTCATCCTGTTTTCAGACAAGACCTTCCCTGACAACTCCCTGCCAGGCTCACCCACTGGCACCCGCCATCTACCCCTGGAGCTGTGCTACCTCAGCACCTAGTACATAACTTCAACGTGCCACTCATCTGCCTATCGGCTAATTCTGTGGTTCTCAAACTTTTTGGTGTCACAATACCTTGACACTCTTAAAAAGCAAGGATCACCCAAGCATTTTTGTTTATGCATCTTATATCTATCAATGTTTACCGTATTAGAAATTAAAACAGATATTTTTATTAGAAATTAAAAGACATTTTTAAATAAGAATACACACATCCCATTAGCCATCAGAACAATGATGTCAACACAGACCGTGGCCTCTGGAAAATTCCACGGTACAGTCATGGAAAGGATGAGAGTGAAAAAGCCAAATAAAGTCTCGGAATTATTATGAAAAAAAAGTTTTGACCCCATAGACTCCTTGAAAGGGTCTCTGGGATGTCCAGGCGTCCCCAATCAACACTTTGAAAACCACTATTCTAGTGCATTCCTTTGCCATGTCCTGTTTTTTTCCTACTCTGGAAGCTGCTCGAGGCAGGGCCTTATCTTACGTCTTCCCGTGTCCTGATGCCCACACTGGGGAACTCCCTTAACCCCCCACTCCCTGGAACCCTGCAAAACCCACCGCAGCTCCCCTCACGGCGGCAACCTTGCTTCACGCCCCATCTCCCACCAGGCCTCCAGGACGTGGCACAGCTGGAAGGGGGCGGTCTGGCAGGTGCATGGGTGCCTCTGGGCACAGGCCTATGCTAGGGTCACCCTGACCCTCTCCCAGAGAGAAGCTTCTCTGCAGATAAGCAACTCGGGAGGCGAGCGTTCACAACATTTATTTACAAAAGGCTGCTCCCTGGAGAACGCAGGATACCTTTCAGGTGGGGATTTTAAATCTGATTTGCTTTCCACCGATCCCCCGTAACAAGCCTCTGGGGAAGGACCCAGGAGCTGGGTCCCACAGTTCTTAGGCTACGGAAGCTCAGGCAGCACCGAGAAAGGGGCTGTTCGGGTCCAGCGGGGCAGGCAGGCCACGGAGCCAAGGGCCTCTCTGAGGCCCGAGACTCTCCCTGCGTTCTAGCTAAGACCAGTCACCACAGTGGTCAGTCCTCCCAGAAAGGTCCCTATAAAAATGCCCCGAACTCCGTCTGCCTCTTCCAGCCACTCCCCCGCCTCCACCTACTACACACACAGTATTTTCTACCAGCCGCCAGTTTCTAGTTTTCTCTCCTCAGAAAACTTCCAAAAAAAAAATCACAATTCAGAAAAAGACACCCACGCATCTTGGTCACCGCGCGTGAAGCCATTCCCCCCATGTGGCTTTGTCTCGACTCTGCAACTGCCAGTGGAGGAGAAAGAGAGGCCTTTTTTTATACCAAACTGCTGCCTCATTCTCACCCTCCAAAGCCCCTACCTGGGCGTGCGTATGCAAGGTTAATGCTGATATCGCTATTTGAATACACACTGTAGCTCAGAAAACAAGCCAATAGCTCAGAGGATCCAAGGCAAACTCGGTCTGACAGCCACAGCCCTGACGGCTGCCAAGTCTGATTGACTAGTTGGATATATTTAGATACGGGGGAGGAGGGGGATAAAACACTGTTGTGCCACTGAACTCAAGAAGACCGTGTTGGTAACGACAGACTCGCAAATAAACAGTCAGCAGCCATTCAACTACATCATCTGGCGTCCCCCGCACAGAACCCTCGCCCGTAAACTACAGGGAATTTCAAAAGCCACCCACGCGAATGAAAAAGAAAAAAAAAAAAAGGCAATTAGAAAGGGTTCTGCCACAGCAATCCCCACAATTATCCTTTAGAAATAAACAAACAAATAAGTAAATATGATCTGTTCCTTGGCTCTCTGCTCCACCCCACCCTCACCCCTTCCCAGTCTAGGACAAATGGATTATTGATAGAGCAGTAACCAGGCCAAGGTTACTCGATTAAGCCCTGGACCCTACGTTTCTGCTTTTGCAAAGGTTCTGTTTGAAATCTGGCCCTCTCCACCACCAACCACTACATGTGTGGAAATAAAAGTTAGGGTTATTTTAATTTCTTTCTTTCAAGAGATGGAAATATTTAGAGTACGGGGTGGTGACAGTTATTCATTACAGATCCCTTCACCCGGTGGTTCATACACCTCATCCCTTCAGGGGAGGGAAGGGAGAGGAGCAGAGAAGGACCCAGCTGGGGAGTCAGACTCCAGCACAGAGACCAACCCTATCAGAGGGTTTGGGCCTCAGACAAATGGATTACACCCTATCAGTCTCAGTTTCCTAACCGTACGGTCAAGAAGATAATACCAGTCATTGGCAGGAGTTATTCATTCATTCGACAAACGTTTATTGTGACGCTACTATGTGCCAGGTACCACAGAAAATGCTGAGATCCATTCACAAATAAATTAAAAGTTAAACAAGGTGGGCTGTATGGTGCTCTGAACAACACCAGGAATACGGTAAGTGCTCTGTGCATGGGGCTACCCTGCCGCTATGACCCTTCTGTTTGCCCATCTCCAGCCTCTCACGCCACTTCCTCCCTCCCAAGGCCTTCCTTTGGCTATTCTAGCTCACCGAGCTTTCACCAGATTGTTTTTTAATGTTTTATTTATTTTATTTTTATTTATTATTTTTGGCTGCATTGGGTCTTGTTGCTGCACGTGGGCTTTCTCTAGTTGCAGCGAATAGGGGCTACTCTTCATTGCGGTACGCGGGCTTCTCAATTCAGTGGATTCTCTTGTTGGTGGAGCATGGGCTCTAGGCATGCAGGCTTCAGTAGCTGTGGCACGCGGGCTCAGTTATTGTGGCTCGCAGGCTCAGTAGCTGTGGCGCACGGGCTTAGTTGCTCCACAGCATGTGGGATCTTCCCAGACCAGGGCTCGAACCTGTGTCCCCTGCATTGGCAGGCGGATTCTTAACCACTGCGCCACCAGGGAAGCCCCTCACTGAGCTTTCGAGCAGACTATTCTCCTGCTCTACCCCTCCTGACCTAACTCCATTCACGCTAAGTCACTCCCGGATGCCTCCCAACAGATGCCCTGATACTTTGCTCTCATGTCACCCTCTACTCTTCCTCTACAGCACTCGTCACCAGTTGTTCTGATGCACCTACTTGCGCGATTATTTTCGTGTCTGTCCCCCAGTTTCCTGCAGGCTCCACAGAGGCATCTTCCTTCACCCCTGAATTCCCCCTTGGCACCTAGAAAAGCACTAGTAGGTACCTAGTGCATATCCGTTGGTGGAACGAATGAATGAACCACTTAATGGAGGTAGTCCAGGTGTCTCTGAAGGCCTCTCCTCCACCTCTAGAAACACAAGTCCAAGAACTAGTCCCAAGGCACATAAAACCACTGTGCCTCGGCATTCTCATCTGCAAAATGAACGGCTGTGAACATCCAGGACCTTCAGTTTTTCTCAAATTAAGTCTCAACACAGGATGTTTCTCTGAACATGGCTAGATCTTTAGAGACAGCAAATATTTTCTTATGAAATAAAAATAAGTTGGGTATCAACTCTTAACAGGCAGGAAGTGTCACGAGGTCTTGAAAACAGAGGTTCTATTTTTTTTTTTTAAAGAATAAATACAGACTTTTGTTTTGGGCAAAACCCTGTGCTACGAGGGACAGAAGCCAGCAATACGAAAAAGGAAAAAAGGAAGAAACAGCCCAGGCATCCCTGAGCAACACATCCAGGTTCCCAGAGCACAAAGGATGTACAGGCCCAAGGAAGCCCTACGGTTTCTGTTTTTAGGACAAGACTTGATCCCAAAAGGGCGCTCTGGGGCTCAGAGTAAAAGGAGCTGGATGGAGGCTGTTCACACCAAATATTCAAGACCCAATCCTCCGGTGCCAGGGGTTCCCGAGGGGTGTTGGGGGGCGTGATGCAGGGTTGAGGGAGCTGATGGTTACAGTATGGGTGGAAAACGGGCCCATTAGAGAAGCAGAGCCTTAATTTATCAATTAGACGCCATCTGTGGATTGTGTTCCTTGAAATAATTGTTGAATCTGACAATGCGCTGCAGCTTTACAAAGTTTCTGCCATCCTTGATGCCGTTTAATTAAATTTCTGCACTTAACTTTGATTGCGTGAAGCGCCGATGCCTTCCACAGATTGAGCTCCTCAGCCACCTGCTGTGAGGGAGCCCAGCGCGTTTCCAGAGCAGGGGGAAAATACGTATTTTCTTTTCTTTTTAAGCGTCGCCTTTTCTCAGTCTTCACCCAAAGGGAATCAAGTCTCTTGCTGTACAGGTGAGACCGTGTCTCTAAACCCAGCCGGGAGAGCCTTCAGACGGACCCACCTGCAGCACTGGGTCTCTCTGTCCTTTCATTGTGTCTCACGGAGAGAGTTAACAAAACAGAATCCCAGACGGTTACCAAACACCAAGGAGTGGCTGAAAATAGAACCCACTAACTATCACAGAAAGCAGCCAAGCACACAGGCTTCAGGTGTGAGCCGCTTCTGCTCCCAAAGTCCCCACCCAGGCGCACGCAGGTCAGCCTGGGGATGGACCCCACGCCCGAGGGAAGCCTGGGACCTGGGGTCCACGTTAGCTGGCTAATCTTGACTGATGAGCCTGGGCAAGGCTACAACTGCCAATGCTGGCAATGGTCAAGGGACATCCAGAAGGCAGTTTCTCACCTGCCTGGTTTCAGAGAGACCACGACCCCCAGCCGCATAGGGCTTCCCCTCAGCCTTCATTTAGTTACTTATTTATTTTGTGGTGGCAAAATATACATAACATAAAACCACCATCCTGCTTTCTGCCTCTAGGACTTGACTCGTCCGGGAACCTCACATAAGAGGAATCATACAGTATTTCTCCTTTTGTGCCTGGCTCATTTCACTTAGCATAACGTCTTCAAGGTTCATCCATGTTATAGTAGGTGTCCGAATTTCCTTCATTTTTAGGGCCAAATAATATTCCATTGTATGTACACACATATTTTGTTCATCCATTCATCTTTCAATAAACATGTGGGGGGGGGGCTTCCCTGGTGGCACAGTGGTTGAGAGTCTGCCTGCCGATGCCGGGGACACGGGTTCGTGCCCCGGTCCGGGAGGATCCCACATGCCGCGGAGCGGCTGGGCCCGTGAGCCATGGCCGCTGAGCCTGCGCGTCCGGAGCCTGTGCTCCACAACGGGAGAGGCCACAGCAGTGAGAGGCCCGCGTACCGCAAAAAAATAAAAAATAAAATAAAAAATAAACATGTGGGTTATTTCCACCTTCTGGCTACTGTGAATAATGCTGCTATGAACACTGGTGTATAAATATCTGTGCAAGTCCTTGCTTTCTGTTCTTTTGGGTACGTGAGCAGATGTGGGATTGCTGGATCATACAGTAATTCTAGGTTTAATTTTTGCAGGAAGCACCACACTGTTTCTCATCGCGGCTGCACCATTTTACAATCCCACCAGCAGTGCACAAGGGCCTTCATTTCTAAATGGACACTTTACAATGATAATTCATGCACTGGGGGTGGACATTGCCTCCTCCAGATTGTTTTTTAATATAAATATTCTGCAAGTGGCATCACGAAGACAAACACGTTAGTGTGGATTTCTTCAAGGGGGAAGTATCAGAGCAGGGCGGGCGTGTACAGAAAGAAGAGAAGGTGGCAAAGGCAAAGCTAACAGGTGTGAAAAATGAACTCGGCGCGAGGCTCCTCTTACTCAAAACCTCAAGTTCAAAAGATTTATGGACTAAAACGTCAGCTATAAAATAAAATTCTCAGGAAATGCAGTTGCAACAGTCAATGGATCGTGAGGACAGCCGCTTACGCAAGCCATAAACCCACAGGGCAAATGAATTGGGTCAGGTATTAATTTCCACAAAGGGCAGGGTAACTAGAGACAAGTTACTTCACCATCTCCCTTTTCAGATCATCCAAGGGAGCTTTCATCTCAAGAAAGCCCTAGGTCCTCAATTTAGGGAATGAAGCCTGAGCGCCCCCCCCCCCCGCCACCAAATACAAGCAAATGAACACTTCCCAGTATAGTGCTCTACAACAATATTATAGAGCAAAATGGAAATGGAAATTTACATTTAATGTAAATGTCTGAGTCCAACTCTGCTTCTACAAACTGCAATTTGGTTTCCACGTTCATTCACTGAATATTGAAAGTCAACCTCATTTTGTTTACAAAAGATCCTGCCGCCCTCGGGTTCCATGCAGTTTCATGTTGTTCCACAGGCCCAGGCAGAGGTAAGGGTTTGCTCAATTCCAGAAGGGAAAATCAGGACCACAGATCACCAAGGTATTCTCCCTTCCTAATAACCAACACCAGAGATAAATCCTGGCTTCCCTAAGAGAGTTTATATATTTTCTTATCGTTAGTAAAGATAATTTGCAGATTATATAAGAGAATGGAATTTCAGTGGTTCCACCTTTGGAAAGCTAACCATACACAGTCAACCCTTCAATGACATGGGGGTGAGGGGTGCAGTCAGAACTCTGCATGTAATTCTCTGAAGTTGGCCCTCCATCCACGAGGTTGCTCCGTATCTGAGGTTCTGCATCCTCAGGTTCAACCAACCTCAGATCGTGTAGTACCTATGTATTGAAAAAACAAAACCACATATAATTGGACCCGTGCAGTTCAAACCCATGCTGTTCAAGGGTCAACCGCACATAGTCTCTGTATCCACAGATTCAACCATCACAGGTCAGATACTATATTTACCATCCACAGCTGGTTGAATCCCTGGATGCAGAACCAAGGATACAGGGCTGACTACGGGACTTGAGCATCCATGGATCTGGGTAGCCGAGGCAGGCCCTGCAACCAATCCCCCGAGGATGCGGAAGGAGGACTGAATAGATTGATACAGGGGAGGGATCTAATGTTAGGCCATGTACTCCAGTTTGGGGTTCAGAAAGTTTATGAACTGTTTACAACATACACCCCATTTAGTTCAACTGAGCTCCCTTCAGAAGAGAAGCAATATGGGAGATACTCCGGACCTCCCCACACACGGAGTTAATATTCTACTTGTTACAATGCATAGCAAATTTTATGGACAAGTGATAAACCATCAGAATTAAGCAGTTCACACAGAAATCCGCATCGTCACCTTAGCCGAGCTGCACCTTCGCACCCTGTAATTAGCCTCTGCCGCGTGAATATTAAGTCCTGTGGTGGTATGAAGGGTCAATTACATCACCGAATGAAGAAAATGAAGACACTTGTCATGGCCTCTGGTTCTGTCTTAAATTAACTTTTCATCTGGAACAAAATGTTATATTCACTTTTCCTATATTCTAAAATTTGTCTTCTGTGGATGCGGTAAGGTATATTAAAAATTTACGAGAACTGAGAAATCAGAGAAGAATCACTCCATGGGCATAAAGCTTAGTTCTAACATTTTCTCTCTGTGAGTTCGCAAGAACATCCAGGGACAGCACTGACCTAAGTGCTACCAGATTAAACGAGTTGGGAACCCGTGGCCCCTCTCGGGCTGCGGGGGAGATTCGGGGACACGGGGCATGTCAGCTCTGGGGCAGCAAAGTGGGACTCACGGCCCCTGGACAGGTTTCCTCTCACGGATCACCAAGCCACCTCTGCTCAGCCTGTTATTCTCCTCAGTGAAGCCAAACCCAGCAAGGAGATACCCTAAACCTACCTCTGAGTGGCCCTGCTAGAGATGAGAGATGCTTGGAGAGAAACTGGGGAAAAGCAAAATCGTAAAACAGAAAAAGTTTCAATTGTTGCATCCTGGGCCTCAAATCCCTTGGGAAGTCAGACAGGGTATAAATCACACCGCTATACAAATTAAACACGTAAGCACCAGCCTGTAGCAGCCACCCAGCTCCTTCCCCAAACCCTGAAACCTCAGTCTATGGAAGATTCATGGCTGGCTCCCCAGGGCTGCAGGCACCCGGCTCCTAACAAAACGTGGGTCCAACCTCTGTACCTCTTCACTTGCTTCAAGCGTCCGCTTCTTCAGCATGCATGAGGGCACAGAACTTTCTGGAAAATCGTGTCTGTGTCTCTTCTGTGGTCCTGAACCCTGGGACACCCCGAGGGGATTTCCTATGCGATAAGACAGAGGGCCAGGCTCCCCGAGTTGCCCCTGAGGAGTTTCCCAGAATACCGTAAGTCACAAATAAAAGTGCTGAGTGACAGCACGTGGGGTGGGGAGCTTAGCATGGGGTTGCCAAACTGGGGGGTGACTAGGAGAGCAATAACAAGGGAACTGAAAATGATATTCAGTGCAAAAGAGAGCAGAGGAAGTCAATTATAGAGTAAATGGTAGCAGGGGTACCCCAGGGCCCCGCAGGGCTTCAGCACTCAACAGCAGGGATTTCCCGGGGCGGGGCCCTGTAGCTTGGGGGTATCACCGGCTGCAGGTGGTACAGGCAATTCCCCCACCCACCCCGCCACTACCGGCTTCTCCTGTTGACTCACACAGCCCTGGGGTAAATGAAGTACTGGGAGGCCCATTTAATAGATGAAGAAACTGAGGCTCAGGCAGGTAAGTCCCTGTTCAGAATTACCCAAGCTGCTACCTAGATTTGGAGCCCTTGTCTTTGTAACTTAGAGGCCCACGCTCTCAATTACCAGCCCTTACAGCTGGATTCATAATAACATTAAAATACCGACAGTGAGTCAGAACAAAGATCTGTCGCAGTGGGGACCTGAAAAGCTTTTGACTGGAGGCTCTCCGCTGAGATTTTCCCCACCTCCCACTGCCAAGCAGTGGGATTCCGGGGTTCTGGGAAATAGGGAGGGTGGATTAGGGGCAAAACCTTGTCTCCTGCCACTAAGATGGCAGGACCACCTGCTAAACCATCTGAAAAGCAGTCTCCTGCCCAGGTTCTGACGGACAGTGGCCTTGGGGGACTTTTGTGCGTGAATAGAGTTGCCCTCCATAAAACCAATCTCAAAGTACTAGGAATAGCCCTCAAAGAGCCCTAGTCATATCATCCTTGAGCACGCTTACATTTCAACTGGTACAACACTGCAGGTACAGGAACTTCTACACAACTGTTAGAAGTGCTGTGAAAATCAGTACTTCTTTTATTTGCCCTAAAATTATTTTCCTCAAGCCTCATACTTCTTGTATTCACAGAATCACTGTGTGACCTTCAATCTTTAACCTCTCTGAGTCCATTCGTGTGCACAATGAAAGCTCTGACCTACGAAATCTCCAAGGTCCCTCCAAACTCTATCAGGATCACACATCCCATATTCACCTTCTGGTACACCACTTTGATGTTCAACTCAACCCAATCTCACCTTTCCGAAAGATCCTTGTGCTGAGGGATGCCTTTCCAGGGTGACTACTAGCTCCTATGACGTCTTTGTGTGAATTAGAAAAATATGCTACTTCCTCCAAACAGATACAGCCTCACCTTGGAGCAAAACTTGGCTTTCAGCCCTCAGTCAATCAGAAGCCTTGTTAGTGGACCACCTGAACAACCAGACATGGAAGCCTTGTACCTTTCTATTGAACATTACTGGGGCCTCAGCACTCAATTCTGCCAGCAATAACAACAAAAATAGCAACTAGTTTTTGTTGTGATTGTATTATACGTTATCAGGCACTGTGGTAACTTCTTTTTGCTTTAAATGCTATGGAATAGACATCAAAAACATTAACAGCATATATGTACACTATAAAGACAAACAACCAGGGACTTCCCTGGTGGCGCAGTGGTTGAGAATCCACCTGCCAATGCAGGGGACACGGGTTCGAGCCCTGGTCCGGGAAGATCCCACATGCTGTGGAGCAACTAAGCCCGTGCGCCACAACTACTCGCGCTCTAGAACCCGCAAGCCACAACTGCTGAAGCCTGTGCGCCTAGAGCCCGTGCTCCGCAACAAGAGAAGCCCTGCTCACTGCAACTACAGAAAGCCCGCATGCAGCAACGAAGACCCAAAGCAGCCAAAAATAAAAAAATAAATAAAATAAAAATTATTTTAAAAAAGACAACCAACCGACACCCATACACCTATCAGGCAGTTTAAGAAACAACAAAATATTAACTTTGCCTTTTCCTAATCCCATCCCTTTCCTTCCTTACTCAGAGGTAACCATTATCCTAAATTTTGTGTATCCCACTCTCCTGCTTTTCCTGATCATTTTGCCACTATCAATTTTGCATATTTTTGGACTAATGTAAAAGGAACCAGAGTGCATGGCCTTTTGCAGGCTTGCTGGTCTCTCTCCTGTTAAGTCAGTGAGTCATCGTGTTGCCGCAGGCAGCTGCAGTACTGAAGCTGCCATTCGCCACTCACAACAATGACAGTGTGGATAGTAATAGCTCCATTCTTCAGATGAGGAAACTGAGGCTTCGGGAGGTTAAATGACTTGCCCAAGGCTGCATGGTTGGTTAGTGGCCCAGCTGGGATTCGAACTCAACTGATGAAAACTCATAATGCAATCAGTATTAACCAGGCAGTGTGGCTGAGGGGAGAGGCATGAAGGAGGCAGACCCAATCCTGCCCTCAAGGCACTTACGGGCAGGTCTGACTCTGTACACAGATCTGTCTGAATGCAGAACCCCCGTTCTTGACTCCTAGGTAATGCTACCTTCCCACCTGTTTGAGAAGCTCAAATCAGAACTGCAACTGAGGATTCTGTAGCAGACATGTCTTCAATGGTCAGCACAGACCACTTCTAAATTCCTGGCCTTTGATCCTGGCCTTTACATCCTTATTACAACACACACACACACACACACACACACACACACACACAGAGAGAGAGAGAGAGAGAAAAACAAACACCCACATACGGAGAAGAGCTCTAAGTTTCCAAGAAAAGGCAGACTGTCATGGGTGAGGCTCCAGCTATAGACTTGAGTCATTAAACGTGTTACCTTACCTGGCAAACACTTAACCTTAAACATCCCTGCAGCCTTCAGAAAAGCCAACTTCAGCCCAGGACTGGAACCAGCCTGGAGAAAAATGCCCAAAGGAGTCACTCGGGTTGTACAGGTACAACATGCTCTCCAGAAAAAAACAAAACAAAACATAAAGACCTTCTCTTCTTCCCTTTGCCCTCAATTTTTCACTGATGCTTTTCAGGGGCAAAAAGTTGCCATGGTCCATCACTGGGAGCCTTGGAACCCCCTTTGAAGCCAAGCCCGCCAAGCTCTGGGTCCTTAGATCAGCAGCCCCCGTCAGCTACCTCCTCGGGGGACAGGGGGACATGGAAGCACCATTCAAGAAAGACGCAAGAAAACTGGCCCCAGATAGGAGATGGGGATGGACAGGAATCCTGGCTGAGTTACCAAGTCAGCCAAGGTCAAAGGTAAGATCAAAGGCAGACTCAGTCAGGAGATACAGCAAAGTGCCTTTGGCTGATCCAAAAAAAAAAAAAAATTGAATTAATTTATTAATCTGGACAGCAAGCATTTCTCCCTGAGCATTTTCTCTCCATATTTACTGATCAAATCTTTGTGAATGAAAGCACAACCCTCTTACTGGATAAAGAAAGACACACACAAAAGCCCCTCGACTGAAAAATCTAGTCCAGCAGGTCGTGATTTCACCTTTGAGCGAACAGTATGCGGCCACAAAGGGCTGGAAAGGGAGCTGGTGGCACAGCTCCCACTGGCGTCATCATTAATAAGTAAGCGGCAGTGGCCTGTGCAAAGCTCGCCTGGCCTGGCAAGCGTGCCAACCGGGCTGAGCGGGCACTGGGGCTGAGCGGGAGCACGGAGGTGTCCCAGTGACACTGCGGGGGGGGGTTCCATCCCGCTCTGAACCCAGAACCCTTAACGAGCCCCACCTCAGCCGCCCACTTCCTACTGTATCTCCCACCAGTCACAGACCCCGACTCTGGTGGCCTTGGAGGGTCCTGGAGCTGAAAGCCACCCAGAAGCTGTCACTCGGGCGACCAGAAGTTCAGGACTCCCAAGAGATGCTAGGAGTGTGGCTGCCTGGGTCTGCAGGGCTTGGCTGCCCTCAGAGGCCACTCTTCTGCCAGGGGCGAAGGGGGCCTTTGTGGCAATGAAGGAGGCTCTCCTTAAGAAGAAACGGGCCAAGCCTGCTTTGTGTGCTCAGGAAGGCTTGCATCATTAGGGAGAGAGCCTGTGCTGAGCAGGCCAGCAGGGAACAAATCCAGCCTGGAGGGCTGGGGCAGGGTCCGCTGCACGGAGGGGCAGCTGGCCGGGAGGCCCGCTGCTGGCGCATCTCAGGGCTCCAGAAGAACCACACCGATTTGCACACGAATAAGCAAACACAAAACCCCAAAGCGAGGACGTTCAAAACCGAAAGCAGCTGCTAATCACCTGTTTCGTTTTTTTTTTTTTTCTTAAATTAGCTGCAACGAAGAATTTCCAAACTCTCAAGTACAATACACAGCTTAACATTTTCATACACCTGTAAAACCACTAAGTTAAATCCCATTACAAAAGACTGCAACTTACAAAGGAGCAGTTCAAACAGAGTTCTTATCAAACACAAACAATGGAAAATGATTTAGGCAGAGAACATCAGTCACTGGAAATTAACATTTGAAAAAATTTTTTTACATAAAAACCATCTGTGTATTGAGACCATGCACTCTGCTAAACCACAGGCCTAATTAAGAAACCAGGAACCAGGCGTTACATGGTGATGCACTGTTTTGTGTTTTCTTTCTTTCCTTTTCTTGTTTACTTTGTTTTGAGTCTTGCTGAAGTCTTATTAATACAGACCGTGTTGTCCTGTCTTCTCCGCAAATCTAAAATGATGTCTATGTCACATTGCTAAGGGTGCTTGCAGCTGTCAGACAAAACACACTTGTCTTAATCTGGGCTGGTTCTCCCATGCCAGCATGCCCACCCAAGGCTATCTGCTTACAAGCCCAGCCAGGGCATAAAAGTAACAGGAAGATAAAAACGAAGAAGCAGGCCCACTGGCAAAGAAGTTACACAAAGAGGGGAGAGCTGGTATGTATAGGTAACAAAGTCCAGAATTAAAATATAACATCTTTCTTCCCCCCCCACCCCCCGTCACTCTCCCCCTTTGAGCAAGGGATTTAAAAAGACCAACTAACAGCTATTATCCAAATGGCTCTTTACATCTTACAACGCACTGGGTGGGGTAGCTTATTTGATGCACACAGCGACTTGGTGACACAAAGATAAGGAAACTAAGTCTCAGAAAGGTTAAATGGCCTATCCAGGGTCACAGAGCTAGTTCGTAAGAGATAGACCAGAGCCTGGAACCCAGCCAGGCCCTGCCTGCCCCACTGCTTCTCAAAATAGCACTGCCAGAACAAGGGAGGGGTTCTGGCCCAGCCTTTGGAACAAGAGAATCATGTGGTCTCAACAACGGTAACCAAGAGTTGGCCTGTGATTGTACTTCTTCAAGAGTCTTGTGTTTTGAGGGTAATAATACAGGTTTCACCTGGGTTTTGCCATGCTCCCCAACAGAAAGGTCCCAGGAAGAGAAAAATACGGGAGACCAAAGGGGACGGACCATTGTGTCATAAACAGACAGTGTTTTCCCCTACCCCTACCTTTGGGGAACCAACCCTCCCTCACCCCATGCAGTTCTAACGGGACTGGCAGTCAGAGACTGGTCCAAGGACTGGGCCTGTGACCTAAGCAAGGCCAATCAGTGAACCTCCCTGAAAGTGGCATGCGGATGCTGAAAGAAAGCAGTAACATTTCCACTGGAGTTGCCAAGTTAATATGTGAATCCAAGATCCCAACAGCCAACTTATCCAACTCAAGGAAAACATTTATCTACAAAAGCAGTGAGTGAGGGCAACCCACAGAGGGAAGGAAAGGGGAGAGATGAGGGCCAGAGAGGGCCATGATGATATCATTTGCGCCCCTGGAACCAACTGTGACAAAGCCAGGAAAACTCCTGGACTTTACAGTGACATGAGCCAATACATTCCCTTTTCTCCTTGAGTTCGTTTGAGTGGGGTCATTTGAAACCAAAAGGATGCTGACTTATGACACATAAGACAATGTTAAATATACACTGACCACAAACTCCACGTTTTTCAAACAACCTCTATTTCCAATACTCAGTTTTGTGGCCCCATAAAACCACTTCCACTCTTGCCTTCTAGAATCAACTCTCGACCCAGCAGCTGGAGTAATCTTCTTCAACAGTTAATCCTATTACATCATTCTCTGGCTCAAATCCTTCCCAAGGATGTCCTATCACAATCTCCTTTTTAGGGACTTCAAGGTTCCTCTTATCTGGCCCCTGCCTCCCTCCTCCAACTCACATCCCACCCGTTCCCCATCGTACCCACTCCCCTCCCACTCCCAAGCCTGCTCCGGCCTAAAGACACCCGCGTTTGCTGTCGCCTCTCTCAACAGGGCAGTGACCTAAATCATCTTGTTCACTTCTGCATCCCCAGAGCCCAGCCTCTCTGCCACTATTTATTGAATAAATAAACAAAATTCCAGTCCTACGGCATCCACACAACACTTCAAATAAGGACGGCATGGAATCCTGGGCCATTTAATATCCTCAGGCTTTTCACCCCGAAACTTAGATCATCAGAGTTACGCTGTTGCCAGGAGTTGGCAAACCACATTCGGCAGAGGCCAAGCCCAGTCTCCCGTTCGTTCTAATACGATCTGTAAACTAAGAATGGTTTTTACAGATGAATACTTTAACTGATTTGATAAGAGAAAACAGTAACTTTGAACTCCAACTCACTTCCATTCTTCTCATTCGTAAATCTGTATTACAAAAGATTGTACTGTTACTGTTATTACATTTTGAATTTCGTCAGTAAAACATCTGTATAAATTTGTTTTCTCTCTCATTATGGTTAAGTACTTACCTAATATCCTCAATATCGCCTCTTGACCCACAAAGCCTAAAATATTTACCGTCTGGCCCCTTTACCAAAGAAGTTTGCCAACCCCTGCTATAGACTTACTATTTATCAAGGGGAAAAAGAAGAGTTACACGTCAGTCCAACCACGGCACCATCCAGGACTGATAGCGAAGGAGGAAACAAGACCAGGTCGTAAGTTGCTCTTAATGTCCTGGGACCCAGAAAAAAAAATCAGATTAAGTCTCTGACATACGGAAAACTCTCAATTCAAAGACCCTCGACATGAAATAGACATTCTGGTTCAACAAACACCCTTACAAGAGAAATGACCACATTACCTGCGCCACTGTCCACTCCACTTACCCGCTAAATAAGTAACTGAGGAAATAAGCGTCCATGTTTTACTTTAGAGTCTCTCCTTGTTCCTAACTGGACTGCGCCCAGTGCTTTGCGTCTGCCAGTAGCCATATGCTGCTGGAGATCCTACAGGACACAGACGCCCTCAGGACAACCCCAAGAAAACGCAGCGCTTCGGAACCACATCAAATCCATCAACACACCTCCATCCAGTGTGGAAGGCACAGCTGCGGCGCTTGCCTCCCATTCCGCCGCACAGCTGGTCCAAGGATGACTTAGACAGGCCAAGGCTCCACCCCACTCCCATCTTGGCCAGCAAAAGCGCAATAATGGTCTGGGAAACACAGGAGCCCAGACTCTACCTGAGTTGCCAGAATAGTGAAGGAAAGAACCGTGTCCTTCCCTGGAAGGGAGCACATGGACAGGGAACTGTCTGGGCAAAGATGGGCCAGGGGGCTGCTGACATTCAAATCATCATTAAATGACTCAACTTTCCAGAAATAAGAGGCATCAATCACACTGGGAAATTCTCCATCTTGACTTTTCTTTCTGGCTTCCGTGGAATAAAGCCGCAGAGTAGAGAACCAATTAATTTTTAAGCATTTCTTTAAAATTACAGGAATCGGGCTTCCCTGGTGGCGCAGTGGTTGACAACCTGCCTGCCAATGCAGGGGACACGGGTTCGAGCCCTGGTCTGGGAAGAGCCCACATGCCGCGGAGCAACTAGCCCCATGAGCCACAATTACTGAGCCTGCGCGTCTGGAGCCTGTGTTCCGCAACAAGAGAGGCCGCGATAGTGAGAGGCCCGCACACCGCGATGAAGAGTGGCCCCCGCTCGCCACAACTAGAGAAAGCCCTCGCACAGAAACGAAGACCCAACACAGCCATAAATAGATAAATAAAGCAAAAAAAAAAAAAAAATTACAGGAATCACCCTCACCCAGTCCAGTCATTACTAACTTCCTGCTTTCCACACCCGGATCCTTAACACCGCCCTGCAGAACTGCTCTGTGCCCGCGAGGACACAGGAGGAGGGTAGAGAAGCCTTGCTGGCCAGAGCAAACCGGTTGCCTAAGGAACCCCATCCGAATGCAATCCACCCAGTGAGGCACTGAGAAGCCTGAACACGTGAAAACAACTCCTTCAAGACCTAAAACCTAGTCCAGGTACAGCCTTTGCAAGGTAACAGGTATTCAGGGATCAGCTGACATCTACTCCCAACCCTCCCTTTGTCTCTCAGCAGGGCCCCTCTCGGTACCTGCTCCTAGAATTAAGATCTCTGTGAGCCTTGGCAGGGCAAGAAGACACACCGGAGCTCCGCACCGGGCAAGGCCACACAGACATATGCACAGTAGGAACAGGGGTTCTGAACACCGTCACCAGGAGCTCCCCCCTTCATCTGCCTCCCTTCTCTTTTCACCAAAGTCTTAAAATCCTATTTTCTCCCCTTCTTCCTCTCAAAACAAGAGGAGCAAACTTAAGAGTCCTCTATTCAAACTTCTGAAGTCCAGACTTCTAAAGAACCAATAGGAAGGGCAGCCACAGATTCCTCTACTTTGGAAAAATACCAAAGTGGCCTTAGGTCCCCAAAGATTCCTGCCCGGTGCAGCTCAGAGATTCCAAAAGAAACCCGCCACGAACTCACACCCACGTCCCTCGACGAATATTTGCTGAGTGCCTACTACGTGGAGGTGCTGTGCGGGGGACGCGACAGTAAACAAAACACAAGAAATCCCTACCTTCCTGGGCTTATATTCAGACACCTCATGTACCCTCTGGATTCGAAAGGCTCACAAAGAGAAGACAGCCTACATCACACCTTTCCCTCAGTGTTTCTCCACACAGCATGCCTTCTCATTCATTTAGCGTCTCACTCACTCACTCGCTCATCCATCCATCCATCCATCCATCCATCCATCCATCCATCCATCCATCCTCCCATCAACACTCTGTGTTGAACACAAACCCTGGGTCAGGCACTGAGCTAGGGGAGTGAGAGCTCTAGCATTTATAGACAGAAGGGGCTTCGGAGCTGCAACCTCCTCAGTGGGAAAGGGGAAGGGGTCATGGATTTGTCCTAAGGCTACACAAGCACTCAGTTCCTGCTTAGATGGTGCACTTGTTTGTGGTGGCTGGAGGTATTGATGGAGACTGGGGGAGGGGACAAAGCCCCTGCCCCACCTCTAAGAGGCCCTGGGGACAAGGAAATGAGGATGCTGTGGCCGCTGCCCTTCCTGAGGTTACGCTCTCACTGGTCAATGTACTCGTACGCTGGTTATGCTGTTTGACTCTCCAGAACCATGACTCTCTGCTCTTCTCTCTGCTCGGTGCCTGGAAAGACTGATCTCTGCAGGATGGGTCTCCTGGGCTCCCCTGGCTTTGGCCAAGAGAAGACACTGTCAGAAGAAGGTGGGAAGCGAGAAGTCGGGAGATCCGTCCCTGCATGGTGGGCCTAATTCTTCTTCCTCTGCCACAGCTCCTATAGGGCACCCCTTCCCATGACTCCATTGCACTCACTGCTCCCTCCTCTGCCCCTCTGGATAGAAGGGCAGGAACTGCTTGGGCTGCCATGATCCCCGGGTGCTTCATCGTTCCGTGTTGAACCTTTAACTCTGTCTACACCTCTGTAAACGGACCCCTCATTCAGTCTTTTCAATGACCCCCTCCCGGAGGCATCTGCTTCCTACAGGGACCTTGGCTGATACGATCCAGTGGGTGAACAAGAAGTCTGAAGTGCTGTGCACATCAACAGAGATAAGCCCAGGCTTCCAGGCGCAGGTGGAGAAGGGGAGGAGGAGTAGCAGAAGCTCACAGACAAGGCGATACTTCAGCAGAATAAGCGAGATGCAGGCAAGACCATCCCAGGCCAGGCAGCCCAGCAGCACAGAAGCACCAACAGCCAGCAGCGTCGGGGAACCACCACGGCAGGTCCGTACAGTGGGGCGTGAGCAGGACAAGTGACGATGCTTGAGAGGAGGGGGAACCACGTGACTCGGAACAATGCTAAGGCACTTGGACTTTATCCTGAAGCAATGGGCAGGCTCCAAGTGCCCATCGCATGGTGATTCCATCCAACACTCCATGTGTTTCCAGACATACCCCTTCCTCAGACCAACGGAAAACTGACATCCACTGGGGACAAATAAACGTAATCCCTAAAACAGGTATTCCAGAGAAATGTGTCTAAAATCTAAGGCAAAAGAAAATAAAAGCAATCAGACCATGAAATATAATGCACAGTAATATCCTTCTATGAAAACACACACACACCTGGCACTGTTAGCAACAGGCTTTGCAGCACGACCACCTCGGGTGAAAACACACCAATCATTAACAACAGGTTCTGAGGAGATTACAACCTAAATAACTACCATTGGAACACACAGGTTACTTAATATAAAGTGGTTCCACATGGTTCATTTATAATTCACGTGGCGTCAGTCGGCAAACGTCCACTCAGATGACATCTACTAGAGTCACCAGATGTGCTTTTATTCTTCCAAAAGGGTGTATTCAAGAGATTTTCAGGTACCACTGGATTCTAGAATATTCTTGGGTTAAAAAACTACTTCTTGGCTTCCCACCCCCCTCCTTTGGGTTTTTATGTGTATATATTCCTAAAGTTGGCTTTGAAAGCCTTCAAGTAGAATGACTTCTGAAGTCCATCTGCTCGATAAGCTCACCGTGAGCAGTGTTCTCGCCCTTGTTGTTGTTCCTGGGTCACAGCAGCTGGGACGGAACACAGCACACATGGGTACCAACCAGCTACTGAAATACAACTGATTAAAAGTCATCTTTTATGAAGAGTATTTCTACCACTGTCACTCACCACATGGCACTCAGACACTACACAGTTCAGGCTTCAGAAGCAGATTTTTAAATGTTTCATTCTTGTTCTTCTTTGTTTCTTCTTTCTTCTTCCCCCAGTGCATATAATGGACTCAAATGCTGAGAGCTTTCCCGTACTTCTTTAATCACTGTCAGGATGGCTCATAAATGTTAATTAAGAAGAAGATTTAAATGTTACTCCCCAACTGTGCCAAATTGAGAAGCTCTCAGTTTCCCATGCTCTTCCCGTGAGCTTTCATTCTCCAGGTCTGCTCCTTCAGACGCCCTTCCAATAAGCTCACGCACATGCACACGTACGCACGCACACACACACACGCACACACACACCCCCCACACAAGCGGGAGGATGATGGGCAGAGCACAAGCCCAACAGTTAGGAGGAGGGAGGGTTCACAGACAACAGCCCGGACCCCTCAACCTGGGTCTCTCAACCCCAGACAGAGGAAAAGAGTGGCCGGCCAGGAACCCTGATGGATGGCGAGCCCGACACTGCTCTTACTTCAGAAACTTCCAGAAGGCATCTCTGTGCCCCCAATACCTCCTTAGCCTGCAGGCCAGGACTCCAAGCCTTGGCTCTAGAGACAAAGCCTCTTGGTCCATAATTTGAGGTAAAAGGCCTACCTGGCAGAGTTAACCCGCACAAATGTTGACAGTATCAGATCTTTCCTAACTGAGGTGAAGCAGTAAACTAAGAAGGCAAAATATCCCTAGAGGGGATGTGACCTGGGGAGCAGAGGTAACTGACGAATGTTGCCTACCATGCCCCTGCAGGTCATCTTCCTGAATTCCACAGTCTGACTGGTGGCCTCTACTCCAATGGGGCAGCTCAGGCATTTGTCCCTACCCACCCAGCTCCCAGACTCCCCCATCTCAGCCCCTCCAGACAGCCAACCTCACACTCGTCACCACAGGTGTGTCCAAGCCATTGTCAGATGCACCGCAAGTCACTTGTGTCCCTAGTAAAGCACCGAAGTGCGCAAGGAACTTGGCGTTTAAGGAGGCACAGCTGGGGAATTTCCCGGTGGTCCAGTGGTTAGGACTCCGGGCTCTCACTGCCGTGGCCCAGGTGCAATCCCTGCTTGGGGAACTAAGATCCCACAAGCCGCGCAGTGCAGCTAAAAAAAAAAAAGGCACAGCAGATTCTAGATTCCTCCTAGAGAAGAATCACCCCTTCTATTGCAATGTGTGCATCCGCGAGTAGGAAAGAAAGGGTTAGACATGCAGCAAAGCACAGAGGAACTGTGCACACATCCTACAAATGAACCACGAGCTCGAAGAAGGCAGAAGCCAAATGAGCGTATCCTGCTCACCGCTGGCTCCTCACAGGGCCCGGCAGAGCGTCAGTGAGTGAGGGAAGGAAAGGACGGCTGGACACGTCCTGAGCCCAAAGTCCTGACAGAGGCTAAAGGATCACTTGGGCAACTTGAGGAGGAACTGAAGCAGGTGATGTGGGAGACCCTGCAGAACCTGCTCTGCCGAGAGAGACCCCAGGACAAAATCCCACTTTTCTGCTTCCCAGGGGGTACAGGTGCCAGAGGGAGAAACCCTGGGAAGTGACCTCGCTGAACATGCCATTGACAACCATGAAGACAGAACAACTCAGTGAAAGACCCCGGTGGGGAGAGAGGGACAGGAGACCGCACATCTGCAGCACAGTGACACCCACACAGGTGGGTCTGTCCCGATGGGGACAGGGTGCAAAGCAAGGAGGCCCGCGGGGAGGATGGGTCTCCTTTTCTTTTAGAATTTGAAAAGGGCTGCTATAATGCTGCATTCATTACTTAAAAACGGGAATAGTTAAGAACATTTTAAAAGAGCTAGAAGTCTCATAATTCACATTTTGATAAGATGGTACACTGTGGAGTAATCCATCAATCCCCACTTCCTTTCTAGAACGCAAGTCCAGAACACATCACATCATTATCGTCTACGCCAATATAAGAACAAGTGGGAAGGGCCAGGACTGTCATGACTCATTTCCAGGAACAATGGTGAACAGGAGTATTGACCGCAGGCTGATTAATTAAGGAATCTGCTAGAGTAAAATGCTGGCAAGTTTTCCCTTTGGAACTCCATGACAAAGACAGAAACACAACTGGTGTGTATTTGATAAGGCGACGATGTGGCCCAAAACCTTTAAGGCATTGTCTTAAAAATAACCAGAGTAACTTTAAAGTGCACGCGTGGGCACGCACACACTGATGCTGCGGACCCTCTGCATATTCTATTTAAATTTTGTTAGAAATGGGACACTTTGTCATATGTTTAATTAATGATTCAAACAACCACAAAAGGAATACTTGGTCTTAAAAGCATTTAACTTACAGCACAGGGAACTCTACATAATACTCTGTAATAACCTATATGGGAAAAGAACGTGAAAAAGAATGGATATATGTATAACTGAATCACTTCACTGTAAGCCTGAAACTACCACAACATTGTAAATCAACTATACTCCAATATCAAATAAAAAGTTAAATTGAAAAAAAGCATTTAACTCATTCAGCTCGGACTATAGTTAGTCGTGTTTTTATTTTCTGCCCCTATAAGAAACAGCTCTTTCTCAAACCCCCTGAGGGGCCCAGCCTCAGTTTCTCACACATATTCAATCAATGGGTTGGACTGATGAACTCAATGGCTTTGTATCTTCATTAAGAAAACATGAGATCCAAAAATATACATATTATTATTTACATTTCAAGTCTTCTTAAGAATAAATATTAGAAGGGGCTACTTTACTTGTTATGCTTTTTAAACTTCAAAAGGTTGCAATTTTTATGCAACTCTATAGAAATGCAAGAGGGCAAGTAATAATAAGACGAAATCTACGGTATTGATGTAAAGTTTTCTTATAAAATGTCCTTATGGTCAAAAAATGAATCAATGTTTTTTTGTGGGTTTTTTTGTTTGTTTGTTTGTTTTTGCGGTACGCAGGCCTCTCACTGTTGTGGCCTCTCCCATCGCGGAGCACAGGCTCCGGACGTGCAGGCTCAGCGGCCATGGCTCACAGGCGCAGCCGCTCCGCGGCATGTGGGACCTTCCCGGACCGGGGCGCGAACCCGTGTCTCCTGCATCGGCAGGCGGACTCTCGACCACTGCGCCACCAGGGAAGCCCAGAATCAATGTTTTTTAAAAGTATTAAGTCCAGGAATACATGTAGCATGAGGATATGGTCAAAAACATGAAGGTGATAAATAACATTTGGCAGATACAGACCTAACACTTTTCATCTCCCACCTGGACCTTCCTCTTTCTCCTTCTCCATCCACCACCTATATATTTCAAAAAGTAAGATGCAACCGTCACAACCCAGGCGAGCCTAGGAGAAAAGACTACTAAATGTAATGTGGTGTCCTGGATGGCATCCTGGAACAGAAAAATAGGCAGAAAAGAAAAACTGAAGAAATTAAAAGTGTGGACTTTAGTTCGTTTTTAAAAATAAGATGCTTTTAAGAATATATACCGTGCTACCTTCTGCATAAAAAAGAAGAGGAAATGAGAAAACATACAAATTTGTTTATCTTTACAAAAAGAAACACAGGAAAGACAAACCAGAAAATAAAGAAGTTGGTTACCTCTGAGGGTAGGGAGATGGAGGCAAGAGGGATAAAAGACGGGAGTGGCAAATCCTACCTACAAAATCCAAGTAATCTATGAACACTGTTATTTGACAATTTTGACTATACACCTCAGTTTCCAGCTGGGGGGTGGGGTGGGAGTTGGGAAAGAACTGTAAACAAATCCTGGACTCTGTAATAGCTTTGTGGTAGTGGAGGGGCAAGCAATTCTGGTTCTGTTTTCAATGTAATTCAGGACTGAGCAAACCAGAAAGTGGGCTGATGTTGAAAGTCAGCCTTCTCACTGCGGAGGGACGGCTGCCCAAGGATGGCATGCAGGAGGCAAGAAAGAACCCTGTGCAGATGGACTGGATGCAGGTATGGTATGAACTCACGATTTCTAAAATACCTATGGGTATCATGCATGTATACGTCCATATGTGTATGGGTGTGTGTGCGTATGTATCTTTACACTCATATATTTCCTAGAACTCTCCACTGAAAAGACCTAGAAGCAAAGACCCACGGTAACCATGAGCAAAGGCACTCTAGGAGCAATGAACACACCCAGCACTCAGAGCTTGGTGTCTAAATCCATTCCCTGGAAGAAGAAACCATCTCCCTGGAGAAATGACCAACTCCAGGGCTGGGAGGGGGTACACGCAAGGTGAGCCTGGAACATCTTTTTGTGTTAGAAAGTAAAGAAGGGCTTAAAAAAATGTTGGGAACCAGAATGAAAGGCCACTCACTGGCCAAATCTGGGACAATCTGAGCACCAAATAATTAGGTACCGTAATGAATAAGAAGCCATTGAAAAAGGAGGACTCCACGAGTCCACACCCATAATAAACAGATTAACAGAGGGAATGGCTCTTCCTTACAGCAGAATGCCAAGTGCCAAGTGGTAAGCATGGAGGGAGTGTGGTTTTGCAACCACCAGAATAAAGACTAGATCAGGCAAAAATCATCAGCGCATGCAAACTCTCAGTGGAAATTCTACTGAGAAGCACGGTCTTAAAGGGCTTCGCCCCCCAGACTTTTTTATTAGTTACAAGGGAAAACATCACAACTACATAGTGGAGAAAACTAAACAACACTTGACCAGGTGAACAAAATTAACATCAGCAAAGAGGGGCAGGTGGACCTCAAGTGCCTCCAGATGTGACACCCTGAGAAGGACACAAACACGTCTGTGTAGTGTCCCGGCCAGGAATGCGTAACTTGAATCTAATCATGAAGAAATATTAGGCAAGTATGTTCTCCTGGAGAAATGGGATTATATTCTTCATAAACGGCAATATCATAAAAGGGAAAGAAAAGCTGTGGAAATATTCCAGATTAAAGCAGACTAAAGAGACATTAGCAAACTAGATATAATACCTGATCCTGCCTTAGACCCTATATAGAGGGAAGAAGGATTCTATAAAAGACACTGGATCAACTGACAAACTGGAGAACAAACAGTAGATTACATAAAAGCACTGTATCAATGTTAAATTGCCTGAAGTTTATAACTGTACTGGAGTTATGTAAGGGAACACCCTGTTCTTAGAAACAGGGATTATTTAGGAGTGAAGGGTCATGATGTACACAATTAGGGTAAAAAGTGTGTCTACAAAGAGAAAGAGAGTAACGGATGGAGCATGGGGGGAAGAATGCTGACAGAAGATTGACTAGGTGTCCTCCCTACTTATTCTTAAAAACTTTCCTGTAAGTTTTAAGTCATTCCCTAATAAAGAGGAAGGGGGTGCTTCCCTGGTGGCACAGTGGTTGGGAGTCCGCCTGCCGATGCAGGGGACGCGGGTTCGTGCCCCGGTCCGAGAGGATCCCACGTGCTGCGGAGCGGCTGGGCCCGTGAGCCGTGGCCCCTGGGCCTGCGCATCCGGAACAGGCTCCGCAACGGGAGAGGCCGCAGCAGTGAGAGGCCTGCGTTAAAAAAAAAAAAAAAAAAAAAAAGAGGAAGGGGAGGGGAATGGAGAGAGGGAGGGTGGATGGTTTAGTGGCTAAACCTGGGGACTGCACCTACTGGCTTAGCATCCAGTTCGTCTCAGGTCATCCACCCCTGCATCTAAGACGGGCTCCGTTTCCTCATCTGTAAAGTGGGTCCAGATGGCTCAACCCTTACCTATCTCACAGGTTTTGGAGAAATATAAAGTAACAAACGTACAGAGACAGTGGAATGATTTTAATCCCATTTTCTGAGGGAGGACATTAGGATCTGTATCTCTTTCTTATCTGGTATCAGATGTTGTGAGACTTAATATTGAACTTTTTGCTAATTTGGGTGACCTCAAAAAGGAATCAAGGTCACAGAACTCTTAAGTTGGTATTATTTAAAATATATACTTGCCTAAACACAATCCCCAAAGTCATCGATGTATATCCTGGGATCATTTCAAAATGTGTGTGTGTGTGTGTGTGTGTGTGTGTGTGTGTGTGAACTGCAAAGACAAAAGATTGGGTAATAGACTAAAATTAAAACCGGTGGTTGTCGAGTGATACGATTGTAACTCATTCTATTTTCCAAAGTTTATATCACGTTATTTTACTTTTTTACTTTTTAAAGATATTTTTGTGGTCACTGAGACATTACTGAAAGTCTTCAAAATTCACTCAAGTTTCACACAACTATATGACACCACCAGATGCTGGTAAACTCCCGAAGGCGGAGAACATAACTGTGTGAGTTGATGAAACAATTTCTACGTATAAAGTGGATCTAGAGGTTTCTACCAGATACGCTGCCGATTTCCTAGTCCAGATTTAGATCTTCTCCCTCTAACCAAGGTAAAATGGCATTTTCCAACTTCACTCCCTCACTAAAATACCACAAAGTAATGACTAGACATCTCCTCACTAGAAGTCAAACAGCCAGGGAAGGTTCTACTGAACCTTGCCCTCTGAGGCTCCCCTTGACAATACCCAGGGGCTTCCTCCAAACCCAGAGGACAGAGGCCCAATCCAAAGGTTTGGAGAAAGATCACCGTCTCTGGGGTGGCCCATCAGAGCACTCAACTCAGAAGGTGAACTGAGTTTCAACACCACCTCTCACTGCCCAATCCTCCCGCGGTTGGGGGACAGGATGTCCACGTCCCAATGAGGTGTTTTGCCAACATCCCTCAGATCCACATCAAATATAATTTTCAAACCAATTAGCTCAAAAAGCATGACGACCAAAGCAGTATCTCCCACATCCTCATTTCAGGGCCATCCTATTCAATTCCTAATGAGAGGAAAGACAAAGGCAATAGAGGCAGTAGGGTCTACTTCAAAAATTCTTTTTCGTTTAGAAAACAGATCCTCTTTTGTTCTGGTTAAACACCAATTACTCTGCTCTCTCTGACATGCAAATCAGCTGAAAATAGGGCAATCTGTAGCTCACTCCGGTTCCACTGCAAGTTTGAATGAAGAAAAGAGAAAGAGGACAGGGAGAGAGGGGGTCAGAAGAGAGGGGAGATGAAGAAGAGGGAGGAGAGGGAAAACAGGAGCCACGGAGGCCGATCCCTGGGGGTCTTCAATTCTAAGTACTTTGTGCTCAGATAAAGCTCTTTTCAAAGGGCTTTTGTGTAATATTTGTGGCGGTGCCCATGAGCGGTGATTTTGCCATTATCCCAAAAAACAAAGCAAGGAAAGAAAAAGCACATTAAGGTCTGAAATACAAGCAAGAAAAGCAAATGTGGCCCAAAGAGCAGCTTACCCAGAGCTCCCACTTGCTACAAACACTCTCCCCAAAGTCATTCATCCACATCACGGAAAGAGAACAGAGAAGGACGGACAGACAGCATTCTGGCCTTAGGTGGTGCAGGTCCCCAGCCAGGTGAGGGTGTGAGGACCGAGCAAGGAAGCACCCAACTCCATCTCTCACTCAGGCACCAGGTGGTGCTTTGTTGTATCTTGTCTTCCTTCGTTTTAGTTAAGCTGAACTGATTTCAATCTTCTGAACGCATTATTACTTCTTAACGTTTTTTGAAGGTAGGTGTGTGGAACAGTACAATCCTAACTCTTCACGGCTCCAAAGAAAATCTCGAGCAGGGCTGCTCAGACCTTCTGGTGCCCAGGAATCATCTGGGGAGCTCGTTAAGATGCAGATTCTGACTCCAAGATCTGAGATGGGGTCTGAGCTCCTGCAATTCTAACAGGCTCCAGGGGTCACCTTCCCGGCTTCTCCCCCCTCCCCCCGCCCCCATTTACCTTCCAGACTCTGTCCTGACTTGACCTCCTTACCTGATCCACCTGGAAGAACAAAAAAGAGGGCTGGGAAAAAGGTCCAAGAGCTTCCTCACACCAGGCCCGGAACTCCACGCTCCCCCAGGTCGCCCCTGAATCTCTCCACAGTGTACCACCAGTTTCTCAGTCCCACCTGGGCACCTTCAGGACAGACTGGGGTACAGCAATGCAAATCCAGGTTCAGAGGAGAGCCCTGTTCCTGCTGAGGTCCCCTCCTGGCAGGTTCATGGGGACCAGTGCTGTCGGGGAGCAGCCCGACATGGCAGTACTGACCAGACGCCAGGCCTGCCAGCACCGACAAGGGCATCTGGGACACCGGGAGTTTCGGCAGAGGGGCACACGCTCAGTCTCCAGGGCCCAGCTCCAGGCCTGGCCCAGAGTCAGAAGGACCAGCACCCAATCTCCACTCCAATAAGACTCAAGTGTCTACCTGGCGACACTGCCGACTACAGACTTTTCCCCAGGAAGAAGTGTCCCGCTGCACCCCATGTCCCGGAAGGCTGCCGGCCACAGGGAGGG
Source organism: Stenella coeruleoalba (assembly GCF_951394435.1). Classification (NCBI taxonomy): domain Eukaryota; kingdom Metazoa; phylum Chordata; class Mammalia; order Artiodactyla; family Delphinidae; genus Stenella; species Stenella coeruleoalba. The sequence goes on along the minus strand of NC_137165.1, from coordinate 30,158,570 downwards.
GGACCCCACACTTCCCCTTTCTGGTCCTGCCCTCCGTACCACCAAGGCTGCCAAGCAGGGCATGAATGTCCCTCTGTTTCTCGTGCCCCACCCCCTTGTCCCAAGGGGACAAAAGAAGGGAACTAACATTTGCTGGGCTCCTCCTATGTGTCAGGGACTGAGTCATTATTACATTTCATCTCATTTTAGCCTCCAAGGAGCCCTGCAGTGTTGACACCGGATCTCCATCTCGTAGGCCTTCGGTAGACTCAGCAAATCACAGCACAGCGGTTAGGGCTGCACGGTGCAGCGGCCGTCAGGGAGTGGGATCGAGAGGCAGACTCCATGTGTTTGGATACTGACCCACCATGTCGGGCTGCGTGTATCTGGGCCTCATGAAGGCTCATAAAATGGGGGAATGAAACCTTTCTCATCGGGTTGCTGTAAGGACCAAATGGGACTTCGTGGAGTTACGGTGAGACGGCCCAAGGCAAATGCTCAAGAAATATTTATTGTTATCACACAAGGTCAACAAGAGAGGAAGGGATAGAACCCACACCTGGAAGCAGGGGGCTGGCTTCCAACACCCAGTCTCAGGCAGGCCCACAACTTTAAAGAGAAGAATTCATTCTCCTTTACAGGGGACAGGGGACCCTGGGGGAAGCTCTCTCCAGGAGACCACAACCCAAGTCACACAGAGCACAGACCATGAAAAGCTGGAAGAGGTGCCTAGAGTTGTGAGGCCCAGAAGTCCTCATCTAGTGATGGAGCCGCAGCTCCGCAGAAGCACCCACTGACCACTCTAAGCACAGGACAGCCACAGCTCACTTCCCTGAACACGTACTTGAAGAATCTTTCCTGGGAGAGAAGAACGGCCGTACTGGCCATCATGGCGGATTGGAAAGGAGAAAGGGTGAGAAAGCTTATCAACCCCTCTCCACCGTGGACCTTAATCCACGACAGCACAGCCAGGACACGTGGGCACCAAACACTGAAGGAAGCAAGGCGTGGAAGGTGCCAGATGTGCCAGTTCCTGAGCCAGAAGACAAAGAATCCCACAAGTGGGACGAGCTGAAGGCTGGTCAGTGCGGATCAAACCCAAGGAAATGGAAATAGCTTTTACTTTAAGTGCCTGTAAAGACGAAACATCTGGAAAACCAGTTGGCTTGTTTCCTTCTTTAAGATGTTTTTATGTGGACCGCTGTTAAAGTCTTTATTGAATTTGTTACAATATTGCTTCTGTTTTATGTTTTTTGGCCGCAATGCATGTGGGATCTTAGCTCCCTGACCGGGGATCGAACCTGCACCCCCGACACTGGAAGGCGAAGTCTTAACCCCTGGACTGCCAGGGAGGTCTCAACTAGTTGGCTTTGAAGCTGGTCCTGAATCAATCCATGAGACCTAAACGACCTAAATATGCCGACCCCCTGGAGGCTGCCCCAAAGCCAAGCCAGGCTCCCCCATCCGGCTGTGCGCCTGCCTGCCTGCTGTTCCCAGGAGCGCCGTGTGATGGACAGTTCTAAGGAATACCCTATAATCTGCATTTATGCCGTTTGTCTTTTTGAAACATAAAATACAGATATTTGCATCATTTAACATGCGTGATTTTCTTCTGAAAGCCACAAAGAGAAAGAAAGTCTGCTCCGCGGCCCCTCCCCACCTCCACCATTCCCCTCTTCTTCAGCAGCCTGAAAACTTAAGCCTGGCACCCCTGACAAGCCAAATTGATCTGGAAAGGATCTTCAGAGGCTGGCTGCATTCAAAGAAAAAAGAAAGGACTCTCCTCCTGAAGAAGGCAAGGAAGACAAAGGGAGGCGTGAACGGGTCTCCTTCCCCACGCAGGAGGTGGCCTCCTGGAGGTGACAGCAGGGACGGCGGAGGGAGAGCAGGAAGCCCCACATTATCTGCACCCCTGAAACTGCAGCCTTGAACAAAAAGCCAAGGGGACCTAAATGAGGAAGAGAGGTTTCCGCACCAGCATGAGGGGGAGGCCTGCAGGCAAGACCCGCCCCTGGGCCGCTGCATCCAAGCCAGTTCCCCAGGCAGAGGCCGGCTCGGAGTCACGCAGCCTCAGGGGCCCCGAGCAACTGGGACCAACGATCTTCAGAGGGGCCTGAATCACTGGTCTTTATTTACGCTCTCGAGGACTCCTGCAGAGAAACACAGGCGTGGACCAGCCACGTGCCCCACGCTTCTCCGATGCCCCAGAGGCGCGTCCTCTGTGCCTGGCTCAGCAGCCTCCCGTTCGCTGAAGGGCAACGGCACCCGTCAGAGCCGCCAGGCCTCAGAGACAGCACTGGGCACTTGTGTGCATGGCACACAATCCCCCGTCCCCACCCTTGCAGGGCAGTATCCTCCCCACTCCTCCCAGGAGCAAAACGAGACCAGGGAGACTGAGCAGGGCGTCCCAGCCTTCTGGACAACTGTGCCTGTGCCCTAGACAGGCCCTCTGCAACTCACTGCAACAGCCCCTGGTCTGGCGGGTCACTTGTCCTCTGAGCATCTCCTGTCCTCAGCCGCTCCGCCACGCTCAGTGACTGAGCACCTACATTCTGGGCGCTGAGGGTAAGGCGCCAACAAGACAGGCGGGGCGGTCCGCTCATGAAATCTACCTTCAACACAGACACAAACAGGAGGAGTAAAATAAACAAAAACGACCGTCCACGGTCACCTCCGGGAGTCCACACATGCCGACAGGTGCTCCCCCATCACGACAGGGAGCGGAGACAGGCTCTTATCTCCCCCTCCCCTCTTAACGCAGGACCAGCAGACCCTGCCCTGTCCCTTCTAGAGAAGCCCCAGCCCAAAACGCAGGTGACGGGCAGGTACAGGATGCTCCTCACTAAGGAAAGCACCCCTCAGCCAACCTCTGCCTGCATCTCTGCCAGGAAAGGCTCTCTCCCTGGCCCCTCCCCATTCCCAGGTGTGTCCTGCTATGGCGATTACCTGCCCACTTGACTGGAAACTGTTGATGCCCACAGCTAACAACGCCCCAAATCATGGGCAGGGTCAAGTTCCCCTCGGGCACCTCTCCCAGCACCGGCCACTCACAGTGCCTCCTGGGCCTGCCCCAAGCTCCCGACACCCTCTCCACCAACAAAACTTCCTGGGGCCACGTTAACCACGCCTGGCTGTCTGCTCTCCAAAGGGACTACCATCTAACCTTGTAAGATAGCTCCCTGACCACCCTGCCCAACCTAAACATAATCGCCTTCAACGGGTCTTCTAAGGACGACACCCAGAGCAAACATTGAAAAACCATGATTCCCAAGGCATGAGTATGGATGTCCGGAAGACTGATATGGAAGAAATATAACGAGGGTCTTGAACGAAAATAACACAACTTGCAGTTTACTAAGGACTTATACAGGCATTATCTCATTTAGTCCTCACAACCGTAAGGCACGTAATATTATCCACATGTTACAGATACGGAAACTGAGACTTAGAATTTAAATAATTGGCCAATGTGGTAAAATCAGGTCTCAGATCCAGGCTCTCTAACTTCAATCTGCGCTCGTTTTCTGCTCTACCCTGTGCAGTCTTGTGGGGTATGAAATTAAATCCTTACACATCTCGTCCTTGCAGTTTTTACATCGAAATGATGGCATGTTATACAGCAATTAAAAACCATGTTTTCACAACCATCTAATGACGTGAAAATTATTACAAAGCACGATTAAATGAAAAAAGCTGAATACAAAAACGCACACACGGGACTTCCCTGGTGGTCCATTGGTTAGGACTCCACGATCCCAATGCAGGGGGCCCGGGTTCGATCTCCGGTCAGGGAACTAGATCCTGCATGCCGCAGCTAAGAGTCCACATGCTGCAACTAAAATACAGATCCCACATGCCGCAACTAAGACCCAGTGCGGCCAAATAAATAAACAAATATACAAAAACAAAAACGCACATACACACACGCACCTCAGTGTGATTCCGATTCTGGGTTTTTTCCAATTCTGCTTTTAAATATACAGGTATACACAAAATGATAACACACCAACACATTACAAAGCTGTTATGTCTAAGTAGTGGGATTATGAACTTTTTTTTTAATACCTTTCTATATGTTTTAAATCTTCTGTAAGGGGCAGGCATTCATTCTCTAATTTGGAAAAAATATTAATAACCATTACTTCTGGAAAGGAGGAAGCCACAGTTTATGCTTGTCAACAGACCAATCCGGGTGACCCAAGTCACCACCCAGACAACAACCCAACACCACTGCTCGTTGCCAACACCACTCCCGGGTTGTCACCACGGGAAGAGCCGCCAGAGACTCTCGGCGCGCCTGAGCACCTTGGCTAGCCAGGGACACAGAGGCCAGGGCCTTCCCAGAGGACAGAACCAGCCTCTGAGACTCCCCAGTCGTGACGGCTGGAGAATGAGGAAAGAGAGTGGGGTTGGGAGTCAGGGCTGAAGACAAAGTGAGTTTCAGACAACACAGTGCTTTTAAACATGGACCACGCCAGCGTCATCAACCAGTTGAAGTGAAAGATAATGACCCCAAACGGGTTCCTGGCATCAATCCTAGACCACAGCATCAGAAAAACACAAGCAACCCTGTGGGGCTTCAGAAAAGAAAACAAGGTTGGAGTCCACCTCATCAGGGATGGCATCCCGGTCTAACTGCTGGCTTCTGTGGAACCAACCTCCCTGAGCCTCAGTTTCCTCACCTGGAAGTCCAGGTTAAAATGCCTAGCCTATGGGAATTCCCCGGAGATCCAGTGGTTAGGACTTGGCGCTTTCACTGCCGTGGCCTGGGTTCGATCCCTGGTCGGGGAACTAAAATCCCGCAAGCTGTGCAGCATGGCCAAAAAAAAAAAAAAAAAGTGCTGAGCCTAGAAGATAACTGTAAGAGCTAAAAGAAATTGTGGTTGTCAAGCTCGGGGGGAGCCAGCTGCAGTACTGTGAGGGTCCCTGGAAAAGCCCATGTGGACAGGCCCTGAAGCCTCCAGCCAACAGCCTGCAAGTGAACTTGGAAGCAGACCCTCTGGCCCCAGTTGAGCTTTCAGATGACTGCAGCCCTGAACGACTGCTTGACTTCAACCTCATGAGGGACCTTGAACCACAACCACCCAGCTAATCCCACTCCAGATTCCTGACCCTCAGAGGCTCTGTGAGATAATCAATGTTGGCTTATCTTAAGCTGCTAAATTCTGGAGTGACTTGTTACGCAGCAATAGATAACTAATTCAGATTTTGGTTCTTGGCATACAAGAGCTCATACAAGAGCTCAGTGGATGGTTCCTACAATATTCCCTCATTCCATGTATGTCAAAACAGTCATAAGATGCAACACTGATTACTAACAGCTTTTTCAAGAAAAAAGAAATGCTGCTGTTTTAAACATATACGTTAAGTATAAGATGCATCCAAAGTGGAAAGTTTCCCCTGTCTGATCTTCACCTCCAAAGCTATTCCTGCCAGTCTTCCCCATCAGAGGTTCCTACTTGCTCAGTCCAAACACCCTGGTCTTTCCCTTGACTCTCCTCTTCCCACGCTTCCCCCTTCCCCATCTTCAGCAAATCCCATAGGCTCCACCTTCAAGACATATCTGGAATCGAACCACTTCTCACCACCACCACCCTGGTCCTTGAACCAGCAGAGCAGCCTCCTAACTGGCCTCCTTGCTTTCCGCTCTGCCCCTCTGCAGTCTCCACGTCACACAGCAGCCGGTGGTCTTTCTAAGATGGAAGCCCTCTCTTACCAGTCCTGTCCCCCAAACCCTACTGAGGCTCCCCCTTTCATGCAGGATCGATGTCCATGTCCTTACCAGAGTTTCAGGTGATCTGCCTAACCCACCTTGGCTCCTTCTGCTAGCGCCTAACTCAGCCCACGCAGATCCTTCCTGCTTCTCCTCACACAAGCAAGCTTCTGCCTCCAAGACTCTGCCATCACGGTGCCCTCCACCAGGAGCACCGTCCCCAGACAGCATTCATAGAGCTTCCTCACAAACGGCATCTCCGAATAAAGGTCTTGCCTGACAATCCTATCTAAAATGCCACTCTCCTCCCCATTCCAGTCCCTAGGCCCTGCTTCATTCTTTCATAGCACTGATCTCTAACCGACATCTTATATCCCTATCTGCTCACGTCTCACTGTCAGGATTTTGTTAAGTTCACTGTTGCATCCCCAGTGCCTAAAACAGCTCCTGGTACATAGTCGGTGCTCATAATATATGTCAAGAGTCAGCAAACTTTTTCTATAAAGGGCCAGATAGGAAATACTTGGCTTTGCATTTCTTACAATCTCTGCCACAACTACAGTCGGCCCTCTGTAGCCACAGATTCTGCGTCCCTGGATTCAACTAACCCCAAGGGCCAACTCTAAGGGACTTGAGCATCAAAGTTTGGTATCTGCAGGGGTCCTGGAACCAATCTCGTGCAGACACCGAGAGACAACTGTACTCAGTGCTGCTGTTATAGCATGAAATCAGCTGCAGATAATACCCAGCAAGCTAAGAGTGGCAGGATTCCAATAAAACTTTATTTATGAAAACAGGTGGTGGGCCGGATTTGACCCACAGCTGTAGTCTGCCAACACTGACCTATTTGATTAATTATTAAAAAATATATTTGCCTCTCAAATGTAAGACTGTTTTCCATCTTCAAACTGAACAATACAGGGGAGGGAGGATGGGCTGGAAGTGCATCTCTGAGGGTTCTGGGCAGAATTCAACAAGAACTTCTCCCAAGATGAAATGGGTGATTAAAAACCCAAATGGACAGCAGGCTGGCCCATCATTTGCTGGGGTCTTCCAGCACAGATCAGATGCTCTCATGCATTTAGGAGGTGGCTGATGTAAAGGCAGGTGGCAGGCCAGCTTGCCTCGCTCACATCTCTTAAGAACTGCTAGGCAGGTACAGGTCTTAGATTCCAGCATGACCCACCATCGCCAGAATGACATCGACCAGTTCTGACACTATCCACTTACACTATCTTTCTTCCAGAAGAAAACCTACGGAATCACGCTTGCTGACTTCTCAGGGATGGGGGCGGGGTGCAGGAGAACACCAACAGAGCCAAAATATGTCCAGAGAAAGATATCCTGGCACTGACAGGATCCTGTGCAACACAAAAGAACAGTCATGAGAAGAAAAATATGCAACTCTGGCAGCCAGGCTACTAGACAAAGATCACGCTTCTTTGAAATTAAGCACCGAGAAAAAAGGTAGATAACCACAGGGTGCGGTTTAAAAAAAAAAAACAAAAAAAACGCGCGTTCAAGTCTTTCTGCTTTAATTGCCGGTAATTTCATAGTTCAGTGTCTCCTGCCAGCTTTGGCTTGTTTCTCTTCCCAAACCATTTTGCTCCAGCTCAACCCATTGGAGGAAGCATTTTAATGAGAACTTGGGGAGCGCTGCTTTCAAAGGCACTCCCCCGGCTGCCCTGCCAGTCCTCCGCCGAGCCCCCTTTGTAGGCTCACCTTCAGCGCCGCCCCAGACAGCCCTTCCAGGGAAGCTGTGAGGCCTGCCGCTTTTAATCACCACCTGCCCAGAGGGCAGGGGACCCTGATGGGCTGTTTCATTTCATCCAACTCTCGGATTTTATCAGCATTTTGCCACTGTCAAAGAGGAGGGAAAAAAACAGGAATCAAAAGCCCTTCCATTTGAGGAAGGAACTTTTGACTTCCTAAACCCAGTCTCAACTTCGGTTATCTTATTTCAAACTCAGAAGAAACGCACAAGGCAGCAGAGCAAAGCTTAACTCTCCATCCTTCCGGGTGTGCAGCGAGTATCTACCGAGTGGCCCCCTTGTGTTCGTTGTGGCAATGGGGAGGGATACAGTCCTTGCTTCCCTGGAAGTACCAATGAGACGGAACAGATCCCCACGGTGCCAGAGGGACACGAAGGCACAGAGAAGCAAAGTGACCTTCCAAGGTGACAGACTGGGGTGAAGCCCTCACAGCTCAGCCAAACAGGTCGATGTGGCCCGGGCGGGCCACATGATAGCTTGAGACAAGGAAGCGCTTCATCTTTTTATCTTCCGGAAAGGTACGCCAAACCTAGAGGGCACATTGTTTTCTCCTTTCTTATTAAAAAAAATTTTTTAATAAGAAAAAGTTGGCTTGGTAGATCGAGAATAAACCTGTTATGGGCTTCCCTGGTGGCGCAGTGGTTGAGAGTCTGCCCGCCGATGCAGGGGACACGGGTTCGTGCCCCGGTCCGGAAGGATCCCACGTGCCGCGGAGCGGCTGGGCCCGTGAGCCATGGCCGCTGGGCCTGCGCGTCCGGAGCCTGTGCTCCGCAACGGGAGAGGCCACAACAGTGAGAAGCCCGCGTACCGCAAAAAAAAAAAAAAATCAATAAAAATAAACCTGTTAAAAAAAAATCAGAGTTGGAGGAAGGAAAGAAAAGACATCAAATGCTATTGTGAAATTTCCAAAGGGGTAGAAAAAATAATGCTAGATACAATAATAGTAATTTGCTAGCGATATATATAAAAAAATATATATTGCGTGTGTGTAAATATATACACACACGCACATATATACATGCGATTTATATGTGCTAGGCATAGTTCTTGAGGTCTTAGGTATTAACCCACCTAATACTCACTGAAACCCTATGAGGAAGAGATATTATCATCCCCATTTTGCCAATGAGGAAAGTGAGGAACAGAGAGGTTAAATAATTTGCCCAGAGTCACACAGCCAATAAAGTAATAGAGCCAGGATTTGAGCCTTGGCAGTCTGGCTTCTGAATCCATCCATGCTCTTAAATATTTCACTAATCTATCCTCTCTTTCTCTGTCTCAGAAACTTTTTGCACTTTTCTAACAGCATGAAATCCTTGCAATTTACCATGTATTTTTCTATGTGTTTGTTTATAAAGTATTCTTCTTAACCCATTTCTTTGCACAAAGGCTCTGAGATAACTAACAAGAGACATAAAACCAACAATAAAATTAAAATTAAGGAAAATCACGCCCATGGAAAGGGGATATTATTAATACACCAATAAAAAGGCCAATGACTCTTCACACCTTGCTCTAAGCTTCCTGGCAGCCCAGGTAAACAGCGCAACATGATCAGTTACAGAATTTTCTTTATCAAAAGGAGAAAAGCTTATCAAGTTCCTCAGAGAGAACCAAATTTTTCTTGTCACTAAATTTCCATAGAATTTTTGCATTTAGTAATAAGAAGAAGTACAATGAGGTGGTAGATAAATGTCCTTGCTGATATATTTTTACTCTGATTTTAAAATCAAGGTTGTAACCTTAAAAGGAACTCAAGAGAAGGCAATTCTACAAAAAGCCTGGAGTAATTCTGTCCGAGTGTGTAGCCTTCCAGTGGGACAATATCACCCTACAGGTTCCACGAGTGTAAAGTTACAAAACGGAGAGGATTACAAAAAACTTTTCTCTGTAAACAGGCAGATCCTCGGGGTGGCTGACAGGCCTTCAGTGCTCTAAGACAGCTCCTGAGAAACCAGGTCACTGAGGAGGGTGAATACAAAGGACGGTTACACACCAGGCAGGCAATCTGTCCCCCCATCGCATGAAATGGGGCTTCAGGAACCACTGGGGCTTCCGTGCTCACGCTGCTGCTGCACAGATGCATCTCTAAGAGCTTTCAATCTTGCTCTGAGGTGGCAGAAGAAAAGCCACAGCCCTTTGAATGACCAGCCCCAGTGTGACCTGTGGTAGAGTTCTCACCTCACGAAGTCCCCTTCTTGACATCTCAACTCTCCTACAGAAGAAGCTACTGGAAACCCCCTCCTACCTCCTCCGCCTGCCTGTTTCCCGGCTTGCAGGCCTGAAAAAAGAAATGTCTGCCTATGGTTGAGGGTTCACCAAGGCACCTCGTAGAAATGTACATGGGAAGGCTGCGTCCTGGGTCGGTTCTCCAAGACAGTTTCATTATTTGGTTTAAACTGCCTGGAGACACCAAGGAACAAAACCTCTTGGAGTTAGAAAAGGAATATAATCCAACCCCTCATTTTACCAAGAACAGAAATCAAAGTCCTACAGAAGGTCACAGGCACTAGAACTTGAACTCCAGGGTCCCGCCCCTGCCTGGCCAGGGCTCCTCCTACCACTCTGGGACGCTCCCCGGAAACAGGCAGAGTGAAACCCAAGTGGGTTTTGAACTATCCACCTCCCTCAACACACTGTTAGGCAAGAGACCAAGGACTCCTAGGGCCTGTGTATCAGGAACACCTGAGACCAACGTCTTCCCGGGCTCCGAATCACACAAGTCTTCATCTGTTTACGAGGCCAGCATTAATGAGAGGCTCTTCGGAGTCAAAGTGAGGAACAGAAGGGCAACCAAGAGACACGGCCACGCTCTGTTTAGCATTGACTAACCCCAGGCCCAGCAAACTGCAGCCGGGCTGCACTGAAGGCTCAGGCCTACAGTTTGCCTTTGGACTGGCTGCCCTCGGTCCAGTTTGCTGACTGAAAGAAGTTGGAAACTCTACCATCCACCCTCCCGAGTCATTATTTAACAACAAACAGGAACTATTTTTAGAACTTTTTCCATGAAGGCGCCATAGGCAAAGGCCACCAACCTCTGAGACACAGAAAGGTTAAATAAGGCTATCTGACCAAAAAAAAACAGCAACAACAACAAAAAAAACCCACTTTAATAGGCAACTTCCACCTCATATTCATCTGCTCAACACAGTTTCTAATTTTATAAATGGACCTTAAAATTAACAGGAGGATAGGCAGCTTTTCCCAGGAGCCTCCAGGTCCCCTCTGCAAAATTACGTAACTCAGAAAACAAGGCTTCTGATTTTATGATGCTCTCAACAGCCTGCCGGCTGAGCCGAGTTCGCGGGGCCACACCAGCTTCCCACAATCGACTCGAACACAGACGAGGTGAGCAGGAGACAGGGAAGCAGGACAAACCCTTTTTCACAAACTCAGGTAAATGAATCTTTGAGAAACCTCTTTACACCCTCAGTGACTCCCCCCGCAGCCACGCTTACTCCCCAGTAAAACCCCACTACAGGTTTCTGGCCCACCCAGATTGGGTAAGAAATTGCACGTCAGAGCTTGGGTTTACCATGCCATCCGCCCTTAACGGAAGTTTCTACATGCCTCCCACATACGGCCACCGTTCGAAGGATTCAAATAATTTACTGTGGAACACTCAGTTTAAAGGACAGAGCATGCTCTAGGGAATGTAAAAGATTACCATTTACCTTTTTTTAAAAAAAAAAAGGTATTTATTTGTCTTTTATAATCAAGCCAAAGGAAATACAGCTTTTACCAAATGTAGTTGGAGGTGCTGAAAACCTCTTCTAATAATCCTATTTCTACAACATGTAGAGCTGTTTTGCAGGGGGAAATTCAAACACGCCCCTGGAATGCGTTCTCCTCACCAGGTGAGGTAACCCACAATCCCCACATCCTCCAGGTATCTCATTACCGGGGTACCACCCAGAGCACAATCTCTGGGTGCGTGCTAGCCGCTACACTCCACCCCCCAGGAGAGATCTCCTTTCCTAATCATTCACAAATATTTAAATGAGTTGAGGTTCCTAGCTGAGGACCCCCAAAGCCAACTGAGTGAGGAATCAGCAAGGTAACTAAAATTCAGTGGTATAATTTGGCAAAATGTATCACAAGCCCCCCACACACACCCCCCCCAAAAAATACACAAAATTTGACCCAGCAATTCCACACAGAGGAATGTCTCCTCAGGCAATAATCAAACAAGTGGGTTTAAAAAAAGGCTCTTCAGGGCTTCCCTGGTGGCGCAGTGGTTGGGGGTCCGCCTGCCGATGCGGGGGACACGGGTTCATACCCCAGTCCGGGAGGATCCCACTTGCCGCGGAGCGGCTGGGCCCGTGAGCTATGGCCACTAAGCCTGCGCGTTCAGAGCCTGTGCTCCGCAACGGGAGAGGCCACAACAGTGGGAGGCCCGCATACCGCAAAAAATAAAAATAAAATAAATTTTTTAAAAAGGCTCTTCAAGGATGTTCACTGTCACACTGTTTCCACAGCCAAAGCTGAGCCACCCAGCTGCCCAACCACAGAGGATTAGTTAAATGAGGTCTGAGCATCCTGCTGCCACCCAAAGCACTGACGCTGAGGTACAAGCCCAGGGTGCAAACGGCATCGAGAGCAAGTTAGAAAACTGTGCGTAATGTGGTCTAAATGTTCTTTCAGACAAATACACGCTTATCAGTAAGTGAAAGAGGCCAATCTGAAACGGCTGCACACTGTGTGACTCTAGCTATATGACATTCTGGGAAAGGCAAAACTATGGAGACAGCAAAAAGCTCAGCAGAGGCCAGGGCTGGGGGCTGGGAGGGGGAGATGAATAGTGGAGCCCAGAGGATTTTCAGGGCAGTGAACAGACTGTGTGAGATTACAACGATGGACACGTGTCATTACACATGTGTCCAAACCCACAGAATGTACAACACCAAGACTGAACTTTAAGGTAAACTATGGACTTTGGGTGATACGATGTCAAGGTAGTTTCATCAATTGTAACAAATGTACCACTCTGGGGGGGGACAGACGTAGATAATGAGGGAGGCTGTGCATGTGGAGAGGGGCAGGGGGGTTCAACAGAAAAATCTCTGTATCTTCCTCTCAATTGTATTGTTAACCTAAAACTGCTCTAAAAAAATAAAGCTTAAAAATTTTGGTTCATTAAAAAAGGAGAGGGACTTCACTGGTGGCGCAGTGCTTAAGAATCCGCCTGCCAACACGAGGGACACAGGTTCGATCCCTGGTCTGGGAAGATCCCACAGGCCGCAGACCAACTAAGCCCGTGCGCCACAACTACTGAGCCTGCGCTCTAGAGCCCGCGAGCCACAACTACTGAGCCCACGTGCCGCAGCTACTGAAGCCCACGCGCCTAGAGCCCGTGCTCCGCAACAACAGAAGCCACCACAATGAGAAGCCCGTGCACCGCAACGAAGGGTAGACCCTGCTCGCCGCAACTAGAGAAAGCCCGCATGCAGCAAAGAAGACCCAATGCAGCCATAAATAAATAAATGAATGAATTTTAAAGAAAGAGAAATATAAACAAAGTTATGTCTATATGGAGAGAAATGTAGGAGCTGGCTAGATAAGTGAACTAGATAGATAGATAATCAGAGATAGATAAATAGATACAGATAGATGGGAACTGATAATTTGTATTCTGGGAGATTTTATCATCAAGAAGCAGTTATGGGGACTTCCCTGGTGGTCCAGTGGTTAAGAATTCTTCCAAGGCAGTGGACGTGGGTTCAATCCCTGGTCAGGGAACTAAGATCCCACATGCTGCAGGGCAACTAAGCAACGCGCCGCAGCTACTGAGCCCACGCGCCCTGGAGCCCGGCGCACCACAACTAGAAAGAAGCCCGTGCGCTGCAATGAAGATCCCATATGCCACAACTAAGACCCCACGCAGCCAAATAAAAAGAAAAGGAAGACGCAGTTATGTTACTCTGGTAATGTATTTTACTTTTAGTACGTTAACTTTGCTGAGGAAAACAGGCAATTAAAACTTAATTATAGGGCTTCCCTGGTGGCGCAGTGGTTGAGAGTCCGCCTGCCGATGCAGGGGACGCGGGTTCGTGCCCCGGTCCGGGAGGATCCCACGTGCCGCGGAGCGGCTGGGCCCGTGAGCCATGGCCGCTGAGCCTGCGCGCCCGGAGCCTGTGCTCCGCAACGGGAGAGGCCACAACAGTGAGAGGCCCGCGTACCACAAAAAAAAAAAAAAAAACTTAATTATATTAATAAACGAAATTAGTAAAGAAACCACAATCTGTGTGCCCACATGCATACACACACCCACACCCAAACAGCAGGGCCTTTGCATACTGAACTCTAAGGTGGGGAGAGAAAAGGTCTGTCCACTCCCAGGTAGAGAAGGAAAGAACTATTGAATTAGACCCATTTACAGGCCTGGCAGTGGACTCCCAGGTACAAAACAGTCAAGGGCAAATTCCCTGTCCTGAACAAAAAGCCGAGCGTGCACTACAGGCCCCTCTGACACCTGGCTTTACTTACAAACCAGCCAGTGATCTTGGGGGACGTGACTATAAAAGCAGCCACTGGGGCTTCCCTGGTGGCACAGTCGTTAAGAATCCGCCTGCCAATGCAGGCGACACAGGTTCGAGCCCTGGTCTGGGAAGATCCCACATGCCGCGGAGCAACTAAGCCCGTGCGCCACAACTACCGAGCCTGCGCTCTAGAGCCCATGAGCCACAACTACTGAGCCTGAGTGCTACAACTACTGAAGTCTGCATGCCTAGAGCCCATGCTTTGCAACAAGAGAAGCCACCCAATGAGAAGCCCACGCACCGCAACAAAGGGTAGCCCCCGCTCAACCCGCGCGCAGCAACAAAGACCCAACGCAGACAAAAATTAAAAAAATAAATTTATTTTTAAAAACTTTATAAAAGAAAAAAAAAAGCAGCTACCACTCAACTGTTGGAATAGACACAGTCAATCCTCAGCTTTGTCTGCAGGAAGCTCAGAGGGTAGACGGGACTGCCCCCCACACACCACATTCCCCTTGATGCCACGGAGCAAGCATGTGTTGAGTGGAACACTTCTTGTTCTAAAAGTTTGTCTGATACCAATTCACAAGTCATGTGGTCAGCCAGCAAGCTAACCAACCGAGGGTAGAGTTTCCACGGTCTGGGCTGAAATCCATACAATGACTCAGCCCTCATGCTCAGGTACCTCCCTGGAGCGAGAGAAAAGGTACCCACTGAGGGGTATCAGATTTGGGTCCCTGCAATGCAATGCTCTGGCTGTGTAACCTCAGGCAAGTCACTTGACCTCTCTGGGTCTCTGGTTTGTCATCCTTCTAAATGTTGGACAAGATGAAAGCAAAGACACATTACTTTGGATTGCCTGTAAGTGCTGAATTCCATTTGGCACTCAGTAAAAACTCAATGACCACTGAGATTTTTTTTCTTTTTAAATTCCCACATCCAATCATTTTATTACCCTCTTAAAAATGCTCTGGGGATGAGCGGTACTATTCCAACTCCACGATAGCAAGAAAGCACGAACACTGCGGTGGGGAAGGCAAAGTCCTTAAAATTGTTTCCCCCTTATCCTACAGCTTTGCCTGAACTGCTAAGCACAATGTCCTCACACTTCCAAGGAGGCAGGAGAGCCCAGTGGTTAAACATCAGGGCACTTGAATTCAAATCTCTCCTCTCCACTTTCTGGCCATGTGATCTGGGCAAGTTACCTAACCAGCAGCTGCTTCAATTTTCCCATCTATAAAGCACGTATAAAATAAGTACCCTCTTGGGCTTCCCTGGTGGCGCAATGGTTGAGAGTCTGCCTGCCGATGCAGGGGACATGGGTTCGTGCCCCGTTCCGGGAAGATCCCACATGCTGTGGAGGGGCTGGGCCCGTGAGCCATGGCCGCTGGGCCTGCGCGTCCGCAGCCTGTGCTCTGCAACGGGAGAGGCCACAACAGTGAGAGGCCCGCCTACTGCAAAAAGAAATAATAATAATAAATAAAAAAATGAAAAACTAACCACCCCTTATTTCAGGGCCTCTCACCTTCTGAGATGGCCCGCACTCTGTGGAGTGTGCTTCTCCCAGGGCCGCTCTTACTTTCCGAGACAACCCCACGCCCTGGAGCCGGCTCTCACCTTTCGAGATGGACTGCATTCTATCTGTGGAACGTGGAGCTCTTTAAATAAAGCCACTTCTTGCCTATCACTTTGTCTCTCACTGAATTCTTTCTGCGATGAGACATCAAGAACCTGAGCTCCAGTAAGTCCCGAGACCATGTGTGTGATTTCAATTAAAAGACAGTGGGTTCAAGTTCCAATCTGGGTTTCGGCTGGGTTCGAGTCCCGCCCATGGGTTCAAGTCCCAATCTGGGTTTTGGCTGGGTTCGAGTCCCCGCCCGTGGGTTCAAATCCCAATCTGAGTTGTGCTGTTTCACTCTTAGAGGGCTGCTGTGAAGATTAAATGAGTGGAAATAAGTAAAGCATTTAGAAGGGAGCCTGGCATACAGTGAGTGCTTAATAAGTGTTAATAAATGCTAGCAATTATTATCCATTCCTCCAACGAACTCTTACTGAGTATTTGTTCTAACAGTACCAGTTACTCTTGAAGACTCTAAGGAAACACAAAAGTATTGAATAGGACGCAGTCCAAGACCCTTACTGTCTAGTGGGAAGGGGCCAGCCTGAACCAATAGATATGAGCCCAGGATTCCTTCTCCAAAGCCCCAGGGCCAGATAGGTTTGAATTTAGATGTTTCTGACTTCAGACAGGTAACAGGTACCTGTACCTTATTATGAAGCATCAATCTCCCCTTCCTTCCTCTCCCCCTCCCTGGGGCCTGGAGCAGCGCCTGAGATCAACCCCTTGTAAAGCCATGCTAAGTGGGATCGAGAAATACTAGAGTCTCAAGACAGTTCACATCAGATTTTGCAGCCAAACGAGTTACAAAATAACTTCTGGTGTTCAGAACTTTTTGAATATCAGAACCGCAGACAAGGGTCTGCAGACCTGTTCCATAAGTAACAAGGTCTTGGGGTCCCACAAAGGAAGCAACAGCAAACAACTAAATGGGGGTGACAGGAAAGGCATCACCAAAAAGGCACAGTTTCGGCTGAAACTTGAAGGAGAAATAGGAGCCTCAGTGAACAAGGCAGGTGAACATTTCTGGCAGAGGGACTGGCAGAAGCAAAGGTGAGGGGGTTGGAACCAGCAGAGAAGGTCAGGAACGAAACAGGTCTAAGGTGCAACCTGAGATGTGTGTGCAGGCGTGGCAAGAGGAGGGGCCGAAAAGTGAGGGCGGAGTCACATCCTAAAAGCACGCTGGCCCCACTGCAGACCTCACACACACTGCGGGCCACAGAGAGCCCTGGAAGAGCTGGAAGAAGGGCGGTCCCGATCAGATCGGCATCTTCGTAAAATGCTCTGGGGTGGCCGCCTGGTAAAAGGACAGGAAGAGGAAGAGAGGGAGGAGGTGCCCAACTGGGAAATGGTGCCAGTGTCAAGGAAGGAATGTTGATGATGCCAACTCAGGCAGGCAGCAGAGGGGGTGAAAGAGAGGGAGGCCACCACAGCCAGCCTGGTGCACGCATGGACCTCGAACATCGCCGAGGACAGTGCTTAGTGCCAGGGACGGCCCACACTCCTCACAAGGACTTACGGAGGCCCCCTTCTAGAGGCCACTTTCTGAAGGACCAAAGGACATCACTGTTTTAACAGTATGAGGATCTGAGGCGAAGCAGCCTCCCTGCCCCGAGGCCCCCACCCCTTCCTCCTCCCGGTTACAGCCGGTGGGCAAAGTACCCAAGTCACGTACTTATGGCCTGAGTCCCTCCAGCTCAGAAAGCGAGTCAGAGAAGACCTAGCAGCGGGTCAGGGGGTGGGGACAGCACCTGTCACCCATCCTTCTGAGCCACAGGGCTGACACTAGGTTTACCAAGCAGGGTGACCAGGAGAAACCACAGGATGGTCCAGGCTGGGATGCAGCTGGTCTCCGCCCACTCTTGAGGACGACCTACAAGCACCCGTTCTGAAATGGTCACTGCTCCCCCATTAGCAACAAGCACCAGCCCGAAGCCAGGCAGAAGAGGAGGAGACTGCTCAGGGTGACATAGACCCGGGTGGCCACGGCCGTGAGGAGCGGCCGCCTGGGCGACGGCAGCGGCAGCTCTCCCCACGCTCACCCGCCAATTCCTCTGGCTTGAACAACAGTCCCTCCGCACAGGCGGAGCAGCACAGCCTGTGCCCGTGCAGGCGTGACAGCCACCCTGGGAGCCGAGCCCCGACACCGTCGTCGAGGAAGGGGCGCCCATCAGAAGGAGGGGACACGCCCCAAGGGACTGCTGGGGCAGTAGCAAAGGCCTCCACTAGACGGGGAACTTGGGTCTTCGGGAGCACCCACTAAGCGTCCAGCTGGCCTCCGTATTTCCCTGGATGTCTACCCTGGAAGCAGGGAAAACCCAAACTGCTTCTCAGACATGGATCTCCAGTCCAAGGAAAAGTAATGCTCTCAGTCAAAACCCTAATAAAAAGTCTGTCTCACATCTTCCCTTTCCCACTCTCCGTCAGGATTTGGAACCCAGGTCCTGGGAGAGTCAGTCTGTGTAGAACAGATGAGGAAACAGACCTACGCTAACACAAGGGGGGTGATGCCCAAGAAGGTCAGCTGCTTCTTTTCTTTTTTTATGACCTTTTACTATGGGCATTGGCAAACATTCACCAAATTTAAGAGGTTAATATAATGAACTCCTCTGCACCCATCGCCCAGCACCAACCAGCACCCAGACAGGGTCCATCCTACTTCATCTAACTCCCCTTCCCCCCACTAGATTGCTCTAATTAGCTGGGCTTTTTCCCAACCTGCTTCTAACCTACAAAACACCCAACTCCCAAGTGGGCTTTTGCTCACCACTGTGCACCCCTTACATTTTCACCTGGAAACCTGCCAGGTGTTGAACTAATCCAGAGACCTACAGCCACAACTGGATTTTCCAGCTTGAAAGCGGAGAGTGGGTATGAAGGAGACAGGCACGGATCAGTGACCGGGCGCCCCGAGAAGCTGCCTGCTGTCAACAACTCTCGTGTGCAGGAGAAGAAAGACAACCCAATACTTCTCCCTTAGTGTGCAAAGTTCTCCCGGCAGCCACCCACCCCCATTGCCCAGCACAAACCGGTGACCGGGACGGGGTGTGCAGCTTATGTTTGATTAAGGGTTGGTTTATGTTCCCTTGGGGAGTTTTTTATTTCCACGCTGTTATGTCACCCCTAAAATTTACAGTTTTCAGTGCCTGAATTCTTCCGCCCTGTTGGAGTCAACCCACTCCCTCCTCTTCCTAGTCTGTGAATGGCCAGAAATAGTTTCCATTGTCATTGACTTAAATTTCCACTTTGATGATGGGAACAAATATTTTTCTTGTGCTTTCCTGAAGCAGGAATAAATTTTTCCATTCAAGTTCTGATCGGACTCCAGAGGCCAGTCCCTGAGCAGAAAGTGCAGAAGACACCCGAACAGACCAGATCCAGTACATCTGCCTCCTGCCCTGGGGGCTGAAGGAGCTGGCCAGGGCTCCCCGCCTCGAGGCTCAGCACAGGGGATCCAGTCCCAAATCCTGCTCTCACAGACACACACTGGGCTCCGCTCCAGGTTCTGTAGGTACACCTGTGAATGAGACCGAGCCTGTCCTACCCTCATGGAGCTTAAAATTTAAAACCAGGGCAAAGCTTCCCAGGAGAACACAAAAGACAAATCAGAGCAGACAACAGCACGGCCCTGGCCTCGCCTTCCTACGACCACATCTGCCTCTCCAGCTCAGCCCTCTCCCCGAGCGATTCTCCAGCACACACCCAATGGCTCCTGAGGCAGGGGTGGGTAGCAGACACAAGCCAGAAGACAAGCCAGCCCCCTCCACTGCAGGGAAACCCATGCGCCTCGTGCAGGAGAAAGCGCAGAGTGACTTCTGGCTAACGGAGCTCTGTCTCCAAAACGCACGCTTTGGAGTGCTGGAGTGCCGGCAGATCGCAGGAGGGTGGGGCAGGGAGCTTCCATGGATCGTTTGTTTCTCTCCTTCTCTAATTCTGATCTAATGTTCTGAAATCACCTTGCCGAGGCGAATGGCAGCTCTCAAAGTGTTGATAATTACAGTTGCTGTCTGCTTGGTGGTGCACAGTAATAACTGAGAGATAAGGCCTGGAAGCCACGGGTGTGAGCTCAACAGAAACACGGCAGCCGCAGACGCTGAAACAAGAGGCTCCTGGTCCCTTGTCCCAGCCTGTCCAGCTGAGCCATGTTCAGAGGGTTCAGTGGGACTCAAGAGTCCATGGGAAGCCGCTAGAGCCCCCCAGGCTCCAAATCCAAGGCCCCCCATTACAGGCCAGGGTAAGGGAACAGCGGAATGTCCTTACACCCTCCTCCACTTGGTCTAGGTGGGCGGTGCAGTCAGAAGGGCTGGACGACGGAACCCAGAGGGAGGAAGGGCAGCACAGCAGAGAGCCAGCGAAGGGGAGGCTCAGATGGCCCTTTCCCATCTCTGGGGAATGAATGACCACAGGACAGGGCTCAGACAGCCGCCAAAACCCCTTATGCCCCCATGTCCCTTTCTTCTCCTTCCCTGGGTCACCCCCTCCACGGGACACCCCCCCGCCCCCCGCTTTGGCACAAAGACAGCAAGAGTCTGCTTAGCATTCTTTCTAACTGCACCTAAAGGTGGGGGTGAGAGGCAGGCCTCCCCACGCCTGCCTAGTTCAACAAGAAGAAAGCTTAGAACTAAGAATTCTGGAAGAATTATTCATCCCCTTTGGGCATCACTTAGCTCTTTGATGACACTCTAAGGGTGGGAACCCCTGACCCTCCCCAACTATCTTAAAATATTACCTCCAAGTGCTTTGCAAACTGGCGAGGAACATCTGATGGTGCCTCCCCTCAGGTCTTCTCCCTTAAGGACTCTCCAAACAGCCCGGCATCCCTAACGATCCCCTCCGCTACCCTGCGACAAATTGGCTTGCACCTGAAAAGGTGAGATGTCACCTCTGCCCCGGATTCAAGTCCCCACATTACTGCCTAAACAAAAAAATAACTCTCCCCCTCCCCAAGAGAGATGAAGAGCTGACTGTCCCCATCCTCGCCACAGAGCTGAGGCTGCGCAGATCACTCTCCCCCCAAAGACGGCTTTCCAATCCTCTCCAGAGAGCTCCTCCAAGCGAGTACTGAGCAAGAAAGCAGGCTGCAAGTGTTCACAATTGCCCTCAAGTCTCCAAGGGTAATCGTGTTTCTTTCAATCAGAATACAGTTCAGCAGCGAGTGTCCGGAAAACTCGCAGGCAGCAGCCTGGTGACCACCGTAAGGAAGAAAGCAATCTCATTCCAGACACTGACAGTGGATGACGCGGGGGGAAAGGACGAGGTCTCACGCTGTCAGCCCATCTGAGGCCCGGCACCAAGGAGAAATAAAGAGGTCTGAGGGCCCGTCTCCCTCTGAAGAGGCCTCCCTGGAGCTGGAAGCTCTGCCACTGACCAGCAGCGTGGCTGGAGAGGAGCGGGGGTTTCTCATCAGAAATGCGTGTAAAAAACACCCTACTCGATAGGATTTGGGTTCGTTTTGGATGAAATCGAGCAGACACGTCCGAAGCAATTTGCACAACACCAGTCATAAAGCAAGCCCTCGGGAAACAGGCTCTCCCTTGTCTGATGGACCCGGAGCCCCACAGATGGTAAGGGTCACCATCCTGACATCGTGCCATCCATTTGCCAGACGCGGCCTGAGTTTCAACGCCGCAAACGTGAGCAAAGGTGCCTCCTGAATTGAGGAGACGTGGTAGTTCCAGTGGGAACTGGGGTGTTCAAGCCCCTGCGCTGGCTGCGCCTCCAACCCACTCGCGTGATCTTGAGACGGTCACTTTACTTCTCTGAGTCTCCATTTCCTCGGTTTTCTCAGTAAATAACCAGTGGGCCCTAAAAAACTCTAACAAGGTCCCTAGTCATCAGCGACAGTGCAAGCTTTGCGTATTGCTGATCACCTTCTTCACAACCGTCTAAGGAACTGTCTCCACCCACCCAGTCACATATCACCAGCTTAGAAAAAGACAAGACCAAGGCCATGGGCACCAGCACAGGCCTAGGGCATGGGGAGCTGCAGCCTTGGTCTCACCTTCTTCAAGGCTGGCCCTGGAGCCACGTGCACCATGTGAGCGGAGTGGGGAGAGATGTTTCCCCAGCCAGCCTGCCTGCTTCTCCCCCTCACCAGCTCCATAACCTACATTAGGAAATTTACATTTAACAAATCAGCCACAGAATCCTGAGGAGCACAGATGTTCCCGCTGTGCGGCATCTTCTTTGCACTTAAAAGGCAAAACACAAGAAAATAGAAAAGGGGAAACTTGCACCTCAGACTCTCCCTTTTCTCTAAGAGTTGGATTTAGGGATGTGCTCCAGGTGCTCTGATGTCTGGCTCCCTTTTCTCCCCAGACCCCTACAGGCACCACGGGATCAGACAGGAGGTCCCCACATCCTGCTCCACTCAAGCTTCTCATGAAGAGCACCCCAACTGCAGCCAGCCCCCCAAGTTCTCTGGCCCCCACCGGGTCGTCCATGGTCACGTGGCCACCCTCTCAGAACAGGGAAGAAAGTGAAACTGGAGCAGTTCCCCAAGGCCGGAGCCCAGAGTAAGGCAGGAGCCCGCCAACTATCTCAGAACACTGTCTCATGATGAAGACTCAGATAAAACCAGCCCAGAGCCTACAATGGGGAAAAGGCTCCACTAACAGAATGTCCAAGGGAGATACCACCCACCAGCACCGAACACCCTCCCTGGACCTCCTCCCTTGTTCCCAGACATGCTCACCTTGCCCGCCCTCCACATCCTGTTTTAAACCCCTCCTGGGCCCTTTCCTGAGAAGCACGACTGAGGCTGGTCGTCACTGCCCTGACATCCTGGGCTGCGTTTACCAGCTGCACGGCCTTAGGAAGTAAGTCCCCGTCTCAGCAGCCTGACTTCTTTCTCTGCCACATAAGTTCTTTTCTGTCATATGCACTGCATGTGTCAAAACCAGAAAATGTGATAGCGTGTCAGAGGGCAGTTATTACTGAATGATGCTAATTGAGATGGTTGAGATTCTTTGGGCTTCAAGTCCTCTTCGTGCATATATTCTGCCTCCCCGATGGGACTGTAATTTCCCCCAAGGACAGAGGTTATGTCTCTGTCCTTTTCCAAAATGCCTAAAATAGGATTCTCCACACATCAAAATCTCAACTGGTGATGCAGGCAGAAGAGATGGTGACGGAGAGCAAGCATACTGCTGCCCCCACCCCCTGGCCTTGACAGGCATGGCTAATCGAGTGCACACTCCGCCCACCGATCAGGAGCACTCCAGGAGGCAAGCTACTTGCAACCGATCAGAGATGGCAGAGGGGGAGCAAAGGGAATCTAAACCCTTGGTCTGGACGGTACCCATGATCTCTAACACACAGGTCCTATCTTATCCACAGGCACGCTGAAAACAGAGCCCGCCTACAAAAATGGCCCCGGAGCGCTCCTCTGAACAGTCTGATTCTATCTACCTGGCTCCCCTTTCTTTTTTGCTGCCTCCAAGCCTTTTGAGAAGAGCAGCAGGATATGAATTATTAAATTATGATTCCTGGTGTCATATCACTAACAAGCAGTCTATAATCTCTGACACGGGAGAACAGGAACAGAGGACAGAATTTGTGATGAATCCATAAAACTGGACCCCAAGCTGCCACTCAGTTCCTAGAGATGCCTCTCAAATATCCACACACTCCGATTGACCTCCCTCCCCACCTTTCCACCCAAAGTTGGGGGAGAGGGGGACGAGGACACATGGAGAAGGAAGAGAAGCCTATGATTTTCCAGACTCAAACGCAGGACCCTAGGCCTCAGTTTCCTGGGCTTGTAAAATGTGGGCCTGGCTGAGATAACTCCTACAGTCCCTCTCAGTTCAAGAGTTTAGGGCTTGTAAATGTATTACTTTGCATTATCCACTACTTTATACTCTCCAAATAGACCCCTTCTCGTGAATGTTAGAACCCCAAGCTGACAGTACCCCATGTTGGATTTCGAGAGGCATTTAACAAGGCCACTGTGCAGTCACGTGATGACGCCCTTTCTCCAAAGAACACCTCTCCCCACTCGGTGGGACCTCAGACATCCCATAATAATGAGGATGATGACAAATGGCGATTTCAAAGCCCTCTCCTGTCTACTGTCTAAAGGCCTCTCGATACCCCTGTGAGTCTGTATTCACATATCCCGGGTACACCCTCTGCCATAGCAAAGACCTAATTTAGACAGAGGCAAATTAGCTCTGTGGGGTGAAATGCATTAACCGAGTCTCCCAAACAGCACAAATCTAATTAACTGAAAATCAAAATTGCAAAGCTGCCGAGAAAGATTTCCACGAAGAAGTCTCCTAAGGGTTGGGGGAAAGTTGTGGGTCACGTGACCTGCCTAATCCACGACTCGAAGCTAAACTGGGATAAACGCTGTTTGGGTTTATTTGCTTTTTCACCGATGTTTGTTTTCTGTAGATCACCTTTATCACCAGTGGGCTTTGGAGAGCTTATCTGGTGCGTGCAACAGCCATGAAAAGCATCCTTTCCGAGGAGGGGGCCCAGCTTCATGAAGCTCCAGCGCGATGGGAAATAAGAATACCGCTTCCCGACAACCTGGCTGGGAATTCCACTCCAACTCCTGCACACCTGCCCCACCTCCCCCAGCAGAGGCTCATCTCCACTCACGACCCCCATCACTCAAAAATGCTGGCAGCAGTGGCGTCAAATGTCCCCACCCAGGGGCCTTGAGAAGACCGAGCCACATTCAAGTCAGGGCGTCCGTCGTAGGCAGGTGAGCTTTTGTCCTTCGCTCCTCTGACCCGCCCCAGGCAAACGACAGCAGGACAGTCACTGGGTGGACAGGGCTCCTTTTGGTTCCGAGGCCTAGGATCTGCTCTTGGGAAAGAGGACAGAAGCCATTTCTGTGCCTCCTATCCCACACCACGCCCTGCTTTAACGCTCCATGGCTCCCCACTGCCCAAAACAGTGATTCTCAACCCTGGCTGCAATTAGAATCATTTGGGGAGATTAAAAAAACACAAACAACAACAAAGCCCAGGACACACCCCAAACCAAGTAAATGAGAATTTTGAAGGGAAGAGTTGCAGGCAACCAAGGCTGAGAACCACTGTTCTAGATCTGGTGTTTTGCAAACTTAAATGTGCCCGTGAATCACCTGGGGATCTTGTCGAAATGCAGGTACTGACTGAGCAGGTCTGGGGTAGGGCTTGAGATCCTGCCTCCCAGAGGGGCTCCCGGCTCAAACTACTGGTTCAGAGATGACTCTCTGAGCTGCAAGCCTCTAGAATCAAGTTCAAACTCGATTCACATATACTCTGACCTCTCTACTTCCCCTTTTTCACCACGTGCCGCTGTCCAACTCATATACCCCCAAATACATACAGCTCCCGATATACACAGGGCTATTTCTCTCCTTGGTAGCTATGCACCTGCTACGCCCTTTTGGGAGGAAAGCCTTTCCTACAACTACTCCACCTCCCTGGAAAACTCCTACCATCTGTTATGGGCTGAACCATGTCCCTCCCCAAAGTCACAGGTTGAAGACCTAACCCCAGCACCCCCAAAATGTAACCATCTGGAGGTGCAGTCTTTAACAGAGTAATTAAACTAAAATGAGTCATCGGGGTAGACCCTAATCCAATATGACCAGTGTCCTTATAAGGAGAAGAAGAAATGTGGACACAGACACACATCATACACGTGTACACGCACCAAGGGAAAACAATATGCAGACACAGAGGAGAGATCACCTGTCAGCCAAGGACAGAAGCCTACAACAGATCTTTCCCTCATGGTCGTCAGAAGGACGACCCCACTGACACCCTGATCTCAGACATCCACGAGACTATAAGTTTCTGCTGTTTAAACCACCCAGTCCATGGTATTTCGGTACAGCAGCCCTAGGAAACTAATCTGCCATCCTTTAAGACCCAATCCAGGTATCACCTCGTCCGAGAAGTTGCCCTGGTGGCCCAGCAGGCCCAGCACTTTGGTCTTCCTTTCCACCTCCAGGGTGCCCTGTCGGGCAGGTACCTGCCCACCAGACACCCAGCTACGTGTGAGCTCACCTCGCACAGTGCACGGCACACGGGAGGTGGCGACGTATGTCAACCGGGTTGAACCGAAGGAAAGCCATCCTCCCCTCGAGGGCAGTCACCTCCCAACAAGGTCCCCTGCCCTCCTGCATGTCTGTGCCCTGGCACTCTGCAGCTTCCCCCACTCTTGTTTCCCTCTAGGCAGCCAAGAAAGATCTCTGTTTTGAGCTGGGTTTTGTTTTTATTGTGTGTGTGTGTGTTTTAATCCACCATATTGAAATGCAAACTGCCAGGGGTTAAAAATGCCACTCCCAGGCATAAGAGGCAGCTGGCTTCTACAGACTAGCATTTATCACATTTGCAGTAAATACACAAAAGGTCCTGGATTCAAAACCAGGAAGAGAAAGTAATTCTTTTGTCAAAAGGTAGTGGTAACTAAACACGGGGCAGACAGGGAAGGCAGATTTGGATGGTCGCTTAGCCCTCCCCCGGGTGTGGACATGTTTTATGCTGGGAAAGGAGACCAAAGAAAGTCACACGTCCTGAACGTGCATTATGTAACTGGGCGCTTCCGCAAACCCGCTGCTACGGTTAAACTTCGCTGCAGCCCTAAAAGGAGGGCTGAGACGTCGGAAAAGGAACGCTCACATCTGCAAAGGGGAATCTTACCCCCTCTTTGGGATTCAGATGGTGCCTGGAAACCTGTGTTCTAGAGGAGGGTCCAAAACAAGGCCATGAATTCATATAAATAGAAGATACCGAAATCCTTCATGGTCAAAGAGCAGAGAGTCAAGCTAAAAGTTTACGGTATCCTCCAAGCACAACCTGGGTATCATCGTAGAATTTTTTTTTTTTTCCTTTTTACACGGAACCTGAAACATAAAGGGTCACTTTCTATTTGGGGTCGATTTCTACTCCGGAGACTTCAGAGGTTGCTCTTCTGAAGGTTACGGGGCTGCCAGCCTCGCACCTCCAGCACAGCATTTGATCCCTTGTCAGGAGCCTCCCTGGGGGAGTCTTTTCAACCTGCGCCCCCGGGGAGCCTATGGCCTTGAATCCAGAGGTCAGTGCCCGCCCTGAGCCCCTCGAGTGTAGCCACATCAGGTTTCCTCCACTTGGTGGTCTGAAAAAAAGAAAAATTGGGAAGGGCATATAGAGGGTAGGCAGGAATCGCTATACGACCCAACAGAGGCTTCAGGTTTAAGGCACCTTCTTCCTTGCAAAGTTGCCTTCAGGCCACAAGAAACTGTAAGAGAGGGTAGTTCAGTGCTCTCACAGAGTGCTCTCCAGGATCCCCCGACAGCAAGGCCAGGGGCCCCTCGGGCAGCTGACTCCCTACTGCTACACTGTGCTCTGCTGCCCCCTGACCTCACCCACCGCCCCTCCAGACGGGAGCATGGTGGCTTGTCTCCCGAGAAAGCAGGGATCAAAGATACTACGATGGCTTGAATTCTCTCCTCCTGCCTTCCCACCGCTCTTGAGCCAAGGGCACTTCACCACCAACCCTCAGTATTTAGGTCCCTTTCAGGGGCCTCCTAGAACCTTCTAGAATGGTGATGAGTCTCTTATTGCATGTGCAGCTGCTGACTGCCTTCTATCATCTCTTATCATTCACAAAATAGGATTGCAAAATCCAGGGCACCCTGCTCCTGGCAAAGAAGCACGTCCATCCCCAAGCTGTTCAGGGGTCCAGCACCCCTTTATCATCTGCTCAAAGGTCACCGCAGGCATGATGCTTCAGACACGCTCACAACTGGTCTCAATGACCAAAAGCCCTCCTGCAGTCGATTTCCTACAGACCACCAGTGCCACAATACTAACAATAGTAACAAGGGCCACTTACTGAGCATCTACTGTGTTCTGGGCACTGTAGCAGTTTGACACATGCTACACAGAAACTCACCAAAGCCTCAGCAACACTGCCAAGCAGGTGTCACCATTTCATTCAAAAACTTATGTTCCTTGTCTATTGCTAAGAAAACTGCGGCTGGGAAAGAACGAGCAACTTGCCCAGGGTCCCCAGGTAATTAAGAAGCCGACATGGATCTGAACTCAGGTCTGCCTGACGCTGGGACTCTCTCCACCTGCAAAGGTTTGGGGGCTGCTCCTTGTCTGGCCTCTATCTGCACGGCACCCAGTGTGGGGAGAGGGACGGGTGGGACACTCATTAATAATATCCCCATTGCCAAGGACCTCTGTTCAGTCCTGGACGGTGGGTTTTTCCTCCAATTGTAGGGACTGTCCCTATACTTGTGCTACTAAGTGTATAAAGGTACATAGTTATACCAGCCCCTAGATTTTCTCTAATTGTTGAATATATTGTGCAATGTTAAATACATAGCACCCTTAAAGCTATCTGTCCATTTATCTTTATTTTTAAAATCTGAACACAGGGGCCAGCATATACTTGAGCTCATTGTTTGACGGTGAAATTTAAACATTAATAAAATAGTATACACCCCCCAAATTAATAATAATAATATCCCCATTGCACTGGTGGATGAACTGAGGCCTGCTGAAGAAGCAGAGTGCCCACAGCACTTCACTTGCGGGGAGAACACAACCCCTTCCTGTAGTTCGTATACAAGAGGACAAGGTCTACAGAGGTCCCGCCTCTCTGCTGGGCTCTGTTCACAGGCCTGAGGTCACTCCCAGGTGCTCTGCTACTGCTCCGTTCTGGCGAGACATGTGCCAACTACCCTGGGGTCAACTCCACGGAGGGTGCACCTCCGCCCCCATCGCCACCCTCTGTCGGGCGAGAAGCTGAAGCCCATTGGACAGAGACCTACAGCCCGTATCTCAGGCTGCTCCTGAGTCTATACTAATAGCACTTAGCTCTGGCCTCGAGAACCCTTCTGCCACTGAGTTGTGACTTCCCTCTCCTCTGCTCTGGCTGTTACTGGCAAGACCCCCCCAGGCGGGGCCTCCCCGCCTCCCATTCCCATTCTCCTTTCTGAGCTCGGGTCTCAGGTAACTGACACGTGACCATCTGGAACCAACACCTGCTTTTCTGAGAAGGAATTCCCCTCAAGGACGATCCAGTCACAGCAACTAAATCCTCATTTATTTGTGCAAACATTTCCTAATATTTATAGCATACACTTTTCTTGCAATACCACACACATATACACATGCAATACACATGACATGTACAAATCCCCCCTACATATATGCATGTTTTATTATACACTTTTCCCCATGGTAGAGATAACATGTGGCTGACAGAGGTTTGAAGCCACTTATTCTGCAAGCCCATCCTGGAAGCTGACTGGTGGCAGAGAGGAATATGAGCTGTCAGAAAGCCCAAAGCAATTTCAGAGTAAGCTGGCAGGGGGTGGAGGGGGTGGGCGCGATCCAAGGAACAGGAGGGCCTTGCTCAGAACCGTTTCCAGCTCCTAGGAAAGAAAGAGGCACTTACAACTTCCTCAGCCTGAAACTTGAGGCTAAAATTCCCTACGATGATTAAGCCCAGGAGACCAGATGATCTACAGACTTGCTTACGTTCAAAGAGTCTCTGTGCAGTGCCTTCAACTTATTAAAGAACATTAACTTTTCTTTTCAAAGGCTTTGTCTAATTCACAGAGAACCTGGGTTGACATTCCCAAGAAGACTCGATAGGCTTCTCAGTCCGACTGAGCCTGTAGGATCACACAGGCTAACAGCTGAGGATGTGATGAAAATACAGGCAGCCCTCAACTTGGGAACCTACCAGGCGATACAGCAAGTGACCTTGGACAAGTCACTTAGCTCAGCTCCAAGCTTCAGTTTCCTCAGTGGTACCACAGGAACAACAGAAGAGTCCAGTCATACCCTGGCCTCTGTCATCACTGAAATTTCCTCCTACTGGAGCCCGCAATGACTAACAATAAAACCTATTGCTTTATTGTTAGGAAAAGGGGTTCATCCTCAGGACAATATGGAAGAGGGAGGTAGGAGGATGCACCCTCCCAAGGCGCCCATCTTAGAGAAGAAGCCCCAGGGATGAGTAGGCGGTGGTGCTGTCAGAGGAGAAGGGAGAAGGCTGAGTCCCCGGGGGCCACATCGAGGAAGAAAAGGAAAGCCGGGGAGTCTACGGGCTTATCTGTGGCAAGGCCCGAGGAATTCCCTGAGCTTGAGGGCCATCTTCACCCCATCAGAGCGCACTGCAGTTGACCGGACGGTGGTGATTTCTCCTCCACCAGCCTCCCACCCCATACCCGCTGGAACCCAGTTCCTCCTTCATACCAGCTGAGGTTCAGGGGGACTCGGGCCTCAAAAGGATGGCCTTCTTCCAGGCTTCATGGGCTGCCCTAAAAGCTAAAGCGTTATTTTTTATGCTGTTTCCATGGGAATCCTCACTCTCAATAACCAACTTATAAAGGACCTTTTGTAAGAAAAACAACCCACTTTCCAGTCCGGGGCCACCCGAGCCCACGGAGCTATAGCGAAGTACACACCTTCCCATACCAAGCAGAAGCTGGTGGTAATGAAATGACAGGGGAGGGGAAAACCAGGGTCAAAAATAACACAGACGTTCCAAAGCAACACGCCAGAGAGCAAAGACGACAGGAACTGGGCTTGGTCCGGTACCAGTCTGAATCCCCGACACTAAGTAGGCACACATTGAACTTTGGGTAAGTCATTTAGCTCTAGCCTTCAGTTTCCTCATCATTAATATGGGGCAGTTAAAATGGTGTCATAGGATTTAAACAGAAATTAAATTTAATGAAAAAATGCACATGAAAAAGCTTGGTACTTCGAAGGGAACCAGCACATATGACCCTCTATTATGTGCTAGGAATAGCACATAACCCGGAAACAACCTTGGAAAGTGACGATGATGATCGGGGGGGCGGGGTGGTAACGGTAACGGCTGTTGCCGTTTGGTTTACTCTGTCTTACGACTACCACATGCCAGACACATCATCTCATTTAGTTCTTACAACCACTTGGGAGACAGATATCATGTCCCCTCCATTACAAATAAGGAACCTGGGATCCCAGTGAAGCCAGGACTGCAACTCAGGTCTGTCTGACCAAAAAGGCAAAAATCGATGAATACAGACCCCTTCATTCACTTAGTGAATAAAGATGCCTTCATTCATTCTTCATATATTTACTGACCATCTTCTGTGTGTCAGGCTTCTGTGGAAGGCACTTGAAATAGAGCAGGGAAGAAGACAGACACTGTCCCTACTCCCATGTAGCCTGTGGTCCAACAGGGAGAAAAAGACAATTAAGCAAGCAATTACTATGATAGCAGGTGGTTAGTCAGGGCTCTCCAGAGAAACAGAATCGACAGGAGATATGTATGATATTACAGAGACACAGAGAGAGACGAAGGGAGGGATATTTATTTCAAGAAGCTGGCTCACAATTAGGGGAGCAGGCAAGTCTGAAATTCACAGGGCAGCCTAGCAGGCTGGAAACTCACAGAGGGTTTTCTGTGTTGCTGTCTGAGGTATAACCGCTTCTTCCTCCAGAAACCTCAGTCTTTGCTCTCATGGCCATCAACTGATGAGATCAGACCCACCCCACATTATAGAGGGCAATCTGCTTCTACCTAAAGTCAGATGATTATAAATGTTAACCTATCTACAAATTCCTTCACAGCATTATCTAGACTAGTGTTTGACCAAACACTAGTCTGGGAGGGGGTGGTATATGGAGTGTTAAGGAAACACAGAGAAGAAACCTGAGGATTTAGGAAATGTTGAAAGATTTAAGAAATACGCAGGAATCAGAAGCTCAAAATGTTCCTCAGAAACTATGGAAATTTACTTATCAAAGACTTAACTCCTCATACAAACGCACCTGGGACGGACTCCCTAGTTAAAGGAGCCCCAGTGAATCCTTCTGAGAACCAAATAATTCCTTAGTCCATCAGTCTGCTTCCTAATATGATATGAGGGGGTATCCTTACACCGTATTTTCATAAAGTGAGTCATGGTAGTGTACACCAAAGGAGCTTAAAGGCTGGAAGCAGAGCATCTGAACAGTAATAAGACCAAAAAGAAGGGGGTGCATGTGCATCTAGCTATTACCAGGTGCCCCCAATTCCTGAGAATGCTAGGGGTCAACAGAATCTCCCTCCTTCCCATCCACTAAGGACAAATGGCCATGTCCCACTTAAATCTTCCAACCTCATCCTCACTTGAGGACCAGAACTCCGGGACCTACAGCTGAGGAGACCACAGCGTGGGGAGGGAAAGAGGAAAAAAGGACTGCGTTTTGTTATTCGGTCACCCTAAGGTCATCTGTTTGGTGAAACCGCAGAGGAGTCTAACTTTTTAACAAGCAGCTCTCAGTGGGAATCACTCTCTCTCTCTCATTAGCAGGCAGGAAGGGTTCTCCGCTGTGGGTGGCAGTGAACTCCAAGCCCCCGAAGGCCTGCGGGTGGAGAGGCAGGAGATAACTCTTCCTCGTCAGGCAGAGGAACACATGGCCCCTGATCCAGTCTCCCCAGGGGCCACAGCTGCCCCAGCCCCGCCTCCACCCCACCCCCCCCAGGGAAGGCAGGTGCCAAGCTGCTCTCTCCTCCACGTGGATGGCTGGAAGGAGAGCCAGATCGGGACCCCTGTCAGTTCTACTCAACTTAGCAGACCTTCCATAAACATCTGTTGAATGGACGAATGTATCTAGACCGTACGACAGGAGCACCATAACCTCTTTAAATACAGATGGAGCAGATGTCTGGAAATGCTTTTCCAGTTGGAAGTGAGGATTCACAGAAAGCCTTTCACATACTCTATGGGTCGTGCTACCTGTTTATAAAGACCTAGGATCAAGGGAAGGCCGCCTAAATCGTAGAGAAGCAACAGAATCTGCAGCCCTGGCCTCCCTGGAATGTAGCTCTGATTCGAGCAGGTCAGCCTTAACCTGTGTGTCAGACTCCTCGTCTGTGGGAATTGTGGGTGAACTCGTAACCATCACCCCTTACCCTGAGAGGCAGCAGTCCTTAACGGCCTCTCCCCACTTTGAACAAAGTTCCCCCTCCTTCCCGACTGCCTTCCCTCCTCCCTCCATTTAGTCAGACCCTCCCTCCCTTCAGGAGCTGCCTCCACACCACCTCCTCTGAGAGGTCCTCCCGGAGCCCCCAGTGAGAGCCTGCACTCTCTCCCACTTGCCATGACAGTGACCAGGTGCCACCGGCATGACGCCCACCCCTCTAGTTAACTATAGCTTAGCCCCAGGGCACTAACATCCTGGGATCCCCTATAGTCTGTGAGCTTCCTGCAGACAAGCACTTCCTCAAGGTGCGCATCGTATCAGGAGCTCAATAACTAAATATGCAGACAGGCATTCAGGGTGGTGCGATCCAGTAACAGATTGCCAAGTCCAAGCTCATTTTTAGTAAAGAATTTTTCTTACACAATAATACTACAAAAATGTTTAAAACACTCTCCCACCATACAAACAAAATCAACTAATGTTTTTCCCTGTTCTCCCCCAGACCTTGTCCATAAGCACAGGTAAGATTTATATAGTTATATTCAAAATATAAACACAATGTTAGCCTCCAATATCTTTCCCCTTAACACTGCCTCTCTAAACATGTTTTCACTTGGGACTGAAAGCCTGTATTTTGTCCTGAGAGTCTCCTCATGGGGTTTCTAGAACAACCAACCCAGCAGATGTCGAGCTGTGCAATTCCATTCTTTCGTAACAGAACATTTTTTTCCCATAGGCAACTTCTCTTCCCCAGGTGTTAAAGCAGATTTTCTTTTCTCGTTTTCCAGAACATCAAAGGTCTATTTTCTCATGAAAGCACTCAACTGAATATGTAGTAAAACAGACTGGCCTCCCCCAGAAGCCTCGCCCATGCAGGATCCTCCCTGGTGACCGGACTCCTAGGACAGATTTGGGAACCACCCTGTGAATACCCAACTCCTGGACTCCAGAATCCTGCCCAACGCTTCTCAGATCTCTGCCCACTCCTGGCAGCCTGGCCCCTTTCCCCTGGGCTCTCTGCAATACAAGCGTGTGATTCCTCCCTCTCTCCTCTCCCTCACGAGCGAGCCCAGCCAGGCCCAACCCCGTCCCTGATGTCTGCCCGGGGCTGTCCCCAGCGCCTCCCCACAACCACTCCCCTACCCAGGATTTGCCGCCACCACACACCCCGGGGACTCTGCCTGAGCTCTCATTTATCTGCCTATTTACATCAAAAGGAACAATACGCTCCCATCAAACGAGGAAGAGGCTGGCTTGCTGTCATCTCAGGGCTTTTTATAAAATAAAGGGTCAACAGGACTGCGCGTCATCTGGCTTCTCCAAACACAACACACAGAACCCCAGGAAAATGTGACAAGCTAAACAGATGCTCCCCGAATGCTCCCAGTACATAAAAAAAAAACACCTCTGACTCTGTCCCAAGGCAGGAAAACAGCATTAGGGAAGACGCGCCCTACCAAAGCAACAGTTTCTGTGTCATTGAATGAGAAGTATGTTTTCGTGTCCGAATTCCTTGCCCAGAAAAATGAGCGTGACTTTCAACCTCCTTATGGACCGGGGAGATGCAGATTCAAACCACAATGAGCCACCACAAAACTGGCAACAGTTACAAAGTCTGATAATAACAACTGTGGGTGAGAATCCGGAGCAATGGAAACGCCTACCTATCTACTCCCAGCCACACAAATAACGCGAGAAGGGGATCTTTAAACACGGCTTCTAGCAAACTTCAGTCGTCCGGACCCCGTGACTTGGCAATCCCACTTCTGGGTGCACATTCTTATGAACTCTCCCATATGTACACCAGGAGGGATACACGAGGATATGCACAGCAACACTGTCTGAGCAGACAAATCGGGAACTCCAACGTCCACTGAACGGAGAAAAGACAAACTGTGGTCTCAGCGCACAGCAGCTAAAAGGCATCGATGGGGCAGCCCATGCGGACAGCAAGCTAAACGCCACAAAGTGTTCTTCAAGGGTGGAAAGAAGCAAACCTCATGTGGTGGGTGGGTCCACGCTTCAAACTAGGGAGACACACACAGGCCTGTGAAGGGGGCTGGGAACAACATTCCACTTCTCAGCCACGTGGTGACTATGTAGGTTACTGTTCTGTTGGTGTTCATCCCTGACTCGTGCACGGCACGTGTTTTTGTACCTATGCAATATTCTACACGTGGGGGAAAAATAAACTCGACTCAAGACCTCTCCCCTCCGTACCACCGTTTTTCTTCTCTGGGACCTCTCGTCCCCTCTAAAGGAATCTACGTGTTAAGGGCTCCCAGCACTGACTACCACCCTTTTCCCTTGAGCCAAGTCAAAATTCTATCAAGGAGACACAAAACCAAAAGGGAAATGAATCTATTCAGACTGCAAAGCAAAATCTACTCTAGAAAAAATCTCTGCACTCACAGCACATGCTAACTGGGGTTGTACCAGCACAGACAGTGCTTCTGGGATGTTTCTCCAAAGAAGGAAGCTCCCAGTCCTGGGTACTCTGCACTGCCATGCCTCTTCCAGAAAAGAAACAGAGCTTCCTGAGACTTCCTAGGACCCAAGAGGTCGGAGACAGAGCTCACAGGCAGCACGCAGAGCCTCCCTCTGGAGCATTAGCAGTGGAATGGGTTCCTTCAACAAGAAACACGGCTCATCCTCTTAACACGGACAAATTCCTAGTCCTTTCCTGCTCAATTCACCCTTCAATCTAGCGAAATTTTCTCTGTATCACTACTGTCCCCTCCATTCCAAGAAGTCCCCAAAGTTACTGGTGACCAGATGTTGTCCTGCCCCTGAGCCAACTGCCCCTTCCTCCACCACAGCGCCACCCCCTACCCTCCACCCATCTGGTTCAGCTGATTCACACACCACCTTGGTCAAGTCACCTCCTCGGACTCTCAAGAATCCATCCCTACGCTGCCATCCCTGCTTCCACCCGAGCCAAGTGATCCAGGGTTCGGTCTCTAGTCTTCCCTCTCCAGCTTCACTCTCCTACCATGTCACAGTCCTAGCTCCTGAAATGCTAACACTGTTCAAGGAAGCTGACCCCACGTATTAAGTAGATAAAGTCTTTCTCGCAGCAAAGTCAAAGCTGTATCGTAAACCACCCCGCCTCTACCTGCATCTTCTCTCCTCATCTGAGCACACTGCCTTCTGAATCAAGTCACCTGATATAATAATATAAACAAAACAGTAATAATAACGCCTACCTACCGCATGTTTACAGTGCACCTAGCAACGTGCTGGTCAATATAAGAGTACACAAAAAAGACAGAGACACAGTCGCCCATGTGCCTAACCACAAAAAGGGATTTGGTGAACTGAAAAAAGCAGGCTGCAAAATTATACGTATAAAAGGATCTCTTATTTGTAAATCATAATATGTATTTTTAGTACACACAGAAAACACATGGAAGAATATATTCCAATTCATTAACTGTAGTAGTGGAGGACAGGCAGCCCTATATAGGTACCTTTACTTTGGATGCGATGAATTCTCTAACGTTTAATTTTTTATTATGAGCATGCATTATTTACGTAATAGGGAGTTTTTAAAAATAAATTTTAAAAGAAAGAAAGCCAGACAAAATTCCAACTCTCAGGAAGCTTCCATTTTGACTGCGGAAGCAGAAGTTGACACACAGAATGAGAGTGAACAAGACAGCATAAAAAATCCAGTTACCGGCTCCTTCCAGGAGAAGGACAGGATATCACAAGATGCCAGCCGCCCAACTCGCGCAGTGGACGCCAAAGGAATTAGAAGCAGAGATCAGCTGGCCGCAAGTTTGCAGAAGGGTGTGCAGGCAGAGAGGGAGTTGCTACGGCGATGGGCGGAGAAGGGAACAGAGGGATGGCGTGAAAAGGGGGCCAAGCCAGGAGTGACAACCTCCCTGGACTCTCTCAGGTCTTAGTTTCCCAGTTTCCAAAGCCGTATGGAATAATCTGCCCTCCCTATAAGTGGATCATTTTGAGTGCACAGAAGCGAAATATAATCTCAACCAAGCCAAAAGGAAGAGCCCAAAGACACCTTCTGAAAAAAATGTACTCTAAAATAATTTTAGAATGCCTCTAAGAGATGCAAAGAGAGTTTACAGAGTTCCCCATACCCTTCACCCAGCTGCTTCTAATGTTAGTATCTTACATGAACCATAATACATTTATCATACTAAGAAATTAACATTAATTTCACACTATTAACCACAGACTTTTTTTAGACTTCACTTGTTTTTCCACTAATGTCCTTTTTCTCTTCCAGGATCCAATCTAGGATACCACACTGCATTTAATCTAACTTGCTTTTAAACAAGCGAACATTTTATGATTATTTATTCTCTCTTGCTAAGAAAATGTGCTGGCACTCAGGGCAAAGACGTCGTCCTTCTCCTCACCATCAAAGAAAGCAATCTTTGACAGATCTGCCAGCCTCCAAAGGGAACAGAATTTGATCCACAGCGAGATAAAAACCCAGACAATGACCAAACCTCTTTAACCCTCCATAAGCAGCCACAACCCTGGCCTCTCTCCACGGCGGCAACTAACTGGTATTTAAAAGTAATTTATGTTAATTGCAATCGGGCATATATGAACATTACAAAGCAAGTTGGCTTCAAACAAAAAGGCTCAAGAGAGGAGCCTAACAAAAAATTAATTTTGTAAAAGACCTATTTTTTATTCCAACTTGTTTTTAAATATATGTTCTGAGTCACATCCCATTAACCAACTCAATTTATTAATAATCTCAGGGCAACCAACTACCTCGGATCATGCAAGGGTGAAATCTTGCATAAAAGAGAATATGAAATCTCTACACATAAACATTAAGCAGGTAGTCAGCTGTGATGACCAGAGAGGATTATTTTTTTTAATTTTTTTTTTTTAACCAGAATTTGTGGTACGGCAGAAAGAGGAAGGTACCTGAACCAGTAACTCACACTCTGCGAAGAAAAATTTTCTCCTTGAGCGTGAGACTATAAAAAAACGACTGGTTCAACAAAGTTCTCTGGAATTCCCTCCCCGTAACAGAAGTCTGTGACGGGAGAAGGCCCCATATTCTCAAAGACCCTTCTTTTAGCTGAGGAAATGACGGTGCTGTTTTGGCATTTTAAAGCAAGAACAAATACTTCAGCTATAAAATCCACTTTGTAGATTGAATCAGCAAGACAGCTGTTTATACAGAAACCCTTTCCTCTCTCCCTCCAAGCCCCTCAGTGATTCCTATCAGTAATAAAACACTGGCTAGAACAAAGAAAAACAGAGTTTGAAAAGGAGAAAAAGGCACCAAGAACACACCCCACCATCTTAATACCAACCCAGCCCCCTGCTCCGAATGATGCTTCTCCACCTATCCTGCTTGGAGTAGGAAAAAAAAAAATGTCCCCAAAGCAGACCAGCTTTTTGTGGCAGAGCCAGAAACTGGGTTGTTATTTGTGTAAAATGCTCCATGGGTGTGACACGCTGCATCTTTGATATGCCCTAGGCTTTGAAGTTTGCTCTCTTTTCAGCCACAGGGAACCTGCATGACTCTCCAGCACTCTTCCCTCTCCCCCGCCTCCCCCCATGAGCCACCACACTAAGCACGCATGGCAGCAGGACCACCGGATTGATTCCTGAGTGACAGAGGCTCGCAGAGAGAAGGAGAGACAGAAAGGCACGCGAGCATGCATCATGGGAAACGAAATCCCAAGAAGCCTGTTGGTCCTGGAGGGTGAACACTCTCCCACACCCCAATTCCTTCCTGCTGACCCTTCAAGGCCCAAGTCCAACGTCCTTCCTCTGTGAAGCCTTCCCAACGCTCCCGCTGCTCCCCCCTCGCAGGTCCCGTACCACCTTCAGCATTCTTCACCTGCTGACTTAGCACCTACACCTGTTGACGACCTGCCTTCCCAAACAGACTGCAACTCAAGGGCCAACTGGCCCCTTCCTCATCTCTGTAACCCCAGCACCATGCCCTGCACCCGGCCCAGAGCAGGGGATCAACAAATGTTTGTTCAATGAATGAACACAACTCAGCTACCCCCAGAAACCACATTACTAAATGCTAATTACCACCCGCTGCATGAATAATGAATGAAGAAATGAACTAACAACTGTCTCCTTGTTAGCCAAGTTGCCAAGTCCTTCAGGAGCACAAAGAAGGGATCAACTGACTTGTGGCCATCGTCGGATGGCTCAAAGACGAGACGGCCCGTCTTGAAGGGGTGTGCGAGAGGCAGGGAAGGAGGGCCACGCCCGTCCTGCAGCTGGCAGTACACTGAGATTTTTACCAATCCAGCTCACTTCCCCAGGGCAACAAGTCCCCTGGAGCTGGTCTTTGTGTGGCAAACTCAAGGATGCCAGCAGGAGAGCCCAGCTGTCCGAGGACAGACTCAACTGCGCCTTTGCCCACAACCCACCCCAACAGGGCCACGCCTCAGCTCACTCATCTGCCACGGCCCCCTGCACCTGCCAGTACTTAAAACTCAAAGCCAGATGCCCAAGCAGCACCCAACTGGAGGGCTGTACCGGAGCAAACAACCAGGCAAGATTTACGAGAAAGGAGGCAGCGATCTCTTCCCCCCTCACTGGAATAAAAAGGTCATATTCATTCGATCTGGTGCCGGTTAGAGCTGGATGCCCCCAAGTCTAGGATTCATTCTATCCATCAAAAAAGAAACAAGTCTGTCTCCCGCATTTGTTATTTGTAGACTTCTGAACGATGGCCATTCTGACTGATGTGAGGTGGTACCTCATTGTAGTTTTGATGTGCATTTCTCCAATAATTAGCGATGTTGAACATCTTTTCATGTGCCTATTGGCCACCTGCATGTCTTCTTTGAAAAAATGTCTATTTAGGTCTTCTGCCCATTTTTCAACTGGGTTGTATGAGCTGTTTGTATATTTTGGAAATTAAGCCCCTGTCCGTTGCATCATTTGCAAATATTTTCTCCCGTTCCGTAGGTTGTCTTTTCGTTTTGTTTATGGCTTCCTTCACTGTGCCAAAGCTTGTAAGTTTGATTAGGTCCCATTTGTTCACTTTTGTTTTTATTTCTATTGCCTTGGGAGACTGACCTAAGAAAACATTGGTACGATTTATACTGGAGAGGGTGTGGAGAAAAGGGAATCCTCCAACTTGTTGGTGGGAATACAACTTGGTGCAGCTGTTATGGAAAACAGTATGGAGGTTCCTCAAAAAACTAAAAACAGAGTTATTATATGATCCAGCAATCCCACTCCTGGGCATATATCCAGAGAAAACTTTAATTCAAAAAGATACATGCACACCGCTATGTTCACAGCAGCACTATTCACAATAGCCAAGACATGGAAACCACCTAAATGTCCATCAACAGATGACTGGATAAAGAAGATGTGGTACATATGTACAATGGAATGCTACTCAGCCATAAAAAAGAACAAGATAATGCCATTTGCAGCTACATGGATGGACCTAGAGATTATCATACTAAGTGAAGTAAGTCAGACAGAGAAAGACAAATATGTGATATCACTTATATGTGGAATCTAAAATATGACACAAATGAACCTATCTATGAAGGAGAAACAGACTCACATAGAGAACAGACCTGTGGCTGCCAAGGAGAGGGGTGGGGGAAGGGTAGACTGGGAGTTCGGGGTTAGTAGGTGCAAACTGTTACATATGGAACAGATGGACAACAAGGTCCTACTGTATAGCCCAGGGAACTATATTCAATGTCCTGGAATAAACCATAATGGGAAAGA
Source organism: Stenella coeruleoalba (assembly GCF_951394435.1). NCBI lineage: Eukaryota > Metazoa > Chordata > Mammalia > Artiodactyla > Delphinidae > Stenella > Stenella coeruleoalba. The sequence continues at coordinate 30,118,386 of NC_137165.1, read as the reverse complement.
ATATAAATAAGAATGTATATATACATATAAGTGAGGCGCTTTGCTGTACAGCAGAAATTAACACAACATCGTAAATCAACTCTACTTCAACTAAAAAAAGAAAAAAAGAAAAGAAACAAGTCTGCCTCAGGAAGCCTTCATTAGGGTCATCTGTAGGGCCCGTCTACCCCCTATCCCCCACCACTGGGGAGAGGTAGAATCAGAGATGTACAAACACACTTGAGAGAGACAAAAGAACTTTTTCCAGTTTCTCTGAATAATCCTTAGAGAAAGTGAACACGCATCAACTATGCATCTACATCTAATATCCTATATTCCTTAAAAAAAAAAAGAAGCACTGATTATATATTCAGAGGATGTGCTATACATCCAGGAAAAAATTATGATCAGATACTTGAGCCTTTACTAATTGTGCAAATAATCACGTCATGGCAAGGTACCACCGAGCACTGTCCCTGTTTGGCGGGGGGGGGGAGGTGGGCTCTCACTGCCCAGGAGCTCACAGCAGGCCTCAGCCCACCAACACCCCCTCTCCCCTACGCAGGCCAGGAGCTTCCCAGAGCTCCACACATACCCCTCAGTGGTTCCGTACTCCAAGCTGGAAGCAGGACATGTCGTGTGAAGGTCCTTCCAATGGTCAGGGCCCTGGGTCTCCCTCTCCCCAGCCTGACCTGCCACCCCAGGCTCTGGAGCAAACACCACTCCTGATTCACCCAGAGCACCACTGATTCACCTCTGAAAACCACAGGAGCTCAATACTGCCGACCAAGTAGATGGACTTTTTTTTATTAACCTTGGCCCAAGCAGTAAATTGTTCAAGTGTCCTCAGTTTTGCAATCGAGGCCCTCTACCAAGAAAATAAAATCTTACATTATGGTTCAAAAGATTAGCTCTTTACTTAAAAGGCTCTGATTCTGGAACCTTTGGTACTGGGAATGGACTCTCTCCTTGACCTAGCTCGTTCCGTAAGCAAATGGATTTTCTTAAAGTGGGGTACACCTACAATAAGGGGTACACCTACAATAAGGGTCCTTTCTCAGAGCAGAGCATGCATCTCCTTCACCTCCCTAAAATCTTAAGCTCCTAAAGGCAATTGACAGAAAGACTGTAGAAACCCTTCCATCATTCCTGGCCCCAAATGCTCCCAAGGGCAACGTGGAGCCGCCTCCCCACATGGCCTACCTCGAGGACCTGGTTACAGTCCCAGACAGGGGGGAACCCCAGCAGCTGGAGATGCCAGGGGGGTTCTTACACCAGTACTGGCTCAGCACTGACTCACCATCTCTCCAAATACCCCCGCCCCCCCCCCCACTCCCCTGGAGTCACCAGGCCTAAGGCACGGGGGCGGGGGGGCAGTTAACTCTCACTGCCACCTTTCCATACTCACTCGGCTTCTGCTCTTGTCCAGGCCCTGTTCTCTTAGCTAAGTGGTCTCCCTCAAACCCCACAACGCTGCTGAGAATTTTCTTTCTAAAAGATGAATTTGGTCCTGCCGTTGCTTACAAAGCCTGCATGACTCCAGACTGGCTTCGGGTAGAGGCCATATCAAGGCATATCTTGGCTTCAAACGCAGAATCTTTCCTGTTCTTGCCACCAAACCACCTGTCCAGCCTCTTCTCCCACCCAAACCCTGACCCCGCCCTCCAGCCCCCTTCCCCCGAGACCGCTGCCCCACTGCTCTGTCCTGTACTCAGGGTACACCCGAGGACCTTCCCAGCCCCCAACCCAGTCCCCACAAATGCACCTCCTCCAGGGATCCATCCCCTCCTGTGTCCTCCTGCCTCTGCCTCCATCACAGCATTCTCCCAACCCCGCTGAGGATGGGGCCATTTTGTGTTTCGCTTGCATCCCTGTATCCCCATCTCCGGCACAGTGCTCAGCCTACGGCAGGGGGCAGGGGGAGGGGTTGGGGGAGTGGCCTCAGTCTGTGAATTTACCAACCCTCTCTTGCTTGTCCCGGTTCTTAGGAGAGGGTGCTAGTGAGGCTGGGGTCCTGAGTCCCAACCCCTCGGGCAACCTTGCCCTACACTTGGACCTGACTGCTGGCCACAAGGGGGGCGAGGCCAGAGTGCACAGACAGCTCGGCACGACCCAGTCCCAGCGCAGGGAGAACAATTCCGGCGTGTGCCCTGCTGATGACGGGTCAGGTGTGTCATCTCTGCACATAAGAAAAAGCAGGGAGTCAATCCATCTTCCAGCATCCTAGAACGGTCCTAAGCGGCATGTTTAGGTGTTATTTCAATAAGCCTTATTAAGACCCAATTTTCTTGGGTCTTCTTTCCGATTCTGCAGCATTAAAAGCCTGGCTGCTTAATCACATTAGGAGCACCTGTATATATTATGTGCAATAAATCAACTTTAATTTACCACCACACAAGGCTATTCATCTTCTCCGGGTTATTTATTGCTCAGTATTATCGGTGCTGAACTGTATCCTCTCCGCTGTAAGAAAGAACAGTTGGGGTAAGAAAAGGCAAAGCTGTATTCCGGAACGCTCCAGGACCCTGATCACACATGTACACGGCAAAAAGGCAAGGAAAAGAAACATATAAGCGAATCTTGGCAACCTGCTCCTTGCTATTTTCCCTAAACACTCCCCAAACATTTTGATGTTTTCTTTTGCACACGTGCACACACACACACACCAGTTACCCACTGAAACAGGCCCACAGCTCTTGCCAGCAAAGTCAGAACCAGGCGTGGGGCGCTGGTTTGGCCAGAAACAGGGACACGCTGCAGGCCAGAGCCGACGACCCTCCTGTCACCTCACTGCCGCCGGTGCTGGCCCAGCCCTCGGACGACGCAGGCCCGACCCGACAGATCCAGGGTCAGAGATGGGCAGCCTGCAGCCATCCACACCCGCCTCGCCCACGCAGTGCCCAAATCAGGCAACCTGGAGTAGGCAGGACTGTGGCCACATAATCCCAGCTGAAGACGGACACTGTGATGACACTGGGGACCCTCGTTCCTTGAGAATCTGAAAAACGCTGCCGTTAAGGAGTCGCAAGGCTCTGTGCAGACCCACACCCTCACCCCGCCCCCGCGTCAGCACCACCTGGGGCCTTCAACTGAGGCCTCGATTTCAACACATCCAGGGAAGGGCCCAAGTGATTTTTCTGCACAGTGAAGTGTAAGAACCACGAACGGTCATAGAGCCTCAGGAGTAAGGCTGGCCATCCGTTCCAGAATAACACACTGGAATAATTTAGGTAAGAGTAGGTCCCTTCCTCCCTGCCTGGTTCTAGGCTCAGCCCTTTACTTCCATTAATTCCTCACAACCACCCCAAAGAAGGCACTGTGCTCTCACCACATTTCACAGATGAGAAAATTGAGGCACAGAGAGATTAAATAACTTGCCCAGAGTCCCATCTTCATACCTGGCCAGGTAGTCTGGTCCCAGCACCTATGCTCTCAACCACTAGGCTATACTGCCTCTCCCAGCCCTGATCCCCACACCCGCTCCAACTGGACAAGCGTCTTTTGTTCTAAATGAGAGGGAGGCCAAAGACACTGAGACGTCACGGGCCTCACACACAGCCCGTAAAGCTGTCTGGCTCCCCCAAGTTCAATATCTAAAGCTGGGCTTCCCTTGGCGGCACAGTGATTAAGAATCCACCTGCAGGGGCTTCCCTGGTGGCGCCGTGGTTGAGAGTCCACCTGCCGATGCAGAGGACACTGGTTCGTGCCCCGGTCCGGGTGGATCCCACATGCCGTGGAGCAATTAAGCCCGTGTGCCACAACTACTGAGCCTGCGCTCTAGAGCCCACGAGCCACAACTACTGAGCCCGCATGCCACAACTACTGAAGCCCACGCGCCTAGAGCACGTGCTCCGCAACAAGAGAAGCCACCGCAATGAGAAGCCTGCGCACCACAATGAAGAGTAGCCCCCGCTCGCCACAACTAGAGAAAGCCCGCGTGCAGCATCAAAGACCCAACGCAGCCAAAAATAAATAAATTTTAAAAATATATATATCTAAAGCTACTGCTTGGCGACTTGCTGGCAACACCAAGGTCTCGTCTCTGAGCTTCCCACGGATCAGAGGAAGCAACCTTCTCCCCCACTCACTTACCGGAAGCTGGAAACGTCACGGTGCCTGGTGCCGGTGGGCTCCCTTCCTCCGGCACGGCAGCCGGGCCGCTGGCAACTAAGCTGACATCACTGTTTCGTGGCCCTCCTTCTTCTCACCAAGGGAACGGTGATGGAGTCTATGTTACACAACTGGCTTGTTTGTAAGTGCGGCAGCAACGTTCAACTTCCATTTGATAATCTGCCTTTAATCAGGGCCTAGTAAGATCCCTGGCCAGCCAATCTCACCAGACACCCTCTAAAGGGCTCATCTTACAGACGACAGAGAAGAATAAAAGGGGAGAAGAGAGAACAGTGGAGTCCTAGCAAGAGAACCTTTTTTTTTTTTTAATGAATTCATTTCAAGTAAAAGTCCATTTTGTGCACGCAGTGGGGCCCGCTCCGGAGTGATGAATGTGTGTGTGCAGAGGATGAGAAGGCAGACCAAACTCACAAGCTTGTAACCAAACTCCTGGAGGCCCGAAACACGGGACTGCCGGGAGCCCGAGTCCAAAGTCCCTCTGCAAAAAAGGCCTCCGTGAAGAGCTCCACAGAGAGGCTGGCCTGGGGGAGCATCCCTCTCTCTGCCTTGTCACTTGACCGCAGAGAGGACTACCCGGGTCATGGCCTGGCCCAGGTGACATGCCTGAGTGCCTTCCTGCTCTTGAATTCCATGAATATTTCATGGTGCAGGTTCAAACTCAAAGACCCTCAGAACGCAGACAAACCTTTCCCGTTCTTCCTGCACAGAAGCCACCTGCGGGGCTAGATCGGTGATTCTCAACCAAAGGTGACTGTGTCCGCAGCAGACATCTGACAGTGTCTGGAGACACGGTTAGGTGTCACGGCTGGGGAAGGGGTGCCACTGGCGTCTAGTGGGTAGAGGACAGGGATGGTGTTAAGCATCTCACAGTGCAGCCCACCACACCCCAAGAACTGTCCAGCCCAAGGTATCAACAGCGCCGAGGCTGAGGACCCTGGGCCAGAGCACTGAAGGTAATCACACGTCCACACTCAGTACAACCCTCCGCAGCCCGCACTCCTTCTATCACCGCTCTCGCCCGTCACCTCACTAAATCAGGCGAGAATCAGAAACCGAACCGGAGCAATCGATAATCCGGGCGCTGAGGACCACCCTCAGCTCGCGGTTGAGGGGCTGCACGGTTAGAACATCCCTCAGTGTCTGGCAGAAGCTGCTCTCAGACAGGGGTCAGAGGAAAGGCGGGGGGACCCAGGAGAAGCTGGGCCGCCAACCATCTCGATTGACTGGGAAGTTACCCCTAACTGAGCAGATCCCACGCGTGTAAGGACGGGGGTGGATTCTGCAGAAAAGAGAGGGGGGCACGACGAACCTTCCAGGGCCTGGAAGCCCAGGCAGCACACTGCAGCCCCTCCGTCCAAATGAGCAAAAGTAACCGACTGGTATAAGGTCTGATACCTGCAAAACCTCTGGCCTCTCCCAACGGCAACAGCCTGGCTGAAGAGTCGGCACTGTGTAAGCACCTACTGAATGCCAGGCACTGTGCCAGCTGCTCTAGAGAAGGTGTTTCAGTCCCCACAACCGCCAGGCAAAGTCTATTAGTCTCACTTTACATATGACACACATGGGGCTCAGAGAGGTCTGTAACTTGGCCAAGTCACACAGCCAGGATTCAACGCCAGAACTGTCTCTAAGAGAGGCCCTATCTACCAAACCACAAAGCCTGTCTTCTGCCAAACATGCCTCTGGAAGAGGGATGGAGAAATAAAGCAGGAAGAAGCCCCAAATCCGCCCTGGGCCTGCTCGCCCACACTCAGCCCTACTGTTGTTTGCAGAAGGGGATAGTCTGACCACGTCCGTCTGGTCTATAGCGTCCCGCAAGGAAGCTGGCCCAGCACGATCCTCTCACGCCGGGCTCTGTCCTGGATGCTCTGACCCTGGGACTGATTTCACCCACAACCTGCTGAAACCTATATCCTGCCCCCTGCGGGCAGGGCCTGTGATGGAACCCATTTGATTGCATGTAATTAACAAAAGAACCCGGGCTGGCCACCCGTGCAACCGTGAGGGTTTAATGGGGCAGGGAGAGAGCTCTCTGATGCCCTAGTTAGGAGAAGAAAGACCTAAAGTCCTAGAAGAACCTCAAGCCTCTTACCTGTGCTGAAGCCCCAGCCCCCACCTGCGTTTGGACACCCAACACAAAGCAGAACACCAAACACGAACCAACAAGCGCAGAACAGAAGCATGGGACCAACCGGGTCAGGGGAGAGTCAACACCCGAGACCCTGGGACTGAGGAACTGGAGCTCCTCCCTCTGAAAACCGTCCCTAATGCTCCCCGTCCTCGCCACGCCACTTCCCCAGGGCTGGCCGCGAAGGATTTATGGAAGAGGTGATCCACCAGCCAACCATACAGCACCCACACTCAGGTACGACAGGGCTTCCAAGCTCGGCAGCCCGTAAGATGCTTGGGGTAGCCCCCGTGGGGCTCAGTGTTCACCGAGGGAAGCAGTGTTGAGCTTCTTTCCTCTGCGCGGCACTGATTTCCCACATGAACACGGCAAGGAGGCATCCTCGAGCTCCTCGTGAGGCCCTTGCAAAGGGTCTTATTATGAAGGTTTAGAGAAGGAAGGGGGGGGGGAAGAAAGGAAAGAGAAGGAGGAAGGAAGGGAGGGAGGGAGAGAAGGATGGAAGGAAGGAAGGAAGGAAGGGAGGGAGGGAAGGAATGGAAGGAAGGAAAGGAAGGAAGGAAGGGAAGGAAGGAAAGAAAAGGAAGGAAGGAAGGAAGGAAAGGAAGGAAGGGAAGGAAGGAAGGAAGGAAGGGAAGGAAGGGAGGAGGGAAGGAAGGGAAGGAAGGAAGGAAGGAAGGGAAGGAAGGGAGGAGGGAAGGAAGGAAAGGAAGGAAGGGAAGGAAGGAAGGAGGGAAGGAAAGGAAGGAAGGAAGGAAAGGAAGGAAGGAAGGGAAGGAAGGAAAGGAAAGGAAGGAAGGGAAGGAAGGGAGGAGGGAAGGAAGGAAAGGAAGGAAAGGAAGGAAGGAAGGGAAGGAAGGAAGGAGGGAAGGAAAGGAAGGAAGGAAAGGAAGGAAGGAAAGGAAGGAAGGGAAGGAAGGAAGGAAGGAAGGGAGGAGGGAAGGAAGGAAGGGAAGGAAGGAAGGGAAGGAAGGAAGGAGAGAAGGGAAGGAAGGAAGGGAAGGAAGGAAGGGAAGGAAGGGAGGAGGGAAGGAAGGAAGGAAGGAAGGAAGGGAAGGAAGGAAGGGAAGGAAGGAAGGGAAGGAAGGAAGGAAGGAAGGAAGGAAGGGAAGGAAGGGAGGAGGGAAGGAAGGAAAGGAAGGAAAGGAAGGAAGGAAGGAAGGAAAGGAAGGAAGGAAAGAAGGAAGGAAAGAAGGAAGGAAGGGAAGGAGGGAAGGAAGGAAGGAAGGAAGGAAGGGAAGGAAGGGAGGAGGGAAGGAAGGAAAGGAAGGAAAGGAAGGAAGGAAGGGAAGGAGGGAAGGAAGGAAGGAAGGAAGGAAGGAAGGGAAGGAAGGAAGGGAAGGAAGGAAGGAAGGAAGGAAGGAAGGGGCTTTTTGAGACTACTTATTTGCAGAATACTCTCAAGAGACCATGGATGTGCAGCGAATGGGGCTGCTTTTCTTTTTAATTCCCAATGCATGAGAAATGTTACTCCAAAACTCTCTGCAGTCTCTCCAGGCTGGCCCCCCTCTTGGCCTCTGCTGTGTCGCCGAGCATCGCGTCCTACCCTGCAGGACCCTGCACTTCCTAGCAAGCCTCATCCCACCGCGGCTTTTTTATGAGTGGTACCTGTGTCTCTTCCCAACGCTGCCTGCTCTCTACCAGAACACATCTTCCTAATTCTGTTTGTTCACTCTAAAGGCAAGGGGTGGGGTTTACTGGGAGGTCATTTTGCCTTAGGAAAGGAAGAAATTAAGTTGAGGCCCTCAGTGGGCTGGGGAATCTGCTCTCCATCAGACAAGCGACCTTGGGAAAGGTCAGTGGCAGCCCCTGGTTTATGGAACCCGGACACCAAGGCACGGTCACCTCTGAGAAGCACAAGTAGCAACAGTGGCACGCCAAACTCTTTTGTGGGGTGCCTCTTAAACCCTCCAGAAATCCGTCCAATTCCTTGCAGAATAGTGAAAAACAAAAGTGCTCTCAGCAGGAGGGGGAAGCCAGGAGGCGATTATGAACAATTAGTAAATCAATGATTCTCAGAGACACTGATTTAGGCCGGCAGTTCTTATTAGTGACCGTCGAGGAAAATGCAAGGACACACTGCTTCAAGGAGAGGGAGGAAAAATCGCCACAGGCCACCTTCAGCTCTCCCCTCAAACACTTAAAATCTGTGCTCAGTCTTTATTTTTTTATTATTTTTTAAATTCATCCGTATTGGAGTATAGTTGATTTACAATGCTGTGCTCGTTTCAGGTGTGCAGCAGTGAATCCGTTATGCCTATGCATATAGCCACTCTTTTTTAGATTCTTTTCCCATATAGGTCATTACAGAGTATTGAGCAGAGCTCCCCGCGCCATACGATAGGTCCTCATTAGTTATCTATTTTACATAGAGGTGTGTGTGTATGTCAATCCCAATCTCCCAATTTATCCCTCCCCCCATCCTCCTTGGTAACCGTAAATTTTCTACACCTGTGACTCTATAGATTCCACATACAAGAGCTATCATCTGATATTTGTCTTTGCCTGACTTACTTCACTCAGGACGACAATCTCTAGGTCCATCCATGTCGCTGCAAATGACATTATTTCGTTCTTTTTTATGGTGCTCAGCCTTTACGGGAAGAATTATTTGTAAGTTATTTCCTTAAATGCCAAAAAGCAAGTAAAACTACAGCCACCCGTTCTGTTGGTCCCCATGAAATGACTCTCCCCAAATCCTGGCAACGGAACAAGGAGTTAGGTATCAGTCAAAAGAAAGAGAGAAAGAAAGAAAAAGAAGAGCAGATGGAACGGGGGAGGGGAAGAGGGAGGGAAGAAGAGAGAGAGAAAGCTACCCGGCTGATGAGAACAGCAGGGCCCTTTCCTTGCCCTCACCAGGAGAGCGGGGGTAGAAAACCCATTGGGTCTCCACTCCCACTGCGTCCATGGAGAATGCAAAGGTATCGATGCCTGGGACAAAAAGTATCCTTCAGTATTTTTTTTTTAATATAACCCCTCATCCTTCAAAACACCTGTTCAGGAAATCATATTGGCATGACAGAAAGTGCTAGAGCCTTACTAACTGATAGGCAATCAGGAAAGAAGACATTTCTAAAAATATAATGATGCTTGCTGGGAAAACAGGATTCTGTTTGCGCAGAAATCCTCAGGAATACCTCTTCGGGGAGAAGTTCCTGTAACTGTTTTTAAACATTCAGTTCTATACCACAGAATTCAAAACAGCTACTAAAAACACAGCAGCTTCCCAGGCGCAGATACGGGCCTTCCACAAGCGATTTTATTTGAAGGTTGCTAACAGCACACAGCTATGCGTACTCTCCTCTGGGCCTCTCCTCCGCTGAAGTGTCGTGCCGTCCCCTCCCATTTATCGCGTGTGTGTGGCTTTTTTTCTGATTTGCAAGCACCCAGAGAAACGCCGAGGAATGGCGGGTCAATGTGAAAATGTAAAAATGCTGACTAGCCTCCTAAACAGAGCCCCATCTATGCCATTGCAAACTTCTGTAATGGTTCATCTGTTTGGTTTCTGCCGCTTTGTTTATCTAGTTACTCCAAGCAGTTAGAAGAAGACAGCAAAAGAAAACAAAAACAAAGGCTTTCTTCCCAGGAGGGGAGAAAACGGGTATCCTTGAACCCAAAGAACTCCCCTCCCCTGCCTACGCTCGCCTCCCTGAAAGTTAGCTGCCCCCAACCTTGAAAACAGAGTATGTTCCAGCCGCTCCTGGCTCAACAATCAAGTTGAGGAAGCCTTATCTTAAAAGGCCAGTCCCAGCTGAGGGATGCAAATCATCTTTTAAAAGTTGGAAAGAAGAAACTTCTGAGAAACCGAAGCTACTCTGTGCACCGAAACCTTCCATCCCTTCCTCCTATGAGGCTCCTAGAAAGGGGAGGGGTTAAGGGCAAAAACAGATCCAAAACCTGATCCCTGCTCAGCTCAGAGCCTCAATAAATTGTTACCAACTCGCCTCCCCAAATTCTCCACCTCTCTGCTCCCATTCCCACCAAGCAGCTGCCTCCCCCAGTGGGGGCGGGAGATAGCACCCTTAAGCCCTCCCCCCATGCTTCTCATCTCTATGGTGACCAGAAACACTCTTCACTCCGATAAACAGGAATCCCAAACTTAAAAACTTTCTTCTTCCCAATAACTGTCTCTGACCATATTTTAATTAAATGATTTCTTTAAAAATTGGGGTCAGGAGACTTTCCCTGACGGTCCAGTGGTTAAGACTCCGCGCTTCCACTGCAGGGGGCACGGGTTTGACCACTGGTCGGGGAACTAAGATCCCACGTGCCGCGGCCACAAAAAAAAATTGGGGTCAGAGCGTTTTATGTGTGATTGCAGTCAAACCACACCACCCCATCTCCTCCTTCAACCAGCCTTACCCCCCAGTCACTTAAAAACATGTGTATTTTCTGGATTTCAAAGCCAGCTGTGGCTGCACAGCTGTAGGCAACAAACTTGTCAAGAGAAAAAACACTTATACACACCTCTAAAATGCATACCTAGAGCACACAGGTTTATTTTTTGTTTGGAGTGAGAGACATGAGTGCGAGTTCTGGTCCAGTGGCTGAACTGCAAACACCATGGCGGGAGGGCTGGGGACAAGCACAGGCCTGGGCCTTAAGGACGCCTGAAACCAGGGCCACCTGGGAACCTCACAGCCAGGCGTCGCCAGGACAACCCCTCGGGGGTGGAGGGCCGGAGGGGCCTTCATTAAAGAGAAACAAGTCCACAAGGATGAAAAGAAACCAATACCCCGACACTGCTCAACTCTGCAGGCCCCTTTTTAGAACGAAAAAGGAAAATAAACCTCGGGCAGCGCTGATCCAGCGCATCAGAGCAATGGGCTTCCCCACTGAGAGCCGCCCTGAACACACTTGAAATCGCCTAAAGTTGCCTATTTTTGTTGGCCTCACGCCCCTTTAAGAGTGTTTGCAAATACAGAGCGATAGATATTTCCTAACCGAAGGCTCTCCTGAGAAGGAACAGAGCCCCACTGGGCACACTGTGAACACCCCCCGAGTCCCCACCACCGACCTGCCACGTCAGCTGGGAGCCCCCAGGCTCCGGGAACGCACTCCTCCCCCCCACCAAAGACCACGCTTCTGGGGCGGCCACGTGTGTCCTCCACCCTTTCACGTGCTCCACCAACTCTGATGACTCTGGAGCCAAATGTTCTCTTCCCATTCGCTGCCTTTCCAGGGTCTGGATGGAGTTTTTTTGTCACTGTTGTGTGTTGTCGTTTCGAGACTTTTTTGGTTTGGGGGATTTCGAAGAAGACCCTTCTCTGCTAGCCCTTCTTTATTTTGTATCTAAATACATGTTCACATGCTCTTTAAGTGGCTTAAGGCTTGGCATCCATCTCAAACACATCTACAATGGATCAGGAAGCAAAATCTGTTTCTGATTATCACAGACAAATCAAGTTCCCCCTGAGCTGGAGAAAAAGATAGGAGCTCTGGTAAGGGTCCGGGACGCAAAATGACTCCCGGGTCCTCCTGCCAACAGAGGAAGCATTTCAGCCCCAGGGGCTGACATTACTGCCTGATGCCTCTGCTTATAAACTTCCCAGCCACCCACTCGAGAGTTTACGGGTGGGGACTCCACAGCTAGTGTTCTCTAGAAATCCTGGCGAGTTTGAAAGGGCAAGAAGGGGAGTAGGGAGAGGCCCAGGAGCCCCCTCTCCCCCGCAAAAAGGCAAGCCCCTAGCAGAGAACACAGCTGCGGGAAGATGAAAAACATTTTATTGTTTAAAGAGCAACAGAGGGTTGCCGGACATGGGCAATTTAAAATTAAATACTACTCCAGGCACAGCCGTTCGCAGTTAAAGGTGAGCCGTTCTTTCGAAAGCAGAATCATCCCTGCCAGAAGGGCGGCCTTCCACTCAGGTACCCAGATGTCTCCTCAATTATTAAAGCTTTAATAGGTGGCCACCCAACTGCCCTGGACGGCAAGCCTCTTCTACGACATATTTTCTTAGGAAAAAAAAAAAAGTTTTGCCCTCCTGCTCCGTGCACAGAGCATAAACTAAACGCTTTAGGGAAGGTGAGTAGTATCTTGTCACTGAGGTAAAGGACTCAATTATAAAAGCTTCCGAAGGATTCTCAAGGCACATCTACCTACTGTGACAGCGACTTAACGCAAAATCAAAAGACAGGCTAAAACATTTCCCCCACACACCCCTTCCTACCCGCCTCCCACCTTTGCAGGACACAGAGGGGAGAGAGGAAGCGGGGAAGGGGGCGCCCTGAGACCTGGACACTCCTCTGACATGAAGCAGCATCCTTTCCTCCTGAAAGACGAGCTGGCCACACACGTGCCGCTTGATCACATCGGCAAGAATCACGGCTTGGAAGCCCGCACTACTTTTAGGATGGGATTCACTCTGCAGCCGGGGTGGGTGGCGGGGAGGCAGGCATTCTCCAGGCCTCTGCCTTGTCTCAGTGCAAAATGAACACCCCGCAGGATGGCCCCTCGGAGGAGCGGCAAGGCTTGCAAAGAGAAACTTCCAGACTCCTGCTATCTGGGAATCCTTGGGAAACACGGGGCTGGCCTCCAGGCTGCTTTCCAGCCTCTCGAAGCCCTTTGTGAGTGTTTCCGTCTAAGCGCTCCCTCTGACCGCAAGACCAAACACACCTTGTCTGAAACGAACCCCAGTGACCCCAAGGAAAGACACGAGACCCCAAGGTCAAGGAAGGGACACCAACGCAGCCTGCAACCGAGCCTCATCTCCCGGCTTTGATCTCAGAGGAAATAAAGCCAGGGTAGTCAGAGCAGGGAAAAACTGCCAATGCTGATGTCCCATCAGCCACTTCAACCTGCTTCCACGGCACATCTGAACGGAAGACACATTCCAGATTGTGTTTTATCCCCACCAGGATCCTCCACCTCCGTCCCGGGCATCCTCTGTCTGCTCCCAGCCCTGATTCCTCCCCGGGTTACCCCACGGAGCAGGTCCGCTTCACTCCAGAAGGTCCTTTTTACACAAAAGGCCTCGCTGAGGCAGAACGGCTCCCCTTTGATTTGCTCACCTCTCACATGTAAAGATGGCTCGAGGCCTCTGCTGAGCACGGCCGCACTCGGGGCAAGGCTGACACGCGGTCTGTTGGGAAGCAAGGCTTTTTAAAGCGTTCTCTGGAAGGCGTGATCCTAGCTTGGGTCCTGCTGGAAGGGAGAGCTAAATGGAATGGGCTGGAACAGAATCAGCCCAGGAGAACCCAGCCGGAGACGGAGCAGCAACGCCGGTTCGCTGGGAGGCACTGGGAGAGGGAACCAGAGGCAAAGATACACTCCCTGAAACACCCTATGTGTTTCTGTAGCATTTATGAACATCGTCCTCCAATAATGCATGCTGTGGTAAGTTGTTGAATGGATATGTTCCCTGTCAGATGCAGACGCGGGGACTGTACTCCACTCCCCAGCTTTGGTCTGGCTCCGGGTCAGAGCTCCAGTCACTTGCTGTGCGGTGAGCCAGTCAGTCTTTCACCCCATCCGCCTCTGCGTGGTGAACTCCAGACCGGAAGGAACAATTTGCCCTGCCCCGCAAAAGCCAAGCTGCCTAAGTGCTCCCACACTTCCTTCGACTTGGAGGATCTCTCCTCTCGAGATGCAGCTCCCGGAGGCCTCCTCTGATAGGCCTGCCCTGCCCTCTCCTCCTCTGTGCCCCTCCTGTGCCTGGTCCAGACGAGCACGGCCACCGTCCCCACCCTAGCACCCTGCCTGGTTTATACACCTGCCTCCCTCCAGCCTGGGAGCTGGGAGGGCAGGGCCAGTGCCTGAGTCGGAGTCTCTACAGGGCCCGAGAGCACCCTAAGAGACTGTGTGTGTCCAGTACATGGCCTGGGCTGTGCTCATTTGCATAGACCCCCTTTTGCCCCTCCCACAAGATGCTTTCTGCCACACTCCCGCTTTCCATCCTCCCTTCAAGGGCATAACAGTAATAGTATACCAACACCTCCTAAGGCTTTTCCACCTACAACACCTCATCAGGCCGCCCCCGAGAAGGAAGTCAGGCGGCAGCGGGTGGGAGCCTGCTGGCCACAAGATGCCGCGGCCACCGCTCCCCGGGGCAGGTGGCCGAAGAGGGCTGGACCCGCCCCCACTTCAGACATTCCTCCTGCACACACCAGGCATGAGAAACAGGTGCTGGTGCCTGTTTTTCACCAAGAGGGTAGGACTGCGGGAGAGGAAGCAATCAAAAGACAGACCCTTTGTCTGCCCAACACACTTAACATTCTGAAATCGCTAATGGCCTTTGACCAGCCCTGCCTCAGTCGAGCAAGGCCTCTGAATTTCAGAGAGTACCAGACGTGGGCTTCCAAAAACTAACGTGAGTCTCCACATCACTTGGCGATCGGCCCTCCTTTTCTCCCTCTTCCCTCCTGCTGCAGCTGAGACGTCACACGCGGGGAGGATGCAGTCCCCACACCCGTGAAGCTGTCTGGTGCCTGGGAACACAGATGGGCCCACCCCACAGCTTCCTATGCCCTGCAGGGTACACAAGGCAGCCGGGGCCCACAGCCTGGGCGGTGGCGGATCCCAGCCCGGTATGTCGTCATCTAAGCTCCGGACCAGGCATCTCAGGCAGACGTCGCCTCCTTGACCGCAAATCGCCCTCCGCGGGAGGCTCTGTCCAAATCAGAACGTCAATGTCAACCTGTGCGGCGCGGGTGTCTTCTGGAGGTGGCCACACCTTGGCGAATGTCTCAGGCACCTTCAGTCGGACCTCTGCAGAGCTGTTCACAGCAAAAGCAGCTCCCACTTACCAAAGTGCCAACCACGCCCCGGACCCATGCTGAGTGAGCTCTTTATGAACACCCTCAGGCAATCCTAGCAACAACCCCGTAAGGGAAATACTAGTCTTCCCTGACCCCACTTTACAGATGGGGAAATTGAGGGCCAGCAAACTTAAGTGAACTTCCCAAAGTCCCACAACCTAGGAAATTATTAGGCCAGAAAGAAAGCTCTAAGGCTGCCCGCCTCCTAAGCCTATTCTCTCAAACCCTAAGCTCAGCTGGCTGCCACCACATACTCCCCCATCTTTCCTCAGTCTACAGATGAGGCAACGGAGGCACAGGGCTGCAAGGCAACTAGCCCAAGGTCAAGTTCAGCTACTCAGCACCGAGATAAGAACGAGAAGCCAGGCCTCTCCCGCTGCGCCTGGAACATTCACATCCATGGTCGGCGGCCCTCCCTCCTGCCCCCTCCACACCGGCAAAAGGAAAACCAACCCAAATCCACAGGCCAAAGAAGAAAGGCCCCCAATGTGATCCAACCTGAAGCGAGCTGTCTAGGGCTCCTCTCCCCCTAACTGGACAGTGGAGCTTGCTGGCTCTCTCTGTCCTTGTCCTTTCTGCCACCCTCCCCAAAAAGACTGAGTAAGCACTGGTAAGGCTTGGGAGCAAGAACCTAGAGCCTCAGCACAAAACGAAGCATCTGCCTGCGACCTGGCACTGACAGGGGCACTCGCCTCAGAGGAATTCGAGCATCACCCAATTTGGAAACTAAGGAAATGAGTCGTGCCTCTTTTAGGACCTTCCCTTACAGAGAAGGAAACTGAGGCATAGAGCAGTGGCGGCAAACCGGTCACGGCCCCACGATGCTGGGGACAGGGAGAGGGCAGACAGAGGCAGAACTTCCTCCGGACCCAGACGCCCAGCTCTCGTCACGTTCCTCCCTGAAGGCCCAGGAGAATCTGTTGCATTTCTTTAAGAGACAGGCCCTCATCCCTTTCTCTCTCTCTCTCTCTCTTTATTCCCTTGGCTTTTAAACCCAGACATTTTCACCAAAAGCAGGCACGTGCAAAAAGAAGCCACCTTTGTCACGACGTGAAGCTCCCTCATCAAGCCACTGAGGTCTAAACTGCCTCCTAATTAACATTAACCCTGCAAATCAGAGTCACGCTCAGAAAACCTTGGCTGAAGAGACACAGGGTGGGAGAGGAGTCTCCAATTTTCTTCTTACTTCATCTGGAAAATTAAGAGCACCGCTGATTTGAACAAGAAATCATCAAGGAAAGCAATCACAACTCTACACGGCCCGTAGCGCGATGGACTTGGATGTATAACCTGCCACTCTCGTGCCCTGAAATTAAAATGACTGTGGCACGAATAGCGGTGATGGCCTGGGTTTGTCCCTCCTCCTTCATGCTTAGCAAACATAAAAACCCCAACGGAAGAGTCTGGAGGAGATCAGGCTAGAGATCTTCCTTAGCTGTCACAATAAACCAGCAGAAAACTGGTCGAAGGCTCCACACCTCAGTCCACCAGATGCAGGCGTCCCCCAAGGCTCTTTACCTACAGGATAATGGCGGGTGCAGTGAACACAGAGCGCTGGAGGGGGAGGGGTGTCTGGAGACCCTCCACTCCAGACCCAACATTTATTTGCTGTTTCTGCATTAATTACAATAAACTGCTTCATAGCCTAGCAATCACTTAATGGAGCAGCAAATATGGCTTTTTCCCTATAATTAGTCAATGTAATCTACTACTAGTTCCCTCCTCCAGGCCACCCCTTTCCATCCTCTACATGCTAACACTCACACACACACCCCATTCCCCCAGCCCAGGATCCACTTAAAATCATAATCTTGCTCTCCATCTCCAGCAACACCTGGCCGGTGGATTCCTCCTGACAGATATGAAGTGCGGGGGATGAGTTTGGAAATGAGCAAAGAGATGAGGACAGGCAAACTGCAGATGCCCTAAGATGCGGGGGGCTCTCCCATCCCCCGCAGAAGATTTGAGGGTCAGGGACCCAGCAGGCGATAGCTGGGACCCGTGGGCATTTCCTGGAGCACTGCCAAACGGACTCCCACTCACATGACCGAACTCACGGGCTTGTGGATCAAAACCTAATATTTCAAGTCCCCCAAGTAAAAGTTCTGTGAATAGATCACACCCCCCATCCCAAGGTTCTCCCTCCCTCCCAACTGTCCTCATTCACAGCTGGGAGCCCGTCTTTCCCTGAAGTTATTCCTTCCTTCTAAGCATCCCCCAAACCTCTTCAACCACCCAGCCAGTGCTTCTAGGGACCACCGAGGGTCAAAGGAACAAGCCCACCTTCAAAGACTTGCTGATACCATCTAAGGTTCCTGGCAAAATAAAAGTACTGCCTTACGCTGGAAAATCTGGGTAGATTGAGGCTACCAACACCCCTTTCTTAAGATCTGCTTCTCTCCACTCAGCGCGCTAAGGACTTATCAGCTGACTTTTAGTCTCATCTCCAATAAGAACAGAACACTCTGCATCTCCCTCAGTTTCAAGATACAAAAGAAAACAAAAAAATGCCCTGGTCACGGGGAAGAAATTAACATGTTCTGAGTGTCAACCATACACCAGGTGCCTTATCTACATTTCAGACCCACAACTCTATCATCCAGTTTTTTAGGTGCAGAATTGAAGCTCAGAAAAGTGTGGACGCCTTTCTAAGGTCACAGCGTTAGTGCAGCGAGATTCAGACTAGGTCCCTGTGAGCCCAAAGGCCGTGCTCCTATCAAGGCACAAGCCTCGTGTGTTACAGCACACGCGCTTGTCCGGATCCAAATCCCATGCAATTCCACTCAAGTCGTATGTATTCATATACGAACACAATCCACGTGTGTGTGTATATATGCTCTTTTGTAGTTCTCGAATATTACATTTTAAAAAATAGTAAGGCAGAAGACTGCTGTCCTTAAAACAGTTCTCCAACTACCAAGGCAGTCATTTTGCCAAACCTGCCATAGGACATCACCTTCCCTGACAACACGGTAACTCACATATCACAGCGCTGTGCGCCAGACACCGTCCTTAACACTTTAAATGTTAAGTCACGTAATCCTCACAACAAACCCACGAACACTATCTCCATTTTACAGATGACAAAACTAAGGCACAGAATATTTAGAGAACTTGCGCAGGGTCACATAGCTGCTAAGTGGCAGAGCAAGGATTCAAACTCAGCCTAGTTCCAGAACCCATGCTCTTAAACAATAAGCCATACCACCTCAATAGAGAGGAATAAAATCAACAAAGTCAATGAGTCAGTGCAGGGTGGGGGATGGAGTGAGATCAGGCCTACCTTTGGAGCTTTCTCCCCCGTATTTTCAGCCCCAAACCTGTATGACCCCAACTCATTCCCAAGCTGGTCTCACGACTTCTCTAACATGAATAATTGTTCTATTCAAACTCTCCTTGTCAGTACCTAAGACAAGAGCCCAGAGGGCCTGAGGAGCCGGTCTCTAGGCAGCTTTTAAAGCCCCTGCACAGGGGGAGATGTTGGAGGATGTTTGAGTTCAAACCCCCAGAGCACTTCTCGACACTTGGGGGGGTTGTCTAGAGAGCCCTGAAAAATGGTCACTTCCCATAAGCACAATCAGTCCTTCTCCGGGGATGCCCGGGGGGTCTGATCATTCTCACTCCATCATCTCCTACAGCTTGGGGAAGAACTCAGGTGACTGTTTCCACGGTACCTTCCGCTTAATCCACTGGGGTCACGCTGAAGAGGGGCAGCGAGGAGAACCAACGCTGTGAATGCACAGGCTTTGAGCAAACAGGATGATGTGGCGATAAAGGCAATCACAACATGCTAACGTGGCAGCGAGCCAAACACGAGCTGCCCAGGCAGGACTTGTGCTCAAAAGCACTTTAATAGAATTCTTTCAGCAAGTGCAGAAAAATTCATAATGAGGTTCCCCCTCCCCACTGTGCCAGTCGGGTTCTACAGTTGTGCGGATCCAGTGAAAAATCACTTTTAACGAGAATATGGGACACGTACGGACGTTAACCTGAACATCGTGTACTGCAGGGAAAAACAATGATCAAATCAGTGGATCTTTATTTTCAAAGCGATTTAAGTAAGGCATTCTGCCATAATCAGCTTTACTACCCCTATTAGCCCAGGAAAACAAGTTCTGAACCTGGCTCCCTAGTGAAAAACGCAAAATGTGTATAATTAAAATTATACTTGTGAAATTCAAACGCACTTTAATTTCCTAAGGGTCCCCTAATCAAGTCAGAAGTTCTTACTAAAACCAATTATCTGCTTTGAAAACAGAAGAGGAAACAGATACATGCAGCAGTCTTGTGGAGATTCACAGCCCAATCCCTTCCTAGGTTCAGGCATCCTAATTTGACCCTTTTTCCCAGGTAAAAGAGACAATGAACCTACTGGCTGGCTTTTATTAAGTGTCACGTGTGCAAGTTTAAGCATTTTTGTTTGCCTTTAGGTACAAAAAGGACATATTCGAGAGATATTCCAGAGGGAACTGAGTTGAAAGGAGAAAACCAAAAACAGGCAGGTGCCAATAAACGCACACTGCGCGTCCACCCACCACCCACTCAGGTCCCAGGTCGACTCTTTTCTTAAAAATCTCACAGCAGATTTTTTTTTTTTTTTTTTTTTTTGCGGTACGCGGGCCCCTCACTGTTGTGGCCTCTCCCGCTGCGGAGCACAGGCTCCGGACGCGCAGGCTCAGCGGCCACGGCTCACGGGCCCAGCCGCTCCGCGGCATGTGGGATCTTCCCGGACCGGGGCACGAACCCGCGTCCCCTGCATCGGCAGGCGGACTCTCTACCGCTGCGCCACCAGGGAAGCCCCTCACAGCAGATTTTCAAACACTTGCCCATTACTCTTTAGAAGGTTCATGTCAACACCAGGATGAGGAATCAGACAGACATTCCAGCCTCATTTCTGGAAGTGCCTGACAACCGGGCCAGGTACACCCTCCCAAGGTCCTATCCAGTAAGGCAGCAAGACTCAGGCTCCCCACCTCCTTACCAGGTAATCTACCTGAAATGTTGCAGCTTTTCTTGAGTAACTGGAAATTCTTGCACAAGAGCAACATGGAAATACTCTCTAAGGCACTAAAATATTTAAGAAGCAGTTGTTACAATGTTCCATCTATACCATCAATATGAAATGTTATCAGGCTAGGGCTTTAAAAAAAAAAAAAGCCATTGGCCAACAGGCCTTCTCTTCCCGCCTCCCTGGAATCCATCTCAGAGATGAGGATATTGGCCCTGGTGCTCCAAGGCGGCCTCACCAGCCACCCACCCAGGCCCCAGCAGATGCTCAGAAGGTAAACAAAATGCCTCCCGGTTGAACACTTGACTTTTCAGTAAGTGGGAATACAGCCCTTGCCACACGTGGCCTCTCGAGGGTGGAGAACGCTGCAGCCGCCTGAGCGGGATTTGGTGTTACAACTTTCCCTGGAAGACAGGAAACTCGAGCGCGTCGTGCACACACACACACGTGTGCAGAAGGAGACACGCTCAGCGGAGGGCAAGTCCTGGGAACCGCTCCACCTCGCTGGACAGTTGCCCCCCTCCCACTGGAGCCGTCACCTCATTAATGTCACTCAGCATCACATTTTGCTACACTAGGTCTTTCTGCACTCTGTTCCTGCAGGCAGCCCGAAGCCGGCTGCCATTGTAAACTTCTGCTCCTTGGGAAACGAGCAAAAGCTTGAATTGGAGAAAAGAAAAAACAACTTTCCGAGGGCCTCTCTGCTCACGCTTTCCCCTCCTCCAGTTTCTTCTCTTTGGTGCTTTATTCAAAATTATTACACACACAAACCGTACTCTGAAAGTCACTTACAACAGGCCGGCTTTAAAAAGAAAAAAAAAGCTAGCGATTGCAGGGGCCTGTCTATTTGCAATTGCCCAAAGAGAATAATTCATTTCGGTGGAGGATACAGATGAAGCCCTGAATACATTCCCACACCGTTTTCTGCCCTTCAAAACAATAAAAATGTAAAAACCCAGACGAAAGAAGGCCCGGGGTGGCATGAACAGACTCTCTTGACCCCCAAGGAATTTATTCTCCTGGATCTTCTAAAGCACTCTGTCCCCGGAATGCATCATCAAGACCATTTTATTAGATTTTTCTAAACCCTTGAAATTGTCACATAATTGAAACAGAAACAGCAATTTAGAGCTCTGAATGGATTTCTTAAAAAGAAGACTCTGGGCCGGCCCAATATCCCCTCCTTGGCCGCTGTTGTCCCTAACCTAAATTTAAGGCCCTTGCGTACAAAACCCTATTTATCTTTTAAATCCTCCTCTGCCATAAAAGTTACACGTTCCCCTAATGCCTTAGATTTCAGGACATTTGGGTGAAACTCATCCCAGACAACAGGCTAAAAAAAGAACCCATTAGCATTAACTTGCCTGTCACAGCCAGTGACAAATAAATGAATGTGATGCTTTCAGATCAGTCATTGGTGGAACCACCCCCAGGCAGATAAAGACCAGGACTGGGAGACAGAGGCTCACAGGGACACCTCTCACACAGCGGTGTCTCGGCTGTCCCCCCGCTGCTCCCCAGGACTCCACTCTCAGAAGCAGCAAAAACACGCATCAGATGCAGAAAAGGAAATGCACTCCCAATGCCCACGGAGCACCCCCAAGATAAAGGATGCTCCCTTCGAGAGCCAGGACCCCAGGAGGAGACCGAGCCACTGACATAGAATTGCCTAAATCTCAACGTGCTGTTCTATCCATCACCCCTAGAAAGGGCCAACAGTACCAATCAACCCATGAGCTACTAGGTAAGGGCCTGTTACAGTCTGGGCAGTGCCGCCTCTGGGGACAGTAACAGATGCCTACCCTGGACCCTCTATGTGCAGATATCACCCTAGGCCCTTCATATGTGTTAACCTACTTAATTCCCTGAACAATTCTAGGAGGTAGGAAATATTAAAATCCTCATTTTACAGATGAAGAAACGCAGGCGCAAAACCATTAAGTGATTTGTCTAAAACTCCGTAGCTAGTAAGTGGCATTTAACTGTGCTAAACAGGTTCTTAAAAAATAGGCGATAGAAACTAATTTGAAACTTCCTGACCAGAGGAGAACAAACGCTACTCCTCAGCCTGAGCGTTTATAATATGCAGGCAAAGCGCAAGAACATAAAATCTACCCAGTCGTGTTGGATGCAGGGGGGCTGAGCGGTTAAGAGGGCAAAGGGACTTGGGATTCAGACAGACTTCAGACCAAAGGCCAACCCTGACCCTTACTAGTTCTGTGGCCCTAGGAAAGCTTCTCATTCCCCTCGGACTCAGTTTTCCCACCTGTCAAATGGAGAGAATACCAACTAATGCCAAGGACTGTTGTAAGGACTAAATTAAAGATTAAGCAGAGAGAGGCTCATACGGTTCCTTGAACATAAACTGAAACGCAATATGTGACCGTCATTACTCTGAGTTGAAGACTTTTCTTTTTGATTATGCAAATAAAATAAAGAAGTACCCTCCCTAAGAATAACTTCCCAGAGAGCTGGGAGCTTGATGCTATCTACCCTTGAAGGAGAGGGTGAAAAGGGGCACCTTGTTTTTTGGGGAGCCAAGTACTGTCCCAACTGGACCAACCATCCTCAGCTGCTACTACAATGTACTACGGGGGGCTCGGGCCCAAGACCCCGCCTTTTCACACCTCTCACACCGCACGGAAGGCAGAAGTCATGATTCCAAAACCTCACGTCCCGCACACTAGGCAGCCACTCACCCAAGGTGACCCCAAGCAGACATTACCTACGAAATCACAGGTCAGGATGCTCTGAGCCACAGAGCAGCCATTGGTGTCATACAATCTGTGATTTCCAAACCTCAGTGTCTACACGCGGTAAGGTCAGGATCACAAGTACAAAACTTTGGAATTCTGTCTATTTCACGGTCCCTTGTTAAGGAGGCAAAAAGGAGAGGAGGGGATAAGGCGGAAACAAGAGAATGATAGAGCTCTCTGTAGCTGCCACACACGCCACAGATCAGGGGTGGTATCTGCCCAGAACATCACTCCTAAGAAAGGGTCGAAAGAACGCAGGATGAATTTTGCTTAAGGCACAAGTCCAGGGCGGGGAGTTCCCCATGAAACGGCACAACCACAGTCCTATCAGGGACCAGCTTCTACATTGGTCCAAAAGAGCTCAGCACATTGTACGGAGCAGCTCCACGGTCCTGCACGCACACAACAGGCGCCCCAGCGCCTGCCCAGCAAAGCACAGCCACACCTGCTTGGCCTGGCATCCAAGGCCTTCCACGAGCTGGCCCAGCCGGCCAACGAGGCCCCATCCTAGAGCACCGGGCAGCACACACCCTCTTCCTGCAGCTGCAGGTCCTGACCTCCTGACCTTCTGGCCCCCAGTAGGAAGAACTGCATTCCTGCCATTCTTCCTTCCTACCTGTTTTTCAGAATCTGGGGCAAAAACTACCTCCCTCAAGGGGCTATCTTCACTCCTCCTCCGAAATGCTGTTCCGACCTCTCTTACCGTGCTTATTGAATCCTCTCCTGTAGCACGGGCAGCACCCCGTCCTTCCAACCTAGAGCTAAGACCCCTGAAGACAAGCGCTGTGTCTCCATTGTCATCCTGCATTCATTCTATCTAAATGGAGGTCACAGTGTGCAAAAGAGCACGACTAAAAGCTGAGGGTTATTTTTTAGTTAGTAAAATATGCTTGTGCCTTTACTGTCCAGTAGAGGCAATAAGGCACGAACCTAAGGAACTATAAAACCCAGAACAAAGCGCCTAACACAGAGGTTGGTGCCCGGTGCTGGGCAGAGACTGAGAAGTAATTACTGAACACTGAATGTGGCATCTGAATGTATTAAAGACATGGCCAGTGCCCACCCCCATCACTCTTACCCTGCTGAGGTTCTCACACCGGCCGGCGTGTTGTATACTTTGCTCACCGCTTCTTTGCCCCACCAGAGTGAAAGCCCCACGAGGGCAGGGCCTTTGTCTTATTCTCCACGCCATCCCCAGAACCATACACAAGTGTCTGGCACATGGCAGGCGCTCAGTAACGTTTGGTGAATAAACGAATGAATGAGTGAGTGCCCGGCACAATGCCTAATGGACGTATCAATACGGTTTTTGCTAATTTATTATTACTGGAAAGGCCATAACCAAAGAAAAGGTAAAGTGCTGTGAAAATCCAGAGAAAGAAGTATTACGTCCAAGAAAAAGGAGGGACAGCTTCGTGGAAAAGGTAACGACTAACTCGGGCTTTGAAAGAGGGGTCTGTTTTGTAGAGAGATGGAAGGGCAGTGCAGATGGGGACCCACAAAAGGGCAGCTCTTCAGAGAAGGCGGAACACTCAGGTTCTAAGCAGCAAAAGGTTAGATGAGTTGGGGAACAGGCTGGAAGAAGACCCCCATACAAACCTTGAAGGACCTTGCCGCCCAGGCTAAGTTTAAAGTTTGTTCCGTGGGCACTGGGAAGCCAAGGAGGGTTTCCTAAATCCCCCCGAAAGTGGGTGCACACACAGACAGTCAGCAAGTACAAACAATGAAAGGCGCTCTTAGTAAAGGAACACACCAGATCAAACAAGAGGGCAGAAATGAGGAGCCCCATCTCTGTTTCGTGTTCTCAGGGCTCTTGGCCGGAGAACGTTCGGGGTTTCAAAATACAAAATAGGACAAAAAGAATGGATGCAGTCTCAAGGGGCACCCAGGAGGGTCAGCTGATTCCTCAGAGCATTCCTCCTTCTCCTTCCCCGGAGGGGCACGGGGGTCTCACCTGTCCGCCAGAAACATCTGACATAGAACACACGCCCTCCAGCATCCGCGTGGACTGACCTTAACACTGAAACGAAAGCACATGAGGAGAGGCAAAAATCCAGGGAAAGGACATTTGTAGGAGAAGGTGCCCTCCCCCCTGAGCTGACACCTGCTGCTACCGGGAACGAAGGAAGCAGCCAGGCTCCCCGAAAAGAAGCTAAACCACTAATCCCCCGAGGCCCTCGCTGCTGCGGACGAGGGCTGCAGACACCCCACCACATCCCTGCTGGCGACAGAAACCCACCGGCAGGTCGGTTAACTGTGGCTGCCCAGATGACAGCTGCACATCACCCAGGATCTGCAAGACACTTGGAGGACCCGACCCACAGCAGCAGGGGAGGCCAGATGTCGAAAACTCACCCCTCGCCCTTGAGAAGCTGCCGAGAAACTGCTCCCCTGGAACAGGACATGGGTGCGTGAGACACCCAGGCTGCGCTGAACCCATCTGGAGAGCCTTCCAGGGGGCAGGAAAACCCGGCTTCTGGCTCAATCTTGCCACAACTTAGCCATGCGGCCTGTGACAATCGACATAACTCCTCTGAGTGTCAACTGCCTCCCCTGTGAAAAATGCAGGCTGGATTCCACACACTCATTTAACTAACAGTTACCAAATGCCAACCATCAGCAGACCCCTGGCGTCAGGGGGCTTACATTCCAATGAAGCATTTTCTTAGGGCATTTGCACCATCGTAATTTTTCTTATTCCACACAAATAAGTCTATAATAATAGTATCAGCGGACCTTTGCCGGGTGCTACTTGGTGCCAGGCTACCGGCAAAGACTTCTGCATTCCTCTTGAAAACAGCTCCAGGGACTTCCCTGGTGGTCCAGTGGCTAAGACTCTGCATTCCCAATGCAGGGGGCCCAGGGTTCGATCCCTGGTCAGGGAACTAGATCCCACATGCATGCCGCAACTAAGAAGCCCACGTGCCGCAACTAAACATGCTGCAACGATGATCCCGCGTGCCACAATGGAGACCCAGCACAGCCTAAATAAATAAATATTTTTGAAAAAAGAAAACAGCTCCATGTGGGGTGCTCCACGATCCCAGTTTTAAAGGGGAGGAAACTGAGGCTTGGCGGGCCCGAGGTGATTTGCCCAGGGTCACCCAGCTGTGACCAAAGGCAACTGGAGATAGGCTGAACAAATGACATCTCTCTTGATAAACAGATAAGGTTCTGGCCTCGAAAAATGAAGGAGGAAAATGGTAATCAGGGGAGTGGGGAATGCTTTATTATACATGAGGGTAATTAAGGCAGATGGTGAGTTGCGCCCAGACTCACTCTTGCCCCAAGATGCTAGGCTGTCTCTTGGTTTCTCCACACAAGAAAAAGAACCCAAAAGCTTGAGCAAAATTCTTCCAGGTAGCCAACACTCCTGCCCAAAAAGACCGACAAAAGGATATGACATGATTGATCTCAATCATCCCCATTTCTCCAACGGCTTCAAATTAAGTCATCTTTTTAGAGCAGCATGACCACTTTAATCTTTAAAGATAGAGGGGAGGGAAACTCTTACATATTTTACCAAATGAAGTCATCATCCGGAGAAATAGAAAGATACAGAACAGACCTATCTTCTTCTGATCAAAATGTACTTCACTAATTAACGGCCACTAGTCTCCAAAGAGCTTCCCCTCGACTAGTTAATAATGCCCATTATACTTCACTTGAGATGTGAACATTTCTATCGCAAAGAGGGAGAGATGAACTGCAGGATTCAAAACCCTTCCTTGGGTTGCTCGTTAAAATTCTCGTCAAAACAGATTTTTATTTATGTGATACATTAAAGAATATTATGACAGTCCTAATATGAAATCTGTTCTTCGCTGCCGTGGATTTTCTTTTGTATTCAGTTACAGTTTCTTTCCACCAGTCTTGTTTTAACACCTCCACGGAATATTTCTCTGGCAAGTGTTAGCACGGAGGGACGGCCAGAGAGCAGAGAAATGAATCTTAACTGAGAGACACGGTGACGCATCATTGACAAGCTCTACACCCAGTCCCCGAGGAGAGGCACAGCTCACCTTGCCACTGAGACCCTAACGCAAACGCACACAAGTTTTACTGGAGACAATAAATAAACAAGGCTTGAGTTAACGTTCTACTCTCCTGCCAGCTGGGTTTTGGCCTCCAACACTCCCTTCAGTCTGAAATCCCCCTGGTCGGACTCAAATTCTATCGGAAAATAACCGTTGACAAGGAAGACGCTCTCTCCACACCCTGCCCCAGTTCCCAACCACCACATCCCATCCTCAGCCCCAGAACCCTCTGAAAGATGGCTGAGGGCTCGATGTTGAGGGACACCAGTGTCACACAATGGTATGACATCACAGGGGTTGGGCGAATCACCCAACCATGGAACCTCGAGGTCCGGAGGTGCCGGCTGTGGTTCCGTTCCGCACAGCCTGGTGACTGCTCAGAGCGACTCCACCTGCGTACCCCTCGGGGCCCCCGCAGGACAAATGCCGGGAGAGGGCCCAGTTCTGGAGCCAGGTTACACCACTTCTCAACCCAGCTGTGCCTTGGTTTCCTCATCCAGAAAATGGAGGTAACACCAGCAGCCACCTCACAGGGCAGAGGTGAATACGAGTACATCGTGTCCCTACCACAGTGCCTGGCACACAAACTCAATTAACACTGTCATTATTACTAGACCTCTCACAGGAGTAGTGTGAGGGCCTCACAAAAATAACAAGAAAAACATTAGGTAACTAAACCAGAATGGAAAAGAATATATATGTACACACACGCACATGTACAACTGAATCACTTTGCTGTACGCCAGAAACTAACGCAGCCCTGTAAATCAACGGTACTTCAATAAAAGAAACTTAAAAGACTAAAACAGCAGATCCCACATGTTTTATCATACGCTAGCTCTTTTTTTAGGCACTTTACCTTTCTTCATTTATTTACTTCTCAGCAAAACTCAATGAGATAGGGAAACTGAGATTTGAGGAAGTTCAAGGATTTGCCCAAATTCACAGTTAACAAGTGGCACAGCTGGGATCCAAACACAGGCTGTTAAGCTTGAAAACAACAACAACGGTGATTAAACCAACAGTAATGATGCTGGTGAGGATGAGAATGCTAATTCTCAAGGCCCTGACCCTGTGCCAGGCTCTTTTACCCTTCACGACCCCCTTCTGAGGGCGTGACTGTCATCACTCCCATTTTACAGATAAGCAAACTGAGAGTAGATGATTTCTCAGTGTTGCAGGACCTGGGATTCAGATGGAGATAGTGGATAGGAAAGTTCCTTGTAAAGTAACGTGTGTCATAAAAGGTACTGTTATGAAATTCCTAGAATTCCATGGAAAGATGTCCTTCCCCAACTGGTGTAATGTTAGCTCACATCCAAAAGTCTGATGATTCACCTAAGCCAACCCAGACTCCGGGGTGGGGGGCACACTTTGACAAGTTTGAGAAATATTGCCTCGTTTTTAAGTTCAGTGCATCCGTGAAAAGCCAAATGCCCGAGTATATTAAAATAAAATATTGTCCTCCTGGTTTCAAAAAAAAATGGGGGGTTGGGGAGGAGCAGCAAGGGAGAGGAGAAAACAGGTCAAACCCATGGTTTGACCAAGTCAGGGATTTTTCCAGTTTCCCTCTAGGGTAATCTGATCCGAGTTCTCGGTGATCAAATGACTAACCTGGAAATTTGAAGATTCACATTTATGGAAGAAACAGCAATTCTTCCAAACTGAGGAAACACTGCTAATCCTGGAAGCCTTCTGAAATGTCAAGGATCACACACAGTTTGGAAAGCAACCTTTAAACACTTAATACGGTCCCAAAGTTTGTGCTCAGTACAGAAATAATCTAACCTCTTTGGTTCATTAATTCTTATTATTTGCTTAAGCTTTAGGGGGAAAAAATGCCTAAAGAAAATATTTCACTATTTTTGTTTAAGGATTTGTGTTTCCTTCGAAAGAGGGAAGGGGAAGGGAAGGGAAGGGAAGGGAAGGGAACGGAAGGGAAGGGAAGGGAAGGGAAGACATGGAAGAAAGAGGGGGGAGAGAGAGAGGGAAGGGAGGGGGGAAGAGAGGGAAAGAGGAAGGGAAGGAGGCAGGGAAGGAGGAAGGAAGGAAGGAGGGAATCACATGGCAGGCTCCAACCTGAAATTCTCAAAATACCGTCCACGACAGCCAACTATTTCTTCATTAGTGTACAGAACCATTCCTTCCTTTGCACGGCTCAAAGGTTCCACTTCTGGGAGACCATGCTTAAAGAAATAAACTGAATTTGCTAAAACCACAGCACTATCCCTTTATGACCTACAGTCAAACGCTTCACCTTTTCCCCTTTCCCTTGAAAGAGCGCCAAGACCACAAGATGCGGAAAAAGTATTTCTTCCGATATTACCCGGGGAAGAAAAAAGTATAATTAAAAAGTGCAAATTTAGTGTGGAAGCCATAGGCCCTTTAAATTTCACCTTAAGCTTTATGCAGCTGTGATTTTGTGGCCACACCTGGCAAGCTCAGTGAAAATTATGTTAACTACACACTTGGGAAAAGGTGAAGGCCTAGCTCAAGCCTTTCAGCAAGCCTTGTAGTACCACTCCTACAAAGGGACAACGTTTCCAGCACTTCTCCGCCCAGGCACCAGCACCTGCACCGAAGAGTAGCACTGCTGGCTTCAAGTATGCCCAGATTTACCCAACCTACCTGAAACCAATACATCCAAACACTTCCTGTCAGATTGAGGGCTTCATGGGTCTACAAAGTTGTTTTTCCAAGAAAGGACAAGCTGTTTACTTAAATTCTACTCCCCTCCATAAACTCTAAGTTGTAAGACCTCAGAAGAGTACCCTCCAACAAAGAGTCACGAGTAAATATCCAACTTTTCCTGATATAATCTCAGCGATGCTTAAAAAATAAATAGAACACTTGCATAAATATTGCAACAGATGGAGCTATGTCCTCCCAGGAAGGATCGGGCTTGCCCCTGCCCCCAGCTGGATGCTCAGAACCCACCTGGGGACAGCTGACTTGCAGACGCACGGTTATTTCACAGAGCGCCTGCCCTGGCCTCTCCACAGCCACGTGCTGATACCCTGAAGAAACGGTGTGCACCAGGTTTCAACGCTTCCTTGCCAGTGCTCTGTTGGAAACTTGAAATCCTTGGCAACCACCTCGGAGTGCTAAAATCCTATTACTGATTCTCCTACTTACCTTGGGTTGCGCTCGACGAGGAAATGCAACTTTGGGGTCAATCTGGGGAAAAAATGCAAAAGCAGGAGTCAGCTGCATGTCTTTGAGGGAAGAAAAACAATTCTGACTAATCACCTAGTTATTAATCACTCATTTCTCAGGCTTTTAACCCAGCTTTTAGTAACTTCTCAGGCAACTTAAAAGCCTCCTTAAAGTTTGATCTAAACTGCAACCGTCTCTCCCAAAATGTAACGAACACAGTGAGCCTTTCTGAAACATCCCACCATGAATTTCAATGTGTAATGCTGTAACACACCAGATCTCATGTGTTCTTATTCAGGCAAGGGCTTTGCTTGCATTAGGGCTTCATGCATCTAATTTGCAATGCATGGCTGGGAGAAAAGATGAGAACATCATCACTGAAAAAAAAAAAAATCATAACCTGAAATTTACATGGAAGACCCTTCCAGCAGCACGGAACTGGATGGTAGTTCTTCTCCTCAATGATAACTAAACAACACAGGTGGGGAAGGGGATTCCAAAATTTTTTTAAGTCAACAATGTCCAAAAAACTCCCCATCAACACGCAACACCATGCTCTGCTTGAATTAATTCACTCATCTTGGCAAAAGTAAATTACCTAAGATAAGTCAAAAGGATAGTTCTTTCTGTAGTTATACCTCAAAAGAAAGCAGGTGTCAAAAACTACAGAACCTGAGTGGGTTCTTAAAAATAATAAATTAAAATAAATGGAAACATCGGAGATAAATGCACCTGGATTTTCAAAATCACAGGGGGTAAAAATCTATGAGCAACCTAAACCCATATTAGAAAAGTAAGGCTGTTATGGGGAGAGGATAAAAAAAAAAAAAAATTACTGAAAAAAAGCAGTCAGAATCTAGTGCAACACTTAGGATATTCCCGCTACCCCAACCCCAGTCTGAACGGAAAAACTACCAGTACACCAGATCAGACATCTGCAGATCTGAATCAGGGACTGGCTTTAAAACTCTGAACAATTCCCACAGAAGCATTTGAGTCTAATAGGCTGATTTGGGGGGGGTAAAGTTGTTGGACAGAAAATATGGGTAAGGAAAGAATGAAAAAAATATTCCCATTGTTAGTTTTCATTAGTTTTCTAAATGTCACAAATCTCTGGGTAAAATTCAACACGGAGCGTGGCATGAATACAGCTACAAGTTATTTATTTATCCGCTTTGGCTTTCATATTAAAATTTTCCCCTTTTAAAATGTAAATCTCAACCTTGTTTTCAGTTCTGCCATGGGGGGCGGGGGCGGGGAGAGTAATGCTTTGGGAAAAAGCACAGAGGAGGGGGAAAGTCACACCAGAGCTAACTCTGTTCCCAGACTTAACAGCCCCTAGGACCTAACCAGTAAGACATAAAGATTTACCACTTTTATTAAGGTAGTTTAAAGACCTCATAAAAGTCTGCAGCATGTTTTCCACCTTTAAACATCACCTGAGAAATGAGAGATTACTTTGCAAAAACTAAAACAGACAAAAATCTCTGATCTAGTAAACTACCCTTTCGTGGAGATTAACATTACCACAGCTACAGGTATACTCAGCACAGACTAGGAGCTGTCGACAGGAGAAATACAACAGGTGTGGATTTTCCATTCTGTTGACCAAACGTAAGACAGATATGTCTTTTCATAAACACTCTCCCAAAGTTTTTTTTTTTTTTTTTTAGCTGATCAGCACACAACTGCAATAATAAGTCACCTTGTTTGTGGGGTAAAAGGTGAGGGACGTGTCAGAGGTGAGGGAGCCAGAGGAGAGCAGGGAGAAGTAAAGAAAGCAGACCGCTAAAAAATTATATAGATCTACAGTTACAAAACTCGAAGCCAATTCAGAACTCCTGTATAGGGTATTGCGGTAACAGCGTGTTATACCACAATGAGAGATCTTCTGTGGGCCAAGTGTACACGCTGAGATCTTAAAAGGAGACGACGGGTCGAGAGAAGTAAGGCAAATCCCAACCTTTTGTACATCCCTGTCAACTGTTTTTTAAAAACGAACGAAAAAGAAAACTACCAAAAATGAAAACATTAGTTAGTTAAGTACAACTCTACTTACTGTAGCTACAAATCCTCTAGGAAAAGACTAGGGTACTATTTTGGATGTGAATGGCCGTTACCTAAACAAAGCTTTTAAGGTAACAGTAAACAAGATCCTCGTTTCCATGTCAATAAACCAACCGCTTCTGCCTCCGGCACTGAACGTTGAAACAAAGTCAAAAGCTAGGTTATACTAAATAATAGTGACCAAAACATGTCTACAAACAATTAGTGAGGGAAAACTGCAGGCGCTGCATCTGATACTGAGGGAGATGACCCACCAGACACAACAGAAATCAAATACTATTAATACTTCTCCCACCCGGGATGGACTGAGGGGTGAATAATAAATTCCCGAATTTGCCTTGGAATATCTTTCCTCTTTAATTTTACTAGCTTTTTGAACTGTCTAGCCAAGAAGTCAAAGAGATAAAAATTCTTCAGACATCCGTTATCACCCTGCAAACGACTGTCCCTGAAATTAAATGATCTGAAAGTGCAAAAAGGCTGGGCCACGAGCTAGGACAAGTTCAGTGCAATTAATAAAGCAACTTAAAGTGTGGGCCTCTTTTTTTTGGGGGGGGGCGGTGGGGGGAGAGGAGGCATGCACCTGACCTCTGATCAGAGAAAAAGGGTAAATTTGCAAAATCAATTCAAGGGTACCAAAGGTGGCCAGGTTCTCGTCTTCTCTGCCATTCAGTGTTAAAGCCAAAAGGGACATGAGAAGATCACTTGTTCCACTCCTTTATTTTACAGAAGAGGAAACTGAGGCCTAGAGGCAGGGAACAACTTGCCCAAGCTCTGCACTGGCAGCTGGGACTAGAGAGAGATTCCCCACCCCACCCCACCCCTACCCCGGCCCCCATCCCACTCACCCACCACAGAGAGGTGAAGTCCCCAGCAGCCCAGCACTGTATCCCAAAGTCACCTCCAGGCCCCTGCCTTAAGGCGGATGAATAAAAACCGTGGGGAAATTCTAGTAGACAAGGAAGGCAGGAGAGCCACAATAAAATGCTACGAACTCCCCTTCTTCTCCCCCATTAAATGTATTATTATACACTGATACTTTCTTCCCTTCCTCTTCTGACCTTAGAGACTTTTATCCCCTCAACAATGGACTTTAAAACCTTCTAATGCTGTAAAAGTACCCACACTCAAAGGATCTGAAAAAGAAAAGAAAAAACAAACAAACAAAAAAAAAAACCACTTTGAAACCCAAGACCTTATCAGCCTTAGATTTCACACCATCTGGAGTCACCCACTGGATGCCCAGCTTGGATCTGGGAGGTATCCTTTCCTTCTCAAACCACATTCCAAATCCGAAGTGCCCAAGAGGAACCTGTTGCCTGGACTGTGATTAGTGCCCCCTCACCTCCTCCTGTCCCCAGTCCCCCTCGGCCATGAAGCAAGTTGTGCCTTCTAAGAGCCGATTCCCACAGCCACAGTTGGTAACGCGGGCTGGGCTCGGCTGACAAAGAAAAGTTGCCTCTGATCGGTGGTGGAGTTTCTTCGCAGGGTCCTCTGGCCCGGAAGATAGCCTCTCCCCAAGCCGACCCCTCCCCCAAGCCTAGGCCTGGCAGCATCTGGGGCTGCAGTGGGACGGGCTCTAAAAAGAAAACCCCAAATCCAGCCTTTGCGGCAAACTTTAGGACCGACTTGCAACCTCTGCTTCAAAGTACCCAGTTCTCAGCACAGAAGCAAAAGAAGACACTGTCTCTTTAAACTGGGC
Organism: Stenella coeruleoalba; assembly: GCF_951394435.1. Lineage (NCBI taxonomy): Eukaryota > Metazoa > Chordata > Mammalia > Artiodactyla > Delphinidae > Stenella > Stenella coeruleoalba. The sequence continues at coordinate 30,084,668 of NC_137165.1, read as the reverse complement.
TGTCAATGCCCAGATCGGTCCTGAAAAGGGGCAAACAACAACAACAAGGAAAAGCAACCTACCGTCTTGGAATCTAACTCGTGGTGGGGCTGACCTAATACTTTATCTACACTTGCTGGGTCTGCGAACGTGACGAAACCGAAGCCTCTGAAATGAGACAAAGAGGGAGAAAAACAAACAAGAAAATGTGACACCATCGAGAGCAACAAGGAGCGAGCCCTAATGCAGAACGGAGAGCAAAGTTGCCCCCGCTCACCCCCACTCCCCACCCTCCCCACCCCCTCCTGCCTACAGCCCTCGGCCTCGCAAGGAAACACATCAAGGTTAATGGGGGAAGTGGAACGGGGGCAGGGCGGGTGGAGGTAACTTGGAGAACGCTGGTGTCTCCACTCTTTCGCCACCTCAGTCTCTCTCCTCCTCCTCCCCTTCCCTTTCTTTAACGCTTTGTTTTATTCCGAAGAAACCCAGGCACTTAGAGAAGATCCAACCAGCTTTCTAAAGGGGCTTAAGAGTTCGGGGAGTTGGGAGTGCGGGGGAAGCACACATTAAAAAAAACAAAAAAAACAACTATGTGGAAAGTGAATGAAGCCGAATGTCATTTGAAACAGGAGAAAAAGAAGCGACGGGAAAATGACTTAAAGCGGAGATGTGGGCATCTGTGTATCCAGAATTCAGCCCCAATTAACAATAACCTTTGGGGTTAATGGAGGAGGGGGGAGGATGGAGCGACGTTCGAAACCAGCCACATGCCTGAGCCCCGTTCTAAATCCGCTTAGCTACTTCCGAAGACACCTCCAAAAATAACACTTAAACTTTGTTCTAAAATAAAGACAAAATCCAGAAGGGAATGCTTTACCTGGAGCGTTTCGTAGTGGGATCTCTCATGACCATACATTCTCTAATTTCTCCAAATTTGCTAAAATAGTCTCTAAGGCTATCTGTAGGGAGAGAAAGAGAGAGATTGGGGGGGGGGGGGGAGAAGGTGTGGAAAAAAAAAAAGCAATGCAAATTTTGATCAAGGACAAAAACCAAAAGTAGTTTTCTGTTGTTATTCTGGGTTTTTTTTTTTTTTTTTGCACACGCGGGGGAAATTCGGCAACAGAGGTCGCGTAGAGGGCTCGGAAAGGATTTGCTATTTAAAAAAATAACCTTGCACAGGAGAAGTGGGGAGCCAATGGCGAGGGGGGGGCTCCTACACCGGGATAACAAAGAGCAATAAAGAAGCCAAGAAGGGGGGGACCCAGGCGTCCCCCCCTCCCTCCCTTACCTGGTGAGGTCTGCCAGCTCAGTCCACCGATAAACATTTTACTAGAGGGAGAAAACATAACAGAAGTGAGCACCGATGTCAGATCGGCCATTTTGACGTGTAACTTACAAAAGCTAAAAGGAAAGCGGGGAGGGGGGGGAGCGAGCGAGCGAGAGCGCGGAGGTGGGGTGGGGGAGAAGGTGACGGCGAAATGCAATCCAAAGGTGTGTAACTTCCACGGGGGGGGGGGGGGCGCGCGGGAGGGGGGGGCGCGGGAGATGCCCGGCTCCGCGCACCGCCGTCCCCGCCGCTGCAAGGAGAGCGAGCCCGAGGCGGCGCGGTGGGCAGCGGCTGGAAACTTACCCGGGGTCGTGCTGGGAGTCGTTGGCGCTGCCCGAGGTGCCTTGGCTCCCATTTGCCTCCATATCTGAGCCCCCCCGCCCCCCCACCCCCAAAAAACCGAGCCCCACAGCGATCGGAGCGGAGCGGCGGCCGGCTCCGAGCCCCGAGATCTCCCGCTCCCTCCTCCCCCTCCTCCTCCCCCCCGCCCGGGCTCCTCCGAATCTCTCTAAGAGCGGCGGAGCCGGGGCAGCGGCGAGAGCCGTCACACGTGGGCTCGGCTTAGCTCAGCCCCGCTGCTCGCACACCCCCCGTCCCCGCCCCCCCGGCCCATCCCCACCTCTCCCCCTCCTCCTCCCCACCCCCATCCCCTCCTCCTCCTCCCCCTCCTCCGCGGCGCACGTGGGGCGGAGTTCTAGAACGTCGTGTAACCAATGCCGGTGACGTCACGCACCCCGGTGCGGCCCCCGCCTGCCCGCGCGCGCACACTCTGCCCCCCGCTGCCCGACCCACTGGGGCGGTGCGCGAACCCCGCGGCCCGAGGAGCCCCGCCTCCGGGCGGGCCGAGCCAAGGGGAGCGCACCCCGACTTCCCTGGATCACATGGGCTGCGGGGGGCGGGTGGATCGGGGGAGGGGGAGGCGCGGGGAGCTCGCCGCGGCTCCACACTGGGGCAGGGGAGAAGATGCCCCCCACCCCTCTAGTTCGGCCTCTCCATTCAAGTTCCCCGGACCCGGCCGCCAGGATCCGGGATGGCAACAGCCGCCTGCCCGGCTCTGCGCCCTTTTTCCAGCCACCGCGCAGAAATTTAGGTCAAGGACGTCGGGATCAAATCCAAACCCTGGCGCTCCTCGGGCAGCCGCCGAGACCCCCCAGGATCGCGGGGCTTCAGGATTGCGGAGACTCTCCCGCACAAACACCAGCCACAAGTTTTATTTTCCTTTCGCGCTGGAAGTTCTCTCTGGCTCTCGCTCCGCACCGGCACGTCTTGCGCGGCTCCCCGCCCTTACCCGGCAGAGGTACGAATCCTTGCCCGGGAAAGGTTATTTTGGAACTTTGAGGAAACTGTCGCGATTCCAGTGGTGAGAAAATGCCGAAGAAAGGGTTTCCGCGTTAATCATAAGGCGCTTAAAAAATATAATAGCATAGGGTTATAGAGGTCAAGGTCAAATGATCGGAGTTCAAATCAAAATTTTTTATATAGAGAGAAATAATTTGGGAGCATCTCTGGGAGGGCCGGGAAGGATGGTTATTTCAGGAAACCCCTCTCCAACCCGTTTGTTATATATATGTTATTGTTTCTATGCCGAGGTAGTAAAATGCATGAGATGTGAATAGCCCAAGCTCCCCACCATCTGGGGATGTAGCTGAGGGTGGCAGAAGGCTTCCAACACACACCCCCGCCACCTTGGGAGCAGTGTGGTGTGGCACAGGTCCTGGCACACAGTAGGTGCTTAATAAATGCTGACTTTTATCCTTTCCCGCGCTGAAAATTCCTAAAAGACAATTTTGTAGCTACCCAAAAACATCGCCCACTTCTCCAGCAGATTTCAGGCCGGCTAAATTCAGGCTGGATTCAATCTGTGGGGTATTTAAAACAATAAGGATATAATTATCCTTATTGTTTTTAATTATTACAATAAATTGAGTTAATATGGCTTAAGGGGGCAACGTCATTGAGTATTTGTGGTTCATCAAATACTCAAATTAATGTTAAGCATGAACTGATGCCCAATTAACACTTTTCCACTAATTTTCGTAGGATTAGGATACAGTGGAATACACTCAACCCCAAAACGGTACCAAATCCGCTGTGGGTCTTTGAGAAATGGACTATTCGGAAAATACCAACATCAACCAAACCCGTGAGTGACCAGGCTCTTAATCTCCCTGTCTCCTAAATTGGGATAGTTCTTCCTTGACCGCATTGATAGGGTGAGGGGAGGGTCTGAAATCAACACATGGAAAAGTCCCTTTTTCATTGAAAGCCTATATGGGTTGTGCTTGCTAGCATATGATTTTTAGAAGGCACTTTAAAACTTTACACCAGAAGCCCAAGCATTTTCCAATTCACTCCAAGCTGCTTCCCAAGTCATCTGGGGTCCCATGTGTTGAAGAGCCAGTTGTTATTATGGTAATTGTTTATTATGACTATTCTCAATAACAAAATGCAGACAACAGAGCTAATGGGATTTTGTGGGGGATTTTTACGCTAGAACCACAGATCATCAGAGGTGGAAAGGCCTTTCCTGATCCACCCCCCTCATTTTACGTCAGGGGCCCAGAGGAACCAAGCTTACCAGGCTACACCCTACCCACCACCTGTCAGTTCCTTGGAGGAGCTCTGGCCATCAGTCCCATGCCCTTTGGCTCTGCTGCATGCATATTTATTCTGCCCTTAACAAGGTGAGAGTGGGGTGCCCTTGTTCCCTGTTGTAGACCTACACAAGCTGAACTGAATTAAATTGCGGGAGCTAGCCCTGCAGTTATAAAGAGGAAGTTAGATCTTAAATCACCAATTCTGCATTGTTTTTATTTATTTATTTTTAACTTATATGCAGTAACATTTACTCTTCTTGGTCTATAAGTCTGAGTTTTGACAAATGCATGGAGTCTAGTAACCATCACCATAAAGAGGTTACAGGAAGAGTCTCATTGTCCAAAATATTCACTCTTGCTGCTCTTAGTTTCTTATCATTATGCATTTCTCCTCCAGCTCACTCACTTAATGTAGCCCCTGGGTCAGGAGAATTCCAGGACCACATCAGTCCTCCACCCTCTTAAAGTTTCAACAGCCCATGACACTGTTGGACACTGCATTCTTTGTAACTCACTCTTCCCTTGGCATCCTTGATGCCCACATTCTCCTGCCTTTCCTCGTACGTCTCCTGCCTTTCCTCCTCTCTTTGCCCTGACTCCTCCACCTCTGCCTTTCCTTTAAATAGTGGTGTTCATTCTCTCCCCTAACTACACACCCTCTCTGGATGAGATCCCCTGAAGGATGGGTTAATTACCATCTACGTTCTGATGCCACTCAAATTAAAATCTCCAGCCTGCTCTCCCCACAGAACTCCGGGCTCTGGTTAATTTCCTATTCATCATTTCCACTTAGCCTTCCTTAAGTTACCCCAAACTCCACATTTCCAAAACCACATGCATGCTGGTTTCCCCTAAACCTGAACCTCTTTTAAAGTTTTCTCCATGAACAGAGCCCCAGCCATCTTAGAGACAAGGTTGACCCCTCTCCAGGTTGACACCTTCCCATGTGCAATCCATCATGAAGCTCTGTTGGTTTTACTTCCTCAATGTCTCTCAAATTCACCTTTCCTGCTACTGCATCTCAGATCTCCCACTGGAGCCCGTGCAGTAACCTCCTAAACGCTCTTCCCACACTCATTCTTACTCCACTAATATGCCTGGAAAGCATTCCCTGACCTCTCTGACCAGGTTGAATCCCCCTCGGTATGCACTGTTATCCTGCCAGAATGCCCTCTGTGTACCCTACCCTGTGTGATCATTTGCTTTATTGCTTATCTCTTCCACTAAGCCATAAGCTCCTGTCCACTTCTGCTCTCCAAGTATTAGCACAGTGCCCATTGGTGCATGGTTAACACTAAGCAAATATTTGTTGAACGAATGAAAGGATGAATGAATGAATGAAGGTCAACATCTAACTTCACTGTAGGCATTTTTGTATCCATGTCCATAAGTCAAATAGGCTGCAGTTTTCCCTTCTCATACTGCCCTTCTCTGGTTATACTGGCCTCAAAAAATGAACTGGTTCCTTCTTTTTCCATTTTCTCGAACAGTGTGTATAAAATTGGAATTATGTGTTCCTTGACTGTTTGGTAGAACTTGCCAGTAAAATGTCTGGCTCTGGGATAAACATTTCCTAGGTTGACTTTTATACTGATTCCATTTCTTTGATGGCTATGGGTGTCTTTAGGTTTTATATTCTTCCTGACTCAATTTTTGCTCATTATATTTTTCAGGGAAATTGTCCATACCAGCTAGGTTTTCAAATTTATTAACAAAATGCTGTTCATAGTTTTCTCTGAATATATTCTAATCTCTGCTGCATCTATCCATACCCTTCATTTTTTTTCATTCCAAATATTATTGTATATGTATCTTCTCTTTTCTGGATCAGTTGTGTCAGAGACCTCCCTATTTTTATCTAGTGTTTCTTTCTACTTTCTACTAGTGTTTTCAAAGAATCAACTTTCAATTTGGTTAATACTATTTTTTGTTTCATTAATTTTCACTTTTATATACTATTATATATTTTATGTTCTTATGTCTAAGAATATATACCATATAGAAAATATAATCTAATCAGTGGTCCCCAACCTTTTTCTTTCCACCGTAGGGGGTGGGGGGAGGGATACGGTTCAGGGGCTAATGCAGTAATGGGAGCCGCAGTTGAAGCTTTGCTAGCTCACCCGCCGCTCACCTCCTGCTGTGCAGCCGGGTTCCTAACAGGCTTTGGACCACTAGCAGTCGGAGGCCCAGGGGCTGGGGACTCCTGATCTAATTGTGTATTGTTAATATATCATGTTATTTTCTTTGTTCTGTTCTCTGGATTTATTTTGTTGGCTTAAAAAGATTCTTGATGGCTTAAGTAATTAATTTTCACGCTTCGGTTTTCTTTTTTTTTTTAACATTTAAGGCTACAGATTTCACTCCAAGTGCCACTGAAACTACATTCCACAAAATATGTAGAATTTTTATTACCATCCCAGGCGAAGAATGTTTAGATTTCTTCTTTGCCTCAATACATGTGTATTTTTACATTTCTAAACACAAGTTTTTGTTTTGGTTGTTAGTTATTTATGTCTAACTTAATTAAGGTCAGAGAGGTGGTCTGTATGAAGCACATTCTTTATTATTTGTTGAGATTTTGCTTTGGTAAATAGTTTTTATAAATACTCCATGTGGTTTTGAAAAGAATGTGTATATCTTATTTGTTGTATAGCATTCTGTATGAGTCTGTTAAATCAAGCTTGTTAATTACATCATCCAGATTTTCTTTAGCCTTACTAATATCTATCACTTTTTATAGTGGTACATTAAAATCTCCTTATATGACTGAATTTGCCAGTATCTACTGTAAATCTCTCAAACTTTGCTCTCTATATTTTAAAAGTATGTGATAAGGTACATCAAAAAGGGCTATGAAAATCTCATAGTATGACTGCATTTTTTTATTTTTTAACATGTTATTTCTCATTTTGCTTTATTTATTTTGAAGCTGTGTAATTAGGCGCATACAAGCTTAGATTTACTGTTTTCCTAGTGAACCATTTCTTTAACATATGCACAGATGATATTTAACCCTAGTGCTTTTTGCTTTAAAGTCTACTTCGCCTGCAATAAATATAACTACTCTCACTTCTAGCTGGCATTTTGTCTGGCATATCTTTTTCCATCCTTTTACTTTCAACCTTTCTATGTCTTTGATTTTTAGGTAAGTCTCTTATAAACAGCATGTACCTGGATCTTATTTATTTATTTATTGGGTTGACTAGTAAGTTTAGTCCATTTACATTTAATGTAATTGCCAATATTTTTAATGAAACTTAGGGGCACAAAACTATATTAATCACAATCTCTGGCATAAACATACTATCATCATTAGGTATATCCATGGCCTTATTTTATTTTTTGATATTATGAACACTTGTAAACCTACTATTCAACTAGAGAACTAAAACAGTAACAGTGACTTGCAACTACTTATGTGCTCCTCCTCTACTGTTCCCCCACCTGAAGAAACCACCAGTCCCAAATCTTGTATTTATTATTCTTCTTTGCTTTTTAAAAAGTTTTATCAAAAAAAAAAGTTTTATCAAATTTTTATCATATACTCGGTTTAAAATTTTACAAAAATTTTCTGAGGAGGCCTATATTTCTTACTCAACATGGTATTACTAAGATTCAACTAGACTGTTGCTTCTGGCTGTAGTTCATTATTTTCCATAGTTGTATAAAATTCCATTTCATGACTGTCCCACAAATTAGCTTGTCCATTCTCCTGTCACAGGCCTTTGAGTTGTTCCAATTTTTTGCTGTTACAAGCAGCGGTGATAAGTAGTCTTATCTTCCAGTGTATGCGGGCAGAATTTTCTCTTTGGAGTGATTACTGCGTCATGAGATGTGTAAGTGTAAAACTTTACAGAATAATGCCTAACTGTTTTCCAAAGGTACTCTTGCAATTTGTACTCCCACTAGCAATGTATAAGACAGCCTGTTGATCTACTGATTTCTGACATTTGGAACTGATGTCTCATTTTCTTCTGTTTTCTCTAAGTTTTTCGTTTACTTCCTTCCTTTTCTTCTATTGAACTGATCAAGAATTCTTTATTCCCTTTTCCTCTTTAACTAGTTTAGGAGTTGTAAGGTATATTTCTATTCCTTTAGTGATTACTTTACAATTTTTAACATGTACACTTAATCCAGCCTCCCTGAAACTCTACAGTAAACAGAGAATTATTCAACTTCAATTACATCCTCCCTTTTACATGTTATTATTGCTTCTTATTTTAGACTCACCTGTTTTTATACCCCTAAATTTAATCACTACTGTCATTTTAGTTTTATACAGTCATTGTTTCGACTTGCTCATGTTTACCAATTTGTTCACCTTTGTTTCTAGCATGTTTTTCTCCCTTTCTTCTAGGTACCAGCCCTTTCCCTTGAAACATATCCTTTAGTAGTTTTTTTTTAGGGAGGTTATATGAGTGACGTGCTTTCTCTATTAGTATAAAATTGCCTTGTTTCACCCTTATCCTTGAATGATGATTTCTCTGGGTGTAAAATTCTAGATTGAAAGTTATTTTATCCTCAGCACTTTTATGAATCTGTCACGTCTTCTTGTTTTCTATTTATTGTTGAGACATTTGCTGTCAGTCTAAATATCATTCCTTTGTAGGTAATCTGTTCTTTCTTTCTGGTTTTAAGATTTTTCTCTCTTGTCTTTGACTTCCTGCATTCTTACCATGTGGTGTTCAGGTGTGAATTTCTTTTATTTACGTGGTTCAAGATTCACTGCATACCCAAAATCTCAGGATGCAGGTTTTTGATCAAACCTGGAAAACTGTCAGCAGCTGTCTATGTAAATCCTGTCTCCTTTACACCCTCTCTATTCTCACCTTCTGATGCTCATATTAGGTGTACAACGCACCTTCTCTTTCTATGCAACATAGCCTGAGCTTTTCTCTCAGACTTCCCATCACTTTGACTCTCTGTGCTGCTTCCTGGGCATTTTCTTCAGATCCATTTGCTATTTTTTTCTTCAGCTGTGTCTAATCTGCTGTGTAACTCATCCACTGAGCTTTTCATTTCAATGACTATATGTGTCATTTCTAGAAGTTCTGTTTAGTTATCTTTCAAATCTACCTTTTTCTACAGTGTTATGTTATTTTCTCATGGTTCCAAATGTTCTTTTATGTTTTTAATAATTTTTTAACTTACTTATTTTATAGTCTGTCTGATAGTTCTGTTATCTGAGGTTCTTGGGACTTTTGTACCTACTACATCTTGGTTATGGTGGATTGTATCCGTGTATGTTCAGTAGTTTGGTGTTGGGTCAGTATTTTTATCTTTTTTTTGTTTCCACTTTAGGGTTCCTGGACCATAGAGGAAGGGTAAATTTCAGTCCCAGATTTACATGAGACTGGGCTGTAGTCCCAAATTCTCAGTGAAGACTTTTTTCTCCACTTTCAACTTATGCCAAGACAAATTTTCTTGTCTCCCTGTGCCACTAGGGAGATTTTTTTCCACTGAATTATTTCTATGATGATTCATCCCTTTCAAGGTCCCACATTTATTCGGGGATGTCAGTTCCATCTCCCCACTTTACTGGACTCAAACCACAGTCTTCTTTCCATTTTGATGCTCAGACTTCAGCCTTTCAAGGCCAACAAACCTGCCTGAGACCAGCTCCGCATCCTCCTCCTTGCTCACCATGCTAACTGTCATCTTTCTCTTGCTTCTGGCACTGGACGCCTTTCCTTGTTGTCCCATGAGCTCATTTCAATGGGTGTTTATTGCATCTTGACCAGTATTTATACATGGTTTATATTTATAAACCAGTATTTATAGTGGGAGGATTTTCAAGTTATTTAGTCTGCCATATTGACAGAAATGGAAACTCACTTCCATTTAATTTTTACCATCTTCCATTTCAAATGCATTTTTTCTTAGAATACCGTGGCATCTAGGATCTCTGAATAATTTTTCTTCTGAATAATCTTTTACGGGTGAGGCAGCATTGGAATTACCTCAAATGAGGCCAACATTGGGCAGTGTGACTATTCATTATAATCACCTGGGAACTTTAAACAATACTGATGCTTCCTTCCACCCACAAGATTCTGATTTAACTATTCTGGGGGACAGTGTGGGCAGTGATCTTTCTTAAAACTTCTCAACTGATTCTAATGTGTCACCAAGGTTGAACATGACTATTGGAAAACAGACTGATAAAAACAAACAGACCGTAATGATCCCTAGGCCCCTTCCCAGAATGTCTGATTTATTTTGCCTGAGGGGAGCCCCAGACATCTAACATTTCCCTGATGATTGCAGCAAGGGTTCAGAACTGATGAGTTACCTGGGTACATCCAGTCAGAAGGGAGGAGTCAACGTAACGTTAGAGCTGGAAGCACGAACAATCATCTAGTCCAGCGGTTCCTAGTGTCTGCACAGCCGCCCGTTGGACTCCTGGGGAGCTTTTTAATTTTACAGATTCCTGGAGGTTGTGACCTGGTAGATTTAATGTAAGGCCAGAGAGTCTTTTATTCCCCAGAGGACTGTGATGGCCAACTAAGTTTGGAAACCACTCAGCTAGCCCGTCTTGTTTTACAAAGGAGGAAACCAGCCCAGAGAGAAGCGTTTTTTTCTCTCAAGGTCGCAGAGCTGATTAAGAAGAAAGCTGACTCCTACCTTCCAGTCTTGTGTCCATTTCATCCATTTCCAACAGAAAATCTCCTGCTGCTTTTAGAAGATCTTGGCCGGTTTAAAAGGGCAGATTCTGAACTTGTGTGCAGTGATTTCAGGAATGTGGGCTCTTCTGGTTTGTTTTGTGTGTGGATGGCACAGCAGAGAGGAAATAAAACAGTCTGCTGCCTCGCACGGAGGGTCTTCTAGTAGCCAGGTGACCTTGAGCGGATAAGCCACCCTCATCTGTAAACAGGGTCATGATGGTTTTAAAGTATCTTCACACATTCTTTAGTCCTCCTGTAAGAGGTGGCGTTGAATTCCCCTCACCCTGAGTGTGGTCTGTACTTAGTCACTGGCTTCTAATGAATAGAATGTGGGGGAAATGATGGCGGTTGAATTCCGAGGCTGGATCAGAAAAGGCACGCGCCCTCCGCCTGGCTCTCTCTCTCTGATCACTCTAGGGGAAGCCGGCTTTCACGCCGTCAAGATGCACAAGTAGCCTGCTAGAGAGGCCCACGTGGAGAAGAATTGCAGTTTCCTGTCAGCAACCCGAACTAACCTGCCAGGATTGTGAGACATCTTAACGGTGCATCTGCCAGCCCCAGCCATGCCTTCAGACGACAGCTACCCCAGCTCACATCTCAACAACTTCCCGAGAGACCTGGAGCCGGAACCTCCCAGCAAAGCCACTCCCAATTCCTGACCCTCAGATACTGGGTGAGACATTAAATACTGGTTTGAAGCTACTACGTTTGGGGCTAATTTGCTGCACAGAATAGACGATTAATACAGAGATACTTCAAAATGCACAAAAACGGAACTGCTTACTTCATAGGTTTGTGGCAGGATTCCTACACTAACAGTTCTGGAGTGCTTTAGTTAGACTCTAGCCAAATGAACTGCATATTAGATAGAAAGAAGTGATTGCATGTTATTAATGTTATCAGATTGCAACATATTTCATGTTCAATTACCTACAATGCTCTTTCTGGAGCATTGCTTTGCTCATCTGCTTATCCCCACTGCACACTTAAAAAAGGTCGCTGTTAAGATATACAAGTATACGTAGGATTTAAATGTCTTGACTCAGTTACTAACCACCGCGAGCACGTTTTCAAATTGGAAAAGCGAGATCCATTTAAACTCTGTCTTCTTCGCAAAAGGCTCTTTGTTTACTTCTTGGTATTGCATTTTACCGGCAGGCCGAGCCCCTCTCTGATTGAAGAGTCCGTTCACTTTATCTGTCTCGGTAGCCCCACAAGCCTTACTGTTCAGAACAGACACGGCAGACTTCGCACCAAAAAAGCAAACCGTATTTTTAACCAGAAAATCTTTAATAAAATGAAGTTTTATTCATGAAAATTCCACCAAGCATAAATTCCCTGTCTAAAAGTAATGGGCCCTTTGTATTTCCCTTAAATAAATAAATAGCTTCTTTCCTCAAGAACTGACTTCTGAGCATGCTCTTAAATTCAGGGCTAGTTTGTTTTCTTCCAGGAAATAAAAAATAAGCATGTGTGTACAGATCCTAAGTCAGCCCTTCTAGAAATGTATAATATGGGAAAGCCAAGATGGTTTCTTTCTAACAGTCATAACTAGAGGTATACAGTACCTGGAAAAGACATGAAAAAAGGCAGAGGGTGTGAGGCTGAGAGAAAGTGAAATTATATTTTTCAAACACTCTTTACTGATCTAACACACAAATATCTGTAATTTATTTACTCCTATAACCTTGTTTGATATATTTAGAGACATGAAGTTTTCCTTTATTTAAATGATGGAGAAAATACATTTTGTTTCATTATTTCTTTTCCAAACTGGGGATGGAAATGCAAAAAGCTCCCTAATGGAGTGGGGGGGAGTGTTTAGCCGTTTCCATTTCCACATTGGACACAGCTAGACACCTAGTGTGTGGTTGTACTTTGTTCCCTCTGCCTTCTTCTGTCCTCATCTCCAACTCAGAATTACCACGCCAACCAGGGCAAACGCTCCCTCCATGCCTAGCTGAATAAGAACACTTATAATGAATCAATCACACTCGTAATGAATCAGTATCATTAATTGAGTGACCATAGCAGAGGATCAGTCTAGCTATCGTGGGGACAGGGACTGAAAATCTTTATTCTGCAGAAGTTGCAGGAAGTGGACGGTAGCTTGCGATTGGCTGTGAGGCTGGCTCCAGTCCCTCTGGGTGACAGCATCCTGCAGGCAGCACCTTCTGCCAGACTGGTGAGCCCCCTCCCCAGCCACAGCTCTCTTATTTGAATGTGGGTACGGTTGGCGCAAGAGAGAAGCCTCAGGAATTAAACAGAAAGTCACCATTCTCATTAAAAAATATCCAGGGCTGGGACTTCCCAGGTGGCGCAGTGGTTAAGATTCCATGCTCCCAACGCAGGGGGCCCGGGTTCAATCCCTGGTCAGGGAACTAGATCCCACATGCATGCCACAACTAAGAGTTCGCATGCCACAACTAAGGAGCCCGCCTGCCACAACTAAGACCCTGTGCAGCCAAATAAATAAAAAAATAATAATAATAAAAAAAATCCAGGCCTGCTCTCCCACGTACCTTAAAGCTATTGAAATGCTGTTCGTCATTCTGTCATCATTATTCTTATACACGTGGGTAAATATTTTACTAAACGGCTTCACTGCTTGGCAGTGACAGAGCCCTTTGCCTCCTAGCCCTGGCCGTCACCCAGCACTGCCTGGGAGGGTAGGAGGGCAGTGGGCTCCTTGAACACTCAGTGGTGTTAATGAAGTAGCAGCTCTCTCCACCTGGAAACCATTTTCTCCTCCAGCCTCTTGGGCTTAATCTTCATTTCTTCTTTTTTAAATCAGTTACCAACTTAGTCTTAATGAAGGGTGCGGGGGCAGCCCCCAAAGAAAACAGCTATGTCTTTTAACTCCACCTGGAAATGGGTGACACGGTGCCACCTTCACCTTCCCTTCCACCTGTGTCTCCACTTGGAAACTTGCTCTAGCCCCTCCACGAGCTGCCTTGCGAAACAGAAATTCTAAATGTCATAGGTGGAAATATGCAGGGCCCCTCCAACCCGGCTGGCTCACATGCTCTACAGGTTACGTCAGAGAACACCAGGCATTCTCATCGTCATTTCCACCACCAAGCCTCATGGCCCCATCAGCTTTCCAATTTGCCAGCCACACATTCATAGCCCAGGCCCACAAACCCACCCATTAATTTGGACCAACGTTGGGTCCACTTCTTCAAAATTCTTAGCTTTTTACCATTACACAGTATTGGAAGTGGCCAAAGTACCAATAAGTAACGTGGCTGTAGTGTCATCCCATCCCATCCTTGAGTCTTCAGGAGGCCACCGGGACGAGATCTATTTCTGTGGCAGAAATTCCAAGCAAGTTTGGAGGACCGTGGGTATGACGCCCTCTTCTGGTAGATGCAAGGAACGCCTGCTTGTACCCCTGCGTTCCGGTTCCCTCTGCTGGCTGAGGAAAAAGCAGCTGTCTCTCCCTTCTGGGCCCAGATTCCAAAGTTCAAGGCCCTGCACTCAAATTCTGAGACCCAAGTCCCACATATCGAGACGTTTCCTGAAGTGGAAACCAAGACTCACCACAATAGCCCACACTGCGATTTCTACAATTACCAATCGGCTAATTCAAGTGGCTGAAAAACTAATGAAGGGACAGGGGGGAAGCACTGTCATCTCTGAAGGGGGCATTCAAGCAGGTTGAAATCAGAGCTATGTAACCAAACACAATACTGACACACACACAGAGACAGAGGGAAGAAAAAAGATGAGATAAGATAAAAGATTAGACGTGAGGACAGTAGAGGACAGGCCGCAGAGCTGAGTTAGACACTCACGCTAAGAAGAATACTGCTTGGAGAGGGCAGAGAAATAAAAGCATGGCTGTGCCCATGGGTGGGAGGAACAAGAGGCTCTGCGTATAAACACCCAGCGTCAGAACAAGATGAAGAAGGGACTGTAATCTCAGAGGAGAAGGGACGAGCGTAAGCATTATCTGAAGCGAGTCTGAAAATGAATTTCATCACCATCCTCTTGCTTTTGCGGATTCCGGAGATTCCCTCGACAGTGGCTGGACACGCCCCCAAGACCCCGGCACCTACTCAGCGGATCCCACACGAGAAAGAAAGGCAACACCCGGTTTTGTATCTTCTAGTTTGGGTCGTAGATAATCCTGAGCATTCCAAAATTCAGTTGCCCAAGTGGCTGTCGGGGAGGCCTGGCTTGACAGAAGACGTTCATAAAGAAGACCCGGGGGGTTAGCTGATCGCCAGCTTGATGCAAACCTACAGCGTAAGGAGGCTGTTGAGAACCCTAATGCAATCTTCGGCTCTATTAATAGAACAGCAGAGTGTGAGGAGGGAAGCAATAATCCCAGCGCGTGCTGCCGGGTCAGGCCACATGCAGTTTTATGCTCAGTCCTGCAGGCTGTCTTTTAAAAGAGACACTGGCAGATTCAAGCCTGTTCGGAAGGGCATGAAAAAGATCGGACACCGGTATCTAGACAGCATCGAGATTAGCTCGACAGTCCTTGTACGATTGGCAATATCAGAATGATGATTGTGCCGAAGATACGGAATCTCAGTAGCTAACACCAGGAAGCATGTTTTCAATGTTTACTTAAATTCCCTGATATTTGGGGGGTCCCCTCTCAATATAATGGGGATAAGACTCCACCCGGTCTACCTGCAAGTGTAGTTTGAAGGATAGAGTCTGCCCAGTTGGGCTGGTGTGTCCTGAGCATCTACCTACTGCCAGCTCTGTGCCAGGCCCCGGGGCATCGAGAGGAGCTTGAAGTCTAGTTGACAGAGAGGCCCATAAACAGGTACTTTGCATAGAATGTGACTGATGGTGAAAGACACATGCATTGATTTGAAAGGAGATGCAGTTTACTTCTTATGGGGAAAGAGTGATAAGAGAGAAACATAGAATGTGGCATATGTATTTGCAGTCGCTGGCAGTCAGGGAGGAGAGGCCATTAGTAGAAAAATTAGAACCAGGCAAGTTCAGAGTCAGGAAAGACAACCAAAGGATCTCAACCGTGTCAGAGGCCGTCAAGAAGTCCAGGAGGAGGGGGAGGAAAGCGCCAGACCACTCCCTAGATGTGGAGATGAGGGGTTCACCCTTAGTGGTCAAGAGACACATTCCAGGAAAATGCTGGAGACGGAGACAGACTTCATTTAGGGAGTTTGAGGAAGGTTGCATTTATCGGACACCTATTACATGCCTAGAGTTATGGAAGTTCAAAAAGCATTTGGAGTTCACTTCAGTGCTGGTTGGTGAGTTAAGACTAACACCTATAGGTCCTTTAGGGAATAGTGGAAGATTATTGTATGAATTGCTCAACTGGGTGAGACCGACAGATGGGGGTTTAAGTTGTTGGGCGTCAGCCTGTTGGTTGACCTAGGGTGACGTTCCTTACGCTGATGGTGACAGAAGCAAAAAGCTCCGAAGATGGTCGGCCGGATCCTTGCCTTCCTCTTCTCCTTGCCTCTTGGCAAGTTTCCTTTCCCAGAAGTGTTCAGAAACACGATTCTTGTCCTGATATCCCTTGGGTTTGCTTCCTTTTTGGTATTTACCGGTGAAATTAATATTACTCTTTACCCTGTACACATTCTCAATCCAAGGCGTGTTTTTTTCATCAGTGGGTTTGTGTTTGGTTGATTAGTTATTCATGTATAATGTAAGATGACAAGAGCCGTGATACACAGAAATGATTGTGGTGAGCGCAGGCACACAAGCTCTGTGCTTGGCTTCTTTCCCTCTTTTTTTTTTTTTTTTTTTTTTTTTTGGTGGGTGTGGGTGGGTAGGCAGGTTAGTAAGGCATTTGGATTACTTGCAGATGGTTGAAATTCTCCTCTTACCAAACTGGTGACTGAAGCAAAGTAGAGGGAATTAAAATAAATGGTGTTTGCTGCACATCCCCTCAGCCTCCTTGAGCAGGACCTCTGCATCTGTCCTGCGCAATCGCTCAAGTCACTTGACTTCTCTAGACTTAAGTTTCTCCATCTGTTTCACATCCAATGTATCTTTTGTATGTTGGCTTCCTTCGTAGGTTACATTTTTGCAAAGGGAATCCAAGTTATAGGCCAGCTCTTCCTCTGACTTGCCCCACGGGACTTCCCAGGACATGTTCCCTCACAGTAGCCAGAGAGGTCATTGCAAATCAGATCGCTCCAACGGCTTCTCACTTGTACTCAACCCTTTTGGTGTAGCCTAAAAAGCCCTGAATGATCTGATCTTGGCCTGCTTTTCCAGCCTATATCATGCCACTATCTCTCAAACAAAATGAATAATTTCCCTCCTCGGGCCTTTTTTTTTTTTTTTTTGCAGTATGCGGCTTCTCTGTTGTGGCCTCTCCTGTTGCGGAGACAAGCTCCGGACGCGCAGGCTCAGCGGCCATGGCTTACGGGCCCAGCCGCTCCACGGCATGTGGGATCTTCCCGGACCGGGGCACAAACCCGCGTCCCCTGCGTCGGCAGGCGGACTCCCAACCACCGCGCCACCAGGGAAGGCCCTCCTCGGGCCTTTTGCATGTGCTCTTCTTTCTCTCCTCACTGTATGGATATCTCCTTATTACTTTTCAAATCTTAGTTCAGATACCACCTCCTCAAAAATACCTGTTCTCATCAACGTCTCTAAAGTTGCCTCCCCTACTGCTTTCTAGTTCATTGCCTTAAATTGCCTGCTGGGAGCTCACGTGAGGGCCTCAATTATCCTCTGTTTGGGTTTTTCCATGTGGCAGCGTGGGCTTCCTAATAACATGGAAGCTGGATTCTAAGAGGGAAGAAGCAGAAACACCAAAATCTAAAATATTCTCCACCTATTCCCAAATAATTTTCTAGCGCCTTATCCTATGTTATCTATTTTCTCACTCTCTGAAATTATTGTGGTAATTTATGTTTCCTTGCTAATTGCCTGCTCTCTCCCAGCATCTATAAGGATGTAAAACCCGTGAGATTAGAAACCTTGCTTATGTTCGTTGCATGTGCCACGCACTAAGGAAGCACCCAGTAAACCTTCGATGAAGAAGTGAATTTTAAATGTTTAGAAATCAAGAGAAAGGAACAATTAAGATGACACAAAATGCAATGAAACGTACAAACAAACACATGTACACCAAAAAAGTCAGGCTGCAGAGGACTTTTCAGGAAGAGAACTACAACCTGAAGGGTAGAGAGCCCACCACACAGTGAGCCAGGCACGAATGAGATCCTATTGGCAGCCCCTCTGCCTCCTGCTGTTCAGAACTTTCAGAGTTGGACAGGGAAGGGGGTGACTCAGGCACAGCGACCCAGGATGCATAGGAACCTGTAAGTGACCAGGAGCAGCACACAGCTAGAACTTAAGGGGAAGAGGTTGTGCCCAGATGTCACAGGTCACCTGTGGGATGACGTCAGTAACGCTTCCTTGAAGTCCTCTGCCTGGTGTGGGAGGGCTTTGCTTGCTTTACTTGAGCCTAATCCTGCAGAGGAGAATGATCTTGGCTCAGCCCAATTCAAATCAGCACCTACTATGTGAAAAACACTGTGCTACATGCAGTGGATGATGGAGCGGTGAAAGGACTGGGACATGCGCCCAGGGTGAGAACAGCCAGCGGGTGGATCAAGCAGGTACGAGGATGGCTCCTAAACGGGACGGAGGGGCTCAGTGGCAGGGGAAGGAAGCCAGCAGCCCCGAAGTTACAGACAAGGGAGAGGCCGAAAGGTTTCCCAGAAGGGCCAGTGCAGGAGATGCCTGGCAAGGAGGGCCCTCCAGAGTCAGGGAAGCCAGGGCACATTTGGAGACCTCTAGACGCTCCCTTAGGTTGGAGGAGGGTAGGACCTGCAGGTAAGTGCAGGAAGAACAATTTACTACCAAAAGTTGCCATGACCAATCCCTGAAGCCAATGGCTGGAGTCTTGGGCTGAGAGCAAAGGAGACGTGGTTTTCCAAATGGAAGATGGGAGACAGTTTTACTAGAAGCTTTACTAGAAGGGGAGTGCATGCTGTGCAGGCAAGCCCACAAGAGGCACTGCAGTGATGAAATGTAAGTCCAAGACGGTGTCTGGGGTGTGTTGTGATTTGAACAAAATAATAAGTGACCATTGGGAGGTGTGTGTATGGGGGGCGGGGAGTAGAGGGTAATTATAAAAGCAGCAGAAGGATTTTTTATTTTGATCTGGACAAACTGATTCTGAAATTAATGTGGAGTACACCCACGTTCATAGCAGCATTATTTACAATAGCCAAAAGGTGAAAGCAACACAGTGTCCATCCACAGATGAATGGATAAACTAAATGTGGTCCACACATACAGTGGAAAAGTATACACTTATAACAAAGAATGCTACAATGAGGATGAACCTTGAGGACATTATGCCAAATGAAGTAAGCCAGACACAGAAGGACAAATACTATATGATTCTATTTATAGGAGGTACTGAGAATAGTCCAATTTATAGAGAAAGTAAAATGGTGTTTGCTAAGGTCTGGGGGGAGGGGAAAACAAGTTATTGTTTAATGGGTATTGAGTTTCAGTTTGAGATGATTAAAAATAAATTGTGGATGAGTGGATAAAGAAGATGTGGTATATATACACAGTGGAATATTACTCAGCCATAAAAAAGAACAAAATAATGCCATTTGCAGCAACAGGGATGGACCTAGAGATTATCATATTAAGTGAAGTAAGTCAGAGAAAGACAAATACCATAATCACCTAAATGTGGAATCTCAAAAAATGATACAGGAGAATTCCCTGGTGGTCCAGTGGCTAGGACTCTGCACTTCCACTACAGGGGACATGGGTTCAATCCCCGGTCAGGGAAATAAGATCCCACAAGCTATGTGGGATACACGAAAAAATACACACCAAAAAAAGGTTAGAAACAAACTTATAAAAAAATAAAAAAGGATACAAATGAACTTATTTACAAAACAGAAATAGACTCACAGACATAGAAAACAAACTTATGGTTACGAAAGAACCATAATTTCTTTGGGAGGAGGGATAAATTAGGAATTTGGGATTAAAACATATACACACTTATATATCAAATAGATAACAACAAAGGACCTACTGTATAGCACAGGGAACTATACTCAACATCTTAGAATAACCTAAAGTGGAAAAGAATCTACAAAAGAATATATATGTATGTATAACTGAATCACTTTGCTGTACACCTGAAACTAACACAACAATGTAAATCAACTATATTTCAATTTGAATTTCAATTAAAAAAATTTTTTTAAAGTCCTGTAAATGGGTAGTGGTGATGGTAGTACAATAATGTGAATGCACTTAATGTCACTGAATTGGACACTTCGAAAGGGTTAAATGGTAATGTTTATGCAATGTATATTTTACCATAATGTTTTAATTTAGTGTGAAGAAATAAGTCAGGAATATCCAGGGTAGTACTGAGGAAGAAAAGTAATGAGGAGATGAAACCCTACCAGATATTAACACCAGTTATAAAACCTCAAGAGTTAAAAGTGTGGTGTTGGCACTTGAGTACACAGACAATGAAACAAAGTCCAAAAATAGACTGAAATAATTCAAGACTTGTGTGTGTGGGAAAGGTGGCATCTGGAAACAGCGGGGAAACAGAGCTGAGACTGACTGGAGCCATCAGGAACAAGTGAAGTTGGGTCCTTACCTTGTACTTATAGAAGGAAGACCTCTGATCAGAGAGGAGACTCAAATCTGAACCATGATACCACACAAATACTAGAAGGAACCAGGGGAGAATTCATTTTTAACCTCAGAGGGTGAGCATGTACCCGCTGTGACTTGGAGTCAGTCCTTTAGCCTTCCCATGCCTATCTCATGGGGTTGTTGTGAGCACTGTGGGAGTTAATACCTGAAAAGTGGTTAGAAAAACGTCTGGCACCCACAGCAGATTCAGTCGGTGACCACCACCACCACAACCACAACCATGACCATCTCCACCACCATCACCACCACCACCATCACCACCACCATCAACCACCACCACCATCATCACCACCACCACCATCACCATCTTCACCACCATGACCCTCCCCACCACCATCCCCACCACCACCATCCCCACCACCATCATCACCATCATCACCATCACCACCACCATCCCCACCACCACCACCATTGCCACCACCGTGACCATATCCACCACCATCAACCACCACCACCACGACCATCCCCACCACCATCAACACCACCACCATCATCACCATCACCATCACCATCAAAAAGAATGAGGATGTTTTATAAACTGATATGGAAAAAGTATCCAGATGTATTATCAAGTGGGAAAAAAAGCCCAGGTGCAGAGGGGTGTGTGCACAATACACTATTCCTGGTTTTAAAAAGAGGGCAGTAGAAGAAAATACACATGCACGTATATACCTAAATATTTGTTGTAAGTGTATAATTACACACACATATCTACATATATTTGTAGGTGTATATTTACACACACACATACACAATAAACATCTTTGATCAGGCCACTGCATTGCAAAACTCCAGGGGGCACTATTCCATTGTGTTCCTTGTCAGTGGCATCCTAGGAGCTCTATATAAATGGCATCCCTTGGAGTTGTGTACCACAATGGTCCTGGTCACTTAACTGCACGTGGTAACATGTCTCTGGGAGAACACAAAGTACCAAATAACACTGGCTACCTGTGGGGAAGGACATAGATGGCTTGGAATAGAGGTGTGAAGGAGAATTTTCACAATACAGCATTTGTGTCTTTTCAGTCTGGAACCACGTGCATCTGTTATGGAAACTCCTTCTCCCGAAAATAAATAAATAAAAGGAGTGGTGAAAATAAATAAATGCACACATACATAAAAATAACAATACATGTTAGAGAATTTGGGAAATACAGAAAAGTATGAAGGAGAGAATTATAATTAAGCATGATTTTTCTGGTTGTCTCTGTGTCTGTCTGGAGTGCTTTGAAAGACAGCTTCATGTAGGGCAGGAGGGCCCCAAGGCCATCTCCTGCTCCACAACCTGGTTTTTAAATAAAGTTTTATTGGAACATAGCCACACACATTTGGTTATTTAGCATTGATGGCTGCTCTCCTGCAACACGTAGTTATTGAGTAATTTTGAGTAGCTTTCTTGTTCAATCTGTAACTCTAGTTCAATCTATAAGTGCCCTGGCATAATTCCACTAAAATGCACAGTGAAGAAGTAAGATGATAGCGCAGAGTTAAAATGAACATATTAGGGCTTCCCTGGTGACGCAGTGGTTGAGAGTCTGCCTGCCGATGCAGGGGACACGGGTTCGTGACCCGGTCCGGGAAGATCCCACATGCCGCGGAGCGGCTGGGTCCGTGAGCCATGGCCGCTGAGCCTACATGTCCGGAGCCTGTGCTCCGCAACGGGAGAGGCCACAGCAGTGAGAGGCCCGCATACCGCAAAAAAAAAAAATATATATATATATATTAGTTCGGATTTAGAACTTAAAAAAAAAACAAGCAGCAGAGATGTTCCCCACTATTAAATAATATTAGGATAAGTGATAACAACTGGACTTGTTTGTGTACAATGAGAAACAGGAATATAATCTGAATTGAAGTACAAATAATGTGCCAAGACAAATTAAAGATTATCAAAGTGGAGAAAATGAAAAAAAATATTCTTAGAAATGAGCTACGCCTCAATAAGAAGTGTAATGTTAAAATAATTCCCAATGTTATGATACAGGGTAAGATACAAGAATTGTGAGCAAAAACACACCTCTTATGTTAAAATCTCACCAGACATTCAGTCTCTCAATGAGCAGGGGGGAAATAAGTCATATGAGACACAGGACAATTATACTTCGGGCAGGACTGTCCTGTGCATTGTAGGAGTCTAGCATCCCTGGCTCCCCACTAAATGCCGATAATGACCCCATTCATAATGATAACCAAAACAACTCCTTCAGCTTTTTTAGACTCCCCTGAAGGGCAGTACCACCCTCCTTGAGAACCACAGATACATGTGAAAGCAATTTGAAAAGTTAAAAACACTTTTCAAATATATAGTATGATTAATCTATAAAACTGCAGTGGATTTTCAGTGAATACTGTATATCTACACTATTTAAATGAAGACTATTGAGTTATAAAACATGAGTGTTTTCTTTTTCTTTATGAAACTGATTTCCATTCCTGGAAAAACAGCAAGTGAGTCAATATACTTACTGAAAACAACTAAAAATTTGGGATTTTCTTAACAGCATCAATGAACGAGCAGAAAAGTTAAGAAGTCTTAGTCCAGGTGATCGAGTGAAGTGGAGCTCAGAGGTGTAAGTAGAGCCCAGCACTCCAAGGGCATTTGCTGAACCTGGTGAACTTGAACTTTGGTATTCATGGCCTCATAAGACTTTGAAAAAGCAGCCAAAGCCCCAGGGCTATTAAAGGTGGGGAGTCTAATAAGACATTTTCCAGCATGAACATGGGACATCTGAAAAGCTATGCGTGGAGTATAAGGGTGAATTTAGAAACACCTTACAGACACTTCTGGAGACTGCAAGGAAAATCTGTCTCAAACTTTGCACTGGAGAGGATAAGATGTGTGTGTGTGTGTGTAGACACATGTGCCAGGAACCTCTATAAAACATTCAAACCTTAAGCAGTCCATGACACAGTTTATAGCAAAAGATCCACACTCTCTGGGTGGTCTGAATACCCTAAGTGGAGGATATAACTGGAGTCATCCCAGGAACTAGTAATGCCTCCAGCACCTGGCAGAACAAAAGTGAATCCTCTACAGAGGAAGCCAAGTTTATCCCAGACCTCAAAGTATTCCCACATATAAAATGTCAAGGAAAATGATCAGATTACAGTTCAAATACACATGTACACACACAGAGAAAGATGACAAGCAAATGACTACATGATACAAAAGCATGGAGTGACTAAGTGGGAGGGAGGAAGAGAGGGAGGAGGGAAGGAAGGAAGGACGAAAGGAAGGAAGGGAGGAAGGAAGGAAGGAAACAGTGAAGGCACCAAGAACTAAGAGCACCAGGAACTAAGAGCAAGAAGCAGCAGATGGATGGAAGAGACCTGCGAAAACTTCAGATCCTGGAATAATAAGATGAAGACTATAAAATAACCATGTTTATTTAACATGTTTAATAAAAATAAAATACACACATGAAAATATACAAGAAAAAGACACTATTAAAACATGATCAAGCAATTTTGAAAAAGAACTTCTGGGGAAAAGAGAACTCCATGGACAGATTTACTAGAATAATCATATGTGACAAGAATGAGTACACTGAAAGACTGACTTGAAAAAACATTCCCATAATACAGCATAGAGAGACAAAGTGAAAATACGAAAGAGGAAAAAAAGACATGGAGGATAAAGAATTTTAACAAACATCTAATTAACGTTCTAAAAGGAAAAGAGAAAGAAGATGGGGCGGAGGCAATATCTGAAGACATAAGGGTTGCAATTTTTCAGGACTGATTAAATACATCAACCCATGGAATCAAGAAATCCAAGGGATTCAAAGAAGGCATATATATATAGTCCACCACAGTGAAATTGCAGAACCCCAAAGACAAAGAGAATATCTTAAGAGCAGTGAGAGAGAAAAGACAGATTATTTTATTTTTAAAGAAGTGACAGATAACTTACAACTCAGGAACAATAGCATTCAAAAGACAATGTATGGGGCTTCCCTGGTGGCGCAGTGGTTGGGAGTCCACCTGCCGGCTCAGGGGACATGGGTTCGTGCCCCGGTCCGGGAGGATCCCACATGCCGCGGAGCGGCTGGGCCCGTGAGACATGGCTACTGAGCCTGCGCGTCCGGAGCCTGTGCTCCGCAACAGGAGAGGCCACAACAGTGAGAGGTCCATGTACAGGAAAAAAAAAAAAAAAAAGACAATGTATGATATCTTCAATGTGCTAAGAGAAAAATGATTGTCATTTTCAATTCTATATCAACAATTAAAGGGAAAAAGTCACTTTCAGACAAACAAAACTGAGAAAATTTGGTACCAACAAAACTTCACTTCTGGCAGAAGAAAAATTAGTCCTGATGGAAGGTGTGAGGAGAAGCAAGAGGGAATAAACCACACAAAAAGTGAAAAATAGGTGAAATATTGAGTGTATAAAGCAACAATAGATGTATTGGGGTTTCAAAAGAAAAGTTGATAGGCTAAAAGGCACAGCAATAATAGCATCTAAATCGGGAAGATATATAATGGAAATTGTAAGATTTTTACATTTTTCAGAAGAGTAAAATTATTGAGTAACTTTGATAAGTTATTTGCTGCTATTTCTAGAGAAACCACTTACAGGATACAAACAGAGTCCTGAAACCGGTGAAAGAAAAAAATAAAAAAGAACAAAACTATAAATCAATCTAAAAGAGGGCAAGAAAGGATAAAATGATAAATGGAACTTGTGGGAAAAAGAAATAAAACATTATAGCTATAAACCTGAAAATATTAGTAATTATGACAAATATAAATGAACTAAATGCTCCACCTAAAATACAAAGCTTGTCAGAATGTATTTTTTTATCTGATTATGTGCTACTCATAAGAAACATATCTTATGCAAACACATTTTATAGAGAGATTGAAAGTGAAAACGATGAGTGTACTGGGTTTTAACTATCTTGATATTAAGCAAAATAGACTTAAGACAAAAAGTATTGCTAGAAACAAAGAGGTTCACTTTGACATGTTAAGCAATTCAATTGAACAGGAAGACATGTTGATGTTAAATTTATACACTCAATAACTTTCCAAATTTATTAGGCAAAAACTGACAATTACCAAGAGAAATAAACAAATCAGCAATCGTAATGGACACTTAACCCCTTTTCCAGTAACTGCTAGAGCAAACAGTAAAAATACATCCATAAGGTTATGGAAGATTTGAACAACACATTTAATACAACTGACCTAGTGGACATTATGTGAGTTCAGGAAACAGATGTCAAGCTGGGACTAGATGTGCCAGAGGTTTATGGGGGAAACTGCCTGTGAAGGATAAAGAGAAGGAAGCAGGAGGAGGCAGGGAGAGCCTTCTGACCACAATGCCATTCTGAAAGGAAGGAGAAGGAAGGAGAAATGAGTAGGAAGAGTCTCAGTTTACAGTGCGGTTCTTCAAATGGTTTGGCCAGACTGATGGGGTGGCCTTTAGCCAAAGTTGCCCATTGAAAGGAGTCTCACATCCCACAGGAATGGACCTGCACTAATACCCTGTCATTGGCTGGGAACAACCCAGGGAAGAGTGGTCTCAGCACAAATGTGTTGGTGGATCCTGAGTAGTAGCAATAGGGCTCCGGCCAACTGTGCTGTCTGCAGCAGGAGAACTGAATTGCACATGTTCATGACACATAGACATATTTAGAACATCATGCCCCAAACTACAAAAACACATTATTTTCAATATTTACAAAAATTGACTATGTACTGGGTCATAAAGCAAATCTCAATACATTTCTTAAGGATTGAAATCATGCAGACTACATTCTCTGACAATAAAAAAAGTTAATAGAAGACCCTTCCCAATATACCTAAAAATTCAGAATTACCTATTCTGATAACCAGGGAATCAAAGAAGAAAGCATAGTGAAAATTGGAAAATATTAAGACTTGAACTATAATGAAAATACGTAACAAAAATTTTGGGATAGAGCTAAACAATGCTGAGAGAAATGTATGATCTAAAATATTGTTTAAAAAAACTAGAAAAACTGAACATTAATGAGCTAAGCATTCATTTCATGAAGTTAGAAAAAGATCTGCAAAATAGACTCAAGAAGGGTAAGAAAAGAAATAATCGATAGTCAAGGAAATAATTAATGCAATAGAAAATAAACACAATAGAGAAGATTAACAAAGCCGAAGGTCTGTCCTCTGAAAAGACTAATAAAAGTGACAAACCTCTGGTAACGCTGAATGAGAAATAAAGAGAGAAAGCATAAGCAACATCAGGAATGAAACAGCGATATAAATGCAGAGACTACAGACCTTGAAACAAAATAATAAGAGGATGTTGTTGAAAAATTCTAAGCCATTAAATTTGAAAACATATATGAGACAGACACATTCTCAGGAAAATCTAACTTACTCAAGAAATAGAAACTCTGAAGAGTCATATAACTATGAAAGAAATTGAATGTATGAATTAAAATTTTCTACATATTAATCTCCAGGTCCTGATGGCATCACTAGCAAGTTCCAGATATTCAAAGAATAAATAATTATAATCTTATACAAGCTATTTCAAAGAATTTAAAAAGAGCTCCCATTCCCTCAACTAATTTTGTGAATCTAGCATTAACTTGATGCCCAAAACTGACAACATAAGAAAGGAAACTTTCAGGCAAATCTCTCATGAATGTAGATTGAAAAACCATAAACAAAACATTAACAATCTTAATCAGCAATATATAAAAAGGATAATACACCCTGAGCAAAGCAACATAATAAATAAGAAAAACATGATCATTAGAAGAAACACTTGATAAAATTCAACATCCATTCCTGATTGTTTTTTAAAAAATCCCTTAGAAAACTTGAATAGAAGGAAACTTCCTTAACATGATAAAGGCTGTCACCAAAAAGAGTGTAGTGGATGTCCTAACCAGTGCAACAAGGCAAGGAAAAGAAATTAATGGTATAAGAATTACAAAGGGGGCTTCCCTGGTGGCGCAGTGGTTGAGAATCCGCCTGCTGATGCAGGGGACACAGGTTTGTGCCCCATTCCGGGAAGATCCCACATGCCACAGAGCGGCTGGGCCTGTGAGCCATGGCCACTGAGCCTGTGTGTCCGGAGCCTGTGCTCCACAGCGGGAGAGGCCACAACAGTGAGAGGCCCACATACCGCAAAAAAAAAAAAAAAAAAAAAAGAATTACAAAGGAAGAAACTATCAATATTTGCAAACAACATGGTTGTGTACATAGAAAAGCTAAAGGAATATGCACACAGAATTACAGTTAATAAATTAATTTTATCAAATTGCTAGATACAAAGTAAATATTGCAAAAGCCAATTGAATTTCTATAATCTAGCTGTAAACAATTTGAAATGAAATTTTAAAAGATAATATTTATAATAGCATTAGAAAACATAAAATGTAGGAATGAATCTTCATTTGATGTGCAAGAATTCTACACAGAAACTATAAAATATTATCGATAAATATTAAAGAAGATCTATATATGAAGAGGGTTATATCATGTTCATGTTTTGGAAGACTCAAGTTAGTAAAGATGCCAGTTCTCTTCAAAGTGATCTATAGAATCAATTTAATCCCAATCAAAATCCTGTCAGGATTTTAAAGTTTCAATTTTCAATTTTTTGTTGCTAAAAATATAGAAATACAATTGATTTTGTATTTTGAACTTGTATTCTGGGACCTTAATTGAACACATATATCTGTTCTGGTGGCTTTTTCATAGATTACCTAAGATTTTCTACATAGGTAATCATGTTATCAGTGAAAACAGAAAGTTTTATTTCTTCCTTTACAATCTGTATGACTTTTATTTTTCTCTTTCCTTATTCTCTTGCCTCCATTAAACTGTTGAAAAGAATTGGTAAGAACAGACATACTTACCTTGTTTCCAATCTTAGGAAGAAGGCATTCAACATCTATCTCACCAGCAAGAGTAATTTTTTTGTTTGTTTTTTGGTTTTTTTAAATAAATTTATTTATTTATTTATTTATGGCTGTGTTGGATCTTTGTTGCTGCACGTGGGCTTTCTCTAGTTGTGGCGGGTGGGGACTACTCTTTGTTGCAGTGCGCAGGCTTCTCATTGAGGTGGCTTCTCTTGTTGTGGAGCATGGGCCCTAGGTGCATGGGCTTCAGTAGTTGTGGCACACGGGCTCAGTAGTTGTGGCTCACAGGCTCTAGAGCGCAGGCTCAGTAGTTGTGGCACATGGGCTTAGTTACTCCGTGGCACATGGGATCTTCCCCGGACTGGGGCTTGAACCCGTGTCCCCTGCATTGGCAGACGGATTCTTAACCACTGTGCCACCAGGGAAGTCCCCAGGCGTAATGTTAACTGTAGATTATTTTGAAGACATCTTTTATCAGGTCAAGGGAGTTCTTTTTTATTCCAAGTTTGCTGAGAGTTTTTTTGTGTTTTGTTTTTTAATCATGAATGAAGGTTGGGTTTTGTGAAATATTGTTTCTATTTAGATGATCATATGGCTTTTCTTTTTTACTGTGTTAAAATGACTTACATTGAGTTTTGAATGTTAAACTAATCTTATATTCTCAGGATAAATCCCACTTGAACATGATGATTATTCTTTTTACATACTTCTACCTTCAGTTTGCTAAATCTTTCTTAATTTTTTTTTGTTTATATGTTCATGAGGAATAGTGATCTGTAGTTTTGTTTTTTTGTAATGTTTTTGTCTGGTATTGGTAGCATGGAAATTGTACTGTAAAATGAGTTAGAAAGGATTCTCTCATCTTCTATTTTCTGAAAGAAATTGTATATAATCAGTATTATCTCTTCCATAAGTGTTGGTTAGAACTCATTACTGAAGTTATCCAGGCCTGATGTTTCCTTTATGGATAGATTTTAAGTACACATTTCTTTAATTGAATTAAAGCTAGCCAGGTTATCTATTTTTTTCTTGATTGTGCTTTGACTGTTCTTGTCCTTTAAGGAATTTGTCCATTTCATTTAACTACTTGAATTAATTCACATAAAGTTGGCATAATATTCCTTTATTATCCTTTCATGTCTGTAAGATCCACTCCTGATACTCTTTTATTCCTCCTGATGTTGATAATTTATGTCTCCTTTCTCTTTTTTCTTCATTAGTCTGGCTAGTTTACCAATTTTATTGATCTTCTCAAAGAATCAGCTTTTGGTGTCACTGATTTTTCATGTTGTATATCAGCAATTTCTAGTCTTATCTTTATTGTTTCCTTCCTTCTATTTACATTGTAATTAATTTGCTCTTTTTTTTTCCTAGTTTTTTAAGGTGAAAGCTTAGGTAATTGCTTTGAGGCTTTTCTTCTTTTCTAATATAAACATTTAGGGCTATATACCTCCCTCCCTCTTGCCTGCTTCCCACAAAATTTCATATGTTCTATTTTCATTTTAATTTACTTCAAAATATTTTCTAATTTCCACTCAGATTTCCTCTTTTGAACCATGGATTATTTAGAAAGGTATTGTTTAATCACAAAATGTTTGGGGATCCTCTAGATATCTTTCTGTTATTGATTTCTAGATTAATTTTATTATAGTAAAAAAAATAAAGCACACAGTGGATGACTTCAGTCTTTTTAAAATTTATTGAGACTTGCTTTATCACCCACAATACAGTCTACCTTTGGTGGATGTTCTATGTATACTTGAAAAAAATGTATATTCTGCTGTTTTTGGATAGTTTTATAATGTCAGTTAAGTCAAGTTGATCGACTTCTATATTATTACTGATTTTATGTCCACTTGTTCTTCAATTACTGATAGAGAAATGTTGAATTCTCCAACTATAACTGTAGATTTGTCTGTTTCTTTGTTGAATTCCATCAGTTTTTTATTAATGTATTTTAAAGCTATTTTATTATTTGCATAACATTTAGGGTTATTATGTCCTCTTGATTTTGTTGTCCTTTAGCATTATGAAATGTCCCTATTAATTTCTGGTTTTATTTTATATCCTGAAGTTTGTTTGATCAGATATTAACTTTTTCATGATATTTCTTCTTTTATCTATTTACTCTAAACCTATTTACATCTTTATATATGAGAGTTTCTTGTAGACAGCATTTTGGGTCTTCCATTTTTCTTCCAATCTGAAAATCTTTGCCTTTCAATTGGAGTATTCTCCATTTATATTTAATGTAATTATCAATGTGGTTGGGTTTAAATCTACTATCTTGCTATTTGTCTTCTATTTGCTCCTTTTTTTTTTTTTTGGTTCTTTTGATTCTCTTCTCCTGCCTTCTTTTGAATTGCTTGAGTATTTTTTAATGATTCAATTTAAATTTACACTATTGTCATCTTAGCAACATTTTAGTGATATATATATATTTATTTATCTATCTATGTATTTATTTATTTAGTGATTGATCTGGAATTTTTAATATACACCTTTAACTTAAAGTACTCTGTCTCCAAATAAGATTAATTCTACTCACATTTAATGTAAGAGCCTTACAACAATATATTTCCATACCCCTCTTCCCATCCTGTGCTATTTTTGCCATATCATTTACTTCTACATATATTATAAATCCCACAATACATTTATTTTTGCTTTAAGCAATTATTTTTTCAAGGGATTAAAAAATGAAGGGAAAATTCTGTTATACTTTCCTATATATTTATCAGTTCTGGCATTCTTTGTATTTCTTTGTATAGATTGTAATTTTCACATAGTATCTTTTTTTTTTCCCAAAGAACTATTAATATAGTTCTTGTAGCAAAGGTTTACTTGTGATGATTTCTTTTAGCTTTGGTATCTTTGATAAAGTTTCTATTATTCTTCATTTATTTAAGTCTTTACTCTTTAGAAAGATATTTCTGCTGGCAATAGAATTTTAGGTTGGCAGGGGTTTTTATTTCTATCAGTAATTTAGGGATGCTCTTCCATTGACTTTTGGCTTGCATAGTTCCAGAAAAGAAGTCCAAAATATGCAGTATGTGTTGGCAGGCTGGAGACTCAGGAGAGACAATGATGCAGTTCTAGTCCAAAGGCCAGCATCCTGGAGACCCAAGAGAGCTGATGGTGCAGATGATGTTCAAAGGCAGTCTGCTGGAGAATTCTCTCTTGCTCAAGGATGCCAGTCTTTTAATTCTATTCAGTCCTTTAACAGATTGGATGAGGCCCACTGACATTATAGAGGGCAATCTGCATTACTCAGAGTTTACCAACTTAAATACTAACCTCATCCAAAATTACCATCCAATTTGACACATAAAATTAACTTTCACATTGCATTACAGGCATCACCACCCCAGCTAGCAGAAACACAAACTGTTCTCAGCCCTGTATGAACTACTGGAATTTTTTGGCCTATTGCTTTCTAGAGGTTCTTTCTCCAACCTTGTGGAATGCCAATCCCTACATGCACTGATCAGTTTTCGCCCAAAGAATCATGAAGACCTCTCTGTAAACTCCTGGATATCTCTCTCTCTCACTCTTGTTCTCTCTCTCTGCCTCCTCCCAGTACTCTGCTTTGCAAATTCTACGTGCCTTGGTTTCCCTGAACTCCAATATCTATCCCCTCCATTCAGTGAAAATCCTGGGCTCTCTTTGGATTTTCCAGACTTGAGCTTCAGCTGAAAACTGTCCACAGCCAGTAAGCTGGGGCAACCAAAGAGCTTGCCTCATTTGTTCTTTCTCAGGCATCATAGTCCTATACCACCTCTTGTCCAATGTCTGAAAATGGTGGTTTAATATATTCTGTCTGTTTTTCTAGTTGTTTATGGTGAGAGATCAATCCTATATGGCTAATCCTTCGTGGCATATATTAAACTTTTTTTTTTTTAACTTACAGTAACACCAGCTTCATGTGTTTCAATCTACTATTTCTTGACCAGGTTAGTAGTTTCATAGATTTGTTCACTTTGTGATCATTCACTGAGCTCTGCACTTATGATGTGTGTACTTTTCTGTGTATGTAAACGTCAATAAAACATACTTTTAAAAATAAAAAGCAAAATAAGTTTATATGAACATGTAAATGATGTAGAATAACCAAGACACTCTAGAAAGAAAATAAATTCTAGTGACCTTCCTGACCAGATACCAGATATCAAGACTAAAGCTATTTGGGGACTTCCCTGATGGTGCAGTGGTTAAGACTCTGCGCTCCCAATGCAGGGGGCCCAGATTTGTTCGCTTGCCAGGGAACTAGATCCCACATGCATGCCACAACTAAGGAGCCCTCGAGCTGCAACTAAGGAGCCCACCTACCACAACTAAAGGAGCCCACGTGTCACAACTAAGGAGCCTGCCTGCTGCAACTAAGACCTGGCACAACCAAATAAATAAATAAATATTAAAAAAAAAAGACTAAGCTATTTTAGTGAAGAGATCATAGTATTGACACAAAGTTCAAAAAAAGACTAGAAAAAACAGAGAAACCCCTTTTCAAAAAAGACCCACACAATTGTGAGCACGATGTATAATAGAGATGTCACCTTAGAACAGCAAGAAAATACTGAAGTTTTCAATAAGTGATACTGGCATGATTGGTTATCTATAATTCATAAAACCTTGCCCCTATCTCACACCATATACAAAAATCAATTCCAGATGAATTAACAACTAAGTGTGAAAGGCAAAATTATAAAGTTGTTAGAAGATAACAAGAAAAGGTATAAATATCTTGAGAGGCAGGAAGGATTTCTTAAGTAGGACCCACAACAAAACAAAGTATAAAGGAAAAGACTGATAAATTAGTCTTTATTATAAGAACTTCTATAAATCAAAAGACACCACTACGGGGGTATAAAAGCAAGCCAGAGTTGGGAGAATATGTTTTTTTTAACACATACAACTGATGGAGGACAAATATCCAGGATATATAAATAAATGTTATAAATTTATAAGAAAACAAATGGTCCCCTCCAAATGAACAAAATACTTGTACTTTACACACACATATATATGGAATACTATGGATTACTATATAGCATTGGAATACTACAAGCAATGGAATGCTGTATAGCATTGAAAAGGAATGAACTGCAGTTTCACCCATTGACATAGAAGAGTATCAAAATACAGTGTTGAAGCAAAAGGTGCCAAAGAGAAATGGATTCATACAGTGTGATATGATGTTGATAAAGTTAAAAAAAATAAAACTAGGCTATATTATTTTGGGATGGATACATAACTGGTAACACTGTAAAGTGAAACAAGAGAATGATTGTCACAGAACATTGGGATAATGGCTACCTCTGTTGGGAGAGAGGGAATTGCAGTTGGGGAAGGGCACCAATATTCATTCTTGACCTGGTTGCTAGTCACTTGCATCTTACCACATTATTATTCCTTAGCATGTACTTACATGTTTTATTCACTCACCTATATGTATGACACATTTCAAAATAATAAAATAAAATTAACCTCAATTAGTAAATTAATAAACCTAAAATAAAATTAACCTAACTGATGTATATTTTCTTTATAAACAGAGATAATGCGATGATTTCAAGGTTTGTGTGTCCTTATTCGTTCATTCATTCATTCACTTATTCCACAGGAATTTGTTGCATGTTTACTATTTGTCGGGCATTATACTAGATACCGAAAATACAGATATTAATTTATTATCTATCAGGGAGTTTTAATAATAAAAATTGATGTGATTATTATCATTATTGTAGCAAATGACATTTAATTGAGTGTCTACTTTGCACTAAGCATTTTAACATACATTACTTCATTTAATTGTTTGACGTCCTTTAGTATGGACTTGTATTTTCCCAATTTAAAAAATGAGCACAGCAACATTTACTAACTTGCCCAAACTTTCAGAGTTCAGAAAAGCCAAAGCCAAGATTTGCTGTTAACAACTGTAGCTTTTCTGCCAAACATCCAATCCCTTTCCTTCAGATGACATCACCCTCAATTTCCTTTGGGGTGCCCTACCCCTTCTCACATTTGGTCTTGTGGTTCAGTTGGAACTGACTACCTAGTCCTGGGTTCAAAGACTGAGGAAATGACCCAGACTGGGTCATTCCTTATATTCTAAATACGTGGTTGGAGTGATTGGTTTAGGCATGAGGCAAAAGAAGGAGAAATTAAAGACTGAGTCTCGAAGCCTTGATTTAAACCCTTGGATCCAGTGATGCCTAAAGCTTTCCTCAATGTCTGGTCTTTTCAGTTACATGAGCCTCAAGCTGGGTTTTCTAACACTTGCAAAAAGGAGTCCTAGCTGATCCAGGGACACAGAAAAATAACCCAATACTTATTGTACCAGCTGAGTAATGAGGACTAAAATTAATATGAATATTTTTTATATGCACTTAGACACACTCAGGATACACAGAGGTGAGATGTTTTGTACTTTCTTCCCTTCCCCATCCTAGGTCTGAAGCCAAATCTCAGGGGAGGTAAATTAACACTAAGAGAGAGAATCATAGATTACCTTCATGTTGACACAGACCAAGCCAGTCATCCTTCACTGGGGGGACGGGGAGTGGGGTACAGCTGTACTCAATATCACGAAAGATGATCACGAAAGACCGGACCTCAGGGATGACAATGACAACGACAAGAGTAATTTAGGTTCTGGGATACACTTTATCACAGGTTTACAAAGCCCTTGGCAGCAAAATTAAATCTGACATCACTGCTTGGGTTGATAAACACTGTTGCAGTCTCCCAGTAGGGTGAGCTCAGACACTTGAGGGCTCTCGCTCCCTGAGGATTGGAGTCACCTTCTTCAACTCAGCTAACGATACCCAGCCTTTAGAAGCCCCTCGTCATGAGAGACAAACACAGCCCTTGGTGAAAATGGAGTCACTTACACAGGAGCTCAACCAAGGCAAGGGCTCAAATCCATCCTTGGATTTAACTCTTTGGCCCCATGACCACCTCACCTTCATTCCCTTCCCACCCAGGTTCAGAAAGAACTTTACCCTCTCGCTTTACATGTTAAGGTCAGACGTCAGCAAGTATGTTGAGTAGACCACTGACATCCTTTTAAAAGAGTGTAACAGCTGAACCTTAAGATCATCACAAAAAGTCGTATATTTTTCTCTCTGTTGGCGAGAACGATTCGCTCCTTGCAGGCAGCAGAGGCGTATGGGCATTATCATTCACAACGGTTACAAGAAGTATGTAAGTAACCACACTGTTTAGCACCCTGACCCATGGTCACTTCACCTCGTCCACGATTAAAGGTGACCATTACACTGAATGTTTGTAGCACTGAGCAAGCTGAGGTCATACTTACCCCCCAGAGATGGAGACAAAAAAGGAAAAAAAATGTTTTTTTCTCCTTGATAAATGTGAAGCTGTAACAAAACAAAATTTAGGTCTTTGGTGAATAATTCATGTTTATCTAAAAGAAAAAATAATGACTTTCATTATATTTCGTCTCCCTCTTATTGAGTTCTAGAAACTGATTCTCTGACCTGGAGCTTCCAGAAATCTGTAGCAGCTTTGCTGGCTGCTTCTCCCTTGTGAGTCCTTCCCATTACCTCTACCCCCCTCACCAGGTTCCCTTTGGCTCCACCAGGTCATGGAAGAGGAATGAAAGGTCTGATCTGACCGTGGTGCCACTGGGGTGGATGCCTAGAGCTGGCATGTCTCTCATGGGCTGCCATGGGGTCCTCTAGGTCCCCCATCCCCGGATCCCTACAATGGAATCCTTTGTCCAGGTAGTAGCTCTCTTAGGCTAACTGCTTATGCCCCGCCCCCCTCAGCTGGGCACCTGACAGTTTTCCCTCTACCTGCTTCTGCTCAGGTCTCCTTGCAGGAAGTTTGGTGGACAGTGTGCTTTTAAAACAACCCCACCCTTCCCGGAGGGATCTGGTACTGCATGCTTTCAGCTTTTGTGGTGTTACAGTGATTCCTCCAACATAGTGATTTCTCTGCTGCCCAGGCGGCCTGAGCCAAACCTGTGACTTTGCTTTCAAGCCTGAGTCAAGGTTCCAGTCCTTGTGGCCTTCCAACCACAAAGGGCACATAGTGAACTCTTAGTGGGTGGTCTATTCGGAGATTCTCTTACTGGACTTCAGGCGAGGGGGAAGCACCCCCTACTTTTTCCCCAAGAGGAAAGTGAGACACATCACACCACAACAAAGAAATTCAAATGTCTGCCCTTTTCATCTTCAATCCCCCAATGCCCACTTTAAAAGAATTCAATCATATTTTTTAAAAATTGAAATATATATATAGCAACGTTCACCTTTTGAGTGTCAAGTTCTATGAGTTTCTACAAATGCATACGATAATATAGCCAGCATCACAGTCAAGATATGGAACAGTTCATCACCCCCAAATTCCCTCTCTGTCTTTGAAATCAGCTCCTTCCCTCTCCCCCAGCTCCTGACAACCACTGATCTGTCATCTGTCCCTAAAATTTAGTCTTTTCCAGAATGTCATATAAATGGATTCATTCAACACATAGCCTTTGAGTTTGGCTTCTTTCACTTAACATAATGTTTTTGAGATTCATCCATGTTGTCCTGAGGATTAGTAATTTGTTCCTTTTTATTGCTGAGTGGGATTCTGTTCTATGGAGGTACCACAGTTTGTTTACCTACTCACTAACTGAAGGGCTTTTGAATTGTTTCCGGGTTTTGGCAATTATGAACAAAGCCAGTGTAAACATTCGTGGATAGGTTTTTGTGTGAACATAAGTTTTCATTTCACTTAAGTACCTAAGAGTGGGATTGTGGGATTGCCTGGTGATATTGTAAGAAATTGTTTTCCACAGCACCTGTACCATTTTGCATTCCCAATGGCACTGTGTGAGAGATCCAGTGTCCCATATATTTATCAGCACTTGGTATTGTCAATTTTTAAAAATTAGCCAGTCTAATAGGTGTGTAGTGGTATCTTATAGTTTCAGTTTGCATTTTCTTAATAACTAATGATGCTGAGCATCTTTTCATGTGCTTATTTGCCATCCATATATCATCTTTGATGCTGTGTCAGTTGAAATCTTTGCCTTTTTTTGATTGGGTTGTTTGTTTTCTTATTATGGAATTTTGAGAGTTCTTTATATATTTTGGATCAGATATGTATTTGGCAAATATCTTCTTCAATTGTGTGGCTTGTCTTTCATTCTCTCTTTTTTAAGATATTGTAGGTGATTTATTTTTAGTAAGATTTAAATCTCATCTAGGAAAGAATAAGTAAAAGGTCTGGAAAATATTTTCCTCTACCAGCTCATTTGTTTAGATACTATGAGATGACCACTTAAAATCTTCCAATTTGTAAATCAGTTAAGAATTTGAGACTCAATAACAATTTGGTGTTTTTATTTGTGTGTGTGTTTGTGTTGATTTTTCCTAGTTTTCTTGAGATATAATTGACATCACACTATAAGTTTAAGGTGTACAGCATAGTGGTTCCACTCACATGTATTGTGAAATGATTGCCCCTATAAATTTAGTTAGCAGCCATAATCTCATAAAGATACAGTCAAAAGAGAAAGAAGAAGTAGAAGAAGAAGAAGGAGAAGGAGAAGGAGAAGGAAGGAGAAGGAGAAGAAGGAGAAGGAAGGAGAAGGAGAAGGAGAAGAAGGATGAGGAAGGAAAAAGAAAAAACTTTCTTTTCTTGTGATGAGAACTTTTTGGATTTACTGTCTCAACAATTTTCATATATATCATACAGCAGTGTTAACTATAGTCATCGTGCTGTAGATTACATCCCTAGTACTTTATTCTCTTAACAGTATCTTTCAAAGAACAGACGTTTTCAGTTTTGATGAAATCTAATACATCAATTTTTTCTTTTAGGGATCATGCTTTTATTATAATTTTGTAACTACAGACTTTGCCTAGCATAAGATCACAATGATTTTTCTCCTACATTTTCCTATAGAAGTTTTTCAGGGCTTCACATTTAAGTCTATTACCCATGTGGGGTTAAATTTTTTTTTTTTAATTTATTTATTTATGGCTGTGTTGGGTCTTCGTTTCCGTGCGAGGGCTTTCTCTAGTTGCGGCGAGCGGGGGCCAATCTTCATCACGGTGCACGGGCCTCTCACTATCGCGGCCTCTCTTGTTGCGGAGCACAGGCTCCAGACGCGCAAGCTCAGTAGTTGTGGCTCACGGGCCTAGTTGCTCTATGGCATGTGGGATCATCCCGGCCCAGGGCTTGAACCCGTGTCCCCTGCATTGGCAGGCGGATTCTTAACCACTGCGCCACTAGGGGAGCTCGGTTAAATTTTATATATGGTGCAAGGTATAGATCAGGGTTCACTTTTGCATACAGATGTCTAATAGTTTCGGCACCATTTATTGTAAAACTATCTTCTCCATTGATTTGTCTACACCTTTGATGGAAATCAGTTGACCATGTATGTATAGGTCTATTTCTGGATTCTCTGTTTGGTTTCATTGATCTGTGTATATCCTTTAGACAATACTACACTATCTTGTTTACCCTGGCTTTATAGTAAGCCTTGAAATCAGTTACTGTGAGTCCTCCAATTTTGTTCTTCTTTTTCAAAATTCTTTTGACTGTTCTAGATCTGTTGCCTTTCCATATAAGTTTTAGAATCAACTTGTCAATTTGTACAAAAAAAAAAATCCTCCTGGGTTTTGATTGGGATTGCATTGAATCAATAGATCAGTTTGAGAAGAACTGCCATCTTAACAATACTGAGTCTTTTAATCCATGAACCATCCATTTATTTAGGTCTTCTTTTTTATTTCATTAATGTTTTGTACATTTTAGCATGCTGATCTTGTACAGATTTTATTGGATTTACACCTAAATATTTTGAATTTTTGGATGCTATTGTGAATAGTTAATAGTTAATAAATTCTTAAATTTCCAATTGTTAATTGCTGCATATAGAAATAAAATTGATTTTTGGCTTTTGACCTTTTATCTTGCAATCTTATTACACTTGCTTAGCTCTAGTAGCTTATGTTGCAGATTCTTTGAGATTTTCTGTGTACACAATTATGTCATCTTTGAATAGAGTTTTATTTCTTCTTTTATAATCCATGTGACTTTTATTTCTTTTTCTTGCCTTATCGCACTAGCTAAGACCTCCAGTAAAATCTTTGATCGGATTGGTGAGGGTACACATTCTTGCCTTATTCCCAATTTATAGGAGTCAGAGTTTCCTTAGAACCATCTCATCAAACTTGTAGCGAGAGGGAAACATTCCTTAGGTCTCTTTCAGGGGAAGAATACAACTCCTACCCACTGACAACTCTATCCAGAGAAATCTAATTTCAACTTCTGGCCTTTACAACTTCAGCTTCTGTATAACTTTGAGGTAGGTAGGTGTAGGGGTCACAAAATCAGTTTCAGGATGCCTCCTTATAAGTCCTACAAATGTATACTAGCACCTCCATTTTGGAAGGAGAGAGATACTTGCCACATGTTTTTTTTCCCTCAGCACTTTGGGGCCTCAGCCAAAACCAAAACATCCTGATATAGATGATATTACTACTTTTCTTTTACAGATGAGGGATGTTAGGCTCAGAGGTCAGATAGCTGGGAAATAGCATGATTTAAACTCAGTTCTGTCTGTCAGGTCCACTAGGCCATACCAGTACAAATAGAAAAATTCAGGCAGCATTTATCACTCCCCAAACTCACATAGAAAACCAAGAGGGCTAAGGTATTTCTAAATTTAATTTGGCCATTCTAGAAAACCATACCAAGGCTAATGGAGGAAATAGTGTTACGTTTGTCCTCCAAATGTCCATGGAATGATAATCATCCAATATCTTGAAACACGTGCTGAGTTCAGAAGCTGAGAGTCTCTCATTATCAACACTGGTCCCCTCAGGCCTTCCTTGAATTATCTAGACAGGAAATCAGGACTGACAATATGCACTCTGTTTTAGTCAAGAGATTTGACCATATGTCTCTAGGTCAAGGAGTCCAAGCCAATTTGCATCCATGGCCACTTCAGAAAACCCAGACCCCACCTGGAAATCACTTCTTGCTGAGAAGGAGGCAGGTCCTAAGCAAATGTTTAGGATTAAAATTGATCCCACTAGGATCACAACTGAAAGGAATAATACCACTTGCATTCATAATCCTTAAGCAGGGAAAGAAAACTTTTCTGGAAGTGTTTCAAAAAATGGATTTTCTTGGGAACTACCAAGTTTAAGTTAAAAAGGAGTCTCAGCAGTTCCACTCCCTTGTATATACCCAAAAGAATTGAAACCAGGAGTTAAAAAAAACTTGTACATGAACGTTCAGAGCAGCATTGTTCACAGTAGCCAAAAGATAGAAACAACCTATCAACATATGAATGGATAACAAAACATGGCACATCCATACAATGGAATATTATTCAGCCATAAAAAAGGAACAAAGTACCAATACACGTTACAACATGGATGAAGTTTGGAAACAGTGCGCGAAGTGAAAAAGAACAGACACAAAAGGCTACATATTCCATTTATATGAAAATTCCAGAATTGGAAAATCCATAGAGACAGAAAAAGGGTTAGTGGTTGCCAGGGGATGGGAAGTGACCGCTTACTAAATAAGGGGTTTCTTTTTAAGGTAACAAAAATGTTCTGGAACTAGATTGTGGTGATAGTTTTACAACTCTGTGAACGTACTAAATGGTATTGAATTGTACACTTTAAAATAGTTAGAATGGTAAATTTTATGTTATGTGTATTTTACCACAATAAAAAAAAGAGAGAGAGAGAGAAATCTTCACTATGGAGTCAGGGTGTGGTTGTCCAGCCAGATCATTTGCAAATCAGGCAAACCTCTCTTGCCCAGTTTAGACCATTGTCATATCCTCCCTGGATTATCACAGTAACCTACTTGGTCCCCTGTCCCTAGGGTTACCCTTCTCCATTCCATCTTCCACCAACTTTCTACAGTGTCAAACTGAGCACGACATTCATTTGTCTAAAATCTTTCCATCTAATTTCCTACTATGAAAGAGGAGATTCCTTCACACGGCATCTGAAGACACTTCATGACCTGGCACTGACTACTTCTCTCCTTGTGTATTTTTCACAGTGGGCATGCCCAGAGGGGGCAGGGACCACGGTGGTCTCACGCAACCTTGGCATGGTCTGGCATGTGTGGTAGCTCCAGCTCTTGCTATTTCCCCAAATATCCTGTATTGTAGCCAAACCAAATTCTCCAACAAGCCAGGCCAATCCATGCATCTGAAACCTTGCATACATTGGTCTCTCCATTTAGAATGTTTTCTGACCCATCTGTCAACCTGGGCTAACGCTGATTCATCTTTCAGACTCAGTTCAAGCGTGCACTCTCTAGTGACCGTCAATCATTCGTTTCTCATGTTTCTGCAGCACCTCGCCGACCCTTTGTGGCAGGGCTTAACACTCGTCCTGGTAGGATTTATCTCCATCCTTGTCTCCCCTACCACGGGGACCATGGGGACTGAGGAGCTCATGTTAAACATCATCCTCCCCTCCCTCCACATGTGATGTGGGGGGAAATAAACAAACAAGTAACTCAGTACTTTCTGTCTTGAAGGGTACACCTGGGGAATTTTTTTCTTTGCACAGGAGGAGACTA
Organism: Stenella coeruleoalba; assembly: GCF_951394435.1. Lineage (NCBI taxonomy): Eukaryota > Metazoa > Chordata > Mammalia > Artiodactyla > Delphinidae > Stenella > Stenella coeruleoalba. The sequence continues at coordinate 30,042,994 of NC_137165.1, read as the reverse complement.
TCTGAGTTAAACTGGAGGTTGAGGACAGGGCCGCTGAAGCTCTCCGTGTCACTCTATTTACTGCTGTGGCAAAAGGCGAGAGGTGGAGTCAGGAATTGAAGCAGGCAGAAAAGATGGGCAACTGTAAAGACACAATGGGTATTTCACCCTCTCCGAGCACCTCTCTTCCTGAAGGATCCTGCCACGCACCGGCTGAACTGACCAGAAAGTGAATCTTACCTGTTTCTCTGCAAAGGCTGAATGCTGGGCGCGCTGGGTGCTCCATTCGGCGGAAGTGTGCCCTCCCACGCAGCCTGAATAGAGCCTGAAAGCGAAATTCCAGGTTTCCTGCACATCGCTGTGCCCTTATCACTTTGTCCCTTTTCCCTGCGCATGTCAGGAGGAATAATCCACTATGACCCTTCCTAATGATGGTGGTCTTTTCAGTCTGATCAAAACGTGCTGTGCCCTCTGCACCCTAGTCTGCCCCTCATGTCTGCTGCCGGGTCCCTTTGATTAATGTGCCCTGCCCTCCCCAGGGTGCGGGGAACTGGGCCCTCGGGAGAGCGCCTCTCCTGCCTAAGGCTTGGACCGTGAGTCACTCTGAACCCTGGTCTTCAAGGGTCAGTAGGGAAAGGAAAGGGAGAAATCTAGGAACAGGTTGGGCCCCAAAACAGAAGGGAGAGGAGTTGATATTGTTTTGTGCATCTGTTGAGTTAGGTCACTTAGTTCTGTCTTTCCTATGAGGTGGTGGTTTTCCCTTTGACAGGTGAGGAAACTGAGATGAAGCGACTTCCCCAAGGTTACTCCCCTCCCAGTGCCAGGGCCAAAGTCCAAGCCCTGATCTGTCCACCCCAGTGTCTGACTGCTCTCCTTCCCCCCACCCCACCGCCCTTCACCTCTGGCCGTGGGAGTGGGCTGCCCCGTGGGCTGAGGGAGGGAGAACCAGTAGACACTTCAGGTGCATAAAGGGGCAGGTGAATGTAGATGTGAGGGAGGATCCCATTCAAGTCCAAAAGGTCCCGTCGGCCATGGGATTCCATGGTGCTCCTCACGTCAGGCTATCTAAGGCCCATCAGGCCCGGGGGTTTTAGAGCTGGGGATGCAGAGTACCCCGAGAAGCCCACAGAAGAGGGGGGTTGGCGAGGAGTTGGCAAAGGCAAGGCCGCACCAGTAGGTGGATGTGGATGAGGGCCAGGCCCCCACTCCTGAAAATGGAGGTGGAAATCAAATCATCAGATCTGATTAAACCTTTTGATGTGCATGTATATTCAGAGTGACGGAATCAAACTGGGAAGATAGGAGAGACTCTCCTGCAGAGAGAGCTTCACTGGGGGGCAAACACAGGAGGAAACAAAACTGAAAAAAAAATCAGATCATCAGATGGGACTGTCTAGCGGGGACTGGGAAAGGCCTCAGTCTGGTGGAATAGAGGCTTGGAGACACCTCCGGGTGAAAGGGCACCTCATATCCATCCAGCCCCACCAGGAGGGAGCTCAGTGGTATCTGATGCAGGACTTGGGTTTGCATTTTCCCACTTACATTTTGGTGTCTCTGCTTCTTTTTTTAAAAATTCTATTGAAGTATAGTCAATTTACAATGTTGTGTTAGTTTCTGGTATACAGCAAAGGGACTCAGTTATACACATATGTACATTCTTTTTCATATTCTTTTCCATTATGGTTTATCACAAGATATTGAATATAGTTCTCTCTGCTATGCAGTAAGATTGTTTAACCATTCTATATATACTAGTTTGCATCTGCTAACCCCAAACTCCCAGTCCTTCCCTCCCCCACCCCACCCTCGGCAACCACAAGTCTGTTATCTATGTCTGTGAGTCTGTTTCTGTTTCATAGATAAGTTCATGTGTGTCATATTTTAGATTCCACATATAAGTGATATCCTATGATATTTGTCTTTCACTGTCTGACTTACTTCACTTAGTATGATAATCTCTAGGTCCATCCACGTTGCTGCAAATGGCATTATTTCATTCTTTTTTATGGCTGAGTAGTATTCCTTTGTGTATATACCACATCTTCTTTATCCATTCCTCTGTCGATGGGCATTTAGGTTGTTTCCATGTCTTGGCTATTGTGAATAATGCTGCCATGAACATAGGGGTGCATGTATCTTTTTGAATTATAGCTTTGTCTGAGCATATGCCCAGGAGTGGGATTCTTGGATCATACGGCAACTCTATTTTTGGTTTTTTGAGGAACCTCCATACTGTTCTCCACAGTGGTTGCACCAATTTACATTCCCACCAGCAGTGTAGGAGGGTTCCCTTTTCTCCACACCCTCTCCAGCATTTATTATTTGTAGACTTTTGAACTGATGGCCATTCTGACCGGTGTGAGGTTTGGTGCCTCTGCCTTGCTGGGTCTGTAGACATACGCACACTTTACTTACAGGAACGGAACACCGGCCAAATGCAGAACAGTGCTCACCTGCTCAGTGTCACTGATTGAATTCCTGTATTCATTCATCCATCTATTCATTCATACAGGAGACATTGGAGGGACTAGGCGATGGGAATAACCAGCCAAATAAAACCAAATCCCTCCCCAGAGGGAAGGCCACAGGCAGGGAGCAGACGTGTTTGTGAACAATTATAGCACAAGGGACCAATGACAGAGGGGGGTATGTCTGAGCCATCACAGAATGGTACGTCTGTTCCTCAGGGTTACCTCAGGGAGGTAGGAGAAAGCATCACAGAGGAGAGGGTGTTTTCTTGGGCCATCAGGGATGATAGGGATTTGCCAGATGGCAAAGAATGGTGAGGGGTTTGCGGGCAGAGCAAATAGCAGAAGGAAAATAAGAGACGTGAGAAAGTGAAGGACAGATTTGGAGAGCCATGGGAAGCTTGGGAGTAGGGCGTGGGGTATGCTGGCAACACTAGGCCTCAGTCAGCACGCCTGATGGTGCAGCAAGGTACAGAAAGGTGGAGCTAATAACAGTAGTGAAGAAAGAAAGTATTTTTATGGTAAAGTTCTGACATGATGCCTCCGTAAGGTCCAGGCCACCTTTGTGAGGTATGGGCCTCTTTTGGCTCCCCCCAAAATGCTCTAAAAGATAGCAAGTCTACTCCTCTGAATTACCAAATCCTTCCCTTCGTGCAGGGTACGGAGATCACCAACTGTGAGGTGGGGCCACCTCTGTGGAGTCCAGGTGGGCAGGAGAAGCTGCATCTATTCATGCTATTATGGCTGCTTGATCTCATCATTCTTTTTTTTTGTGGTACACGGGCCTCTCACTGTTGTGGCCTCTCCCGTTGCGGAGCACAGGCTCCGGACGCGCAGGCTCAGCGGCCATGGCTCACGGGCCCAGCCGCTCCGCGGCATGTGGGATCTTCCCGGACCGGGGCACGAACCCGTGTCCCCTGCATTGGCAGGCGGACTCTCAACCACTGCGCCACCAGGGTAGCCCGATCTCATCATTCTTTGCACAGCTTCTGTGTAGGTTAATGAAAGTAACCCAACAGGGTCAGGGTGATCTTTCTTCCTGAGCTTTGCAGTTGGGCTGATCTCTGTTTCTGACCTGGTGTAGATGACAGTGTCAGTGCAGTGCCCATTCTGAGGTGAAACTTACACTCCCCTGTGGGGTGGGGCTGAAGCACCCTCTGCAGGGGCCTGAGTCTTCACCCTGGCCCTGCCTTGTTCTCGCAATCTCCTACGAGTCTCTCCTGGGAGCACTTCTTTAAATAAATTACTTGCACATGAATCTTCTTCTTAAGATCTGCTTCCTGGGAACCCGACCTAAGACATGTAGCTCAAGGAGCATGGGCGAGAAGCCTGCAACTGTAGTTGGTGCCAGCCGGGGCCACACTGGCTGGCCCTTAGCGTTGCCAGATTTAGCAAGTAAAGCTTTGAATTTCAGATAAACAGGAGGCCCAGTTAATGCGAATTTCAGATTAAAAAAACCAAACCACTTTTTAGAATAAGTATATCCCCATGCAATATTTGGGATATACTTATACTAAAAAATTATTCATTGTTTACCTGAAATTCAAATTTAACTGGGCGTTCTGTATTTTACATGGCAATCCTTAGAAAGAGCTCTCAGTACTTTTGCCTTCACGGGCCCCTTCAACTAAGGAAAAAGAATTTTAATTATATTTATGACCGTGTGGGTATAATGATGAATACAATTCAAGCTGGATTCATTATTACATATTCATTACTATTATTATCATTATTATTATTATTTATTTTTTTTGGCGGTATGCGGGCCTCTCACTGTTGTGGCCTCTCCTGTTGTGGAGCGCAGGCTCTGGACGTGCAGGCTCAGCGGCCATGGCTCGCGGGCCCAGCCGCTCCACGGCATGTGAGATCTTCCTGGACTGGGGCACAAACCTGGTCCCCCACATTGGCAGGTGGACTCTCAACCACTGCGCCACCAGGGAAGCCCCTGACCACCAATCTTAAGAAGTCTACAAATTATCTCCAAGCAGATGGAAATGGCTTATCTCTTTGGTTATTGGGGAAACACAGCAGAAAAACTTGTCCAGATGGTGTGTTTGAGTCCAAATGAGAAACCCACCCGCAAAGAGCAGGGTGTGTTGCTGGTGGGAGCGCCCAGGGTTAGGGAGAGGAGGAGAAGGGATATTTGAGGAGAAGGGTGGCCATGCTGTTCAGAAATTTTTGCTTGTCCTTTTGAAATCATTTAAATAATCTGTGGTGTTCAATGGGTACTTTACCTGACGTAATTAAAAATCAGATTGCTATTTTATTTGTTTATTTATTTTCAGATTGCTATTTTAACTGAGAAAAATGGTACTTTCAACTGTTTTAGAAAGAAGAAAAGAATAAACATTATCAAAACCATCTCTTAGAAGATTAGGACAAAAAAGTCCAGGAGGAGCGGCTTCAAAGCTGTTTGTGTTTTCCCTGGCTTTGAAATACATAGACAGTCCTGATAATTTTATCTTCCTTGAAATACAGCAAATAAAGTCTATTTGCTACTCCCGGGCAATTCCATACATAAATTTAAAAAACAAAACAAAACACAAAGCACTTTAAACGAATCCTCCTGGGAGTCTCAAATCCATCATTTCTCTTCCTGTGGAGAGGGCTTATGCCACAGATCAATGCAATTCGAAAATTTTGGAGGTGATTTTGTTCTTCCCACCTTGCTATTTGATGAGTTTTCAGATGGCCATCTAAAGAACAGCTTACATGCTGTCTCTCATGGATCTCAAGGAGGCTGCAGAGGAGCTGACATGTTGAGAGATGGTTAGCAGAGATACAAATATATTTTATCTTGTTTCTTTGTCAGCTTTTAAAGTTAGTTCAAACACACTATTTAGTGAATTTATGAAAAACCTTTTTTTTTTTAACTCTGAGAATAATATTTCCACTTCTCGCCTTCACATTTAGTAGGAGAACTGCTTTAGGAAGCATCATCTTTCCCATTAAAAAAGGCTTTCTAGGCACAAACTATGCCACAAAAAGCACATGGAAAGATGGGCTGATTCCCCTTAAAGTGTATTTTTGGATGTGTTAGGTTTAGAAATGGGATAAGATATCCTAATATCCCTAATTAGAGTTTTTTCAGGCAGTCAGATAAAAAGTAAGTCATTCTGTGGCCATAAAAGTCATCTACTCTTGGTAGGACTTGCATTTACAATAATTTTGTATATAATTCATTCTTTCTTTCTTTCAAAAAATCATCTGTGAAGCGCACTGTATGGTCCAGGTCCTGTGCCAAACTTAGCAATACTGAGATTAAAGATATGGTTCCTGCCAGTGAGTTGCTCATAATCCAACATGGAAGACGGACACAGAGAAAAAAATTAAACAGTTGCCGCACAGTGGAGCAAGCGTGTCCGTAGACCCCGAAGTTACCTCTTGAGACTGAAGGCACACATCATCGAGATGGATTGGCGGTCTGGTTGACGGATGGATACCCAAGCCTCCTTCCTAAAAGAGACATTATCAATATGGCTAACCAAATGGTATAGCAAAAGAGCAAATGGGCAGATTAGGTAGAAGTTAGCTAAATCTCCTATGTTCTGCCAAAGAGGCTAAATTTCTATCTCAAACCTTCCCTGAAGAGCAGACACAACACACTGATAGAGCTGCCATAGCTTCCTTTTCCAGACCACAGATATTAGATCGTTTGCCTTTACCTGCCACTGCCACCTTTTCTATATATATACACACACCTCAGGGAGATACGGCAACCCCCAAAGCCCTGCAAGTGAAAGAGCCATACGTTCAGTTCACATGTTACAGAGTTTCCATGATCCCTAACTGCATTAGTTAGGATGTTTTTGGCTGCAGGTAACTTAATATCTAATTAATGTGGCTTAAACAATAGGGGTTTCTATCCCTGCTTCCAGCTTGGCCCTGCAACTCAGTGGTGTCGGAGCTTGGTTGGGTTACCCTCGAGAGATTCTCTTGGCCTTCCCTTTGTGGTGAGAGGTTGATTGACACGCCTCCAAACATCACTTGCTCCCCTAACAATGAAATCTAAAAGCAGGAAGGAAGGAGTGAAGGTTTCTCCTAGTCCTTCTCTCCTTGTATTAGGGGGAAATCTCTCTCAGAAGCCCTCAGCCGACTCCTTCTTAAGTACTGTTGGCCAGAAAGTGGGTCATATGTCCATCCTTAAACCAATCACTAGCACAGGAGAACGTGTTACATTGGTTAGCTTGGACCAATCCATCGTTCACTCTCTGGGGCTGGGGAGGGTTCCACCTTGCCAAAACACATTGCTACCTGTACTGGAACTAAATTAAGCTTCTGTTGGCATGGAAGAAAGCAGAGTGTGGGGGGCAGTGAGGAACAACTTATAGGCAAGCCACCAGCCACATTGACCTTTTTGGTGAAAAGCAACTTTTCATTTTTCCATAGGATCACCCTGGGGCGGGGTGAGTGTGGGGTGATCAGAGAATCCAGCCATCCCACTAGTGTTGCTGTTTTTCTCCCCAGAGTTGGAGGCGTTATTGGCTTGTGCAGGTGGTCCTAGAGATCTTCAAGGTCATCACTGAAGACCAACTCAGACATCCAAGTCGAGTGCTTGAGAGCCCTGATCTCAATAACTGTAGACAGGAACCATCGTTCACCACTGTTCTTAGTAGGTCACATTTGTGCCCCAGATTTATGAAGCTTGATTTATAACCCTTAAGCCACAAAGCTTATGTTACTCCTCCTATCTCTTCATGTATGCAGTGTCTTAGGGAGCCAGCAGGAACCCATGAAACTACAGAGCAGACATACTGTGATCTGGTGTTTCCAAAAAAGAAGACTTAGGTAGTTCAAACCTTGCTTCAAAGAGAAAAATTTGAAAGACTTGACTGTATGGTGTCCCTTTCTGTGAAATGCAGGAAGCACTCAAAAGGTACTGAGAGAAGAATTCCTAGGCAATATTTTGAATGTGGGAAACCCTTTGGCACTACAATTGCTTGCTTAGGGACACGGCCTCAATGAGGTCAAGGCTGTGGTCTGATTCCTCTGTGAGTCTAGTCTCTTCACACAGAGATGACTTGGGTTCCAGGGCAAACATCACACCCATGGGCTGGGTCAGCCATCTCACAAATACAGCTAATCCATTTGTGTACAACCATGGCCTTAATTCTCCACATCTGCCTTTACCTACAGCACTGATAATATGACTTCACAGTTTCTCCCATCAAGGGGTGGAGATGATTGCCTCAGTCCTTGAATCCAGGCTGACCTCGTGACTTGCTTTGGTTGGTAGAAGGTAGTAAAAGTGACACTGAGCCAGTTCTGTGCCTAGGCTTCAAAGCCTTTCCCACTTCTGCTCATTCTCTGAGAATAAGCCTGGGCTAGCCTGCTGGATGATGAGAGATTCGTGACTCAGTCATCCCCATTGCTGCAGCCAAAAACCAGCAATGTGAGGGAAGCCATCCTAGACCAGCCGGGCCCAGCCATTCTACCAGCTGACAAGAGAGGCATGAGCAAGGCAAGCCATGATCAGCCTAGGCTAGTTTGGGATGGTTTGTTACACAGCAATCGCTAACAGATACCCCATCAGTTATGGAGGTGACTTGAGCCTCTGCCCAACTCATCCTTACTTTGAAAGAAAGTGCCTGTGATACCAGGAGCTGGGCACACCCTCTCCTCTGTGTCAGAACAGCATGTGGCGAAGAGCCCTGCTCAAAGTCTTGCAGGTGACGTTGGGGTTTCTTACGCCTTTATGAATCCCACAAGCTCTAAAGAAATCCATGTCTCCAACCTGGATTAACTTCTTAGTGCCAGTGAACACATGCTGTTAAATCTGTTCATGGCTAGCTGATTAGGGTCAAAGGCTGAATGTGAAGAGATTAATCCTTGAGTTCAGGGTGGGATGCTGTTCAGGGGAAAGTCTCACTCCTCTAGGGCTCTGTGATTCATCTTGTTGTCAAGACTCTAGACACCTCTTAGCATCTGACTTTTCAAGCCATCTCAGAAATCTTGATCCAAGTCCAAACTAAGATATGAAGCCCCATCCAGCCTACAGAGAGGCACTTCCATGGGCGAGGTAGCAACACTGCCTTCTCTGCCATGCAGGTAGCAACCCAGACACCCCAACAGACTCACCACCTGTGGGTGTTCCGGCAGCTGCTTTGGCACACTCTTATTTTACGCTTTCCAGCCCACCAAGTATTTCCCCTATTCCTGATGCCAGCTTTGCCCAGGCTAGGGAATGGTGGTCCCTAACTTGTACATCTCAGAATGGGCATGGAGGTGAAGAAGAGCCTTTATCAGAAAACCACACCATCCCTCTTTTAAAGGGAAGTTCCAAGAGAAGCAGGAGGCAATAAATCAGCTTTTGAGAAGCAGAGCTTTATTTATTTTTTTAAATTTATTTATTTTTATTTTATTATTTACTTTTGGCTGCGTTGGGTCTTCGTTGCTGCACGCAGGCTTCCTCTAGTTGCGGAGAGCGGGGGCTACTCTTCATGGCGGTGCGCGGGCTTCTCATTGCGGTGGCTTGTCTTTGTTGTGGAGCACGGGCTCAAGGCACGTGGGCTTCAGTAGTTGTGGCACGTGGGCTCAGTAGTTGCGGATCGCCGCTCTAGAGCACAGCCTCAGTAGTTGTGGCACGTGGGCTCAATAGTTGCGGCTCGCCAGCTATAGAGCGCAGGCTCAGTAGTTGTGGCGCAGGGGCTTAGTGGCTCCACGGCATGTGGGATCTTCCCGGACCAGGGCTCAAACCCATGTCCCCTGCATTGGCAGGCAGATTATTAACCACTGAGCCACCAGGGAAGTCCCAAGCCGAGATTTTGAGTGTGCTTTGGTCCAAATCAACTTTTTATCATTAACTAGCCCCCAGATTATAGCCTGGAGATCTAGAAATCCATTTACGGAAAAACTCAGGTAGGGAAACTGTCAAGATAAAAACGAACCATCTAGTCTGTGGAACTTTCGGTGGTTTTCCCTGCTTCCCCTCACCCCTTCCCCCCACCATCAACTTGTACAATTTTCTTGTTCACATCCAGTATCAAGTTCAAGGAGTTCCTTTCTTCCCTCTTCTACCTTTGTTTCCCACCTCCTCCCTTCCCCTGCTGAAGTCCTGTGTAAAAATTTGTGAGGGGCCCTTGAATGGTTAGGTCTATGCCAGTGTGAGAAGGATTTTTTTCCCCTCGTGAAAGGGGCCCTTGAAAAAGTTTTGCTCTCTCCCGGGGAGCCAGCTGGGACTGCCTGGGTTTCCTGGAGAAGGTGGCCATTCTGCCAGACTCTGAAGTGTGAAGCAGACAGTCAGTGTGCCCTGGGCTCCTGGATAATGGGGACCCTGTTCTGCTAAGTACACAGCCCTGAGGTCTGAATCTCACAAGAAGCCTAGAATTCCTGCACAGAGGTGAGACTGAGGATAACCTCCCCCTGCATTCAGGAAATGGATTATTCAGCCCTCTAATTCAGAAAGTATGGAGCATTTAAACTGAACATTAACTTTTATGCCCAGTTTGGCAGCAGGAGTTGGGCATTGACAGTTACCTTTTTCTTCCTTTTTTGCTAAAGCATGGGAAGTTTGGGGGCTGGAGGATACTTATTTTGTGATACGTCTGACTCCAAAGGTAACAGTCAGAAACCTAGTACTATGTGCCGCTCCAGCTAAAAATGAAATTAAATGAGAAAACTCCACGCAGGAGCCCAGTCCATTGTGCGCTTCGGTCGCGGTGCCAGGGAGGCTGGAACTGTCTCATGCGGCAGCTACTTGCAGTAAAATGAGCAAGGGATTCAGTCCTGAGTTTGAAATCTGGCTCTGCTCCCCCTACTGGCTGTGCCGTTCCGGGAAGATGACCTAATCTATGTCCTCGTCACTTTCTAGGAAAATGAAGTTAATTATAAGTCCAGGGTGTTGATTAAATATGAGATGGCGTGATGCTTTGTTAAGTAAAATCTATTTCAGACACAAACACCAGCAGCTAGGATTACATTTGACGATTATATCAGTCTGAATAGACTGGGTTATGTGTTCAGAAATAACTTCGAAATCTCAGGGGTTTGCAAGATTCAGTTTCTGCTCACACAAGCGGTCCATGGTGAAGGGGCTACAGCTCCGTCCCATGTGCCCTTCACCTTGCGACCTGGACTGTTAGAGCATCTCCTATGCAGGGCATTGCTGGGCTCATGGCATCAGAAAAGAGAAAATGGTGGAATAACACAGTGGTTCTCAAAGCTTCTCTTGAAGTGGCAGAGGTCTCTTCTGCTAGGTTTTCATTGGTCAAATCCAGTCATATGGCCAAGCCTGTCCTCAGTGAAGTGGGACTATGTAATTCTCCCACAGGGACAGACAGAACAGTGTAATCTATCACTGCTGCATGAAACAGAAAATCCCAAATACCAGAGGCAGATAGGGAAGCTGTTCCTCGCTCTTGTAAAATAAGCCCCAAAATAGACTGTTTGGGGTTAAAAACGAAGCTCCCCAGTCACTGGGGACCCACACTTTCTACATTTCTGTCCTATCATCCTTAGTTGGCGTGTTGTTTTCAAATAATAGGAGAGAAACGTGTGTTCTTTTAGGAATGAAAGGGAAGGGTGGGCCCCCATATTTAGGAGAGGGCAGGAGAATTCCTTAGCTGAGCAAGTGGGAAACAGAATGAATGGGAACTTGACTCAACCAGTTGGCCAGGGAACAGAAAAAGAGGAAACAGCAACGTTAAAAAAAAAAAACCAAAAAAACCAAAAATCAACATAAAATGAAAGCGATGAAAGCACACAGATGGACCTAGATGCCAAACAGGTCCACACTGAAGAGAACGCAGAAGTGAGCTCAGCGCTCAGAAGGGACCGGCAGCCGGAGCGAGATCGCACCTTTGTTGTTAAAACTGGCAAGATTCGGGGGTCACTTGGTCTTTGTCCTTGCCGAGGTCTCTCGTGGATGCATGTGTTGTTTTGTCAGAGTCTTTCTCAAGTGTTTTTCACGGATGGGATGTGAATGATACACTGGACTTTCGCGCATCTGCACACACCTTTTGTTCTCAGCTTCCTGTGTCTTCCTAAATGTCCTTATTCATTTTGGCCAAAGTGGGTGCCTGCGTCTATTTCACTTGCATGCGTTCTGTTGTTCTGATGGACCTTCCCAGGAGGGCCCAGGAACGCAGCCCACAGCTCCAGCTTGGGCCTGGCCTCTGAGGGGTCATGTGTGAACAGTGGTGTGGGAATCCTCCCATCTCTGAAGGAGGCCTGAGGGTGGGGGGGCTCCCCGCCCCCCACGCTCTGCTCTCTGGCCTCCTACCCAGTCCCAGGGAGAAAGTCCTCTTCCACTTCTCTCAAAAGCTAGAGCCTCACCTGCAGGAAATCCTGCCTCAGGAATGCAGATAGACTGGATAAGGCACAGCAGGGGGACGGCCCTGTCCAGGCGCCCCCTACACAGGGACATTTTTGAACAGGCAAGTGTTTTGTCCCTTCAGTGTGCACGTAGAAGCAGGGCCCAGATGTCCTGTGGCTCCTACAAAGAGGTGGATCGGAGCTGTTCTTACTTCTTGAGGCAGCTTGTGGAGAATCCCCCTGGCCACCCCCAGGCTGGGCAGGCCGACTCCCAGACACCAGCCCAAGCCTGCACCTCTGCGCTCAGGCCATGGCTGTTCCTTCCCCTTCTCTGGAAAGTATGATCAGTGAAGGTGACCCCATGGCTACCAGGACGGTGCCAGCTCAGCCCGAGGGCAGGCCTGCCTGGGGCGGCTCTTGTGTGGCCCTCAGTTCCCGTGGGGACCAGGGAAGGGGTCCAGTGTCCCCAGTAGTCGGGTTGGAGCCTGGAGACGCCCTGTTCCATCCTCACACAGCAGCCCTTGTTAAGGCGGGTCTGCACAGGCCTGGCTGGGCACACACTGGTCGAGCAGGAAGAGGAAACTTACAGTTTGATGAGTCCCCGGACAGAGGGTTGTACTTTATCTTCGGAAGGATTATGCAGGCAGCCCTGTCCTGCAGTATGGTCTTTTTAGGGCCGTGCTCGCTGGAGCAGAGAAACTGAAAGTGTCTCGCAGATGTGGTACCACTCCAAGTGCGTGTGGCCTGTGGGCCTTACTTGAAATTCCAGCAGTGAAAGTAAAGGTGAAATGCGCCTGGAGGCCCAGCACTGACTGAACTGAACACCATCATTAGAGACATCTAGGTTCAAATCTCAGACCGCTGCCCACTGTACAAAGTCACAACAGCACATTTCTGCTAGGACCAGTCCTTGGCTGTTCTGCCTCAATCCCAACCCAAAGTCTCTACTTCCCTAGAAATGTCAGAAGGCTCCCCGTGCTTCTTGCTGACCCTTCTTTCAGATAAGGAGGTCATTGTTTCTGGGTCCCCCACTCCTCAGCCTTCTGTCAGAAAGAAGCTCAGGATTCCCTTGCTCTGGCCCTTTCCCAAGAACTGAGGCAGGAACTCCCTGGAAAGCAACTCTGCAGGGGGATCCCTACACCAGAGCCTAGGGACCTGCTGCAAATGTGGGTGGGCTGGTTGAGCGCATGGGCCGCGGATGAGTTTTCCGCGCCATGGGACAAATCATCACGAACTTAATGCCTTGAAATAATACACTGTCATCTCACAGCGCCTGTGGGTCAGGAGCCAGGCGTGGCTTACCTGGGTCTGCCCAGGGTCTCACAAGGCTGCAGTCGAGGTGTCCCTACCAAGCTGCGTTCTCGTGTGGAGACTCAACCAGGAAATAATTTGCTCCCCAACTCATGCGGGTTGTTGGCAGAATTCATTTCCTTGTAGCTGTATGAGCGAGGGCCCCAGCCAATTACTGGCTGTCGACTGAAGGTTGCCCTGAAGTCCCAGAGGCCACCCAAAGCTCCCTGCCACGTGGTCCTCTCCACAGGCTCTTCACAGCAGGGTGCTTGTTCTGTGAGGCCATCAGGAGAATCTTGCTCCGGTTGGCTAAGACGGAGTTATATATTATTGAATAAATAGCATAACCTTGGGAGTGACATCCATCACCCTTGCATTTTCTATGCATTGGAAGCAAGTCACAGTTTCTGCCCAAACTCAGGGGGACGGGATAATGCAAGGACATGACTCATTGGAGGTGACCATAGGGTGGGTCCACACCGCTGCCCCCAAACCTGCCTGTGTTTGTATCTTACCTCCTCCACTAACAACTTAGGTGACCTTGAGCTAGTTACTTAGCTTCTCAGCCCAGGTCCCTCATTTGTAAAATGAGGGCAAAACCCATAGGATTCTTGGGAAGATCAAATAAAATGTTCCATCTCAAGTATTTCACAGAGTGCCTGGCACATAATAAACACTCAGATGTTAGCTATGATGACGGTGGTGGTGATTAATATTAATAGTACTGGCACTGATTCCCAGGTCTGTCTTGGATATTAAGAAGCAGAAATGTAACTCTGACTATGGCTACTTCTACCCTGGTTACAAAACCCTCTGCGAAGGCCAGATCCACATCCTTGGCTGTTCCAGAAATCTTTTTTTTTTATTATTGTTTTTTATTTATTTATTTTTTTTGGCTGCGTTCGGTCTTCATTGCTGCGCACGGGCTTTCTCTAGTTGCAGCAAGCGGGGGCTACATGGGCTTCTCATTGCGGTGGCTTCTCTTGTTGCGGAGCACAGACTTTAGGCGCACGGGCTTCAGTGGTTGTGGCATGCGGGCTCAGTGGTTGTGGTTTGCAGGCTCTAGAGCGCAGGCTCAGCAGTTGTGGCGCACGGGCTTAGTTGCTCTGCGGCACGTGGGATCTTCCCAGACCAGGGCTCGAACCCGTGTCCCCTGCATTGGCAGGCGGATTCTTAACCACTGCACCCCCAGAGATCAGTTTCAACCTCAGCTAGGAGCTGGGACATCATGGGATGCCAGGCAACAGCGCCAGCTTCCCAGCCACTGGAAGTCTGTTAAGTGATGAGTATGCTTAGGAAAGGCAAGAGGTTCTTCTCATCTGTTTTGAGTCGCAGGGCAGCTGAGATTGAGGGGCAAGTGTCCTCTCTGGACCCTGTGGGACAGGCCACATTAAGCATGCCTTCCAGCTGGCTATGATTGGTGCCTCACCTATATCCTATATAGGTGATCTCTCCCATATCCTATTCATCCCTGCATCTATAACTCTATTACCTGTTCACACAGAATAACGAACCATGTTTATTATCACTAAAAATCTCATAAATTCCACAAGAAATTTAAAATATCAAGTAAAATACACACTCAACCCCAGCATCACTGTAACAACAACCTAAACACACAACCATCAAATACACAAGCCAAAGAGAATAGGTTACAATAACTCACACCAATACTAACAATAATTACCCGCGATGAATGTTTCAAGTTTAGCAATACTGTGATCTGGACATTGGCTCACGGAAGGATGGACTCTCCTGGCCGGGTGCCTTCCTTAGTAGTGCCTCATGGGAACTCAGCTGTTCTGGTGATGCAGTCATGTGACCCCTCATTTGCACACCATTGTTCTGAAGGGTGCTTGGAAGCCTAACTCAACATTAGCCTCTCAACTCTATGATGTCCCTGTGCAAGAAACACAGGCTGGACGCTCAGTACCTCTGAATTTTTTTGTAGGGAAATTTGGGAAACTTTGAGTTATTTGTTTCTCAGGGAGCTACAAATATTTTTCTAATTATTTTCATTTTTGGAACAGCTGCACCACCACTGGAACTTGAGGGGGTGGCTGTTTTGAAACTCACAGGCTTAGGACAAAACCCATCTTGCTTTATTTCAAAGAAAGAAATGATCTTTCAATAATATCCAGGAGAATTGGATGGGAGATAGTCATCAGTTTTTTTTGAATCTGTAGGCAGCTCTCTTGTGTGAAGGGCCAAGGGTCTTCAGTCTACTTAGCTTTCCATTTGGGGAAATTTCCCCCAGAGGATTTTCTTTAGATCCTTAAAGCTCTATGTTTATGAGGCGTGGCGTCATATACTAAATAAGCCAGGATACACAGATGAGGGCTGCAGCTTGGGTTTCTCCTTCTTTCATTCTGTTGTTTAACAAAAGTTACGGGCACTTCCCATGTTTCTGGCCATGTGCTAGCCTTTGGGGATAAAATCACAAAGCCATGGTGGAAATAAACATGGCTCCTCTTCTACCTGTTCACTCTCAGAGGATATAGACACGTCATTCCCAATACGGTGTGACGAGAGGTAAACTTGGCATCCCACAGAGCACTAGACAAGCAGAGGGAAGGGAGGGACACAAAACACAGCTTGGAAGGAGGACAAAGTGAGGCTTTCCACAGCAAGCAAGTTCAGGAGGATAATAGGCACGTAGGGGTGGAGTCTGAGGCAGTATTTCCTGGCAGAGGGAACAAAGTGGAAAGTCTCTTAAGCCTGAGAAAGCAAGACATGCGTGAACTAGAGGAAGTTCTGAGTAGCTGGAGAACAGAGATGCAGAGTGGAGAGGGAATGCTGTGGAGGGCCGCACAGGGGCCACCTCACCGTCCTTTCTTGGAAAGCTACTGCAATCTGCAGCCTCTGAAAAGCCATAAGAAAAATAAGGCCATCCGGCAATTGTGAAGAGCCCGGATTGAGTGTTAAGGTTAAAGTTCAGTGTTAAAGCAGAAAGTTCCTTTATTTTTAGATCACTGAGCTTTAAATTTTTCTTTTATATACTTGTTTTAACAGATTCAAACAATACAAAACAACATGAATTAAAAAGAGAATGTGCCCTGTCCCCTGCCAATCCTATTCTCCAACATAAATCCCTGTTAGCAATTGACTGTCTTTCCTAACAGACCTTTTTCTATGCATATACCAACATACATCTGTATATCATTGTCGATGTTATTATTATTGTATAAGCATTATTTATTATTACTATTATTATTATTATATGAGCACTGTTCTAAGCCCTTTATATGCATTCTCATTTCATCCTGACATCAGCACTAAGAGGTAATTATCCCCATTTCAGAGACAAGGAAACCAACACACAGAGAGATTAGGTAACTTGCCTATGGTTATGCAAGTGGTAAAAGGCAAAAGTAGGATACAACCAGACAGTGCTAAAAAGTTTGTGCATCTAACCATTATGCTCTAGTATGTATTTGCACACACACACACACACATACACACACACAATGTTTGCTATTTTATCAGGTTGGGATCATAGTACCCATACTGATTATTCTCACTAAAATACATCATAATTTAAAATTGAGCAAAAGATTTGAATCGACATTTCCTAAAAGAATATCCAATAAGCACATGATAAGATGCCCAATGTCATTGGTCATTAGAGAAATGCAAATCAAAGTCACAATGAGATACCACTTCACTCCCACTAGGATGGCTATAATTTTTTTTTTTTTTTGCGGTACGCGGGCCTCGCACTGTTGTGGCTTCTCCCGTTGCGGAGCACAGGCTCCGGACGCACAGGCTCGGCGGCCATGGCTCAGGGGCCCAGCCGCTCCGTGGCACGTGGTATCTTCCTGGACCGGGGCACGAACCCGTGTCCCCTGCATCGGCAGGCGGACTCTCAACCACTGCGCCACCAGGGAAGCCCTATAATTTTTTTTTAATGGAAAATAACAAGTGTTGGCAAGGATGAGGAGAAACTGGACCACTTGTATGTTGCTGATGGCAATGGAAAATGGTGCAGCCACTGTGGAAAATAACTTGGCAGTTCCTCAAAAAAGTTAAACATTAGATTTACCGTATGACCCAGCAATTCCACTTCCAGTGTATATCAAAAAAGAATTGCAAAGAGGTACTAAAACAAATGCAGGTACATACATGATCATAGCAGCACTATTCACATAATTTAGATAGAGTATTCAGTTGGTGTCCTCAGAAAAGGTTTGCAATGGAAAAAGTGGGACAAGATTAGCCCGAGAATAAATGCTGCTTTGGTTCACCTGACGAAGCTTAAAAACAAACCTAAAAGAATCAAACTGTGTCTAAGTAACTTAGTCATATCTCAGAACAAAGGTCAAGAAAATTGATAGGAATAGAAAAATAGGTAGTGGACTTCCCTGGTGGCGCAGTGGTTAAGAATCCACCTGCCAGTGCAGGGGACACCGGTTCGATCCCTGGTCCGGGAAGATCCCACGTGCTGTGGAGCAACTAAGCCCGTGCGCCACAGCTGCTGAGCCTGTGCTCTGGAGCCTGCAAGCCACGACTACTGAGCCCACATGCCACAACTACTGAAGCCCACGTGCCTAGAGCCCGTGCTCCTCAACAAGGGAAGCTACTGCAATGAGAAGTCCGCACATGGCAACAAAGAGTAGCCCCTGCTCTCCTCAACTAGAGAAAGCCTGCACGCAGCAACAAAGACGCAATGCAGCCATAAATAAATAAATAAATAAGAAAAAGAAAAATGGGTAGTAATTTTTCATTACATTCTTGGTATTATGATTGATGTAGCATGGGGACTGGGCTTTTAAAAGTCTTTTGCTACAGAGTGTTGAATTTTTTTCTGTCAGACAGTTAAATTGTTGATGGGTCACCTTGGCCTTGTTGAAGCTTGGTTTGAGTCTTTGCTAAGGTGGGTCAGTTTTGGTTTGACCCTTAATCCTACAGCATGGTGCTTACTCCTGGAGCATGGTTCTTATTCTTAAAACACAGTCTTCCTGGGGTCTCCACTGAATGCCCTGTGTTTCTCCAGTCTGGCTGGGTCAGAACTCCAATACTGGGTTGCCCCAGTATCCTGAAGTCTCTGAAATCTCTGTTGAACTCTCAGTCCCTCAGCAGCTATTTTCTACCAGACCTTGTGAACGATCACCCCGGGCATAGGCAGCTTAGCAGTTGTCTAGGTCCTTGAAGGGAACCCCTTTGCAGATTTCTGGGGTCTGTTTCTGCAGTTTTCTCCACTCCATACCCTGTGAGTTCCCACCCCCTTAGCAGCTCTGAACTCTGGTCAGTTTCCTCCATGAGGCCCCTGCTTTTCTACCCAGTGCAACTGCTGTTATATGCTTGGGCTCCACCTAACCCTCTGAAACTTGGAAACCACCTTCCCTGCAAGAAAGCTGGGATGAATATGGGGTTTGCCTCTTGTGTTACCCTTCTCTCAAGGTAGCAGCTCAGCACTTGCCCAAGGCCTGAAATCACTTGTTTCATATCTTTTGTTTGCTTTTATAGTTATTCATAAGGAGAAGTTAAGGCTGATCACAGCTACGGAGTCATGGCTGGAACTAGAAAATCCATAATATATTTTTATTCATTTATTTTTATTGAGGTAAAATTCACATAAAATTAACATACACCACAGCAAGATCTTTTTTTGACCCACCTCCTAGAGCAACGGAAATAAAAACAAAAATAAACAAATAGGATTTAATTAAACGTAAAAGCTTTTGCACAGCAAAGGAAACCATAAACAAGACAAAAAGACAACCTTCAGAATGGGAGAAAATATTTGCAAATGAAACAATAGACAAAGGATTAATCTCCAAAACATACAAGCAGCTCATGGAGCTCAATATCCAAAAAACAAACAATCCAGTTAAAAAATGGGCAGAAGATCTAAATAGACATTTCACCAAGGAAGACATACAGATGGCCAAGAGGCGCATGAAAAGATGCACAACATCACTAATTTTTAGAGAAATGCAAATCAAAACTACAATGAGGTATCACCTCATGCCAGTCAGAATGTCCATCATCAAAAAATCTAGAAACAATAAATGCTGGAAAGGGTGTGGTGAAAAGGGAACTCTCCCGCACTGTTGATGGGAATGTAAATTGATACAACCACTATGGAAAACAGTATAGAGGTTCCTTAAAAAATCTAAAAATAGAACTACCATATGACCCAGTGATCCCACTACTGGGCATATACCCTGAGAAAACCAAAAAGAGACGTGTACCACAATGTTCACTGCAGCACTATTTACAATAGCCAGGACAAGAACCAACTTAAATGTCCATCAACCGATGAATGGATAAAGAAGATGTGGCCCATATATACAATGGAATATTACTCAGCCATAAAAAGAAACGAAATTGAGTTATTTGTAGTGAGGTGGATGTACATAGAGTCTGTCATACAGAGTGAAGTAAGTCAGAAAGAGAAAAACAAATACCATATTCTAACTCATACATGTGGAATCTAAAAAAAAAAAAAAGGTACTGATGAACCTAGTTGCAGGGCAGGAATAAAGGTGTAGACATAGAGAATGGACTTGAGGACACAGGGTGGGAGGGGGAAGCTGGGGCAAAGTGAGAGTAGCATCGACATATATACACTACCAAATGTAAAATAGTTAGCTAGTGGGAAGCATCAGCATAGCACAGGGAGGTCAGCTCGGTGCTTTGTGATGACCAGAGGGGTGGGATAGGGAGGGTGGGAGGGAGGCTCAAGAGGGAGGGGATATGGGGACATGTGTATGCATATGGCTGATTCGCTTTGTTGTTCAACAGAAATTAACACAGTATTGTGCAGCAATTATATTCCAATAAAGATCTATTAAAAAATTAATATTTTAAAGTGAACAATTCATTTTGACTCTAGTTTACAGCAGTAAGTTCAATGACTTACAGGAAATCAAAAAATTCTTTGAAGAACAAAACTTTCTAAGACTGAACCAAGAAGAAGTGAAAAATCTGAATCACCCCATATTCTGTTAAAGAAATTGAATTCGTAATTTAAAACCTTCCCACAAAGAAAACTCCAGGCCTATGTGGCTTAACTGTTGAATTCTATTAAAAAATTTAAAAAGAAAATTCCAATTTTATACAAATGTTTTCAGAGAACAAAGGAAGAAAAACAATTCCAAACCAGCATAACATAAACCTAATATCAAAATCTGACAAAGGGTGTTCGTTTTGGCAGCACATATACTAAAATTGTAATGATACAGAGCAGATCAGTATGGCCCCTGCACAAGGATGATACACAGATTCTTAAAGTGTTCCATATTTTTCTCTCACTTCTTCCATTGGATGGAGGAAAAACAAGCCATGGCTCCCCACCCAGCCCTCCCTTCCTCTCCCTTCAACAGTTTCTCCATGGGAAAAATCAACATGTATGAATAAAGACACCAATTGAATGGCAAAAAATAAAAATCTGACATAAGGCATTATAAGAAAATTTCAAGCCCAAATCACTTATGAATATAGACATTAACATCCTAAACAAAATATTAGCATATTAAATCTGCCAATTCATAAAAAACAATACATCATGACTAAATGTGGTTTATCCCAGGAATGCAAGGCTAGTTTCATATGCAAAAACCAATCAGTGTAGTTCACAATGTTAATAGAATAGAGGAGAACAACTGTCTGAACATCTCAATAGATTCAAGAAAAGCATATAACAAAATCAAACTGATTCATGATTTTTTTAAAAAGAGAAAGAAAACTCTCAGCAAACAAGGGATAACATGAAACTTGCTCAATCTAATAAAAAATATCTATGAAAATCTACAGCTAACATCATACCTAGTGGTGAAAGACTGAACACCTTCCCCTAAAATTCATAACAAAACAAGGATTCTTACCACAACTCTTCAACATAGATTCAGGGATCTTAACCAATGTAACAAGGCAAGAAAAAAAATAAAATATATAAAAATTGATATTGAAGAATAAAACTACTTGCAGATAACATGATTTAATGCATGGAAAATTCAAAGGAATCTATAAAACCACTACTATAACTAATGGGAGGATTTGCATAATAAAAAGACAATGTAAAAAAATCAATTGCATTTCTATATATTAGAAATGAATAATTGAAAAATAAAATTTTAAAAGAACTTCTACAAAAATACCAAAAAATGTTAAATACTTAGGGAAAATTTTAACAAAATAGGACTAAGACATGTACACCAAAAACTACATAACATTCCTGAGAGGAATTTTAAAGGTTTACAATGTCCATTGATTGGAAGACTCAATATTGTTAAGATATCAATTCTGCAAATTGATCTATAGATTGAGTGCATTGACCTATAGATTCTAATCAGAAGCTCAGCTGTTGTTTTTTTTTTTTTGTAGAAATCAACATGCTTATTTTAAAGTTTATATGGAAATTCAACTGACCTAGAAGAATCAAACTATTCTGAAAAACAATAAAGTTGGAAGACTTATATTACCTGCTTTTAAGACGTTCTATGTTATTGACGTAAGGATCAATGGAAACAGAATAGAGAGTCTAGAAATAGGTCAATACACATATGGTTCAGTTGAATTTTGACAAAGTTTCAAAAGTAATTTGATTTAAAAGATAATCTTTTCAACATATAGTTCTGGAACAACTGCATATCCATATGGAAAATAATGACCATTAGTTCATACCTCACACTATACACCAAAATTAACTCAAATGGATTAGAGGTCTAAATGTGAAAGCTAAAACAATAAAGCTTCTCGAAAAAGCTTCTAAAACAGGAAATATCTTTATGACCTTTGGGTAAGCAAAAATTTCTTAAGACCCAAAAGGCACTAATCATAAAAGAAACATAAATAAATTGTACTTTATCAAAATTAAAAACTCCTGTTCTTCAGAATATATAATTAAGAAAGTGGATAGACAGCCACAGACTAAAAGAAAATACTTGCAATACATAGAGCTGGCAAAAGACTCATATTCAAAATATATAAAAACTCCTACAAATTAAAAATAAAAGACAATGCAATAAAAAAGAACAGAAGACTTAAAGTATTTCAAAAACTAAATATCTAGATATCTGAAAACTAGATATCTGAATATCCAATAATCATGTGAAAAGGTGCCCCACATCATTTGTCATCAGGAATATACAAATTAAAACCACAATGAGGGGCTTCCGTGGTGGCGCAGTGGTTAAGAATCCACCTGCCAATGCAGGGGACATGGGTTTGAGCCCTGGCCTGGGAAGATCCCACATGCCGTGGAGCAAATAAGTCCGTGCGTCACAACTACTTAGCCTGTGCTTTAGAGCCCATGAGCCACAACCACTGAGCCCAAGTGCCACAACCACTGAAGCCCGTGTGCCTAGAGCTTGTGCTCTGCACCAAAAGAAGTCACTGCAAGGAGAAGCCCATGCACCACAACTAAGAGTAGCCCCCGCTCACTGCAACTAGAGAAAGCCCGTATGCAGCAACAAAGATCCAAAGCAGCCAAAAATAAATAAATTTATAAAAAAACCCACAATGAGATAGACCTTTACACCCACTTAAATGGATAAAATTTAAAACACTGAAAATACCCAGTGCTGGCAAGTTTATGGAGCAAATGGAACTCTCATTTATTTCTGGTTGGAATATGAAATGGTACTACCACCTTGGACAACTGTTTGGTGCTTTTTAATAAAGTTAAACATACATTTATCATATAATACAGAGATTCAAGTTGGTCACACAAATTTGCGCATAATGGCCAAAAACTGGAAAAACCCAAATGAACATTTATGGGAATAAACAAACTGTGGTATAGAAATAAACAGCAGAATGCTACTCTGCCCAGGCTGGGTAACTTAACAAAAGACCACAGACTGGGTAACTTAAACAACAGACATTTATTTCTCACAGTTCTGGAGCCTGGGAAGTCCAAGATCAAGGTGCTGCCCAAGTAGGTTTCTGAGGCCTCTTCTTTTGGCTAGGAGGTGGCCACCATGTTGCTGTGTGTTCACATGACCTTTGCCTTATGCCTCTTCTTATAAGGACACTAATCCTATTGGATCAAGGCCCCACCCTTATAACCTCACAACCTAATTATTTCCTTAAAGGCCCCATCTCCAAATACAGCCACACTGAGGCTTAGAGCTTCAACGTATGAATTTGGGGGGAACACAAGCACTCAATGTACAACAGGAACAACAAGGAAACTACTGTTACTTGAAACAACATAACTGAATATTTTAAAAACTGTAATTCCAAAAATATGATGTTTAAGAAGAGACAAAATGGATCTATGGTGTTATAAATCAGTATAGCGGTTGCTTCTGCGTGGATGAGGAGGGATTAATGGAAAAGTGGCATGAGGGGAATTTTTAAAGTGATGGAAATGTTTTTTCTTGGTGGGAGGGATGGTGACAAGTGAATACCTTTGCCAAAATGCATAGAGCTGTATTGCATTCCCCCAAATTAATGCATTTATTGCATATAAATTATGGCTCACTAGAGTACATTTCTCTATATCAACTCATATGGAGTTACCTCTATCTTTGTAGCAGCTATATTGTCTTCTGTATATGAATGCATCATAATTTATTAAACTATTTCTCCATTGCTATATATTTATATGGCTTACAAGTTTTTGCTATTATTGGTAATGCTGTCATGAACATACTTAAGGATAGATTCCTAGGTGGGATTGTTAGAGCATTTTCTCTGTAAAGATGAAGAATCTGAAGCCCAGAAACAAGAAGAGACTTCTCCAAGGCCTACCGCAATTACGCACTGTGAGTTATGGTGGTAGAAGTTGGAACTGAAGAGGTCTCTGTGGCTCCACAGAAATACTGTTGGGGAGCAGGAAGGCAATGCTGGGCTTCCAACCAGAATAATAGAAACCATTTAGACTAATTCCACTTCCCTCTCTGTCTAACTCCTACTCACCCCGTGGGTAAAAAATGCCTTTGGGCTGCCTTAATTTAACGTTATGCTAAGTTAATTCCTGGGATCCCGTAATACCCTAGGCTTAATAATAGCTCACTATGTGCCAAGTAATGCGGTAGCACTTTAAATGCATTATCTCCTTTAACCCTCACAACTCCATAAGGCATAGCTGTTATGAATTCCATGCCCATTTTATAGATGGGAAAACTGAGGCTTAAACAGTTTAAGTAAATTGCCTAAGGCTACACAGCCAAAAATTAGTATAAACAGGTTTCAGACCCAGGTCCCTGATACAAAAGGGACTCTGTTATACTATAGTACCTCTCAGGAACGGTACTTCACAGGATGTTGTTGTGAAGGTTACATGAAATGGTTGCAGTGTTCATTCCTGGCCTCTCGACAACTTGAAGGCAGTTACCGTGTCTTTATCTCTGTCCTCCTAACATCTGGTGCATAATGGAGTTCAAAGGGCTTAGCACTGTGCCTGACACAGAGCAAGCACTCAATGAGCGCTAATTATTATCATTACTGGAATCCAATAGACATTTGTTGAGTAAGTAAACATTTGCATGAATGACTAATTATCTAGAGTATTCTTTCAGCAAATAATGAACAGAGGGACAACAGGTTGCAGGCCTCCTCTCCTGCCAAGCCTCTCATTTGGAGGCAGCTGACCCATGAAGGAATCGCCAGCCCTCTTCTGTTCACATGTCTGCTCCCCCATGGGATACGGAAGCAGGAAGGGCATCTGACTCAGCGCTGCAGCTCCAGTCCCAGCTCAGTGTACCACAGTGTTGAGCAGAGTGTTCTTTCCTTCATGCACAGCATATTTGTACATAAGGACAGAACCAGCTGGCATGGTGGCGGTGCTCTGGGTGTGTTTGTGTGCACGTGTCTCTTCCTTCCCCTCACAGTGAAGCCAACTGACAATGGGGTGGGGTTGAGGGGGTGCTTAATACAAAGCTCTGGGCAACGTCACGAAACACAAAGGACGAATACAGGCTTAAGGAGGAATAGTCATGTACTCAGGGTGCGAGAACATCAGGCCCTTGAGCCTCTGTTCTATGTTTCTATTCTGTTGCTTCATCTTCTTGATGAAGATGAAGACCCTGCATCATGGAGGTAACGGGTTTAGGCTGGGGAAGAACCTGCTCAGCCTCCTAAGCTGATGAATGCTGCTTCCCTTGACCCTTGACCCACACGACCTTGGATGCCGGTTAGCATTCGGAGCCTCTGTCAGTTTACTAACTGACATTCCCTCAAACCTCACTCTGGGCCCTTCTCTGATGTTTGTCTGCCTGGATCCTGCTTCCCCCTGCCTAGTGCCTTGATTAGCTTCTATCTTTGGCAGGGAGGCCTCCCCTGCCCTTCCCAGTCCAGCTGCCTTGCTCGGGGAAGATCCCATCACAGACTTGAGATGTGAACCTTTCAGTTCCGTGGCCCGATTGGCTGACGCTACCCACTTCTTGGCATGGGTGGGAGCAGGGGGCAGCAGGGCCCAAGAGCATGGGGACCAGAAGTGGCACCTGAAGCACTTGACAAGACCACAGTTTTCTCTTTCCTACCTGGCTCCCGCCTCACCTAGTTACTGAAGTCTTCATCTAAGGCCGCCAAAATCCCACACTCTCATTTTTGTAGTGAAGTTTTCAGAGCCTCGCTCACGGAAGGCAGTTTTGATTTATGTCTTATGGTTAACCTAAAAGTCTTAAGTAAACATTTCTTGTCTGAAATGTCTGTCACTCTGTTATTATAGACACAATATAACAAGAAATACATTTTCATATAAGACTGTAGGCGAAAAGACAAATTGTTCTCGAGCTTATATATCCTTGCGTGATTTGAAAACATCAAGCCAGAGATGGAAAATACAAGCCAACAGAGGAGAGATAGGGAGGAAGAATCAAAAAAGTATCCAAGCATTAGGAGTTTCTGAAAAAAGAGGATGAAAACACAGAGGAGAGGAAATTATCAAAGAAATAATACAGGAAAATTTCTCAGAGATGAAGGACACAAGACCTCAGAACAGTGTGTGAAGAAGGCCCACACCTGAAACAGGGAACATCACTGAACTAGAGGTCAGTCAGGATAAGGAGAGCACCCTAAAATCTTCCACTGAGAGTTAGGTCCCTAGAAAGTGATAGAATGAGAATGGATCAGGGTTTTCAATAGAAAAATCTATATAGCAGGCAACAGAGCTGTGCCTTCAAAGTCTTAAGGGAACTTGATTTACAACCTACGATTCAATGCCCAGTCCAAGTATCAATCAAGTCTAAAGGCAAAATAAATACATTTCCAAACGTAAAATAGTTAGAAATTTTACCCACCATACACCTCTGCGTAAGATGTTACTTAATGGTATGCTCTGGCAAAATAAGGAAAGAAATTCAAGAATGTAACCCAAATCTCCGAAAGTGTGGATCGAGCCCAGGAAATCAGTGAAAAGAAGTTCCTGGATTATTACTGTCCAGACTGAAGCAGGAGCACAGAAGACTCTAGAAGGTAGATCCTTGGGGAGGGGAAAAGCTCAATAGAACACCTGTTGGGATGGAAAGTTAGGGAGAAATTGAGAATATGATGAAGCCAACTACTGCTAGATAAAAAAGAAAAGCTATTTGAAATTCCTGATTCAAGAAAAGTACTGCAAGAAAGCAAACATAAGCAGGTATGTCACTGGCCGGGCAACGAGCCACATGTGTATGTGTATAAATCTCGGTAAAGTAAACATTGTTTATTAGATTTAGAATCAATCTTTAAGCAAAGCATGGAAGCCTTCATTACAGTTACGAAACAACGGGAATGCTATGGATGGAGACGAGGTAAAAGTACATATGACCGAAACGGGGGAGAGGAGGAAGGAGGAGAGATGAGGGGAGGCTGCAGCGTGAGCTGCCCCTTCTCAGGAGGCATCGGTGGGCATCAGCGTTGGGAGATAACAGTGGGTGAACAAGAAGAGTGTAGTGTGTTTCCTAAAATGACAAGTGGTGATATAATCCGAAATAGTGATATAATTGTGTTGGGAAAATGAGACAGAGGGAGAGGGAGGCTAAGCTTGAGTGAGCTAAACCCTCTTCCAATAGCAGGAAGTCAATGAATATACTGTTAAAACATAAAATAGAGAAATAGCAGTGTTTGCACAGGGATATGCAGATAACATTCAGAAGAAACAGCTGAACAGGTGAGAGGTGGTTGCCCTGGGGATTGGAAGAGAAGAACAGGGGACTCTTACTTTGACTGAAAAAAAAAATATGTTAAGGAAGCACAGTTATGTCCCATATGTTGAGCGGCCTGTGGTCCATCTCTCATTTGAGGATGTGAGTGTTGAAGGGCAGGGAAGGCCAGGGGGCAGGACAGACAGGGCAGGGCTTCCGCAGGGCGACGCTTGCTGTGGTTTCGGTCTCCAGTGGCCGGCAAAGCCAGTGGGCATGAGGGCCAGAATTCAAGTGCAGCCTGTCCCCAAACGACCCCCACCACACTTATTTTTTTTTTAAATCATATTCTTACTGTAAAAACATGACGATGACTTTCCAGGAATGTGTTTCAATCTTCTATAATCCTCCCGAGGCCTGTGTCCAATAATTACTTACATCTTTTCCGTGATCCCGTCTAGTCTTTGTCTACATTATACGTCATTGGGCATAGTTCTGATTCTTGTGTCCATATAACTTTGTAAGCATCCTGCCTCTCATAAATGGTGTCGCCTGTTTCTACATAGTCTGCATAATTATCCATATTAATGGATGAATATTATGCAGGATCATTTTTAATTAACAACACCACTCTGGGTTAACAGTTCATCATTCTGCCAAGTATTTCTTTATTTTCTAATCTCCATTTTGTATAACACTGCTCCTTTTACTGAACACTTTCTTATCAACCTCACAACTTTACAGTGTGTAATAGGGGCAGGTGCTAATATCCCCGCTTTACAGACAGGGAAACTGAGATCTAGAAGACCAGCTTGCCCAAAGTCATACTGACAGCAAAGATGGGGCTGAGAGGAAACTTTCCTCTAGGTCTCTTCTCTCCAAGTTGAGAACCCCTTTCATCACACTGCCCCGATGCTGGACATCGCTCAGCTCATTCTCTTGTTGAGCCAGGGCCCTTCTCAGGAAGGAATTATTACCACCTCATTGTACAGGTGAGGAAACTGAGGCCCAGAGAGGGAGGTAACTTGCCTAAGGCCTCATGGCAGAGCCAGGAGTCAAACCCAGGCAGGTTTACTCCAAAGCCAGATCTCTTTCCGATAATTTACTTTCTGTGTTACTGTCTTTTGGCTACTTCAAATAATGCCACTCTGAGTACTGGTGTACAAATATCTGTTTGAGTCTCTGCTTTCAATTATTTTGAAAGAAGTGGGTGAGCTTTTAAAAACAAATCAAAACTCTGTTTACACTCTCTGTTTCCGGTTTTTCTGGGTGGCAGTGGAGGGCAAGGAGAGGGAGGCAAGCACTATATCAGAGTGCATGGGTGGGTGAAAATATTGCAGATCATATATATGATAAGGGGCTTGTATCCAGAAAATATAAAGAACTCTCACAACTCAATTATAAAAAGACAAATAACCCAACTTAAAGAAGACAAAGGATCTGAATAGACATTTGTCCAAGAAAGAAATACAAATGGCCAATAGGCACATGAGAAGATGCTCTGCAGCATCAGTCATCACGGAAATGCAAAACAAAACCACAATGAGATACCATATCACATCCACTAGGATGGCTAAAATAAAAAAGTCAGACAATAACAAGTGTTGGTGAGGATGTGGAGAAGTTGGAACCCTCATGCACTGTTGGTGAGAATGTGAAATGGTGCAGCCACTTTGGAAAATAGTTTGGCAGCTCCTCAAAGTGACTAAACATAGAATTACCACATGACCCAGCAATTCCACTCTTAGGTAAATACCCAGAAGAATTGAAAACAGGTATTCAAACAAAAACATGTATAGGATGTTTCTAGCAGCATTATTCACAGTAGCCAAAAGGTGGAAACAATCCAAATGTTCATCAGATAATGAAAGGATAAACAAGATAATAATAGTATAAATTATAAAATATAATGGAATATTATTCAACCATAAAATGGGTGAAGTATAGCAGCCTTATTCATAATTGCACAAACTTGGAGGTAACCAAGATATCCTTCAGTAACTGAATGGATAAATAGAGTGTGGTACATCCATACAGTGGACTATTATTCAACCATCAAAAGGAATGAGCTATCAAGCCATGAAAAGACATGTTACTAAGTGAAAGAATACAATCTGAAAGGGCTACATACTATGTGATTCCAGGTACGTGACACTCTGGAAAAGAAAAAACTATGGAGACAGTAAAAAGATCAGTGTTTGCCAGTGGTTGGGGAGAAGGAGGAATGAACAGGTGGAACACAGAGGATTTTTAGGGCAATGAAACTATTCGTATGACTCTATACAAGGAGAAGGTGGATGCATTTTCCAAAATCCACAGAATTTACAACACCAAGAGTGGATCTTTACAAAACCCATGTTCAACTTTAGGTTTGGGTGACAGTGAGGTGTCAATGCAGGTTCATCGACTGTAATAAATACATCGAATGTAGTAAATGAATTTACATTCGACAGTAAATGTCAAATCCGGTGGCAGATTTAACAGCGGGGAAGGTTATGGGTGCAGGGGAGGGGACC
Organism: Stenella coeruleoalba; assembly: GCF_951394435.1. Classification (NCBI taxonomy): domain Eukaryota; kingdom Metazoa; phylum Chordata; class Mammalia; order Artiodactyla; family Delphinidae; genus Stenella; species Stenella coeruleoalba. Next base: position 30,013,474 of record NC_137165.1, on the reverse strand, counting down.
AGGAGGTATGTGGAAACTGTACTTTTTCCTCAATTTTGCTGTAAGCATAAAATGACTCAAAAATAAAATCTAAAAAAATGAATGAAATATTGACCCATTTTACAGCGTGAATGAACGTTGAAACCATTATGCTAAGTGAAAGAAACCAGTCACAAAACACCACTATTGTATGATTCCATTTATATGGAATGTCCAGACTAGGAAAATCTATAGAGACAGAAAGGAGATTAGTGGTTGTTTAGGGCAGAGGGATACAGGGTAGGGGTTGGGGAAGGGGGAGTAATTGTTAAAGGGTATGGGGTTTCTCTGGGAGGTCATAAAAATGCCCTAAATTGTGGTGATAGCTGCACATATCCATGAATAAACTAAAATCATTGAATCATACACTTAAAAGGGGTGAATTGTATGGTATGTAAATTGTATCTCAATAAAGCTATTTTTAAAAGACGAAGAAGGAGGGCTTTCTTGGTGGCGCAGTGGTTGAGAATCTGCCTGCCAATGCAGGGGACACGGGTTCGAGCCCTGGTCTGGGAGGATCCCACATGTCGTGGAGCGGCTAGGCCCGTGAGCCACAACTACTGAGCCTGTGCATCTGGAGCTTGTGCTCCACAACAAGAGAGGCCGCGACAGTGAGAGGCCTGCGCACCGCGATTAAGGGTGGCCCCCGCTCGCCGGAACTAGAGAAAGCCCTCACACAGAAACGAAGACCCAACACAGCCAAAAATAAATAAATAAATAAAATTTAAAAAAAAAAGAAGAAGAAGGAGGGCAAGAAGGAGAGGATAGGATTGCAGCCTCCCAGAAGTCCCTACTAACTGCCTTCATGGGCAGCTAAAAGGCTGCCCCCAGCAAGCCCAAGCCTGAGGGAAAACGCTCTGTCTCGAGTGATGAGGGATAAGGGTAAGCTTTCTGCCAGAAGGTTTCAGCACCATCAGCACAGCTCCTCTTAGCTGCCGAACAGGTGCTCTTACCTTGGTGGGCACCTTGACAACCCTCTCCATCAAAACACTGTGACACAGACCATTATGGGTGGGACACAGTGACCTATTGCCATTGAATCAGCAAAATGGGCCCACATGAGACAGAAGCAGACTGCTCCAGGAAGTGTGTGATCTCTGAGACTTCTGTCTTCTCTTCAAGTTCAGAGAAGGCAGCCAACCCTGCATCCCTCCCTCAGCCTGGAGGCAACCGCAGACCAAGGCAGATGCCTGAGGCCCGTGGAGCCTGTTACTTGACCTTTAGAGTTTTTTTTAAGTTATAAAAGTTTAGAGCTGAAAAAGACATTGGAAGTCATCCAGGTAGCGGCTTCTAGACTTTTCGATTTCATAGCCCATGTCATCCCCAAATACCTGGGGAGACAGACAAGGTTGACAACTTTTTCTTTTGCTAAATTAAGAAAAATTTGAAAACTAACATCCTTATTTGATTTCAAAAAGAACAGTTGACAAGATAGAACGTCAGAATAAAGAGAAACCATTTAAATGGAATAAATTGAGATTTTTGCAAAACTTGCTGCATTTCTCCTTTCCCCTCCCTACCTCGCCCCTACCCCCAAGTAGAAGAAACTTGCCAAATCCGGGAGCAGGAATGGTTTGGGGGCCCAGGCCCACTCCCCATTCAGTACTTGAATCCTCTGGAAACCACCTCTGGACACATGCTTCTCCAATAGGAGGAGTTTAGTGTCAGGCAGACCTGGGTTCCAATCCTGCCTTGCGATTTACTGGCTATGTATAGACGTCTGCAAGTTTCTTACTTTCTCTGAGCCTCAATTCTCTTATCTTTAAAATAATCCTTGCCTCACAGATTTTTTGGTGGAAACTGTCTCGCAGTAAAAGAAAAAAATATGAGCGTCCTTGGCACAGAGTAGGCACTACCTTGTTAGTTTCATGCCCTCTGGTGATGAAAATTAGTCTGAGATAATTCATGCCATTTTCCTGGCATTTCACTGGATGAAAAGGTCTTCCCCAGGTAAAGCTAAACACGCCTCCCTGTATATCCACCCACGGGTCTCATACATGTACTTTGGGATCACATGGAATAAACCTAATCCTTCCGGCATGTGACAGACCTTAGTTTCTTTTTAATCTTCTGTTCTCCAGATAAGTACCCTGTCTCTGTCAATCATTCTTCAGAGAAGTCCTCACCACCCTGCTCTTATTGGCCAGCTATTGCCAGAATAATGCTGTATAACAAACCTCTCCAAAAACTCAAAGGCAAAGCAAACAACTCAACGGCATAAGCTAAGGCTTGGCGGGGTTTGACTCCAGGCTTCAAGATGGGTCCAGGTCTGCTCCAGGTGCCTCTCATCTTCCTTGGACTCCCCAAGGCTTGTTCTTTTAATAACAAAAGGCAGAAGTGTAAGGAGTTATAGTCATTGGTGCCGCATATTTCCAGCCTTTGTTGCCTTCACATATCATTGACCAAAGCAAGTCACAAGATGAAGCCCAAACTCAAGAGGCCATGGCAAGGGTACGGATATAGAATATGGAGGAGTGAAGAATTGAGGCCCGTAGTTCAATCTTTCCACTGCTCACTTTCCCTTTGTCTTATTTCCATTGACCTTGACCTATTTCCACTGGACACATGTTTCTAAGACCTCACTGGGATGTGTGGAGTAGGAGGCTAGGGAGGAAAAACAAGACCTTGCATGATCTGTCCCCTACCTACCTCTCTGACCTCATCTCCTATCACTCTCCTCCTTGCTCTCCACTCATTAGCCACACTGGGTTCCTTTCATTTTCTTGAAGACACTAATTTCTTTGCCACCTCAGGGCCTTTGCAGTGCTGTGCTTTATGTTTTGTGTGGAAAACTCTTTTTCTCCTAACCTCTTCCTCTGCCCCAAGATGGCTTTCTTCTTATATTGAAAATAGAATTTACAAAACAGAAGTAGGATCACAGATGTAGAAACAAACTTATTGTTACGCAGGGATAAGGCGGGGAGGGATAAACTGGGGATTGGGATTGACATATACACACTACTACGTATAAAATAGATGACCAATAAGGACCTGCTGCATAGCACAGGGAACTCTACTCTGTAATGGCCTATATGGGAAAAGAACCAAAAAAAAAAAAAAAAAAAATAGTGGATATATGTATAACTGATTCACTTTGCTGTATACCTGAAACTAACACAACATTGTAAATCAACTATGCTCCAATACAAATTTTAAATAAATAAATAAATAAAATAGAACTTACATGGCATGTCCTAAAAGAGATGTCTTTCTGATCATCGAATCCAATTAAGTCTTCCTCTTTTGTTCTCTAGGGTCTTATTTATTTTCCTCCTGGTACTTTACCTTGATTTGTAATTATTTGTTTATTTAATTTTGTTTTTCTTCCTCTACTAGACTCCAAGTTCCATGAAGGTAAAGAAGACCATGTCTGCCCAGCTCACTTCTGTATCCCCATTGCCCAGCACAGACCCCAACACACAGGATACGCTTCATACACATTTACTGAGTGAAGAAATGTAGGATTAAATGCAAAGGAATAAGTGAATGAATGGCTTTCATCATTTTCTTTCCAACATATTCATTCACATCCTCTTGCCCTCTGTTCAATGACAAAAGGCAAAGGAGGAAAGGAAGTATAAACTTGCTCTCGGAACACAGCCCAGCAAAGGCTCCTGCTCTTTTCTTAGGTGTATGGCCTTTGCCACCAATGCTTAACTACTTTGGGTGAGGATTTGCTTCCATGACTCATTTTGCTTAGACACTTGCTCAGAGGAATTCATGCCCTCTGACCACATGCTCACTGTCGAGGGAGGTGAGCGGGTCAAAAACATGCTACCAATCATTCACCAGGGGGATAACTGACAAGGGTCAGCCTAGGGGAACTATGGGTAAACAGAGGTCCAGGACACAAACTGCTGCTTGCAAGATAGAGAGGTCTGATTTTCGACACTAAATGTGCCCATTGCTGCCCACTTTGAAACCCTTCTCTGTCCTCCCACACAGCCTTTCACTGAGACCGTGCTCTTCATGCCCCCACAAACCACTGAACCAAGGAGAAGGCTTGGACATTTCTGTCTGTGGTCCTTTGAAAACATCTGCACCTGTATGATGAAGCCCTCTGTAATGGGAGCCAGAAAGTCAAGAAGGTTCTGAGTCCCATCTCTCTGCCCATTACCAGCTGGAGGATGCAGGCGGGTAGGTGACTTCACCTTTGCAAACCTCAGTTTCCTCACCTGACAAACGGGCTCGGTCATACCTACTAACCGGGCAGTGATGAGAATTGGTTGAGATGGGACAACATCAAAGTGCTTCCTGAACCGTGAAAGACAATTCTAATATGTGAGGTTATTTACCTTCTTCAGTCAAGTAGGGCTGTGTCGTGCAGCATAAGGGGTTAAGGATTCAGGAACCAAAAACTCCCTCTACAACAGAAGAAAAGAGAAAACTAATGCCCGCTTCCAGATGCACTTGAGGGACAGATTGCTTAGGATGGGATGGCAATCGGGTCTCCAAGTGGGAGAAATGATTGCCATCCTCATCAATATTACTGCCGCCTAAGTCTACGGGGGACGCAATCAGGTAATTGAGGTCCCCAATTCGGTTTTTATCCAGACACCAAGATTAATAGGAATGACTTCTTGGAATTAACTCTTTGAAGCTTTCTAACGCACAATGCACTTAGGATTTGACATTAACATTTTAGACCTGCACATTTGGAAGGCAAAGATCTGTTGTCTGGTTTAGCTAGCCCAAATGTTACAAAGGCCAAGGTCATAGGATTTCTGTATAGTTGTCAGTTCTGGTTGACCTGAGGGGGTTCAACTACCTGAACCCCTAGACAGCCACTTCCAAGATGTCGTTGTAGGTCAAAAGGACCGCTGGGAGAAAGCGAATGGTGATGACTGGGGGCAATCCAACTTAGATGCCATAAAGACAACAACAGACCAGCAACACAGAAGAACACAGCTAAACTGCGCAGCAACATCGCTCTGCTGTTGTCAGGGCAGTGACACTTATATCATTAACTCAATAAATATTTACTGAATCTTGATCATGCACCCAGTACCATATTAATAGAAAAAAACCCTATAGCAGATACAGACAAATCCCTTGGGGAAAAGAAAATCCAGCACGCTTTCATGATAAATACAATCAACAAACTAGGCATAGAAGGGAACATTCCTCAACCTTTATAAAGGCATCTATGAAAAACTCTCTGCTAACGTCACACTTAGACTGATGCTTTCCCCCTAAGATCAGGAAGTAGACAAGGAAGTCCATTTTTGCCCCTTCTATTCAACATTGTACTAGAAGTCCTAGCCAGGGCAATTAGGCGGGGGGGTGGGGGTGGGGGAGTGATCCAGGTTGGAAAGGAAGAAGTAAAACTATCTCTATTCATAGATGATATGATCTTACATATGGAAACCACTAAAGAATTCACACACACCAAAACAAAACAAACTATTAAAGCTAATAAACAAGTTTAGCAACGTTGCAGGACCAATATACACAAATCACTTGTATTTCTATACACTAGCAGTGAGCAATCCAAAAATGAAATTAAGACAATTCCTTTCACAATAGCATCAAAGAGAATAAAATATTTAGGAGTAAATCTAACCAAAGAAGTGCGAGACTTGTACTCTGAAAACTACACAATGTTGTGCTGTTGGTGTTATATGTATCCAAGGTCACAAAGATTTATGTTTTCTTCTAAGAGTTCGATAGTTTTAACTCTTACGTTTACATCTTGGATTGATTTTGAGTTAATTGAAAAAATTAAATAAAGCAAATAAATGGAAAGACGTTATGTGTTCATGGATTGGAAGACTTAATATTGTTGAGATGCAAAATTCTCCAAAATGATCTACAGCTTCAATTCAATCTATATCAAAAATCTAACTGCTTTCTTTGCAGAAATGGACAAGTTTATCCTTAAATTCATATGAAATTGCAGGGGACCCCATATAGCTTAAACAATCTTGAAAAAGAAGAACAAAAGTGGGGACCTTGTACTTTCCAATTTCAACACTTACTACAAAGCTACAGTAATCCAAACATTGTGGTACTCATAAGGATAAGATGTATAGATCCATGGAATAAAGTTGAGGATCCAGAAATAAACCCATACATCTATGTGTGATCAATTGTTTGGGACAGATGCCAAGACCATTCCATGGTAAAAGAATAGTCTTATCAACAAATGTGGCTGGGAATTGGATATCCACACGCAAAAGAATGACGTTGGATCCCTATCTCACACCATAAACAAAAATTAATTCAAAATCAATCCAAGACCTAAATGTAAGAGTTAAAACTACTGAACTCTTAGAAGAAAACATAAATGGAAACCTTTGTGACCTTGGACTAGGCAACAGTTTCTTAAATATAACACCAACAGCACAAGCCAATAAAAGAAAACACAAATTAAACTTCATCAAAATTAAAAACTTTTCAAGAAAGACAGACACCATATGATTTCACTTATGTGTGAAATCTAAAGAACAAAATGAACAAACATGAAGCAGAAACATTCTCAAAGATACAGAGAACAAACTGGTGGTTACCAGAGGGGAAGGGATTGGGCGGATAAGTGAAAATAGATGAGGGGGATTAAGAGGTGCAAAATTCCTGTTATAAAACAAATAAGTCACTGCAATGTAATGTGCAACATAGGGAATATAGTCAATAATATTGTAATAACTTTGTATGGTGACAGATGGCAACTAGACTTATCATAGTGATCATTTTTGTAATGTATAAAAATACTGAATCACTATGTTGTATACCCAAAAATAATACAATACTGGAAGTCAATTATACTTCAATAAAAATTTTACACTCGTGTATCAAAGGACATTATTGAGAAAGTAAAAAGACAACACAAAAAATGGGAGAAAATACTCGGGACTTCCCTGGTGGTCCAGTGGTGGTTAGGACTCTGTGCTTCCACTGCAGGGGGCACAGGTTCCATCCCTGGTCAGGCAACTAAGATCCCGCATGGCTCACGGCCAAAAAATAAAAAAATAAATAAAATTAAATTTTTTTTTTAATGGGAGAAAATACTTGTAAATCATACATTTGATAAAAGTCTAGTATCTAGAATATATCCATAACTCTTACAACTCAGCAACAAAAAGACAAACAACCCAATTTTTAAGTGAACAAAGGACTTGAATAGCTATTTCTCCAAAGAGCATACACAAATGGCCAATAAACCCATGAAAAGATGCTCAACATCATTAGTCATTAGGGAAATGCAAATCAAAACTAGGGAAATGCAAATCAAAACTACAGTGAGATATCACTTCACACACACTAGAATGGCTATAATCAAAAAGGTAAACAGTAACAAGTGTTGATGAGGATGTGAAGAAATTGGAACCCTCATAATTTGCTTGTGGGAATATAAGATGATGCAACAACTGTGGAAAACTATTTGGCTTTTCCTCAAAAAGTTAAACATAGAATTTCCATATGTCGCAGCAATTCCACTCTTCGGTATTTACCCCAAAGAACTGAGAGCAGATGTTCAAACAAAAATTTGTACACAAGTGTTCATAGCAGTGCTATTCACAAGAGCCAAAACGTGGAAACAAGCCATATGTCCATCGCTGATGAATGGATCGTCAAAATGTGATGTATCTATACAGTGGAATATTATTCGGCCATAAAAAGCAATAAGTACTGGTTCATGCCACAACATGGATGAAACTTGAAAACTGCTGAGTGAAAGAAGCCAGACAAAACAAGTCATATAGTGTGTGATTCCATTTAGATGAAATTCCAGAATCGGAAAATCCATAGAGACAGAAAGCAGATTAATGTTAACCAAGGGTCGGGAGAAGGTGAAACGGGGGTGACAGTTTGAGTGGGGGATTTCTTTGGCAGGTGATGACTATCTTCTAGAATTAGACAGTGGCGATGGGTGCACAATATCGCTACTAAGAATCACTGAATTGTACACTTGAAAGTGGTTTAAATGGTGACTTTTATGTTACTTTTTTAAAGTATTTGTTTATTTGACTGCATCGGGTCTTAGTTGCAGCATGCGGGATCTGGTTCCCTGACCGGGGATCGAACCCAGGCCCCCCGCATTGAGAGCACAGAGTCTTAGCCACTGGACCTCTAGGGAAGTCCCTAAATGGTGACTTTTAAATATAGTTTAAAAGAAAAAATGAATGGCAAGTCAAGATGTTTGCTGATGGAATCAGTTTCACCAACAATAAAGGGAATCAAACTCTTCAATCCCTGCATATACAATTTGACGCCCCTGTTTTTAACCCTGTTATGACTTTGATCACACACAGCTCTCCACAAGATTGTAAGATTTATGAGGGTAGGGATGGAGTCTGGATCCCATCTCAGTGCCAAGAAAACACTGAAAACATTGGGACCTCGAAAACTTAGAGATGCCACAGAGACAGCTGATCAATAATTGACCCGGGGAGGAAATAGGACAACTTTTATTCTTTTTTTTTTTTTTTTTTTTTTTTTGCGGTACGCGGGCCTCTCACTGTTGTGGCCTCTCCCGTTGCGGAGCACAGGCTCTGGATACGCAGGCTCAGCGGCCATGGCTCACGGGCCCAGCTGCTCCACGGCATGTGGGATCTTCCCAGACCGGGGCACGAACCCGTGTCCCCTGCATCGGCAGGCGGACTCTCAACCACTGTGCCACCAGGAAAGCCCCAAAGGACAACCTTTATTCTTGTCCAAATCTAGTGGTCCCTCTTAGAGTGACGAACAGAAAAAAAGAAACTCCCGTAAAACATGTGATAGCACAGAAGAACAATCTGAATTTCCTCTTCTTCTTCCCTTCCTCCAAATTCTAAGGCCTCAGGGCTGAAAAAGAAAGCATCTCTTGCAATGAATGCTAAGGTTACGAAGGGAAATCACGTTGATTATTGAAATGTGAAGATCTATCCTCTCAAAGCACCAGGAGCTGTTAAAAGCAGAATGAGCCATCTCCATGGAAGAATCAGGCAGCCTTTCAGGGATTATGATGGCAGTGCTGGAATGCTTGTTTCAGAGCAAGTAGGAAGAAAGTAAAAGCTAAAACTATACTTTATCACCTGACATTTTCACCCTCCTCTCTGGGCGTGGCTAAGCCCCACTCTCAGATTCTCAGACACTTGACTCATCTTTTTCCTGCACCACAGTGAAGGCACATCTTTGGGTGTGGACTAGAGTTTCAGCCACGGCAAAATCTCCCAGTTGCCCGTTCAGGTTCTTACCTGGGTTCAGTCCTACAGCCTCTGCATTTCTCCAACCATACATGTCCCTAGGTCCTGGCTGAAGCTATCCTCTCTTCTAACACCACCACTCCAAGTGGCTGACCCTTATTCTTCCGTCAAGACTCAGCTGAGATTTCCTCTCCAGAGGGAAGTGCTTCCTGATCGCAGGCGGGATGAGACAACCCCGTCTCCATCCTCACAGCCTCCTGGACCATTCCATCAGAGCCCATCCCTGTTTCCTGCCTTTTCCTCACCAGACTGTGAGTGCCTTGAAGGCAAAGAGCTCTGAGTTGACTGCCGTTATTTAAATCGATAACCAAGTAAACCCTCTAGGGCACATTTCCTCCTCTGTGAAATAATGGGGTTGGACAAGATCATTGATGTGGTCTGAATACAGCCCACAGACCTATTTGGCCAACACAGTATTTATGGCATTTAAACAAGCCTTTTAAAATTGGGAAAGTTTATATTAAGATCTTGATCTCTGCCTTGTCTTGAAAATTCAGGCAATTTGACAGCATTGGGCCCCCATTCGTGCATGGAACAGTCAGCTGCCTCTTTAGGTGGGGTGCACGCTGGTCCCTCACCCCTTTAGGCTTCTGAAGGCATTGAGCTTGAGTCCCTGGTCTAGATGCCTTCTGCAGCTCCAAATCTGAGGCTCTACCACTCCCTGATTCCAATTACTCTTCCTCCTCCATCCAGTCAACATTAGCACTATTTTTTTTAATCTTGGTGAGAGCCGATGAATTGAGACATTCAACTTTCCTTGTTTTTTTAAAATAATTAATAATTAATTAATTAATTTTTGGCTGCATTGGGTATCGCTGCACGGGGGCTTTTCTCTAGCTACGGAGGGCGGGGGCTACACTTTGTTGCGGTGCGCGGGCTTCTCATTGTGGTGGCTTCTCTCGTGGTGGAGCATGGGCTCTAGGCGCGCGGGCTTCAGTAGTTGTGGCTCGTGGGCTTCAGTAGTTGTGGCTCATGAGCTCAGTAGTTGTGGCTCGTGGGCTCTAGAGCACAAGCTCAGTAGCTGTGGCGCACGGGCTTAGGTGTTCCGCGGCATGTGGGATCTTCCTGGACCAGGGCTTGAACCCGTGTCCCTTGCATTGGCAGGAGGATTCTTAACCACTGTGCCACCAGGGAAGTCCCCTTGTTTTGTTTGTTTGTTTGTTTACTTTCCTTGTACTTTAAGGCAGTAGTCACAAGCCTCCCCAGTTATTTCCTAAAAATTAATCACCAGATACGAGTTAATCATCCTTGGAAACAATGCCAACCTTCTAAAAAGCACTGTGGCTTTTAGGTTATACAGAGCACCCTCCCCTTTCCCAGCACTGAACTGGGAATAGCAAACTCCAATTTCCAAAGCACATTTCAAAGGTAATCCAACTGAATACAGAATTCTTAAAAGTACCTCAAATGCTTGAACAAAGCCTACCTATATATAACCATTTAAGCAATTTCAAATACATTTCCGTTGCATAATTATGCAAGGGCTTTGGTCAGAAAACATGCTGCTGCTAACTTAAGTGAAATCCCCACAAACCTTATTCATAAGAAAAATGCCCAGTTACAAGGATACCTGTCATCAGCTCCTCAGTGGATTTCCATCCTGTCATTTCCCACCACCCGGCGGGTCCCAATCAGTCCACACTCAGGTCGTTGGAAAAGCTGCCCAGAACAAGCACCCGGCCCGAACAGGAAACTCAATTAGCATCTAGCTGGGCCCCAAGCAGATCGGCTCATAATGCTGGGGAGTTACAGCTTGAAAGCTGAAGTCATTACGTTTCTGTATATTAGTGAAAAGGGACCATTATTTTCTCCAGAAACCCGCTATTTCTCCTGTATTCCCTATCGACAGAGTTTAGAGCAGCGGTTCTCAACCCTGGCTGTACATTAGAAACACCCAGGGGGCTTTTTAAAAAAATGCCAAAATTCGGACGCCACTGATGACCAATTCAGTCAGACCTTCAGAGAGGGGAGCCAGCTGGCATCAGAATGTGTAAGTGCTCAGGTGATTCCAAGGCATGGCCTTGTTATTGGGATGCAGTGGTACCCAACATGTGGTCCTTGGATCAACCGCATCAGCGTCACTCAGGAACTCATTAGAAATGCAGATCCTGGGACTTCCCTGGTGGCGCAGTGGTTACGAATCCGCCTGCCAATGCAGGGGGACACGGGTTCGAGCCCTGGTCCGGGAAGATCCCACATGCCACGAAGCAACTAAGCCCGTGCGCCACAACGACTGAGCCTGTGCTCTAGAGCCCGCGTGCCACAACTACTGAGCCCACATGCCACAACTACCGAAGCCCGAGCGCCTAGAGCCTGTGCTCCGCAACACGAGAAGCCACCACAATGAGAAGTCCGCGCACCGCAACGAAGAGAAAGCCCGCGTGCAGCAAAGAAGACCCAACACAGCCAAAAATGAATAATAACTAATTTTTTTAAGAAAAGAAATGCAGATTCTCTGGCCTCGCCCCAGACCTACTGAACCAGAAACTCTGGTGTAAGTCCCAGTCGTCTCTAGTTGAACAAGCATTCCAGGTGATTCTAATACATGCTAAGGTTTGAGGACCACTGGTATCATGGCTTCAGTCAGGCTTTGGTTTCCATCCCAAACCCACCACTTACTAACTTTGTGACCTGAGACAAGTGCTTTCCTAGCTGAGGCTCAGTTTTCACATCTATAAAATGGGTATAATGAGGAATTAAATGCAACAATGCACAGAGTGCACTTAATATACTATCCGATACAGAATCGGCACTCAATTAAACGTCAGCTAAATTATCCCGGTGTCCAACTTGGAAGTTATCCCCCATTTCCCTTCCCCACCATGCCCCCCATCCAATCCTTGACCAAGTCTATCCATCTTTCACTCAATATTTCTTCCCTTCTTCTCCCTCTCCTTCCACTACTGCCTTGGAGTCCAAGTTCTCATCACCCCCCATTGGAGTGAAATGCAGGTTCTGCACAAGGGCTGAGACTAGGAATGAGATGACAGAGGAAAAGAGACAAAGGAGCTCAGGGCCCCTGCCTGACACAAGTTCACAAGGTCATCGGGGCAGGGTCACTTCTGAGGAAGAGGATGAGCCAATGCTGGCCAACTGTGCCAATCCTCTCCTCTTGGGATTTCATGCTGAGTGGCAAGTTCAGCCTGAAATTTTTTTTTTCAATCAACAGATAAGATTTAATACAAATAATTTGTTAAATAGATATTGGAGAACTGAAAAAGCAGCTCAGCAAAACAGAAATAATAAGTATAAGAGGCAGCTAGGGACTTCCCTGGTGGTGCAGTGGTTAAGAATCTGCCTGCCAATGCAGGGGACATGGGTTCAAGCCCTGGTCCAGGAAGATCCCACATGCTGTGGAGCAACTAAGTCCGTGCGCCACAACTACTGAGCCTACACTCTAGAGCCCGAGAGCCACAACTACTGAGCCTGTGTGCCACAACTACTGAAGCCTGCACACCTAGAGGCCGTGCTCCTCAACAAGAGAAGCCACCACAATGAGAAGCCCACGCACCGCAACGAAGAGTAGCCCCCACTCACTCCAACTAGAGAAAGCTCGCGTGCAGCAAGGAAGACCCAACCAGCCCAAAATAAAAATAAATAAATTAAAAAAACCAAAAACGAGGCAGCTATTATTTCTAAATCTGGAAGAACCAAGGAAAGGTTTCTCCAGAACCCTTTTAGCAGAAGCTAGAAGCTTGGAGAAGAAGCCCTGTGGAGTTGGGGAAATTCTAAAATTGCAAAATTAGAAATCTCATATTAGCTAATTTACATAGTTTATGGCATATTGATCCAAAGTCATTTGCATCCCTAAGCTTTAAACCGGCCCTGAAATTTTTTTTTTTTTTTTTTTCGGCCCTGAAATTTTAAGAAAACCCTTAAGACTGCAGAACTGTTGCCCCTGCAGCAGAGTCATTTCCAGAACTTCCTGTGTTATTTATTGGAGCTCAAGGCATCCTTGAGACATACTGCTCTGTTCTCAGCAGCTACCCTCCAGGAAATGAGAAAGCCACGTTGAAGATACTGGCCAAGGGGCCTCAGTTCTAAATGAGGCCCGATCAGTTTATCCACAAAGCCCACTTTCAGGTGGGTCCTCACGCCTTCTCCCTGAAGAGCATCACTGCCCATCGAGAGAAACAGCCCCTCCTTTGTCCTTCTTGGGTAATGTTCCCAAACTGTCTCCCCAGGTAACTGTCACGTGGATGGAATAAGCAAGAAAAGGGGATTGGGATCCAGAGCCTTGGTGACACAGGGAGTGTGTCTTCACCATTGCCGCACTTGTCTGGGCCCCGGTGGCCTCCTTACTGTCCCTCGGGCTCACCAGGCACATTCCCGCCCTCGGGCCTCGGGGCTGGTCCTTGCTTCTTCCTGGGTCTTCCTCCCCCCACCCCGCACAAGCCCAGAGAGCACCACCCCATCTCCTTCACACTTGGGTTCAATCATCACCTCTCACCGAGCCCACTGTGACCAACCTATTTACAGCTGCAGACCAACCCCCCCAAAACACACACCACACACACACACACACGCACACACAGGATCTCCATCTCCCTCCCCCCCTCCCTCCCTCACTGCGCTCTTCTTTTCATTGTCTGTCATCTGCCACCTTTTAGCTCAGAGCATCTCAAACTTGAGTCGCATCAGAATCATCGGGAGGGCTTGTTAAAACACAGGCTGCTGGGCCCCACCCCCAGAGGGTCTGATTCTACCAAGTCCTCAAGTGATGCTGCCCACCCAGGGACCTGGCTTTGAGAACCACTGTGTGACATACCACGTACCCTGCCGGGATACAGCCCCGTGGCAGGTTGGAGTGTACGGTCTTGGGAGTAGGACGGCCCTGAGTCCAAGTACTAAGTCCACCACTTCCCAGGTGTGACCTTGGGCAGATTGCGTATGGGCCTTGGTTTACTCGTTTGTAAATTGAGTATAATCAGGACTGGTACCGAATTTGCAGGGCCCAGTGCAACATGGAAACACGGAACCCCTTGCTAAAAAGTTATGAAGAATTTCCAGGTGTTGACAGCAGAGCGTTAAACTGAGTGCAGGGCTCCTTCTGAGCCCAGGGCCTTGTGTGACTACACTGCTGGCGTGTGTCCCCAAGCCGCTGGGCCTTGGTGTGATAATAAACAGTATCTGGTCCATTGGGTTGTCGTGAAGACCAAACAGGATAAGGTATGTGCCTGGCACATAGTAGCTGCGAAAAGAACACGAATTTCCCTCCTTGCATCTTACCTTCCACTTCCACCCGTCTGTTACCCCTCAGAATAAGCCTTCTTGCCTCCACGGCTCCAGCCCTCACCCTTGAGCTCGGTGCTGCTGGGAACTAACAGCAAAGCCCTCCCCTGCCCGGGACTGGGCCTTGCCCTGCCGTGGCTGCTGGCCGCTAGCTCTGCTGCTCCTGGGAAGTGAGGGAGGGACCCCCTTCCAGGGACCCTTCGTTGCCTGGGTCGTTCAAGGGGCAAGTTCTGGGAGGAGCAGGCTGGGCTGCAGGAGTGAGCAAAGGCCAGCCCACAGCTGTGCAGCTGGCCCCGGAGCCGCTCCCCTGGAGTGAACGAGAGATCACAGGTGGGGAGGGCACCGCTGTGTCCCCTGCGAGGCCGTCGACGTCGCACAGAATGACTGAGCCCCGTACAGGGCTGGCGACTCGCCCGTCCTACCCATCCGAGGGAACAAGCAGAGGGACGGTTATTTCTGCACCTGGAAAGCATCACTTTCTACAGCTTTACTGTGCTAGCTTACCTCACGGACTCTGAAATCATCAGACCTGGCAGAAATGACCAGCCCCTCTGTGGGTGCTGTGCTGGCAAGGGTGGTGGGAAGGGGTGGAGAAACAGCAAGGACCTGGCCCTCACGCACCACTCCGAATCCTGCGGGCTGTGGACGCCTCCTACCCGACCAGGCCAAGGCAGAGAGCCAGTCAGGGGCCTTGCCCACTTCAGGCCACTGCAGACCAAGGCAGGACGCCGAGCTTCCTGCAATGTACACGTGATGGTGGCTGATGGGGTGGGTGGCAGGGGGAGTGGGTCCATGCACCCCTGCTTGAAGCAAGTGTCAATTATAAAAACCTATAGATTCACACCCAAGAAAAGACAGGGTCACATTTTCCAATGGCCTCACCCTATGTCTCCTATTAGATCTTTTTTTTAAAAGTCACCTCTCCTGGTAAATAATGTAATTCACTTCACAAAACATCCCTTTGTGCTTCGTCTTTCAGAAAGAGCCATGCCTGTCACAGGAGGTAGTGTTCACACGCACACTACTGTGCGTACGTGCACACGTGTAACTCACAGTAACAGGGGCTCTGCTGGCCCAGGAACCATGTGGCCTCCCCACTGTGCCGGGCGGTCTGGGGCAGGTCCTGTGTTGGTACCTCCTCGCTCTGGGACCCTGCATGAGTTCCTCGTCTTTCTGCTCTGCCTTTTTCTCTTTTGTACGTAGAGCAGTCGTGAAGATGGGTGATAATGAACATTAACGAGGTGCCTGACACAGGGTAATAGCTAATTATGCCAAATTTGCAAGGTTGTTGGAATGGTCACACGAAGTAGCAAATGTGCCTGGCATGTGGGAGCTGCCCCCAAAAATGTCAGCTGAAAGGGGCCAAGGACCCTGCCTTAGAGTCCACGTGGCCTTGCCTGATCCCACAGTGAGAAAGGGCAACTCGGGATCACTTCCTCTCCTTTCCACCTCATTGATTGGGAGGACACTTCCCCCACCCCCATCGCTTGGGTGGCTGGAGGATGAGGAAAGGCTGAAGGACAGCAACGTGATGGTTAATTTTATGGCTCAGTTTGGCTGGGCTGAGGGAGGCCCAGGTAACTGGTAAAATATGATGTCTGGGTGTGTCTCTAAGGGTGCCTCTGAAGAAGGTTAGCATTTGAATCAGGAGACGGAGTAAAGAAGATCGCCCTCCCCAATCCAGGTGGGTAACAGCCAATCCATTGAGGGCCCTAGTAGAGCAAAACTGCAGAGAAGGAGTGGACCGCTCTCTTTGCTTGAGCCGGGACATCCATCTCCTCCTGCCCTCAGACATCAGCGTTCTTGGTCTCAGGCCTTCAGAGTCAGACTGAACGACACCACCTGCTCCCCTGGGCCTCCAGCTGGCAGACAGCAGGTAGTGGGACTTCACATGGGCCAATTCCTGTAACGAACGTCCTCTTATACAGACCAATCGGTCTCTGTTTCTGTTATATATCCTACTGGTTCTGTTTCTCTGGAGAACCCTAACACAGGCAATTCCTAAGACAAAGCAGTGCCTCTGTGGAGTTTTCTTAACAGATATGAACCCAGTGGGGCACCAGGAGGCTGCCCAGGCCTCAAGGAGGTCCTGTGTAAACTTTGACTTCTCTCCAATGTACTCCATTCACAGCGTGACACTGAAAGGGGTAAGGACGTGACAGTTATCCTCCATCTCTAAATGTCTATTCCGTACTCACGTGCTGCTGTGAGAGTGATACTCGGTACAACCACTTGGGAAAACTCTTTGGCCATATCTTTGAAATCTGAACATACACATACCCTGTCCAAGGGAAACGAGTGAATACGGCCACCAAAAACGCGTGCAAGAACGTCATCTTCATCCATTCAGGCCGCTCTAACAGAACTGCCACAGACTGGGTGGCTGATAAACAACAGAAATTTATTTCTCACAGTTGTGGAGGCTGGGAAGTCTAAGATCAAGGCCCGGCAGAGATGGTGTCTGGTGAGGACCTGCCTCCTGGCTCATGGACAGCTGTCTTCTTGCTGTGTCCTCACACGGTGGAAGGGGCAAGGGGCCTCTCTGGGGTCTCTTTTATAAGGTCACTAATCCCACGACCTAATCACCTGCCAAAGGCTCCACCTCTACACCATGACGCTGGGGATTAGGTTTCAACATAGAATCTTGGGGGGAAACAAACGTTCGGTCTATAGTAAGTGCTCATAATAGTTTATTCGTGATAGCTCCAAAATGGAAATAACCCAGATGCCCATCTATAAGAGAATGGGTAAATAAATTGTGCATATTCATACAGTGGAATGCTACGTAACAGTAGAAAGAATAAACCACCGCTAAGTGCAAAAGCATGGCTGATCTCACATATCACGTTCAGCGAAAGAAGCCAGGCACGAGAGAATACACACTGTATTACTCAACTTACATGAGATTCAAGAACAGGCAAAATCAACCCATGGTGATAGAAGTCATGATGGTGGTTACCTCTTGGGGGATAGTGACGGCAAAGGGGCATGAGAGAACCTTCCGGGTGCTGTAAATATCCTGACCTGGGTAGGGTTACAGGGATGCATGTAAGAATGTAAAAACGGGCTTCGCTGGTGGCGCAGTGGTTGAGAGTCCGCCTGCCGAGGCGGGGGACACGGGTTCGTGTCCCGGTCCGGGAGGATCCCACATGCCGCAGAGCGGCTGGGCCCGTGAGCCATGGCCGCTGAGCCTGCGCGTCCGGAGCCTGTGCTCCGCAACGGGAGAGGCCACAGCAGCGAGAGGCCCGCGTCCGGCAAAAAAAAACAAACAAAAAGAAAGGACCTCTCTGGCCCTCTCTGAACCTCTGGGAGGCCCCGTCCTGAACGCAGCCACAGGACAGGTGAAGACGGGTGGGATCTGCGGGAGGTGGGAGATGGGACAGGGTCTGAGGACGTGCCCACACTGGGGGCCCTGACGGGGCAGGAGGGTGGCCTCGGGTGCCCAGTCCAGGCTCTAGTCCCAGCTAGGTCTCTTGCCGGCTGAGGCATCTCAGCCGAGCTATAAACCACTGTGTCTCAGCCCTTTGGCTGCAATGTGAGGGTAACAGCAAAACTCCTAGAGAAGGTGTCAGGAGAATTAAATCTGCCTCTGGCACCGGGCCTGGCACATTACAAGTGCTCAGTAAAGTTTCGTGATTAGTGTTAAGATGATCGAGGGAGGATTATTGCAGCTGTAGTCTTGCCTGGACCTGCCTCAGAAACGCCTTTTCTAAAGGCAGGAGCCAAAGAAAGAAGATTTAGGATTAACTCTTCCAAAATAGCAAATGTTTTCTCTTTGGCATTAGGTCTAACACCAGCTGCATTGTTACACCCCAGGAGAAATGTGTCCTCATCAAGACACAAAAGGCTGGTTTCAACCCACAGAGGGAACAACAACACAACAAAAATAGTCTGAAATCCTGAAAGAGCCAATAGCTTCAGGTACACATTATCCAGTCCATCTTTGATTTGGGGGTTCACTGAAGCATGGCTGACACGTGGTTATCGTGGGCCCTATGTGTCGCTTCTGTAAATAGACTTTTGTTTAAAAAAAAATTGACTGACTTGGAAAAACTGAAAGAAATACGAGGAGCAGGGAGAAACATTTTTCTCTCTATCCCTTCCCAGGAAATTGACAGGTCTGAGGAGCCTGGCTGTTCACACAGTAATTAACCTCTAGTAGCCTCTGTTTCTGCCCTTGTACATGGGATACACACAGTGGAGACTAGGAATTCTGGAGTCAGACTCCAGGGGGTATCTTCACACCATCACTTTCCAGTTGCTTGGCCTGGGACCAGTCATGGGGCTCCCTGTGCTTCTGCTTCTTCCTCTCTAAATGGAAGAAATAATGATACCTGCCTCCTGGGGTTCTTGTGAGGACGCTAACACGTGTATGGTATTCAGAACGGTGCCTGGCATAGTAAGTACTCAATAGATTCTAGCTGCCGGTCACAAGAATAGTGCACCCAGACACCGTCGTACAGCATAATGAGGGAGTGGCAGTAGCAACCATCGTTATTGCTATTTAGACCGCCCTAGGACCTCTGGGCTTGTGGCTGCAGGTCCCTTTTGAGGAAGCCTTCAAGAAGGTCACACCAGCGATGGTTCAAGGCCTGGGAGACAACCTCCACCTACCTGAGATCTTCCCAACCTTCCGAGGGCAGAGACTCTGCAGCTCAAAGGCATTTTAATGTCAGAGTGAAAAAAGCTGGCCTTAGTGGGCAGCGAGTCCACATTCCTCATTTATAGGTGAGGAACCGAGGCTCAGAGAAGGCAAGCGACCCACCCAAGGTCACACAGCAGAATATGTGACCTGAGCTGGGAAGCCGGCGCAGGGCTCATGACTCAGCACAGCCCCGCCCTGCTCTTTCCCTCCCACAGCTTGTTCTGCCAGAGCTTCTGGCACCTCACACAATCCTCCCACCTCACCATCTCCCAGGTGGGCTCTCTATCAGGTTATGGGCTCATCTAATTCTTGGCCACATCCTGCTGAAGACCCATTTTTCTTGCTGAATCAAGCCACCATTAGGTCCTGAAAGCCCCATAAGTCTTCTATGGACGAGCACATCCTTTAATCTATTATTCCACAGTCCTATTTATATATATTTATCCATATGGCTATATAAATAGGGCTTTGAGACATATAGTGGCAGGTTATTGCTGTAGCATAGCTGTTCTCCCCAAGTGGAAAACAGAAATGATGTATGGCTGAGCTCTTTTCCATGTAGAAAGCTCCCATCTGATTTATTAAGAGTTAGGTGGCAGCCACATGCCCTGGAGGAAGAGAATGTATTGCAAAGTTATCTAAGAACAGGACACTCTCGGCTCCAGACACCAAAAGGCAAGGCTGGGGCGTGGCAGGAGCTCAAGGAGCCTTAGAGCACCTGCTCACAGACACCTGCCATGTCCTGGTCTATTAACTAGGAGCCCTTTGGTTGCAAATTTAAGCAAAAAGGGGGAGTTTGGTATAAAGATACTGGGTGTCTCCAGGAGCCCAGAGAGGAATGTGGCTGGGTATCAGGAATGGCTGAGTTTGGAGAGATGAACACCCGTGTGTCTGTCTGTCTGTCTCTCCCTCTCTCCCGCTCACATCTCTGCTTCTCTCCATGCCTTGCTTCCAGTCTCCCTGCTCCCTGCAGAGTGACATTCTCCACATAGAAGAAAACACTCCCAAGTTCTCCTCTTACTGCTTCCACAGGCTGACTTTGCATTTTCTCTGACCCCGAGTACAAAAAACCCATGGACTTGAACTCCTGTCCCCTGCTTGGTCCAAGGGCCATAAGCAGGGTCATGAGAGACCAGAGCAGCTACTTCAGGCAACATATGGACAGACTGGGTGTAAGAAGAAGCAGTTCCCAGATGAAAGCGAAGGAATTTTGGTGAAGAACTGCCAGTAGACAAAGCCACCAGGTTGCTTGTCCTGTTCATTTGTTCCATTCGCTGCGTAAACTCAGAAAAGGCGCTTAACCTCTCTGTGCTCCAGCATCCTTAAGTGTAAAATCGGAATTGTGGTGTGCTCCATAAAGGCAGACATTTGCAACTGTTGCATCTCCAGTGCCTAATCAGAGCCTGGAACACGGTCATGTTCAATAAATCTCTAAATAAATAAATAATATCTAAACCTCCATTTAAATGAATGGATGGTAACTCCCTTGTAGGGTTGTTGGGAGGATTCATTGAGGTTAAAAATAACTAACATTTAGAGGGCACTGACTTGCCAGGAACTGTTCTAAGCATGTAATTTAGTATGTGAAGTGTGCTTAGAATAGAGCCTGGTGCACGCACCCACACATAAGAATAAACTAGGGTCCCAGGAAGTTAGGCAACGTGCTGAATGGCAAAAGCAGGATTCAGATCGAGGGCTTTCTGAAGCCACAATGCTACCTTCCCCATCACCGACATCTCTAGTCCAGTAGTTTCCAACCACGGATGGAGAGGTGGAGTGTGTATAAATCCAGGATGTGGAGCACATGTCCATATGTGTATAAAACACGGTGTTGAAGAAATATGTTGATCACAGATACATTTATGACCATTTCAAAATATATTACATGTCACAGTGTTTAATGAAGTACAAATTCATTGTAAATCATTCATGAACTCACAGTAGCCTAGGATGGTGTTGTATTTTCTCAATCACAGAATACTGTGAGTACATCTGTTTTTTATGGGGAAGGTGGTGGAATTTTAATTTTGAGTGAAAACACTCAGATTAGGAACCTCTGAGCTAGCGCTACCTCCTCGTGCCACAGATGAGAGTCAGGCTGGGGTGGGGGCCCAGGAAGTGACTCACCCAAGGCCACACGGTGAGTTAGGACAGGCTCAGGGCTAGAACCCAGTCCTGGGACAATCAAGGTTTCCGGAGGGCAAGGGTGTCACACACTAGCAGGATGGTAGGGGGCACAGTCCCCTTCCTTTCTGACAATTCCAACACAGGTGATGGGGAGTTACAGGGGGGTGTGCTCTGCTCTGGAAGGGAGTGCAACTCTTATAAGCACTTGGAGATGATTTGGCATTTTCCGGTGAAGTTGAGGGTATATACACCGTGTGGTTTAGGATTGTACCCTAGAGAAGCTCTAGACACGTGAATAAGGAAATATGCTCAAGACGGTTCACTGGAGCTTTAAAAAATGGAATAAAGTAAATGACCATCAAGAGGAAGACATAAGTTGAAGCATTCAAAGACTTTCTTTCCAGTGGTTAGAAAGAATAATCCAGTTACTTCCATTCACAGGAATAAACCTCATGGCTGGAAACAGGACAACCTAGGCTGACGCTGGACCTGTTGTGAGGCCTTAGTCCCTTCTCCGCTCCAGGCCTCAGTTTCTTCATCTGTAAAATGGGAACGTGTGATTAGACCAGTGGTTTTCAAACTGTGCTTGGCAAAGCCCTAAAGAGGCTTCACAGGTTCTGCAAATTTAGATGCAAATGTCAGCTTTCAAAGAGATTTTAAACTATTTTAAAACTGTAGGAAACAGTATGCACACTCCAACGTGCTTTGTACAAATGTTAACCCTTCGCAGACTGGTGGTGCCAGGGCAGCGGGAAGGCTGCTCCGCTCCCATTCTACAGAACCCAGAGTGAGCTCCCCGCCTTCCCCGTTTCATCGGAGCACATCCTGAGACCGCAAGGCAGCGGCTGTTAAAATCCGTTGCCATTTTCAACTGCTCAGCTGAGAAAGTTAAGGTCTTGTTTCAATGTTGTGTAACCAAAGCAAAACATAGCAATAATTTCTGTGTTTTAGAAGATGATAATGGTCACCCATAATTTCAAATTTGTACTTTTTGTTAAATTTTATTTACTAATGCAATAAAATTGTTAAAATGACCTTTTTCTTTCGCTAATTTTATAGTCACAGGAGACTTGTAGTCCCAAGAGTTCCTGAATACCCCCAGACAATTTCAGTTTCTCCTACTATTTGCTATCATACATTACGGTGGTATATTTGCCAAAACTAAGAAACCAACCTGGGTATATTACTATTAAGTAAACTCTAGATTTTATTTGGATTTCACTGTGTTTTTCCCCCACTAATGTCCTTTTTCTGTTCTAAGATCCAGTCAGTCCAGGATACCACATGACATTTAGTAAAATTTGTATTTTCCTCAATCTCAATGTCCTCATTTAACAAATAAATGTGCTAAATGTAAGCCCGTAGTTTTATACTAATAAAATTTTATCTGTTTTGTGTAATGAAATTCCAGGAAGACTCTCTGGGGGAAGAGAGCAGGGATATACTGTTTTTTTAAACGGTTTGCAAGCTCCTGGAGGAGCTGATCCTTGAGGTCGGTGTGATCCCAGCAGCCCGTTGGGCACAGTTCCAGCACGGTTGGGTCTACCAGGACTTGCTAAAGAGAGCTAAGTCCCCAGCTCTCAGTGCGGAAGTTTCATGCCCTCTTTAGGTTGAAATTGCCTCTGGCTGTTCATCCTGAAGGGACTGGGATGCTCTTCTCCAATAGAACGAACATGAGCCAGGCGTTCATTTATTCATTCGTTCTTTTGACAAATGTTTAAGCACCTGCCATGTGCCAGGCAGTCTAGGAGCTGGGGCTACCGATGGGTCAAGTAGATGAATTACTGCCCTCGCAGAGCTTATATTCTAGTGGAGGAGATAATGATAAATGAGAGAGAAGTAAACTATACGATGTGCTAAATGGTGATGCCTAGAGAAAAAAACATAGTGGGAAAGGGACATGAAAGGTTGGTGGGAGGTGAAATTTTAGATAAGGAAGGAGCACACATCCTGGGGAAGAGTATCCTAGCAGAGGGATTGGCAAGTGCAAAGGCCCTGAGGCAGGAACACACCTGTGTGCTTGAGGAACAGCAGGAGGGCCAGTGAGGCTGTGGGGGAGAGACCAGTTAGGAGGCTGGATGGAACCTGAGGGGCTGCCCAGAGCCTTCCAGAAACTATAGCTGGAGACTTTCAGGCAGCCCTGAGGCTCTAGGTCAGCAGCAGGGGCTGAGCACTCACAGGCTGAGCTTTCATACGAGTGTGACCATGTGTGCATCCCCGGGGCAGCAGGAACACACCCTGACGGACAGTGGGGCACCTCAGATGTGTCCCTACATGGAGCGAAGGGTACAGTAGGGCTGGCCTGGGTACCGTGCCAGGGCGGCTGCTGGTACCTCTCCTGACCCAGCTCCCTGAGGAGCCACAGACACAAGGAATGGGTGTTAGCCAGCCTGCCCTCGGATGGGGCCCATGGGGCAGGAGTGAGGCAGGGCACTGCCCAGGCAGGTCTCCCTGTGCTGGCAGCAGGCCCTGAACTTAACAACCCACGGAGAAATGCACACTGCAGCTCTTGGGGCTCTTGAGAAATTAGGAGAAACTTGGGAAGAGGAACTTCCTGCAATTCGTGGCATGGGTTGTGGGGGGGCGTTAGAGATATTTTCATGTTAATATTAAACCGAAATGTCCTTCTACACATGGCTAAATCTACAAAGTGTGGTCCATCCATTCAATGGAACTCAGCAGTAAAAAGGAAAGCGCCATTGATATTGGCACCAACATGGATGTGTCTCCACAAAGGATGCTGAGTGAAAGAAGCCAGCCAGAGGGACTTCCCTGGTTAAGAATCTGCCTGCCAATGCAGGGGACACGGGTTCGAGCCCTGGTCCGGGAAGGTTCTCACATGACATGGAGCAACTAAGCCCGTGCGCCACAACTACTGAGCCTGAGCTCTAGAGCCCGCGAGCCACAACTACTGAGCCCACGTGCCACAACTACTGAAGCCTGCGCACCTAGAGCCCATGCTCTGCAACAAAGAGAAGGCACCGCGATGAGAAGCCCACGCACCGCAACGAAGAGTAGCCCCCGCTCACCGCAACTAGAGAATGCCCGCGTGCAGCAACGAAGACCCAACTCAGCCATTAAAAAAGGAAAAGAAAGAAGCCAGCCAGAAAAGAGCACATACTGTACGATTCCACGTATACAAAGTTCCAGAAAACACAAACTAATCTACAGTGACATAAAGCAGATTGCTGATTGCCTGGGGATGTGAGGGCAGCAGGGAGGGACCGGAGGGATTTCAAAGGGACTGGAGTGAATTGGGGGGGCGATGAATACGTTCATGACCTTGACTGTGGAAATGGGTTCCCAGTTGTGTACATATGTCAGAATTTATCAAGCTGTATGCTTTAAATATGTGCAACGTATTGTATGCCAATTTATACATCAATAAATTTGAAAAATGTAAATGGAGTAAACACTCCAAGTAAAAGTTAGAGATAGAATGGGAAAAATAAAAGGTGTGACTTTATTTTCCAAGATTTTACATATACTTTATGTATATATGTACATTTATATGTTTAAAACATGATTAAATGTTCTATATTTCATGTATGTTAAAATTTTATACATGATTATATACTATAATGTACACTTCTATGTATTTTATTTGTATTATATAAATATTTGATTTTTATGTCTTATATGAGTTTAGACATTTATAAATATATTTAACATACTGTATATAATTTATACATATTGTGTGCTATATAAAATTTTGCATTTATTCATTTTATATATTATGAACGTATATATTTTTAAAATTTATTTAATTTATTTATTTTGGGCTGCGTTGGGTCTTCGTTGCTGTGAGTGGACTTTCTCTAGTCGTGGTGAGCGGGGGCTACTCTTCGCTGCGGTGCATGGGCTTCTCATTGTGGTGGCTTCTCTTGTTGTGGGCTCTAGGCACGCAGTCTTCAGTAGTTGTGGCACGCGGGCTCAGTAGTTGTGTCTCATGGGCTCTAGAGCACAGGCTCAGTAGTTGTGGTGCATGGGCTTAGCTGATCCGCGGCATGTGGGATCTTACCGGACCAGGGCTCGAACCCGTGTCCCCCACATTGGCAGACGGATTCTTAACCACTGTGCCACCAGGGAAGCCCATGAACATATTCTTGTGTGTGTATGTGTGTTTATAAAGGAAAACCCAGGCTCCCTAAGGGGTGATTGATTCAATCGCCTCATTCCATCAGCCAAAGCTCTCTCCAAGATTTCTTCAAATTCCCAACTGTTCAAAGTTCTAGACTTCCAGCCTCTGTCTCCTGGCTGTGGCTTTATCTGCACGCCGGTATTAGTTTATAAACGAGACACACATCTTCTCCCCACACCCCTGCTACTCCCCAAGTAACCTCGAATACAAAGCTGCTGCCTAAAAACTGAATTTTCCGTGAATGCTAGGGAATCACCGCAGCACCTCACAGCAAGCGACTTGAAAGGGCATCTTATTCCTCGGGCCACCCTGGCTGGGGTTTTCTCCTCCGCCCCACCGCCCAGCGCTCCTCCCTCCCGGCTCCCACTTTCCTCTATGCGCCGCCCTGCTGGGCCACCTCCGCTTCTTCTCTTCCGAGCAGGGCATTCTGCCTGCCCAGAACCTCCTCCCAGACTCTCAAAATGTTCCACAGAACAAAAGACCAACAGAGAGGTAGTTGACAGCTGTTGTTTTCCAGCCTCCTACATATATATATATATACAGGTTTGTAACTGCACATGCATGTGTATTCATGTGTACACACACACAGGCTTACCCCCCAAACGCCTACCGAGATGCTAACCCAAAAAGCAGCTCCCGAGGACCGGCCGGCCACCCCACCCCCTGGGTTCCTTTCCCCTCCCCACGCCCACGTCCCAGGGGCCCTCAGAGCTGCTGCCTCACCCCCTCACTCTCTGAAGTGTCTTTCCTTCCTGTCCTAAAGTGCTACTCCGCGTCCCTGCTCTCTCCCTCCGGGGCTTCGTTTCCTGAGTTAAGTAGCAAGCCCGCCAGTACAAAGGCTGAATAAACAGTCGGTAGAAATTAACTTGAACGTTCAGGGAGAAGAACAAAGACTTTCGACATGAGCCGGGGAGGGAATCATAATTGCCAGAGAGAGAGTAGCCGCGGGCTCCGGGCTGCAGGAGACACAGAAGCAGGGGTGTTGACAGTGGTGGA
Organism: Stenella coeruleoalba; assembly: GCF_951394435.1. Lineage (NCBI taxonomy): Eukaryota > Metazoa > Chordata > Mammalia > Artiodactyla > Delphinidae > Stenella > Stenella coeruleoalba. The sequence goes on along the minus strand of NC_137165.1, from coordinate 29,987,130 downwards.
GACAGGCAGGTGCGATGCTGATTTGATAAGTAGAAGGGCGAGAATTCTATTGTAATGGAGATGCTGATGGAAGGGGGAATTGGGACTGAGAAAGGAGAGGGCTTCTGCAGGCAGCCAGCTGAGGATGTGTGCCCGGATGAGGGGGCGGGGGGGGGGGTCCCAGCCTCACCACCCAGCCCAGCTGGGAAGGAAAGGGCATCTGGCAGCAGGGGTCTGGGCAGCAGGCGTTTTGGTGGTGTCATCCCCCTGGAGCCATAATTATGGCCAAGGAGGCAACCCACGGTGGTTCAAGGGGACAGAGGAGCGGGGACCAGCAGTTGGGTCCCCAATGTGGCGGAAAGGATCCAGGGAAAGGGGGTAGACCCCACCCTGGAAGAACCCACAGTAGCAGATAAAGATGGTCTGTTTGAGAGACTTCTTGAAAGAAGCATTCAGCCAATGTTGCCCTCACACCTACCCCATTCAGCAGCTGAAGGGCATAAATAATAAACAAAATATATAATAAGTGCATCCTAGATGTCAGAAACTTTAGGTTAGCGTTCCACAATTTGAGATGGCACTATTATTATTGACCCTAGTTCACAGATGAAAAAACTGAGGCCCAGAGAGGTTAAGTAACTTCCCTGAGATCACACAGCTCTTAGTCAGTCGCAGCCAAAAAATAAGGAAATAGTCACGGAATTCCCTTTGCGGCATTTCATCCTCTTTTAACTGAGTTTCTGTAGTATCTGCTTGAAGGCAAATGCACTTAATCGTTTATTCTGTCAACAAAATATTTTTGCGGGCCTATGATGCTCTAGGTCCTGTTTCATACACTAGTTACAGAAAGAGAAGACATGTCCTGCTCTCAAGAGACTCACAAATGCTAGCAGGCGATGTCTCAGTAGAAGGGTGCTCCACGTGGTGACGGCCCGGGCGGCCGTGAGGGATGGGTTGGGGGGTACCGTTTCTCACCTGGTGGGGAGAATTCAGAAGTACTTCCTAGAAGAGAGACCTTCAACGTGTTAGAGGAAGAAGGGACAATCAGAAGCAGAGACAGCTTTAGCAGAGGCAAAGAGCAAGAGAACTCGACTTGCCAAAGTTTGGAATGACTGGAGTTGAAGGTTGAGGGGGATGGTGAGTCCGGAGGCTCTGAAGGCCCACAGCATTCTGGAAGCCTCTCTGGACACACCAGGGGTCTCCCCTGAGGGTGGTGAGAATGGCCGGAGCCCCCATCCAGCCTGGAAATGAGGATAAAGAAATCTTCTGGGAGTGTTTCCCTCCCTGAGAGAAATGGAGGCAGCTCCCTAGGACCTGTGGCTGGTCCACTCAGGTTAGTGGGCGAGGATCCGAACATCAAACCGTGACCTTTCAGAGGAACATCACGCCACGCCACCTCCCCGGACGCCCAGGAAGCTGCAGGAGGGACACACAGTGTCCCTGTTGCTAAGTTGCTTCATGTTCTATATGTTCTCAGGTCCGAGGACACACCATAAATATTCATAGCTGGAAATACAAGTGAGGCCCCTCCGAGCTCTGGAAGAAACCACCCAGGACACCTGGCTTTTGTCATCCTGCCTTTAATGCCAGGTGAGAGCGGAGGAAGAACTATACCCTCTAAAACCCGGCTTCATTCATTTGTTTAACAAAAGACATCTCCATGCTCTGTGGCCTCTTAATTTCCGTAGATGTTAAAGTGCAGAGAATTAAAGAATCAATGGGCAATTAAGGAGGCACTGGCAGGTTCTGGCCAAGAGCGTTTTATTTATTTATTCAGCCAGCCACACTGATTTTTAAAGCGCTAACTTTCCATTTTGTTTCTGACATCAAAAATAAATCAAACTAAACTGTACATGTCATAGCTGAAAAAAATTATTTGCACTATGCATTGCCCCTTTGAAGGTGGGGCCACCTGCAAAAGGAATTTTTGTCTGTGTCAAAAAAAAAAAAAGATATGAATTCATTCTGGCACTGGCCTCCCCTTAGGACACAGATAGGACTGAAAAGATAGAAATACGATTTTTTTTTTTTTTTTTTTTTTTGCGGTACACGGGCCTCTCACTGTTGTGGCCTCTCCCGCTGCAGAGCACAGGCTCCAGACGCGCAGGCTCCACGGCCACGACTCACGGGCCCAGCCGCTCCGCGGCATGTGGGATCTTCCCAGACCAGGGCACGAACCCGTGTCCCCTGCATCGGCAGGCGGACTCTCAACCACTGCGCCACCAGGGAAGCCCTAGAAATACGATTTTAATACACTCGTGATTTTTCCACCTAGTCTCAAGGTTCTTTTTGCTTTCTGAGCATCCATCTTCCTGGATCATCTTGGGAGGGTTGCAAGATTTTAGTCCATTAACACAGTGGTTGCTTTGATGAAATTTCAGAACGGGTAGAAAAAATAGCCACAGTGGGGACACAGGCTGGCCAGCCTCTGTGTTTCTGCTCCTGCTCCAGGACCTTTCATCTAAAGTGCGGGTTCCCTAGTGACCCCCCTTTTCCCCTCCATCCAGCTGACACCATTTGACATGCCTAACCTAAAAAGAAAAAGAAAAAATCGCCAGCCAGTCTCTCGTTCCTTAACTGCTCCCCTATTTGGACAAGCCCTGTCCAAATATGGACAACGTGGATGTCCCTGCACCAGCGACCTTCACTGTCCCCCTCCCCAGCCTTCCCCCCTGCCCCTGCTCACCCCTCTCCAGCAAGACCTCTGTCCACTTCCACTCACATTTATTCAAGCTACCCCAAGGTAGATTCTAGGACAGTGATTCTCAAACTTAAGCGTGCAGAACCACCTAGATGGCACGTTAAAACAGTTTCTGATTCAGTAGATCTGGAGTAGAGCCTGAGAATCTGCATTTCTAATAAATTCTGAGATTGAGACCTTACTTGAAGAACCACTGTTCGAAGACAAATCGGTTGGTAGTCAATACTTCCAGAAACTTGTGCTATGGCGCCATCTAGTGATCTAAGACCACAGTGGCAGCAATCTGTGCTGGGCGAATTGCAGACCCTGAATATTACCCAAGAAATTCTTGGCTTGCGGGGGAGTACTTAAACCTTTGTTATCTCTACTTTTTTTTTAGGTAAGCTTTTTTATCGAAGTTAAATGATTTCTCTTCATCCTCTGAGCAACCACAGGCAGAACTGAGACTGGAGGACAAGTCTTTTGAAGCCAGAAATTCAACTGTACAGACTTTGGTGTTTGTCCCCCAGATTCTTCTAACCTAAGGCATGACAACTCTGACACACTGGCAGACAGCAAAACAGCCACCCAGGTTACACGATATTTAGTTGCTAATTTAATTTAACCCAAAACAGTCCTCAACACTTCCTGGCATCCAGGTTAAAGAAGGAAATCAAATTGCCCCAAGTTCTAGAAGCAGTAGGTCTCACATTTAAGAGGGCAGGAGTTTAGCTGGGGGTTTTATTGAAAATGCAGATTCCCAGTCCCATTCTTAAGAGTTTCTGGTAGGACCCAGCACTTTGCATTTTTAAGTCACTCCAGGTAAACTCTGAAGCAGATGGCATGAGCCCCTGATTTGAGAAAGACTGTCTGAAAAAGTAACCTCCTGTTACTTTTGGAGGTTAGGTTACAAGATGTTACAAGATGCTCATGTGCTTACTCGATGATTCCATTCATATGAAGTTCCAGAACAGGTGAGACTAATCTTGAGGTGATAAAAGAATGATGATTACCTGGGGGAGGGAGTATTGACTAGAAAACTCCATGAGAGAAACTCCGGGAAATGTTCCTCTTTATCTTCACCAGAGCGTGGTTACCCAAGGTGTAACTATATGCAAAAATGTATACAATCTACACTCAAGATCTGCGCACTTTACACACAAATATAGAGTGTACATTGTACCTCAAGGGTAATAATATATATACACACATGTATATATATTTACCTCAGTGCCCAGGCTGCAGCCCAGCTCAGTTAAACCTGCATCTCTGAGAACAGGTCCCAGGCATTGGTAGTTTTAGAAGCAGTTCCAATACGCAGCCAGGGCTGGACACAACCCACCCGCCTGGACCCGTGCTTCTCAAACCCCGATGTGCACACGAATCCCCGGGAGTCTTATTAAGACGAAGATGTGGGTCAGTGGGGGGCCTGAGAGTCTCTCCAGGTGCTGCCAGCACACTGGGCTTGTGGACCACACTTTGCTGCCCCAGTGAGGGCCTTCCTGGTCCACCCAGGGCTCTGGCCTGGTCACCCAACCAGGAACAAGCCTTCAGCAGGGGGCAGTCTACAAGACACACAGCTGCCCCTACAGAGAATCCCAAGGAACCTCAAGATTCTGTAATTCTCAACGTCTGAAGACTTCACGGTTGGAAGAGGCAGGACATACTGAGTTGGGTTTTTAAACTGGGGGGACAAGTGCACACGTGTCTACAGTGCGGGGTAGCTCAGCCAACTTTGTCCGTAAAGGACTAGGTATTTGGGGCTGTGCAAGGCAGCTTCTTCTGTCACAGGTTCTCAACTTCGTGGCTGCAGCACTAACGCAGCCCTAGACAACAGGTGAACAATGGCCGTCGCCGTGTGAGAGTAAAACTATTTACAAACACAGGCCTGGCTGTGACCGTGTTTACGTCACCCTATCACGCATGCGGCTGAATAGGAACACGAGAACCTCATAATAGTCTCCCCAGAGAGGAAATGTGTGTCTGGGGGACAGGAAAGGAGGCAGCCTGGCATTGTTATCTTCACGTATCTTTGGAATTGTGTACTGTGTACATTCATTGCCTTTAAAAAAACCAAAAACAGAGACAGAACTCGCGCACAGGACGTATTTGCAGACAGCCTGCTGTGAAGCTGCGTCCGCTCTTCTACCAGCCCCTCGTCCAAGTGCCGCGAGCCAGACCCACGGGACAAGCCCCATCTCAGCAGGAGGAGGGCCTTGCTTCTCCTCCCCTCCCCCCACTTTCCCTGGCCTCCCCTTCCTTCAGCGGAGCCTGGTGGAGGCCACCTCCTGCTGGGAGCCCCCCCAGCAGCACAGGAAGGTTGGCCTCACTCGTCCTCGTCCACATGGCTCCTTTGGCTCCATAAAGTGAAGCAGAGGTACTGCATGCAGGGAAAAGCAGGCAAGTCTGGAAGGCTTGGGTTCAAGTCCAGCTCTGCTGATTCTGAGCCCCGGGTGCCCACCTCAACCAGTGGTTGCCAGGATCCCATAGGAAGTGAGGGAAGGCAGCTCCACAGCAAAGCACCATCTGTGCAGACCTCACGGAGCCCACCTCCCAAACAGAGATGCTTCTTAAAGGGCCAGAGTGCGCCCCATCCTTGCAGCCCTCTAAGCAGGATGCCTGGCATACGGCAGGCACTCAATGGAGAGGAAGAGACCAGTGGAAATAGGTAGAGCTCCTGCCCTTCACCAAGTCAGGGGGGCCGGGAGAGCTGAGAAACCCATCCCTGGTCGAGGTAGGAGGTGGTTGCCTTCCCCAGCTTCTCACACGCCGTCTGTCGCCACCAGATGTCAGGGGGGCCTATTGCTAGCAACGAAGAGCCAAGATCTCTCCTAGATCATCTGCTTTGTAAAAATACAAAATAAGTCGGCCTCATTAAGAGGAGTCTCCAGGAAGGCCCTTACACACCAGTCTAAAATCAAACCTGGCAAGTACCTCTGTGCTCGTCTAATTCGGTTAAGGAGACACAGAGGGCAAGGAACTTGCTCCAAGGCCACGGCCAGAGCTTGGAGTCCTCAGAGGAAAGTCTGGGACCCAGAATGGTTCTGTTGCTCAGGACAAGCTAGGATGGGCCACATGAGACGCCCAGACCTCGTGACTCACGCCAGACCTGCTTTGTACACCACACCCCGTCTTGGGCTGGCTGCAGCTCTGTCCTACACCATCTTCATGCCGGGACCCAGGCACATGGACTAGTCTCCATTTGGAACTCGGTGGACGCTGGGCCAGAGGGAGAGGCCCAGTGAGTCACACGCTGGCTCTTGAAGCATCTGCCCTGGGACAAAGGCCACCTCGACCCACCTTTTGCTGAGATGCCCAAGTGCCAATATGTGCAATCCTACTGTGTGCAGGGGGGAGAGCGGGTGGAGTTTTTGGCAATAAGGTGTCCACTCCAGCAGAAATGCTCAGCCTGACAAACACTGGTGTGTCAGGACAAAAAGACAGGATTCATACATGCAAGGATTCATAGCTGTTCAGAAAACAAAAAAACTCAAAAGAAACACAACAGATAGAAGTGAATCAAAATAAAGAACTTGGGAAGAGGTATATAAGAAACAGGTGAGCAAACAGAGCTCCCAATAGGGAGTTGGACCAAAAACTTTCTTGATAACGTGATTGAAGTTCAATATCACCATTGAAAGATTCCTGAGATAGAGGCATACGTGAAAAGTTTGTAATCCTGAACTGAATTCTAGATGATTTCAACAAAACCCAGGAGACAGTGTGTGTGTGTGTGTGTGTGTGTGTGTGTGTGTGTGTGTGCGCGCGCGTGCACTTGTAGAAAAGGCAAAAATCTGACATTCTGCTGAGTTTCTTCTTATTCAGGGAGAAAGTGGATAACTGAAATCCACTGATAACATAGAATCAAGATGCTGAATGCCAACTTACTACAGGGAAAACTTCTGACAAATAATGATGAAAGCAAAAAAAGAGCCAGTTAGAAAACATAATAGGACAAATAAATGACAAATAATATTGCAACAGTGATCACAATCAACAAGTTATATTGACTTTCCAGATTTCGCCAAAAAAAAAAAAAATTCTAGCAATGTGCTGTTTACAAACCACCTACCTCCTGTAAAGCGACAGAGAAAAGATGCTTTTGTTTTGAATATAAGTTCAAAACAAGAAGAACCAAACAGGAAGACATTTTATTTTTTGGCCGCACCACGTGGCTTGCAGGATCTCAGTTCCCTGACTAGGGATTAAACCTGGTTACAGCAGTGAAAGCCCAGAATCCTAACCACTGGACCACCTGGGAATTCCCGTGAGCTTTTTAAAACTAAGCTTCAACCAACCTATAAAAAGAAGCTGTCGAGGAAAAACAGGAAAACATGATAATACCAATATACAATCCTTTAATGTACTTTTCTTAGAAATGGACAGATAGTATAGGCAAAAAAAAAGGGGGGGTGGTGGTGGAGGGAGACAGCAAAAAAGAAGAAGATTTAAATAATTTACAAGTTGAATTTGATAGAGTACATAACACTTTATACCAAACCAACAATATGCGTTATTTTCAAATGTGATAGAACGTTTTCCATGATCCCCTCCCCCCAAAAATCATTCTAAAGTTCATCTGGAGAAATAAATGCAAAAAAGAATCTAGAACTTTTTTTTTTTTGCAGTACACGGGCCTCTCACTGCTGTGGCCTCTCCTGTTGCGGAGCACAGGCTCCGACGCACAGGCTCAGCGGCCAGGGCTCACGGGCCCGGCCGCTCCGCGGCATGGGGGATCTTCCCGGACCGGGGCACGAACACGTGTCCCCTGCATCGGCAGGTGGACTCTCAATCACTGCGCCACCAGGGAAGCCCTAGAACTTTTTGAGTAAAAACATATCCATGAGGCTGTTAGTACTGGTGTGATGGTGACCAATGGAAGAGTCCAGTCCTGAGCTGTACAGACTGGCAGCCTCCAGCCACCTGTAGCTGTGGAGCACCTGTGCTACTGTGAGTCTGAACCCACAGGCTGGAGTGTAAAATACACACGTGGGATTCCAAACTTAGTATAAAAACACTGTAAACTATCTCAGTATTTCTAAAGTCCATTACATGATGGAAAAACGGGTTAAACTATTATTAATTTCATCTGCTTTTTCCTTTTTACTGAGGCTCCTAAAAATTTAAACTATGTCTACTGGACGGCACTGGTCCTGAAACGGGCCTGGGTTTTCAATTTTCTGTCCACATCCTTTATGTGGACTTGTTCACGGACTCTTAGTCTTACTTTCTGATCATCATAGAGTTAAAAATGTTCACTCTCTGGCCTAGATGCTGCCAAGTTTCTCCTGGACTTGTTTACATAAAAATAGGCAAAATGATGGATCTCTCCTGCCAGCGCTTTTCCAATTCTCAGTTCCACAGCTTTCCCGTGGGCTGGTCCATCAGCCACTGCGGTGTGTGTTCGGGGAAACGGCACAAGGCATGATCCTCATGCTGTTGCAGAGCAGTCGTGGTTGAGAACCTGGCTTTGAGCCTCAGCTCCACTCCATCCGCAAACTGGTCTAGTCTCAGTCTTCTACCTGTGGCATCAGGCCCTGCCTCGCTGGGTTGTCATGAGACTAATAAGTATTACCTGTAAAAAAGCACGGCGTCTGACAGGAAGTTCTCCAGCTAAACCTTGTTCGATCTTCAGCTTGCAGTGGTTAGGTGCCACCTCTAGGCTGTACAAGGTGCAGCAGTAACCCCAGAACCCAGCCTCCACGCTGACACCCCACGAGGTCTGGTCACTCCACCCGTACCCAACAGGGCTCCAATGCACACAAACACCTGCAACGAGAACAGGCTGGATGCTCTAGCTCCCGTGCTCAGCCACCCACCTCTCCCTTACACCCTTCTCCAGCCCCGGCTTCTCCCAAGAGGTCAAGTTCACACTTCAGCTGGCCCCTGGATGGCCCACAGGTAATTCAAAGAACATATCAAAAATGTACTCGCCCGGAGGGTCGTCGTCTGGCCGGGTGGAATAAGCACCTCTGTAAAACCGGAAACCCGCTCCTCTGTAAAAGCAACAAGATTACCGGCAAAATGGTCAAACTCAACGTTTTCAGAACTCTGGCAATTAATCAAAGGCCCACAGCAATCTAAGAAGTGTTCATCCGAAGAGTACATGCCTTTCCGCAACTTCCAACTCACCTTCCCTCCAATATTCCACCCCTGAAGGTTAAAACCCGAGACACCAAGCACAGCCCACCTCCGCATCCCCACGGCCTCCCCTACCCCGTCCTGGGGCCTTAGCCAAGGACCCTGACCCCGTCATTTGTCAGACCAAGAGCCACCCCAGAGGAAGCCTGTCTCGGCTGGACCACCCTGGCTTTGGTCTCTGCTCCTTCACCTCGCCCATCCTCCTTCCTGCACCAGAATCACGTGGTTCCCACCTTCAAAACCCCTCCATGGCTCGCAAAGATAGAGACCAAACCCACACACCCAGCTTTGTGAACCCTCCTCAAACTAGCTTGAAGGCTCCCATACACCCTTTCCTGTTCCAGTGATGCAAACTGTAGGGAACAAAGCTGAGACCTGAGTATAATCCGCCTTGGCCGAAGTCACACCCAACTGCTGCTGGGACTTAGGGCTGTTGGCAGGTAAGACCACATGAGAGCTGGCAGTGGGCCAAGCTCTGTGCAAGCAGAGATATCCGGTTGGCCAGAAAGTTCATTCGGGTCTTCCCGTAACACCCTACAGAAAAAGACCCAAACGAACTTTTTGGCCAACCCAACACTTCCATTTCATTTCATTGCCTTACAAGGTTGGTACCATTATCTGATCCCACAGATGAGGGAAATTGAGGCTTTTATTTTAACCACTTGGTCCTCACAGCTTGGGAGAGTGGCTGCAGCTCTGCAGAAGGATGCCTTCAGTGTGAAGGACCCCAGGGCTATCTCAGCTCCCCAGAGACCCCTGGAGGGGTGGGCAAGCCCAGAGGCACAGAGGCCTGGACCTACCTTTAAGAGGCGGGGCCCCTGGATCAAGACTTAGCTCTGCTCTCACCATGTAAATGTATTTTTTTTATATCATTCTTAGCACTACAGTACCTTAAATAACTTCACAGATCTATCAGGAATGCACAAAGAATTGGGGAAACCAGTGCTTTAAACTCAAGCCTGGCTATTTGAGACCGTCACTGGGGGAAGCCAGAGGAAGCCTGGCTCCCACCGTGTGGGGCAAAGGCAGGGAAAATACCAGACGGAGATTTCTGGCTAAACTGTCTTCAAAGGAGCCATGGGTCTCCTAGTTTAGTTGGGACCCTACAGCCCATCACACTTACAACCATCCTTCACTCCCCTTTTTCACCATGGAAAAAAATGGACTCAAAGTTACAAGGTATACAATTTGAGATTTATATAAGCTTAAGTTATTTAAACTGCACAGTGCTGAATGCAGTCTAAAAAAGAATCAAACACACACCACTGCAAGGTAATTCAATGAGCTGCTTTTTTTTCTTTTCTTTTTTTTTAAACAAATTTGTACAGAAAATAAACAAAAACAAAAATCCCCGGATCACACCTATACCATACAGTCACCCTGTCAGGTATGCAGGATGCGATGGGAGCTGGGACGGGCAGCGGTAGCCGGCACAAGTAACTTCTGCTCACAGACAACATGGGATGTGGAAAAATCGTGGGTTCCCTTTGTTCTCCAGTGTATCTTGTACAAAATAATTACATTTTTTTAAACATATTTACAGAGTTTGCACAAATAGAAAATGGTTACAAATTACAACAGGATTGGCAAGACAACAGTTCCCCCCTCTCCCACTGACCGAGGCTGGAGGTATGATTGCTTTGTATTTACAGATGCATTAAAAAGTCTGCCTTCTTAGAGACCTAGACGGAATTTATAAAAAACGGTTAAATATCATAAATTCATTTGTAAGCTGTACAAGTGATCGATGCCCATCAGTCAGTTCGTGTCTTGCTCCCTGAAGATAGACTCTGAAGGTAAAAGAAACCCTTCCCCACAAGCAAGCGACACCTCCCCTGGCCCGTCTGCCACAGGGGCTTGGGTCTGGGTAGCGGAGGAAATAGGAATAATGGAGGGGGGGCAGGACAACCTGGTTGAGACCGTTTTCCTTCCGCTTTTGTTTTAAATAAACAGCTTGCAACCAGGTTTAGCCAACTGGCTTGTTACGCGCCATCCTATGGCTTTGAAAAGAACCCACAGTTCTTTCCTTGTCTCAGAGACGGAACATCTCAACATGACTACAGTACAGAAAGAAAGGACTTTCGGGGGAGGACAAATGTTTGTAATTCTGATGTAAAGTCTTTGCCTTGAGTACCAAGCCCAACTTCAACAGTGCAAAAAAGACTCCAGAAGCGGCGTGGGGAGGGGGTCAGAGGCTCGAGTAATAGCTGTCCACCCACTGAGCAAGTCCTCGCTCCACCAGCGACCGGTTTATCAACACCACCTAGGAGAGAAAGGTCTCTGGAGAGCATGGCCACGGCACCAGGGACCACTTCCCAAGCCAGCGTGGGTTCCCCCCTCACAGCAGGCGCCTGAGTCATGGGGTGGAAATTTGATTCATCTTCTGGGCCAACAGGGGATTCACTTACAGGTTCTGTCGGCATGCAAACAGCCTTTCCAATAGGCTGAGGAAATCTAGGCTTTAGTACCAGGAGATGAAGGAGAAAACCCAAACGGACAAGGTCCAGGAAGGCTCACGGACATTCCGCTGTGGGGACTGTCACGTGCACTGTAGGACGTTTAGCAGCACCTCCGGCCTCTACCCACTAAGATGACACTAGCATTACTCCCAACTGTGGCCACCAACAGCGTCTCTGGGCGTTAAAAGGGAAAGAAGGACAGAACTCACTTCATCTCCAATCACACTCCAGAGCTGAATCAGAGGAAGGCCGGTTGGACTATACCTCGTCACCTGAAAAAAAAAACAAAAACAAAACCCTCCACACCATGTTTAAAAGCTACCCCATGCACCTCTCCTTAGAGACTGCTGGCCAACCCGGGGTGTGAGGCACAGGAAAGCAGGCACCGAAAAGTCAGTTCCCAAGAAGCCCGGAGAGTTAGGCGAGGCCGGGAGGGACTGCAGATGCCAGGGAGGAGGCTCCTGAGACAGACCCTGTCCGGCCTGCCCCCCGCCCCCGCCCCCCCCCCACCAGCCACACACCTGAGCCAGCAGTGCTGCATTGCCTGTCATCTCACTCATAGCTGCATCCGCCTCAGGTGAGAAGTGGTCATCATCTTTAGAAGGAAAAGCAGCATTTAGACTCTCACTGAGGCGAGGCACTCGTCACTCACACAGCTTGCAGGTGTTTTCCAAGCAGAAGACTTCACACACTCCCGTGGACTTAAGAACTCCATGGGGCGTAGCCACACCTACGCCAGGTTCAGAGCCCCAGGCCTCCCCGGGGCTCCAAGTGGGTACACTCGGGGTGCCTGCTGCATGCCAACCGCTGGGGGACGGAGGGCCAAAGGGACAGAAACTCTGCCTTCAGCGGAAATACCACCGCCACCGCTTATTTGGGGGCCATGTGGACTGAGCACGTTGTATGTGTTCTCACACCAAATCAAGAACACGCTTTACAGGCGAGAGCACGGAGACACAGGCCAGTGGCCAAAGGTCAACCAGCTCCCAGAGCGATGCAGGTGGAATTCAGATTGAGGCAGCTGGCCACACAGCCCAATTCAGGCAGTGACTCTAAGTGGGCAGGGCACGCAGACCACATTCTTTGTCAGGTTATACAGGTCACGTCCTTGTACAAGGACATACCCAAGGCGAGAGGCAGTGAGGACGGGAGGGGCAGGATTAAGGTCTGGGAACGTCTTATGAGCCATGTTCTGGTAGGTGCCTCTGTTGGAAGCCGGAAGCCTCTCAAAGCTGGAGGCCTGGGCAGAGTCTAGAACAGTGGACCTGAAAGGGTGGTCCACGGACCAGCAGTACTGGCATCGCTGCAGAACTCGTTAGAAATGCGAGTTCTCAGGCTTCCGCCCAGACCTATTCCATTGGAAGAGTGGCAGCAATCTGTTTGCGCTTAAGCCCTGTAGGTGAGAACGAGGGTCTCAAAGAGGAAGACCTACTTTCAACACCTGCCTGCACCCCCCCAAGCCAGAGGCCCCCCCCGTTACCTGACAGGGGCATCACGCTGTCCAGAAGGACCTCTGCTCCCTGGAACGGCAGGGTCACAAAGTCAGACCTAGAAAGGCAAGAAAGGCACAAGCTGAACAGGGACTTCACGGCTGACTCATTCTGGGCTGACGTTCGCCTTCTGCTTAGCGCCGTGACCCCCACAACCCAGGGTGAAGCCACACAGAGGTACACACGACAGGCAGCAGGCCACAGCACCCAGCTCGCCCTGCCACAGGCCTGGCCTCAGAGGCGCTGCCTGCATCCCGCTCCCCAAGAGAAGCCGCCTCACTTTTGCCTAATGACACTTGGGGGAATTCTTCTACCAGACGGGCCTTTCTAGCTCCGTCTGGCTGAGGCGAGCATGGAGTTTGTTTATATCATACTCTGCTAAAACAGAGTAGGCAGCAGCAGGGAAGAGTCAACCCACGTCCCAGGCTCCAGCTCTGCAGAAACCACTCCCGACTCACCGGATCTGCCGGAGCACGCCTACTTTCACTCTCTTGTATCCACCGTAGTCAACGTAGCGAATCTCGACTTCATTGGTCTCCTCGTAGGAGGCCACCACCTGGGCTCGCCACCAGGCACCGTCCACGCCAGGGGCAGCGCAGATGACCGTTACTGCAGGGCAGGACGAGAGCATGTGCAAAGGCCCGGCGCAGGGCAGGGCGACAGCAAGCATCCCCCAAGGGAAGGACTTGGCCCGCCTCACATCTGCGCCGCCCAAAAAGCTACCCAGACCAGAAAGTGTTCATCCACATCTGTTTACTCTGAGACTCACTGAAGCCAGAGGTAGACACAGATTAACTGGAATAAACCAAGTAAATTCCACAATTCAGGGAATGGACCAGCAACTCTGCCTTCTACTCTTTAAGGGAATGTCCCAGAAAAACATCGAGAGCCTCCGAGTGCAGATCTCAATGGCTGGTTGCTAGCACCTGCTCTGGCCCACGACAACTCAGATGCAGGGCCCATCAGAAGGCTCCCAGGCCCAAACCCCAGTTCTTCTGGCCTTTGCTTCAGGAAGGCACTGAGAGCACTAATGCCCGGGACAGCCAACCAGGCCAGAGAGCAAGTGCCCCCCAGCGTCACCAACCACACCCTGGCGCAGCAGGGGGGGGGGGGTCTGTGACACAGCTGGCCACGCCGTGTCCTAACCCTTAAAGGCAGCCCCTGACGTAGTCACCTCCTGGCCTCCAGTTTGCTCTTTACTTCTGGGCTGAAGCAACATCAGAGAATCTGACAAAAGTGAAATCCTTATTCCTCTAAAAGAAAACCCATAAAAAATGCTACCGAAATTTCAAAGGTTTTCCTCACGCCTTAAAGCCCTCTGGGGGCTCCAGGTTAGGAGTCCCTGATGGGGTGGGTTAGAGACACGTTTCAACGTTCGATTCCCTCCCGCTAACGAGGGCAACAAAGGTAACAGCTCCTGCGCAGGGACCACCTGGGCACGTCACTGACTCTCTCACCTGTCCACTAGAGATGACCCAAACCACCACAGGACTTGCTGCACTTGGGGATCTTCTATGGGACCTGCATCTGCATCAGGTACTGTGCATGTTTAACACACACAGTAGCCAACTGCAATTCGTAGATCAGCCCCACTCAACAGGTAAGTAGCAGAGCTGGTGCCAACACTCTGCTCTGACCCCTTTCCTCCGTCAGCCGATGGAAACGCCATATTGGGCTAGCCAGGAAACTCAGCCCAGCACACTCCATGCCAACAGCAAGAACCCAGGGATGCTGCTCCCATGAAGGGTCCAAAACAGCCTCCTCTCGGTCAAGACCAAGGGCAGAACAACAGGAGACCCCCAAAGCTTCTCCCCAAGCCTGGCCAGAGCCCAGGTTCCCCTCTGACCCCCAGGGCAGCACTTACTTTCCACTGGGGTGGGCAAGGTGGGGATTCCAGGCTGAGAGTAGCAGAGGTACATCTGCTGGTCCAGGCTGCGCAGCGCATGGAAGGTAGGGTGTGTGTGCTGCTGCACAAACAGGTGCCCGGCATTGACCTGGTTGACCACGATCACCTCCACAGTGATGCCATCCGGGAGCATGAGCTGCAGAGGAGAGGGGTGGTGAGCACGGCAGCAACTCTTCTCATGTCTGGGATGAGCACTGAGGCCCCAGGGGAAGTGTCTGAACTGGCACATCTTTGAAAAAGGCATGACTACCCAAAGCAACATGGCACCCAGAGGCTGACAGAGGTTCAAGGAGAACTATTTTAGCCGTGCAGTGTTTGGCTCCACTGTGGCCCTTGCCCTGCAATACCACAAGTAACCACTAGAGGCAGCCTCAGCTCAGCTGGGCAGAGAGGCTCCCAGGAGCCAGCTGTGGATGCAACGTCCCGCCTCCCACTGGCCTGGGCACAACTTCCCTCCCTCGCCTCTTCAAGAGTCTGTAAGACCCAGGGAAGACAAACAGGAATGAGGTGGCCACTGAGAACAAGAATAAGAGGTAGACCAGCCCTCGGACCCCTCAGCCAGCTCACTGGGACCTGCAGCTGACCCCAGGAGCTCTGGTTTGACAGCATCTCTCTGCTCTGCCTTTCTACCAGCAAGCAGAGGCCTGCGGTCAGGTCCACTGTCAAGGTCTGCACAGTCCGAGTCATTTGTTCTTCTCGACTCTCCACAGACATCCTCCCAACTCATTCCCACTCTGGGATTTGGAATGTAGGTTTGCTCGGTGCGAGGTCCCATGCTAAAGACCCTAGAAGAGGCCAAGACTGGTCTCTCAAAAAAAAAAAAAAAAAAAAAAAAACTGTCCTTAAGGCCCGAGTTTCCCTGATACTAAGGCAACATCCAGGTGCGCCGGATGGACACAGTAGGGCATCTACTCCACCTCCCAGCCAGGTGGCCACAAAAAGCCTCTGGCTGAGAATTCTGTGCCTCCCCCCGCTCCTGCCCCCGTCCTCTCAGCGCTGCTGGCTGAGAGGCACCTCTCCAGTCCCACCCAGCCACAGAGCACAAGGGCAGGAAGCCTTACCAACCACTCACTTACTTAAAAAAAGAGTGGGTCTGTGGTCGAACCTGGTGGGAAAAACCCTATGATTCAGAAGTGGAGCACGGAGTGGGGTTCAGCCCACTCCCAGATACCCATGGGAAAGGAAAGGGACATTCACCTCTCCCCGCAAAGCACAAGGGTCTTTGGAGGGAGGAAGATACCCTCCCCTAAACGAAATCCCGCTTGGAGCTGCACATTCACTCCGCCTGTGAAATGCAGTGTTCTCGGCCTTCAGAACCCTACAGCTCTACTCCCGGTGAGACGGGGCTCAACAGGGCTGGGGGCACACAGCAGGGAAGGATGACAGGCCCCAGAGAGCCTGCAGCCCCAGCACGCAGGCCCCCGACGCGCCCGCTAACCCTCCGCCAGGGCTTCCGGGGTGGGGGCGGAGGCAGGGGTTCTTCTCCTTTATGACCCAGGAACCTCCCGTGAGGCAGGAAGGCGAAGGGGAGCCTTCGCCAGGGCCACCGCTAGACCTGGCTCAACTAGGAGGAAGGAACAACGACACAGTAAGAGCCCGTTCGAGCCCAAAACGGTGGGTCCCAACCAGGTCTCAGAGGTGATCCAGGACACAGCACCAGCTTTAAGGAGTCCCGAGCCAGCCTGCACACACCCAGTCTGGACAGACTACAATCCTCTCTAGGCAAACGCCCTGAAAACACGAAGGATGCCCAGGCGGCAGAGCCAGGGGAGAGTGGTCCTTCCGAGCAGCAGGGACCGAGAGGCCTGTGGCTTCCGACCAGCACTGCGGCCCCCAACCCGATCCAGAGCACAGGCTAGAAGCAGAACTGACCAGTGGAGGGCAGAGGTGAGAGGGCACCGGCATCAGGGTGCTCCCGGCCTTCCTGGCCCACGCTCTTGGGAGTCTCCTGTTTGGGGTAGGCTGGGGGAAAGGGGCAAGGCAGCCCCGGCCCCCAGAGGCATGCTCACCCAGGAAGTCATCGGAAGAGAAGGCAGGGCCAGCGAAGGCAGTGGGGGAGCGTAGATGTTGGTGAGGTTCAGTTCCTTGAACTTCTTCCCAATCAAGCTCAGGGCCTTGTCCACATGATGCTGAGAGCCTGAGTGGGGTGTGGGAAGCAGGACACAGCCACAGGGTAAGACAGACAGCAGAAGGGCACTCAGGCACACCCCCCACTGCACGGGACTTTTCCTAGAGTTCGGGTGCATCTCTCATGTGCCAGAATGCCCGGCCTCGCCTCCGGATGAAAGGCATCTAAGAAGCTGGCCGCCTGCCGACCTTTCAAACGAGACCTCTACTGCTGTGACTACACTCACGGTACAGGAGCCTAGCAGCCAGGGAGGCCCAGCCTTCGTCGACCATCAACCCAGGACCCCTGGCCTGCCCCTGAGTGCCCACACCTCTCCTGACCAGAAGACCAGACTCAGGGGGGACCCGAGTCTCTTTCAAGCACCAGAAGTGGAAAGGAGGGTAAAGGGAAGCCCCACTCCCTTCACCTAGGGTGAGGAGCAGGGCTTTCCACTCAGAGACTTAAATCCCAAAAGGGGAGCAACTGGGACTCAAACGCTTCAAGTTACTTACACTTCAGGTAAGAAAACTCAACACAGGGCAGCAGCTGCCACTGACCTTCTATGTGGCAGATCTGGACGTTCTGGGTGTACGGAAGGCTCGAGATGTAGATCTTGGCACCAGACGTCTGCTTCAGAAAACTCACATACCGTCCCTGCTTGCCAATCAGCCGCCCAACTAGGTGCTTCCAGAGAGACAGAAAGACGAGAACTCAGTGAGAAATCAACTCCCTGCATCCCCAAGACCTGCCTTTGTTTTATACCAGGTCAGGCTCGAACATAATATCTGTTAACACGTCAGCACTCACTTGCCAGGCACCGTTCTAAGCACTTACATTTACTCAGAGTAAACGTATGAAACAAACAGCATGTGTTTATCACCATTTTACAGTTGAGGGAACAAACCCAGAGGGGTTAAGTAACTCGCCCAAGCTCACACAGCGACTAAGCAGCTGAACTAGGCAGTATGGCTCCAGGCCTGGGCAGTTTCCACTTCATCCCCGACAGTGGGGCCCGTATTCAGAAGCTGCAGAGGCAGTATTTTCTCCTCCCGGATCCACACTATGAGATGTTTCACTAGCACAAAGTTTGATTTACAAGTCGTCCACTCCTCCAAGTCTGCTCAGGTCCGAAAAAGAGGCTCGATTTGAAAATAAAAGTCTATGAAAGAGCCCTTGGGCTCCAAACTTAGCCACAACATTAAGACGAGCCCTGAAACATTCCCCAACGACCCCACCCCGAGGAGCCGCTAGGGACATGGTCACTCCTCACCCAGAGCTGCCTGGGTGTGCCCTTTGCAACCACTGAAGGAGAAGAGGGCAGGACTGCCATCAGGGTGACCAGGGGAAGAAAGAACTCAGGAAGCCAGAACCGCAGGGCAGAGCAGCCCCCTAGACCCCGAGTTCAAACCAATCCAAGTCTCCACCTCGGTGGGAGGCTAAGAGCCTCAGGAGAATGCAGTCGGCCAATTATTTCTGAGCCCCAGAGACAGCCATCAAGATCAAGCTAGTAAGATATAAGTTAGAAAAGAAGCTAGAAACCACTTAAGCACGCTGGAACTGGGGGACTGGTGAAGTAAATTGACACTCACACAATGCATAATGCAGTTAAAATTACATTTTCAAAGAATAACTCAGAAAGCTGAATGGTTAAATATTTAAAGGCATTGATTAGAGCAACAGAATCTTAGTTTTGTTTAAAAACCACAGGGCACAAGATGAGAAGGAAATAGAAGTCTTCCCCGTCACTCTCGGGGGTGGAATTAGAGCCTGATTTTTATTTTCTTCCTACACTGCTATACTTCTCAAGCCCTCTAAGATACAAGTTTATGCTGTGCTCAATCATAAACACACTTTGCGTCGGAGAGCACGAGAAGAGCAGCGAGGGGCCTCCCGGCCGGCCCCTGCCCTCAGTCCGGTCTTGCTGCCATCTCCAAACAGATCTGAGTCCCAGGCCCACAAGAAAAGCCCCAGAGGAGGGGAGCAGGCCTGCGAGTGGGAAGAGGATGCTCCTGAAGGCAGCCGGAGGGATTCCACTCTGCAGGAAGCTCTCTGGATCCCGGCAAAGTGGAGCGCTCCCATCCCTTCGGCCTCTGGCTCCCTGGGGGCTTCTTCCGGTTTACGGCCCCTCCCTCAGACCCCTGACCCCAGCCTGGGGGCACCGAGAGCTCGCAGCCCTTACCTTAGGCACCTCGATCTCCCAGACGGTGAGGTCGACCTTCTTGGGATGGGAGCCTGCCTGGGCATTTTGGAAACCGTCAGGCTTCCTGAGGCCACAGCAGCTGTCCACCGAATCCATGCTGTTCCCGTCCGAACCTGCAGGGGAGGAAGCAACACGCACAGACACACAGACAGACACCAGCCGGAGCAGTTAATAACATCCAACTTCCAAACTCGCATTCCCGGGAGGCCCCCGCCCCTTGCCCCCTCCCTCAAACTTGGCAGGTGACTGTCAACTCGCAGTCTAGAAGGCTCAGAACAGCCCCCAATGAAAGGAGGCCTGGGGGTGTAGAGACACCTAATTTTAGCCTGTCACTTACAGTCCCACTTGCTTAATTGGCAGCCGCGCCCAGCACAGCTGCTGGAGCAGAGACAAGTGGTGAACTACGAAGAGGGCGACGCTGGCCCAGGAAGGGGGGCCCACGGGGGGGAGGGGGGCCGGCAGGTCCCACGGTCTCAGCAGCTGGAAGTAGGTCCCCATGGAGACCAACCCGTCACAGCTGGTCCACACCCTTCCAACTAGGCAGCCCCTCAGACGAAGGGCCCCTGGTCCCCAAGGCCCCAGGCCTGGGCACACAGGCGGTGGCCTTCCGCCAAGCAGAGCTAGAGAGAGTCCTCCACGGCCCTTATCCCGGACAGGGCCCTGCTAGAGAAGGTGACGGAAGGAGGTCCCCCTCCCCTCCGCTTAGGCCTGACTCGTGCCGCCCCTCTGAGTGCTCTTCTGGGCCCAGGGGGTCTTCGACCCCCGCTCAAAACCGGAGCGAAAGTTCGGTCCCGGTCCCGAGAGGAGAGAGCGGGAAGCGGGACTGGCTCCGACAGGGGCTGCTCCACTCCCGCGCGGGGTGTGCCAAGGGGCCCATCTCAGAAAACGGGGGCCACACCAGCTTCAGAGAAGTGGCTCTGGCTTCAATATGGAAGGCTCAACTGCCAGGAGGTCGTTCCTCAGCGTCTACTAACTAGGTTATTTTCCACACCGTTTCTCCAAACCCTGGACGGACTCAGGCCCCTGCCGAGCAATCCACCTGCTACCTGGATGCCGGGGAGGCAGGCGCTGCTGCCAGCTAAGGACGAGTCCCCGTGAAGCGACTCCTTCAGCCCCGGGGGCCCAGACGGGCTTCACACAGGGAACGCCACCCCTTCGGAGAGAAGCCTGCTTAGCCGACCTGCTAGGACCAGAGGTGGCTGACGGGGGGCTCGGCTCATACACGGCCCCCAGCCGCTGCCCGACGGAACAGGACGCGCCTGTCACCCCAGTGACACCTAGAGGCAGCTCCAACCACACCAGGAACTCCGGCAAGGCCGGCTCCACTCAGCTGGGTGGTCCCTGGGCCACTCTAAGCTTCGACCTCCTCGCGCCCAAGGCAGGGCTACTGCGGGAGAATGCTGGAAGGCTCGAGCCTGGAGCCGGGCACAGCTAGTGCTCAGTGGGTGGCTCCACCACGCTCCCACCTGCCATGCCCACACCTCCCCGCTCACCACTCTCTCCCCTGCAGCCTGGACACATCTGAGTAGCTACTACAATCAAACTGGAGTCAGCATGGTGAGGCTGAGGGGCAAGAGGCAAAGGGAAACTCCTTTATTCCTAAAAGATTTTCACCCATTTTAAGATGCTTTAAAACAATTTTAAAGCATCTTAACATCCCTGAAGTTGGGTGCACCTTACGGTCTCTGGCTTCCTACACTCGTGAGCAGCAGCATTTCTTTTTTCTTTTAGAGGTACACACAAAACAGCAGCGCCTTAACAACAGCATCTTACAGGTGACGACTTGTAGCGTGTGGTACACACCAGATGCTGCCGAAAGCAGTGATATTCCCAAGAGTCCCGACCTTCCTGGAGCCGCAATGGTAGGGAGTGGCTCCAGGACAAGCAAGCTGGATACCCACAGAGGGAATCCATGGCCTCTTTCCGTGAGATCAATGAAAATACCCCAGGGAAGCTGCAAAACCGGGGACAGGAGCTGCTGACCTGTCTACGCTGGGGTCAGCACTCGAAAAACCCAGTGGACACTTCGTTACCAAAGTGCCCCTTTCCCGGGGGTGGAACTGCAGCTGCACAGAAAGGAAATGGCTGAGGTTCTCTGCGAAGGAATAGGTGACAGCAACACGCAGGGAGGCGTGAGCCTCCCGCGAGGATTCAAGGCTGTGGCCATTCTCTGGGCACTTACCCCGAAAGAGCTTCTGGAGAAGGAAAGCAGGCGGAGACATGGGAACAAGCACATGATTAAAAGGAAATAAACCATAAAAAAAAGCTTACCCATCCTTGGTACTCAAGGGAATTAAAGCTGAGGAGGCCTCTCCTTTTTAGAAAAAAAGCTATTACGAGGTTAGCGTTTAAGAGAGAGACACACTCAGGTTAATGGGTGAACCCAACTTTGAGCTGGTTCCTTCGGAAGGACTGGGAAGGGTCCCTGGCTGACGAACCAAGTTACAGTTCCCGTGGCTTTGGGGTTCAGGGCAGCTTAACTTCTCAGTTACCCACCAGCTCTATGCTGTACCCCGACTTTCTGCAGGCCGGCTGGGACACAGCACTGGAGAGCGTCATTACCTGCACAAGGAGCAGAGGCAGGCCGGCTGCCTTTCCCGACCAAATAAAGGGAGACCCCTGGTCCTCTGAGGGACACCCCAGGCCCTCCTACCTCCCGAATGATCTGCTTCCGCACCCACGGTCCATCCATCCTCAGCCCCCAGGTCCGACAGCTCCCCTTTCAGCACCCCGTTGCTGAAGGGCACAGTACTTTCTGGCAGCAGCGGGGTGGTAGCCTTGTCCCTGGGGCTGGAGGTGGTCTCTGTACAAGAGTCTTCGAGCCCCGAAGTGCTGACAGAATCTGAGCACTGCCCAGAAGAGGCCACGGAGGGGACACCCTGGCCGTTGCTGGACACGCAGGTGACACAAGCGGCATCTTCTGCCAGGATGCTTGCCTCGTCCAGTGACTCTCCAAGGGAGGCAGCCGGTGGAGGGCAGGGGGCCAGGGAGACGTGGTGCGCGGAGTTCTTTGGCTTCCTGTCCTTGGTGGGGCTGGACAGGGGGCTGGTCAGGCAGCTCACGTACGTCTTTGGTGGGGGCAGATCCTCTGCCGGCAGGTCTGCGGAGGGGAAGGCGGCGTCCACCGGGCCCGTGGCTGCCTCCGCTGTGGCCAGAGCAGGCTCCGCGGCATCCTGGCCCAGGGCAGCTCTCTGGTGGGCTCGGGCGCAGCTCTCCTCCTTCGGCCCTTGGAGCTGAGCGGCCGAGGCCGGATGCATCCGACCCGCGGTTCTGCCCATCGTGGTGCTCAGCACCTCCTCGGTGGCCTCCAGGATCACTTTGGAGATGATCTGGAAGGCAGCCTGCTCGACCTTCTCATTTCTGTCCAAGGTCTCTTCCTTGCCCAGCTCCCGGCTGAAGTCTCCGTCCCAGCCTCTGCTCCCCCTGACCCGGGGCGCTGGTGTCTCATCGGGCGTTGCCAGCTCCGAGTGGGCCGACTCCACGAAGTTACTCAGCAACTTCCCCACGGGGTCCTCGTCCACCGCCAGCAGGCTGCTCCCCTTCTCTCCCCCTCCTCCCAAGGGAGCCAGGCTGGGGGCTCTGCTGCTCGGCAACTCGGGGCCCTGCTCCCGGGACACGGGACCTTCTTCCGGCACGTTTTCTCCCGTCACCGCATCACCTGTGCCTTCGGCGCCACCCATCTCCCTGGTCTTCTCCCCAGGGTCCACCTTCTCTGCGGGCGCTGCAGACTGGCCCTGCTGGCACCGCCCTGCCGGCCTGCCCATCACGGTCTCTCGATTACACACCTCAGCTGCTTCGTGGGGGAACGGAACGCCTTTTGGGGACGGCAGGGGACACTCTAGAGGAGCACACTTGGCTTCGTCACCCGTCAGAGCGAGCTCCACCCTTGCACTGTCCTCTTTGCATGGTCCTGGTGGAAACCTCGTGTCCGCGGTGTTGGGAAGGCCGCCCGAGGACTCTGGTTGCCGGTAGGCCGGGTGTGCCCGCAGTAGGGCCGGCGGCTCCACAGGGGGCTTGCTGGCGGTGGGGAGCTCCCTCTCCGGCAGCTGGGCGGCACCGGGGGGCGGGGCCGCTGCTCCAGGGCAGGGGTCCTCCGCGGGAAGCGCGTCCTCCGTGGCAGGGCCAGCCCTCAGCTTCACAGCGCTGGCCCCCATCTGTTTGTTGTGGCTGCTGAAGTGCTCTTTTTTACGAGAGAAAAACCACCACCAGCCGAGGAGCGCCAGCACTCCAGGCAGTGCCAAGGGGAAAAGTGAGCGGAACTGGATCGCCATCCTGGAGGCCTGAAGTAACTATACCTGCGAGAACAGGAGAGAAAAGGGGATGCTGTGAGAGCCAGGTAAGAGGATCCCGATGTGACTGCACAGCAAAGACAAACAGGTTCTGGCAGAGCCCTCGCTCCCCCACTTTCCCTGACCCCGCAAGGAGCATCCCTCCCTCTCGGCACACCCAAGACTCTGGGTGATCCTTGGAGGTGGGTGGGCAGGAAGACACACCTCCCCCCGCTTCTGCTCCCTCATCCATGCACACTCCCTTGAAACAAGCTGAGCCTTCTCTTGAAACCAAATCCCTTCCTGCATCACTTCTTTTTTTTTTTTGCGGTACGCGGGCCTCTCACAGTTGTGGCCTCTCCCGTTGCGGAGCATAGGCTCCAGATGCGCAGGCTCAGCGGCCACAGCTCACGGGCCCAGCCGCTCCGCGGCATGTGGGATCCTCCCGGACCGGGGCACGAACCCGCGTCCCCTGCATCGGCAGGCAGACCCTCAACCACTGCGCCACCAGGGAAGCCCTTGCATCACTTCTTGATGCCAAATTCTCCCTATGTTCCCCCAAGGGACTAGTTATGTTTAGTGCTTTAGTTCTCTAAACTCCCAGAGCACTTATCTATCCAGGTGGTGTTGGAGCATTTTTAAATACCAATGGAATCCACATGTACATGTCCCTTGCGTGCACCCCCAAAATCATGAGTCAGTGAAATAGTAGTTACGCAGCAGTAAAGTCAGAACAGAGGATGAGTAAGATTTTTAAAAGGATAGGGGAGGACTTCCCTGGTGACACAGTGGTTAAGAATCTGCCTGCCAATGCAGGGGACAAAGGTTCGATCCCTGGTCCGGGAAGATCCCACATGCCGCGGAGCAACTAAGCCCGTGCGCCACAACTACTGAGCTCACGTGCTGCAACTACTGAAGCCGGCACACCTAGAGCCTGTGCTCCGCAACAAGGGAAGCCACTGCAATGAGAAGCCCGCGCACCACAACAGAGTAGCCCCCGCTCGCCGCAACTAGAGAAAGCCCACAGCAGCAACGAAGACACAACGCAGCCGCCCCAGAAAAAGGATAGGGGATACTCCAAGGTGAGGGACCAGTAAAACACACAGTGGCGTGGAGATACGGTCATGTTTGAGAGTCAAGTCGTTTACTGGGCTCGATGAGGGTCCTGCACCCGCTGCAGAGTCTGGACTTTTTCCTGTAGACAACAGAGAACCAGCTTTGGTCTGCAAGGCACACACACCAAACTGTGTCTCTAGCTTATTCTGGGAGCAGGACAAAGAGTATTAAGCGAAAGAAAGCTGAAGACCTAGAGTCCGTTAGATCCCGGTAAGTAGAAATAAGAGCCTAGAGGAAGGCGGGAGACACGTAAAGGAGACAGGGAACTGTTTTCTTCACCTGTAAGGTGGGGACACACCTTGTAAAGGATGGCTGGTGTAAGATCACTTGAGATACGTGTTAATCCTTGTAAAGCAGATTAGCTCTCATTAGAGGTATGCGACAAACTTATTCTAGAATACACACTTGTATCCTCTGCCTCCCATACAGCAAATTTTATTCTGTCTGCAAAAACTGTAAGTCTTCTTAAAACCAAAAATCCTCCACTGATATGGTGAATTACTCCTTAATTTGGTTTGTGCTTTGTTGCAGAGATGAATGTAAATGCTTTAACAACTCTTATTTACTTATATCAGTGTTTAATTTTCTTATATCAATGTTCTCGGGAAAACCCAGAGCAGAGTTCCCCAGGTGGTTCTAATGTTCAACCGAGGCAAAAAAAGTTTAACCACTGCACAAAAAAAAAAAAAAAGTCCTGGAGACTCTGCTTCTCAGAGTGCAGTTTATGGACCAGAAGCACTGAGCATCACCTGAGAAACTGCTCTAAATACAGTATCTCAGCTCTACCCCAGACCATTTAACAAGACCAGCAAAGGACTCACAAGCAACATGACAGCTTGTGAAGGACTAGGAAAAGTGTTCTGCTCCAAAGTGAGGGGGTCGGGGAGGGGTGGGAGGGGTCATCTCCAGAAACTCCTTCATCTGTAAAAATAAACCTTCTTGCTAATATCTGAAGATGAAGCAATGGAATTGGAAAATACAAAGCTGAGTTAAACAATGGCCAGGGCTCAGAAGACTATATTAATCCCTTCAGGCACAAAACTCCAATGATGCTACCTTAGAGCTTCAAATTCAAACACGGAACCTCACTAGATGCTTTCCTTTGCATTGCTTAATCCTCAACCACCCGGTTTGCAATATGCATTACCATCCTAAAGGTTAAAATAACTCCAGGTCACACAGCCAAGAGGTTGAACTCAGGTTCTACTCCACATTAAATCTAGAACCCACTTTAATGAGTCTGTGCAGACGAGGCATTGTACAGGCCAAGGAAAGGAGAAGTTTGTACCCCTCTTAAAACTTGATGGCCCTATTTTTTGACCCACCTCCTCGAGTAATGGAAATAAGAACAAAAATAAACAAATGGGACCTAATGAAACTTAGAAGTTTTTCACAGCAAAGGAAACCATAAACAAGACGAAAAGACAACCCTCAGAATGGGAGAAAATATTTGCAAATGAATCAATGGATAAAGGATTAATCTCCAAAATATACAAACAGCTCATGCAGCTCAATATCAAAACAACAAATAACTCAATCAAAAAATGGGCAGAAGACCTAAATAGACGTTTCTCCAAAGAAGACATACAGATGGCCAAGAGGCACATGAAAAGATGCTCAACATCACTAATTATTAGAGAATGCAAATCAAAACTACAATGAGGTATCACCTCACACCGGTCAAAATGGCCATCACCAAAAAATCTACAAACAATAAATGCTGGAGAGGGTGTGGAGAAAAGGGAACCCTCTTGCACTGTTGGTGGGAATGTAATTGATACAGCCACTATGGAGAACAGTAGAATAGAAAAACAGAATTACCATATGACCCAGCAATCCCACAACTGGGCATATACCCTGAGAAAACCATAATTCAAAAAGACACATGCACCCCAATGTTCACTGCAGCACTAATTACAGGTCATGGAAGCAACCTAAATGCCCATCGACAGATGAATGGATAAAGAAGATGTGGTACATATACATACAATGGAACATTACTCAACCATAAAAAGGAATGAAATTGGGTCATTTGTAGAGACGTGGGTGGACCTAGAGACTGTCATACAGAGTGAAGTAAGTCAGAAAGAGAAAAACAAATATCGTATATTAATGCATATATGTGGAATCTAGAAAAATGGTACAGATGAACCTGTTTGCAAGGCAGAAATTGAGACACAGATGTAGGGAACCAATGTATGGACACCAAGGGGGGAAAGGAGCGGGGTGGCATGAATTGGGAGATTGGGACTGACATATATACATTATTATGTATAAAACAGATAACTAATGAGAACCTGCTATATATAGCACAGGGAACTTGACTCCTCTTTGCTGTACAGCAGAAACTAACACAACACTCTAAAACAACTATACCCCAACTAAAAAAAAACAAAACACCTTGATGACCCTACCCTATGACCCCAAAATCCCACACCTGGAATCTTTCCTTAAAAAAAATACCACAGGCAGAGGTCTATATAAGAGTGCTCACTGGGGTACCATTTGAAACAAGACTCAAAGCAACGGCTGCTAAATCTATCGTAGACTCCATGGTCATACCAGTTTTGGAAAATGAGGCTGATTCTCCTGTACTGACATGGAAAACTTGCCATGATACAGAAAATAAAAGCGGTAGACCACTGTGGGTACGTGATGTCTATGTCCACATAATCCCATGGAAAAACTGGGAAGGATCCAGGCCAAACCTTTCAGCTGTGGAAGAGGGGAAGGTTTGTACATTGATCTTGTATCCTACAAACCCTCCCAAACTTGTTTTTTTCCTTATCTGCAAATAGGGATAGTCTTCCCTTTTTCCTTTTGGAAAGAGAGAGTTTTAAATTTCTTTAACAGAGATCCTCCAACTTGGCTGCCCACCAGCATCACTTGGGAGGCTTTTAAAATCTCACAGTGGTACCCAGAACAATTACATCAGAACCTGAGGGTGAAACCTGGGCATCGGGTTTGTTTTTTTTTTTCCACTGTGCAGTCAAGTTGGGGAAGTCACTGTTCTGGAACAACCTGCACACGCCCGCAAAAAGGTGGTGGCAGATTATGGAGATTTGCTTTCTGTTCAACGTCCTTCACATAAAAATAAATAAATAAATAAAATGAAATGTGAGAAGGAAAAGAGGTTATGGGGGACGGGCACACTCAGGATAAGGCCCATTATCAGGAAATCAAGTCCCACCCAACAGATCACCTGCCACAGGAAGTGGGGCTGGGGTCTGAACACAGGTTTTCTCCTCGTCAGTAAAGTTATATTCTAATTCCTTATTATTCTAATCCCATTTCAGCAGGGCTTATAGCTGTGATTCCCATAGTATTCCAGCAATTCTCTGCTCTCAGGTAAAAGACTAAATGGAATGGGATGGAGAGGAAGAAAAAGAATCCTATGTCTTAACTACCCATAGGGGGCAGTCTCCTCACTTTACACACCAAGGACCCAAGGCCACAGACTTACAAGGGGCGGGGGGGGGGGGGGGGGGGGGGGGGGCGCGCGCGCGCGCGTGTGTGTGTGTGTGTGTGTGTGTGTGTGTGTAAGGGGGGAGTTGCTACCAAGACATAAACTGCTTCTCAAAATAGCTGCAAGAAGCTCCCCCCACTTTGGAAGGAAAAGCCAATCACAGGGGTCTGCTCTCTACCAGGTGTCCCCATCCAACCCCCAGGATCTCAGAAGTTGGCTACACTACAATAGGGCAGAGGCCCAACACAAACCACCAGTCTAGCTCTGGTTCTGCACTCCACGAGGTCCACACCGCGACCCAGACCACAGCCCACCACGTCCCTGGCCTCCCCTGCCGCCTCATCTGTTCCGTTCCCAGCCCTAGTTCAGATTGAACGCACAGAACCAGCCGCCTGGGGCCATGACACGTGTTCCCTGCCTGCTGCTCTGTACCCAGGGACACCGCTGCCACCTGCCCACCTAACCCTGCCAGCCGAGCTCGGTCCCCAAGAGACTGAGGCACAAGCCCCCGGATCCACCATCTATAGCCCCCCCACCGCCCCCCAACAGGCTACTCAGCTAATGACAGCTCAGGAGACACGTTCTGCATTTCCAAGCCAGACAAATACCCCGTTGTTGTGCCAGAAGGGCCTCAGAGAAGGGGGGTGATGCTGCCACCGTGAAGCAGTGTCAGCCACCCCACAGGACCCTGAATGTCCCACCTGATCCCAGTGGCCACCACTCACCCCAGGGACTAGAGCTGGGGCGCCAGGAGCCGCTGCTTCTACGTGGGGAGCAGCAGTGGCCCCTCTTCTCCACGCCCACAGGGACAGGAACCGCCCGACAGGGAGAGCTCCAGGCGCTTGAGAAAAGAAGTATGAGATCCCCAGAAAGAAGGGGAACACAGGGCTCGTGTACTTTTTCCCAGCAACCAGGGGACCGTGAATAGCCTCAGGAGCCAGCTCCACCAAGAACAGAGCCAGGGGCCGCCGGGATCAGCAGACACCCCACCCAAAGGTGGCGGGTTCCGGAGGCTAGTGGGTTTCACCAAGGGCGCGGCGGCCTGGGGGCACCTCACGGGGAGCCCCACTTCTCACGAGTCAAGGAAAGTCCCTCACTTCCTCGGCCCTTCAACTTGGAAGGGCCCTACCTGAGCCAATTCACTCAGACAGACTTGTGCATCGGTAAGGCACCGTTTTCCCTGCTCCACCCGGTCTGATAGGCCTGGACAGGGGGTGCAGGATGTACCCACCTTCCCTGAATCCTGAAGGGGCTGCCTTCACGCACACACACAGCGGCAGCCCTCACGAGGCCCGCTGCTACCTTCCTTCTCTGGGCACAGACTCATGTATGAGCTGCTCTCTTTGCCCTGGTTTTGTGTGCATGTGGTTTTTTTTTTTTTTCTTTTTTAAACCTGAACCTCTGAAGAGGTTTGTAGTGGCATTTAACACTGGAGGTCTAACGGCCTTCACACTCGCTCACTAGTGAAGATGGCCTCCTCCCCCAGGGCCTCCCACCCCAGGCCCAGGACACTCAGGCGCAGGAAAAACCTTGCAGAAGAATGCAGAGCCGGCCCTAGCACTGGTGGGGAGGAGACCTGGCTATTTTGAATCTGGCTGCCTGCTTATTTTTAGCAGGTCCATTTGCTGGGAAATAGATGCAGGCTGGCTGGCCGCCCAGTGGTCACACAGAGCTCAACGCAGGCACGTGCCACAGCCCCCCAAGGCTGCAGCATTCACCTGGGTCAGTCCAGGTCCTAAGAAGACGTCTTCCTTCTCCCAGAGGAGCAGGCAGCTTCTCAGAACAGCTTACCTCCGGAGAAGTAATGGTCTCACTCCCAAGCGTGATGACCAGGGCAGTCACTGCAGTCTAGAGCCTTCTGCTAAATAAGAAGGCAGATCTTTGCGAGATTTACTAAACAAGAAAACAAAGAGTGTTGGTTCCATTAAATCAATTTGGCTGTGGTTATTGTGGGAAAAGAGCTGCGTGTGATTAATGATGGGGGGGGGGGGAAATCGACCCTAAAACAAGAGCTTAGGGGGCCAAGAGCCTTACAAGTCCAGTGTGGGCTTGGGCCTGGCCAGTGAAGCCAGATCTACTCTATGATCCGGGTCTTAGTTGCGGCATGCATGCGGGATCCAGTTCCCCGACCAGGGATCGAACCCAGGCCCCCTACAATGGGAGCGCAGAGTCTTACCAGCGGGCCACCAGGGAAGTCCCTACTCTGTGTTCTGAGTGGGCTTTTAAACACTCTCCAAGAAATCTGAACATTTCTTCCATTATTCCAGCATTACATGTTCACTTTTGCTGAAGACGGTCCCTGGGTGTTCACCAACAGGGGACGCAAGACAGCCCATCTCTGGAGTGTCCAGCACATCAAATTCTTGCTAAGGGGCTTCCCCTCTTGAAGGGGGCCTTCCAAGGACAGGGAACAGCTACATGACTCAGAACCTAAAGCCTAGCACTTGCTGCCGCTGCATTCAGAAAATAACGGCAGGCTGCTGGCTGGGCCCATGTCGTCCCCCACCTGCCCCCCACCCCAGAGGTCTTTACAAGACTACAAGGGTGTCTCTGGGTTTGTACAGGATGCATTTACCCAATTCCTCATCAGGTTGAGCTTCCGCACATACAAATACGTTTAAGTCGCTGCAAGAAAACGCTTCTGGCCACCAGAAGCTCACAGTCCGGATGGAGGAATCTCTCTCTCTCACACACAGATGCACCGAGCTGAGCCTGACTTCGGAAGTGGGCAAAGAGAACACAAGGAGGCTGTCTCAAGGAAGGCCATGACTTCCTTAGGCTGTAATGGTGGGCTAACAGCATAAATTAAGGTTCTAAACCCAAGATGCCTTGGGGGGTAGAGCGCGCAGCAGAGTAGAGCAGGATGAGTCCGGGAGCTGGAGCCGAATGGCTGGCAGGGCCGGACAAATGGTGTTTGACCTCTGCTGTCAGGACAACGGGAAGAAGCCGTGGCAGCTGTGGCACGGCCAAAGCAGCAGGTCGCAAGAGGCAAAGGCCTGAGCCGCCCCCGAGGGGGGACTGCAGTCCAGGACTGGTGGCCACTTAAGGCACAGGGGGCCCCTGAGCGCTGGAAACGTGACCAGTGTGACTGGGGGACTGAATCTTAAAGTTTATTTGATGTTAGTGTACATCTTAAACAGCCGCATACAGCTGGTGGCTACCTAGTGGACAGCGCAGTGCTAGGTGGTGTCCCCGAAGACCTGAAGGAAACACAAGGGCTGGATAAACGCTGCAACGGCCAGCGCCTACCTTGCTGAGCAGAGCATGGTCCTGCCCCTGGGGGTGGGGGACGATGGTGAGCTGGGCCACTGACCCTCAGCAGCATGGCTGGGGCCCAGGAATCACAGCGCTGGGGCCATGCCTCAGGCGGCTGGTCTCGCCCAGCCGTGTTCACAGGGTTGTTACCTTCATCCTTAGGGGGCCTGGATGGGCTGTGACTCATGTTGGCACCCTAAAGACTCCAAATTAGCTCACAGTGAGGACTGTCCCCCACACCCTCCATTGTGATGGCCCAGCACAGCGGCCAGGGGAGCTAGACCAACCACACTGCCCGTTCTGGGTGGACCAGCTGTCCCACAAAAGTCACGGAACACTTCCAGTCTGCTTTCTGGGAGACCAGAGGCTTTGCCCAGTAACATCTGGGTGGGAGAACCTGCTCACTGAAGCCTCCTCCAACCAAAGCGGAAACTCGGGGTCCAGTACCTGAGCTCCAGGTAAGAAGAGTCAGAAACAAAAAAATCCCATCTGGACATGGTCTCAAATTAAGAGCGCTTCCTCCTCCAGCTCAATTGAAAATTAAACTTCCACTTAGGAAAACTCGAGAAATCAGGGACCCACGCAGGGTTAACTGCCCAACCTCTCTCCTCCTCCTCTGACCAAACCCACAGCCATCCAGTCTCACCAGGCTTCAGATGATATGGGAAAATCAGCATCTCCTACAAAGGACTTCCCATTGCTTCCCTTGGGGGTAGGGATGTGGTTCTTAAAAACGTGAAAGACTATGTCACATCTATCCTGCCCCTTATCCCTGGCTCCTGGCAACCTTCTTGCTTTACAAGTGAATTCTGACAGGTTTCTGAGGACAGTGATAGAGCAGGGGCCAGGAAACTGTTCCCAGGCACATGGAGTTCCCACCCATGACCACAGAACACAAGACTGCCCAAAAGGTATGCAGGTGTGCTCTGACAACACGCTCACCTGAAAGCTAATAAGGACGGCATGTGCCTTCAGAAGGAATCAGAAAAGATGCTGCTATGAGGCAAAAGACCCTTCCCACCACCATCTCGGGTGGGAAAAGCAAAGAGGTAAGACAATGGCTTTCCAAATGGCAGACAGTGCAATATGACCGATCCCATAAAGGCACATAACGTAATTTCTACTCAACAAACATTCATCGGTACCAACAGAGTACAAAGCTCGGTGCGACACAGACAGGAATCAACAAACGCACTGCCCTCTTTCAAGACTTTCAATTCCTTTGGGGGCAAAACCCCCAATGACCTCTGCTCCAGTGGGCCTGGTACTGCCACCCTCTGCCACAGCCCAAAAGTCAGGCAAACGTCCTGGCTGGGCCAGGGGGCGGGGGTAGGAATCAGGCCGCCAGACACCCCAAATTAGGATGTTCTAGTGTCCTGGGGTGAGAGATGAAAGGACGTTAGCCTTAATGGCAGTGCCATGGGAGCCAAGGGGGCTGGGGTGCCCCCTTCAGCATGCAGACTTTCATTCTCACCACGACTTGGTACCCAGGTCCAGATCCCCTCTCATTTCAACTACTCCTGAAGTAAAGGCCGGCCTTTTGCTGGTGTGGCAGAAGGGACCTGGGGGCCTGGTTGTCTCTGCCGTCTTTCCACCAACCCTCAGCCTTCAGCTGCACAGCTCCGACCCCTGCCTTCAAAGGGGTTTGTCCTTGGGCACAGATCAGCATGCTTCTGGTTGGCTGCCCACCCTCGCACACTTTCTCACCAAGACGAGGGAGTAAAACAAGAAAGGAGGGGGCACCAATCCAGGAAGCAACACAAGAGAAGGGGAGAAGGAAGTCCCAGGATGCAGGGGAAGCAGAGCCAGGGGACCGGGGATGCTTCCCAGGAGCGACTCGGAACTGCTGAGTTTGCAGTAAGTTTAAGCACGAGAGGAGCTTCCCGAGAGGAGCTTCCGGGCAATCGACCCGCAGTGGCCAAGGCCCAGGGGTGAGTCAGAGAACTGGTGAGACATACAAAGAAAACCAAGCTAAGGAAACAAAGGAAATTAACTAGGAGAAGAGAAGGGAGGGGGGAGACAAGAAAGGAAATAGGATTGCAGCCATAGCAATATTTAGATCACAACACTGTCATGTGACCAAATGTTGGGTTACCTCTATACTGAGAGGATGAGGGGGGAAAAAGTGTAGGAATGGGCCAAGTCCTTATCTTGCAGAGCAGAAAAACAAAACAGATAATATTTTTAAAAAGGAAGGAAGGAAAAAAAGGAGTAGTATACTATTTAGAAATACAGTCGGCCCTCCCTGTCTGTGGATGCAGAACCCGAGGACAGAGGCTGTAAGGGATTTGAGCATCCGCAGATTTTGGTTATCTGCGGGGGTCCTGGAACAAACGCCCCAGGAGAC
This sequence comes from Stenella coeruleoalba, assembly GCF_951394435.1. Classification (NCBI taxonomy): domain Eukaryota; kingdom Metazoa; phylum Chordata; class Mammalia; order Artiodactyla; family Delphinidae; genus Stenella; species Stenella coeruleoalba. Next base: position 29,953,716 of record NC_137165.1, on the reverse strand, counting down.
CAAGAGTCAACTGTGTAGAGGTAAGTGGCAGGGAGGCCGGCTGCCTCTAGAAGAGAACAGGACAGGGTGGGGAAGCACTCCAAGCAAAGGGCTGTTCTTTCAAAGCTTACCAGAGTCAAAAGTCAAATCTGTCTACAAGCAACGCTTTGACAGAAAATTAATACGTTCTTAAGTATTACCTACAATGGATGCTCTACTACCATACAACTTTATGTTTCTTGTTAACCATTGTAACAAATATGTATTAGTGCCAATTCATCTTTTTTTTTTTTTTTTTTTTACGGTACGCGGGCCTCTCACTGCTCTGGCCTCTCCGTTGCGGAGCACAGGCTCCGGACGCGCAGGCTCAGCGGCCACGGCTCACGGGCCCAGCCGCTCTGCAGCATGTGGGATCTCCCCGGACCAGGGCACGAACCCATGTCCCCTGCATCAGCAGGCGGACTCTCAACCACTGAGCCACCAGGGAGGCCCCCAATTCATCTATGCACAAACTTATACTGCTTTATTTTCCCATAATAACTGATACCAACCTTCCTTCAGAAAACCCCCAACTGCCCCGCTGACATACAGTAACACTCAGAAAGAGAACATGCTTACTGACAGCTAGACCCTTTCAGAGACAAGGCATATGATCCCCCCACCCCGGTGAGGTCACACCAACCCCCCAGGGCTAGCCATTTAATAAAGATTTTAATACCCACAGCGAGCCAGGTTCCACTGGGGTTGGGGGCAGGGAGGTGGGGGAGCCCTCCGGAAGCAAAGGTGGAAGGAGGGGTAGGGAGTCACATTTCAGATGAGATAATACCGCAAAGAAGCCGGAACCTGCAGCCTCTCTCAACAGATTCAGACAGCTGAGCCCTAGGCATCCCCTGCACGTAATGAATTAACCAGACTCCTGTGCATCCAGAATGGTACTAGTTGGGAGAGCTGAGAAAGCCAATCACTTTCTGTGTTGCGTAGATTAAACGAGGAACCCAGGCTGACGAAGGCTGGATCAAGTGTGCCTGGGAGAGGGGGAGCTTTAGACAGAATGGTCAAGGAAGGTCTCTCTGCAGAGGTGGCAGGAGAGTGAACAGCAAGGAGCGGCTCTGCCAAGATCCTGAGAGGACAGGGAAAGGAGAGGGGGAGAAGGTTCCAGCGGGGAGAAGACGTGCCAGCAACCTAAGGCAGGAACAAGCCTGGCTGACTCAAGAGACAGCAAGAAGGGGAGGCAAAGACGAGGCTGGAGGGCCGCTGCCAGAGAAACTGCTCCCCAGCATCGCTGCGCAGAAGCCATGCTGAAGGTTACGAACCTGGAAGACCAGGTTCACCCAACTCCCTCCAGAGAGGGGGACCGACTTGCCCGAAAAGCCAGGGGACTGTAGTTTCTGAATGAACAGAAGTTGACTGCAGCGTCCGCTCCAGGACAGAGTGCCTCTGTGGCTGGTAGCATGGCGGGCACGTACTGTGAGCCAACAGAGGTTGGCTCTGAGTTCTCAGCAAATGCATCTGCCAGGAAGCCCTGGGGTCGTTAGCCCTGGAGGACCGCAGCTAAGCCCTCACCCACAGTGCCTCCACACCCTCAAGTGCATCTGTCCCAATAAGGTGGCCCAGCCCCCCTCCGGGGGTGGGGGTGGGGTTGCGGATGGAGGACAGAGACAGACAGACACACACACAGAAGTCCCTGCCACTTCTTTGAATCGGACTTTGCGAAAACAACCTTGTTCTCCAGCCAACGTAAACCATAGGCAACAGAGGACCTTATATGGCTCTAAGCTTTCTTAATCAGAAACAAGAGAGATGGGCTGGAGCTGGCAGCTCCAAGTTAGAGGAAAGAAGGGACAAGAAAGGGGGGAGAATGGAGGGCAGCGAGAAACAAAACTTGTTTGTCAAACCCCTTTTTCATATCTCTTCAGCCTCAGTGGCTTCCCAGTAAGAATTCCTGCTGAAGGGCATGGGTTTGCCTTCTCTCGTGGTTTTATTTTGGCTTCAGTCAGAGGATGCCAGTTATGAGGCTGCCGCGGATTCATAGTTTTACAGAGTTTTTAGTGGCCTGTCCTCAGGCTGGGTGACTTCCCACGAAGACAGAACTAATGTGATTTCCTGAGAAATCGGCTGCTGGGTCGTCCTTCCCTAGGACAGCAATCCTGACCTAGGAGTGCCGGCTCACTGGGCTGCCTCGGTCACATGCCTGCCTGGCCCGGGAGGCAGGGGTGGGTCCTTGCCACAGGTCCAGATAGAAAAAGCAGCCCAGGGACCTCTTAAGTGACCGCACACACATATACATCCCCCATGACAGTCTCTAGGGTGGCTTTATTCTCCTTCCTCCCCTGATTAGGAGAGGCAGCAGCTCTGGCACCAGGACCTGCCCCGTACACTGAAGCCACATGCACTTGGCCCTCCTAAAGGATACCACCTGCTAAAAATAGCATGATAGCACATGCTTGGCTGGGCGGGCCTCACCAAAGTCAAAGGACAAAGCAAGGAGGTTAGTCTCAGCATGGCCTCTCCTCACTAGAGACAGAGCTCACGCCCATCCCAGTGCAGCTCAGGGCAAGCCACTCCTCTCTCTCAGGAGGGGCAGGAAGGGGGAGGGGCAGGAGATCTGTCTTCCCAGCCAAGGCTGGAGGGAAGGGGGGGGCAGGGCAGCGTGCTGAGAGCTGAGGGCTGGGCTTGAAGGGATCCTGCTGCCTGCTCCAACAGGGAGCAAGCCAAGCTACTCTCAGGCGATGGCCTGTTGAGGCCAGGGGATGGTCTCGAAACCCTGTGTGAGGTCTGACAGGCCACACTATTACTAGCCAGGGAATGAGTGACTTCAAGGCTGCCTTTTCAACCAGGTGATCAAACTAAGCCAGAGTCTCAAGAGCAGTTCTCCAGGCCCTAAGGCATGGTTATGCAGCTCCAAGGCACTGGATGGTTGCGTAATTCTGATAAAATACTTGCCTTAAAGATCCTTAACTTCTGTTTCCTGTAAAATGATAACATCCAACGAAATGGGATACAAATACCTCCCTCCTAGGGCTGAATGAGGCTGTAATGACCTAACAGTCTGACTCAGTTTGTGGGATTTTATTCTTTTAAAAACCCAGTTTCACTTTCTGGATGAGGATGGAGGGGTAATGGGGCAGTTAACAAGAAACAGCCTCTAAGCAGGGAGCTAGAGATACTGAACCCTGATCTAAGCCCCAAGACAGCCCAGTCCTGTGCCCTGGGATCAGCTTACCTTCCTTAGGGCCTCTGTTTCCACATACACAAACTAGAAATTCTTTTTTTTTTTAATTAATTAATTTATCTTTGGCTGCATTGGGTCTTCATTGCGCACGGGCTTTCTCTAGTTGCTACTCTTCATTGTGGTGCGTGGGCTTCTCACTGCGGTGGCTTCTCTGGTTGCGGAGCACGGGCTCTAGGCGCGAGGGCTTTAGTAGTTGTGCCTCGTGGGGTCAGTAGTTGTGGCTCGTGGGCTCTAGAGTGCAGGCTCAGTAGTTGTGGCGCACGGGCTTAGCTGCTTCTCAGCATGTGGGATCTTCCCAGACCAGGGCTCGAACCCGGTCCCCTGCATTGACAGGCAGATTCGTAACCACTGTGCCATCAGGAAAGTCCACAAACTAGGAATTCTTAACCTCATAGGATTGAGAGAGAATAAAAAGGGAATAACGTGCAAAAACCCTGCCAAATTATCAGGTATACGGTAGGTACTCAGTAAGTGTCTGTTATGCATCTTCTGCTGTTGGGGTCCAAAGAAAGAGTTCACATTATATGCCAAAGGCCAGTCTAGTAGGGTTCAAACTAAGCACACCCAGGACTAGATGAGGGGCATCTGGAAATAGAGCGCACTCCCCAGAGCCGGCTCCACACCAACACTTCGGGATCCCCACTGGGGACCAACTCTCCCCGAGGCCTTCAGTAAAGCCAGGCCTCCTAACACTGAGATGGACCGGAGGAGCAGAATGAAAATGACGCTTGTCCGCAAGGTGTCTGCAACCTGGTTCAGCAGAGGGCCCACACTGAGACCTGCAGGAAGTCATCAGGTGAGTGAAGGACCAAATAGCAAGTCTCCTGACGTAACGACCAAGCCAGTGAGCACTGGCCTTGGAGAAGCAGCGAGGACCTTTACACTGATAAACAGGCTCTCAAGCGAAAACGGCTTTCCAAAGGCTTAGCGTCTGGCCCCTTCACTTCACACTCCCATCCCCAGAGCCCTCACTACACTCCTTTCTCAAACTGTTTCATAATTGATCACTGCCCTCCAAGCTGGCAGGCCGGAACTTGCTCTGAACATGCCATGGAGAGGACTGATAAATAACTTGTCACCAAAGCTGTTGGGTGTGTGGAATACGGAAGACTAAGCCCAAACACATGATGCTTTACAAGGCGAGACAATGAAGCTTTTAGAGTTGGGCAAAGAACTAAGTCCAGTGCTGTCCGACAGAGCTTTATGTGATGATGAAAATGTTCCAGAACCTGCACTGTCCAGTACTGCAGCCACTGGCCACATGAAGCTACTGAGCACTTGAAATGTGACTACTGTCACCAAGGAACTAATTTTTTAATTTTACTTAATGCTTTAAAAAAGTTATATTTAACTAGCTACACATAACTAGTAGCTACCCTATAGGACAAGGCAGCTCTAGACCCTCAACCCTAAAGACAGACTGAGGAGAATAAAGATATTGTAAAAAATAAAAATATTTAGTACAGTAGCACCTTAGAGTTAAATGAACTTCCAATGCACCTAAAACAGTGGGTTGTCATTTTTTTCTTAGACTTCGGCTTGTACTACCCAGGCACCCCCAGCCCAAACACACCCTGCCTCCCATACACAACCTGCGGCAACTCTACCTCCCAGCAGCCTAAGGGGCTGACTAACTCCAGGGGTTAAGATTGTGCTCTTAGGGGCACAGTCTGAATGCCTTTGGTGTTGACCAATCTTCTTTCACCAGCTAAAGAAACTAAGACCCTGAGGGCCAACAGACCTGCCTGGAACCCCAGCCAGGTTTCAACCCTGAAAGCGGCACCCAGATCTCAACCTCCACTCCACCCACAACCCCCAATCCAGGGCTCTTGCTAGCTAAGTCCAGGGTGAAACAAGCCTCATCAGCCCTCAGCACTGCATACCTTTACTTCCAGAACTCTTCTGAGGCCCTGCTTTGTTCCTAAGTACACGGGCCTCAGTGAGGACCGGCTAAGTGAAGGCAGCCAGGCTGTACGACCAGATGGGGACAGAATGTTTACTGTCAACTGTTGCAAACTTATCAAACCGAGCTGCAGAGACACTCAAGATGGCAAGAACTGGACAGAACAAAGACCACTTAGTAGAACCATTTAGGAAGAGGAAAAGGACACCTCGAAAGTTCCTTATAACTGAAAGCCAGTCCTCAGAATGCTGAATGATAACACACATTCCTTTACTGCAACAATCTGCTTAGAAAGCAACAGAAAGATTAGGTGAAAAGCCCATGGACTTGATGACTCCTTGTCCTTCTCACAAAAGCCCTCTAGTTCAAGTCCAAACCCACACTTGTCGGTTTCTCTATCCCTCTATTTGTATTTTTTATTTGCCACTGAAACAATCCCGAATGAACTCTAGCTTCACCCTCAACTGCACTCAGAGGTGTCAGGATTAAAGGATTAGGGAGGCGTTTGCTTGTAACTCACCTCCCAGAGTAACTATCAAGGAAGAGGTGTCGCCTAAATTTTAGTTTCCATGTCCCCACCAGCTATTTCTCCAGCTACTCTGTCCTACCCGAAACACTGTCACTGCTTTACACGGCCCAAGTTTAAAACTAGGTACGAGGGCCAGCAGGTTTGCTCGGTGGAAATGCCACACACAAAGGGTACTTGATGTTAAACGATCAAAGGTGAAACCTGTGTGAGACATCACACCAGAAAGGGATGTGGAAGAAACAACCTGCCCTAGAAATGAAGGTTTAGGATTAAAATACATCCCACAAAGATCAGCAACTCAAATAGCATGAAATGATTTCAGTGGGATAAGAGGCCCGTAAGGACCCACCACCACCTGCCCAGAGCAGAGGGAAACTCCCTAGCGGGGTAAGCTGAAGGTACTAAGTCACACCCAAAACTTCCCCACAAGAGCACAGCGGTCCAGACTGCAGAGAAGCCCATTCATTCTAGACTCACAGGGAAGATGAGGAAGGAGGAGCCTGGGGAGAATGGGCTGGAAGGCACCAGCTCACCAGGCACATGGGGTGCTGTAGGCTTGAGCCAGGAGGCTGGCTGGCAAAGTGTGGGGAAGCCAATTTGTTTTCCCCCTCCTTCCAACCAAGTTTCCAGGTCAGAGGTTGGGGAGTAGGGTACTTTTATTAGAATTCAAGTCACTTCACAGATTCAAGGGAAACTTAAAGTCAGTCTCAGAGACTCTTTAAGAAAGAGGGAAAAAAAGAAATCAATGCTTGAGCAGCCATCGTGTACCAGGCACAGTGCCATGCCCCACAAATATTATCGCAATTTGTCTTTAGGATGGGAGAACACCGAAAAGCCTAAAACTAGCCTTCACCCACAAACGATGGTTATGACCTGGCCTGGGTTCAAAGCCCAAGGATAACTGGGGTTACCAGGTAGAGCAAAACAAATGACTTTAAAATACTGATGCTGAGCAACCTTATACTGGAGACACATCCCCGTGGCACCTGAGCAGCCACTTCCAACAGACACCTTCACTGCCGCCCTGCAGTGGCCAAGTCTGAGTGTACTTCCTAGAAACAGCTGGGAGGAGGAAATGATAGTCACACAAAGGGCTCCAGCTAGACACTCACAGGCTGGGAGGGGATCAGTTACCTGCAACTTCTGGGCCATCACCTGACAAAACATATGACAATAGAGCCTATTTAATCCAGGTAGGCACAAAGGCTTCAAAGATTTGCATACTTGTAGGACGCAGAGAACCTACTCTAGCCTAGGGCCATTCTTCATCTGAGAATATACCCAGGAATTACTACCCAGAACCCACAAAACTAGTTTTGAGGTTCAAGAGGAAAGGTTCAACACAAGTCAGAAAAGCTCCCCCAAAATTACTTCACTTGCTTCCAGTGCTGAGAAAATCTTAAATAATCAGCAGGTGAACCACCTGAACTTCAAGAAAAGAGGAACTGATAAATGGTCAAATCATGCTGCCCTCTCTGCATTTCTAAGATGCTCTGTACCTTTAAGAGCAAAGAGGGTGGGTGGTGCTTACTAAGAGCCCAAACTTCTAAATAGAATTAAAAAAAAAAAAAAAAAAACTAATCCGGGAAGGACTTAGTTACAATAACAGGGTAGCAAAGTAAGGTCACTAGCTGCCAGAATTAATAGCTTCTTGTGAATGGTGCTTCTTGATCAATAATTTCGACAAACGGGGTGGGGGGCTTGGATAGCAAACCAACAGATATGACTGTACCAAGTGTCCAGCAACCCAGATTTCCCTGCAGGAAATAAATTTAAACACCAAGCAGTCTGAACTTCATAGGGGAAAGATGTCTAGTTTAACCTAATTGTCCTGCCCACACACCCTACCCGACCTGAGAGGCCTCCTCTCACACCTGGAGTTAAGTGCACCGGGTTTGTGTTAGTAGAGGCCGGGGGGGGCAAGAAGGCGCCAGCCAACCTCTGCATCTCCGCGGAGAAGGGAGACCGCGAAACGCCCAGGGCTTCCAAGCAGTCCCAGGTCTATTCGGCACCACCCAACACACCAACAGCTCCTATCCGTCTCTTGTGCCTTCCTTGGAGGGGAAATGGGAGGAACCGCACCCAAGGGCACAAAATAGTAAAACTGGTGAAAGCCTGCCCAAATACACTTTGATCCAGAACCCCGAAACCAGCGTGGTCCCTCCGGCCCGAGGACCAGAGGTGGGTGCAGGCGGAGCCCGACACGTGACCCACAAACCCGCGGGCATTAAGTCAGCGGACACACGGGACAGGACAGCCTCCGCCTCTCCGACACCCTTTAAGGGGCTGCAAAAGCTAATCCTCTTGAGAGACACCAAGCCTTTCACATCGGGAAACGGTTTCCCTCCGCCCGCAACAAGGTTCCAATCACGACCTATCTCCTAGCTCATCCTCCCGGCTCTGCAAACCGAGCCCCTTCCCCTGGTTCGCCGCACTGAACTCCCAGGGGCAGAGAGACCAGCTCTAGTCTGCCACCGCCGGCCTCGATGGGGAGCACCCCCGGGCGATATAAAGGGGCCCAGAAGTTGGGTGAGGTTCCTGAAGTGACCAATTCAACTCAGTGGGGAAGGAGTGCCCGCAGGCCTTGGGACACTTCCTCGCCCTTGTGAACACCTGGCCCTGCCCACAGCCCGCCCGCCGGCGCCTCTCCCGGCTCAGACTGGGTACACACGACCTTTGAAAAGTAAACGCGTGTGGGGTTGGGCGACCTTGGGTGGAACGCACTCAGGTCCGTCTCTCGGGAGAGTGTGTGCGCTCGGGGAAAGTTAAGCCGCAGAGGGGCATCCCGGGCGTCGCGCCCTCGCTTCCCGCCCCCGAGGATGGTGACGCGCGTAGGGGACACCGCGCGGCTGCGGAGCGCGGCCCCAGCCAAGCACAAGCGATTTGTCAGCAAGAACCCGGCGGAGAAGGACGAGGGGGCGCGCAGGCGACGAAAGAGAAAGGGCCTGCTTGACAGCAGGCGACGGGCCGGAACCCCTCTGCACGCCCTCAGCGTCGGGAGCCTCGCACCCCGTGAGTCCTGGAGCACGCGACGCACCCTGCACCTGCACCCTAGGATCACCATCACCCCAACGGCGCCGCCCTCGGGGCCCCGGCAGGTGGTCCCCAGTTCAGCCGCTCCCTGCGGCCCCAACTTACCAGCTCCTCGGCGACCGTCAGGATGCAGAGTCCTCGCGCCGCCGCCGCCCCCTGGCCCCTCGGCCCCCGCCTCTGCCCCGCCTCAGCCCCTCTGCCAGGCCGGTCCCGCAGCGTTGCACTCCGGCCGCTCCCCCACGTGCTCACCCAGACCCGTGGAACACAGAGACATTAAATACTGAGGACGCGCAGAGACGTGCCCGCGGCGCGACGCAAGGCCCCGCCCCCCGCCCTCGTGCCCCCGCGCCTTCCCGGCTCACCTGCGCGTGCGCGCCGCCGGCCGCTCCCGCCAGCGCCTCTGCCAGCTGCGCCAGAGGGGGCGCGGTCTAGAGTGTTCCGCCAACATCCCGCCCCCGCCGCCCGCAGCCGGGCCTTGCTCAGGCTCTCGCGAGATGAGCTGTAATCTCGGCTGGGCTCGGGAGAGAGGCCTGGCTGGAGTCTTCGGAACGCCCCTCGCTCCTCCCCCACCTACGAACCTCGAAGCTCTGGACCCCTCAAGACCTGCGCGAATTCGCCCGCCTCGGGTGTGGGAGATTTCGAGGGGCCAGTTAGACCGTCTGCCTGCCTCTGTATAGAGAGGCCCCTGGAAAAGGCAAAGGGGCAAGTGATGCGCAGGGCTCCTCTTGCCTCCCTTGCCTATATATACTATATAGATAGAATATAGATCTATATTATATAGGTATATTCACTGTAATTCATCATTACATTGTACGCATGATTTAGTGATATTAATAACTGCACGATAATAACTGCGTGATGGGAGTACGTGGCACCACTCAGATGCGGCATTCTTGCGCATTTTCACAACTTGGTGATGTCAAAGTGAAACAAACTTTCCTCCAAAGGGGGTTGGGTTTTGGAATAATTCCTGCCAAGAGATAGTCCTCATGATCTATCAGTGACTCCCTGAGGAAACTTGAGAAAATAAATTGCCCCCAAACAGGTGGACAGGGTGGGGGTTCCAGCTGGCCAGAGACATAGGGACTTTAAGTGAAAAGAGATCATGCTAAGAACTATTACTTGGGAACATGGTTAATCCTAACTAGTTATCAAATGCAAATTTAAATGATGATGAGATACCTATTAAGTTTAAGTTCATATATGTATATGAATCCCAATTGCATGGTGTGATTAGGGACATGAAGGAAACAATCAGGAAAGAAATAACAAGAGACCTATTTTAGGTTCTGTGGTTCAAAAAGGCCTAAGGTGAGACTTCAACTGAAACCTGCTTGATGAGAAGGAGCTGGCCTTGCAAATTGTACTTGAGAATAAGGGTTGGGGAGTATTCCAGCAGAGGCAGCAACACTGCCTGTGTTGCAGGAAACAGCGTTTGGTGAACTAGATTGGTGTGGATGGACTACAGTGAGGTGGGGAGAGTGCTAGAAAAGAAGGTTGGAGACTATAAAGGGAGGAGGGGTTTTTTGGGGGGGCAGGGGGTGTGAGGGAACTGGACCACTTTATAAACCATAGTAAAGCTTAGATTTTCTTCTTCTCTGTTTAGCTCCCAGGCATACTTCTACCCCAGGGCCTTTGCACTTGCTATTCTCTCCAACTGGAATATTCTGCAGAGCTCAACTCCCTCATTTCTTTCAAGTCCTTTGCTCAAAGATCACCTACTCAGTCTCAGTGAAACCTTCCTTGGAGTCCCTGTTTAATAACTGTAAAGACACACACACACACACACACACACACACACACACACAATTCCCTGTCCTTCACGCCTTCTTTATTTTTCTTCACAGCATTTACCACTATCTACATACTACATATTTCTTTTATTTCGTGAGTGGAGGCGTTGTTGAGGGTATGGCACACCGAGGGCACTCAGTAAAAATATGTTTAGTGAATGAATGGGAAGCCATTAAAGAGGGTTAAGTAGAGAGTGACACAGTATAATTTCTGTTTGGAAATGGGAGCTGTAGCTGCTGTGGAAAGAATGGACTAGAGGAACACTAGCATAGAAGCAGTGAGACCAGTTGGGAGGCTGGTACAGTGGCCCCGGTAAGAAATCATGTTGGCTGAGCCGAGAGTCATGGCAGTGAACATGAAGAGACTGCTTTGGACTCAAGACAGATTTTAGAAGTAGTAGCAACAAGACTCACTCATGTTGTTGGGGGTAAAGAAGAAGGAGCAATGCTTCCTCTGGCCTGAGTTACTGTGTGAAATGGGGTACAGTTTATTGAGATGGGGGAAGATGAGGGCAGAGAATCATTCGTTTCATTTTGGACCCATTAAGTTTGTAATGTTTTCGTAACATCCAAGTGCAAATAGTAATTAAGCTGGATATGCAAGCCTGCAGCTCAGAGGACTTGGGCTCAGAGGAGTGGATGGGAAATACAAGTATGTATTGAAAACCATGTAAAAAGTGGATATTTTAAAGACAGACAATGCCCTGGTGGTGGTGGAGGTAGGAAATATCCACAAGGAAGAAACTGAAAAATGATGCCGGGGGGTGAGACCTGGAAAGGTGGCAGGAAAAAATGGGGGGACGGAGGCAGAGGGGAGGAAGAGGAAGAAAGAGGGAGATGGAGCTATGAGTATGGTTATGAGAAGGAGGGACAGAAAGCAGGGGCAAAGAAGACGGAGATGTCAGTCATATTGAAATGCCCAAGGTCGCGAGGCCCCTCCACAAGACCACCAGAGTCGAGAGTCAAAGCCAAACGGCAAGGGTCATTTATTGCAGGTTCGAACCTGGACCTCCGCGCACTCCTTGCCCGTGACGCTAAGAGGCCCTGGCGGAGTTTAGTACAGCTCTTTTATAGACCGGTACAAATATAGTCGCCGATTGGTTGACTTTTAAACAAAGACACTAGTCGCCGATTGGTTGACTTTTAAACAGAGACACTAGTCGCCGATTGGTTGACTTTTAAACAAAGACACTAGTCGCCGATTGGTTGACTTTTAAACAGAGACGCTAGTCGCCGATTGGTTGACTTTTAAACAGAGACGCTAGTCGCCGATTGGTTGACTTTTAAACAGAGACACTAGTCGCCGTCTGATTGGTTGGACGGTTGCGGGGGGGGGGGTCAGCAGGCGTAATTACAGAAGCGAGAGCGGCTGGTTAAGTTTCGGTTTCCTGAGGTTTTGTTTCTTAATTAGAAATACTTAAGGCGGGGCCATGGTCGCAAAAAGAAATAGTGCAAACAGGAGGACTGATACAACCCTAGCAGTGCTGCGGCCTCCACCAGCCCAACGGCAGGGCGTCGGGAGGCTGTGCGCCCAACTTCAGGCGGCGCTCCCAAATGTGGCAAGCCCAGCGCCGCGCCCTGGAATGGTCCTTTTTTCGGCCCTCCCCCTCCGGAAAGAACAGAAAAGAAATTCCAGGAAAAGCACAAATTGAATGCAGGGCGTCAACTCAGTCCTATTCTCACCAAACTAGAACATAGCCCCCTCATTCCCCCCTTTCTCATGAACCAGAGGAGCCAATCTTGGGTCCTCAAGGCTCCGTTTCTTCAATTTCTGAGGCCTCGCAGGGCTGATATTGTGTTCTTAATATCATTAGCTGGACTGTATTTATTCTTTCGCGAACAAAATTCATGACTTTACTGAGTATACAGGGGCCTATAGTGAGGAGGAGAAGGAGGCATAGTAGAGGGCCCAGGATGGGGAGGAGGAAGGGGAGCATCCCATGAAATCCTGACCAAAGGGGATTATCCGCTAATTCTTGCCGGCGGCGAGCTAGGTCTTCCTGGAGCTGGTGGATCTTATTTCTTACAATGCCTGATTTATTTGCATAGAAACAGCATTTTTCTTTTAGGGCGAGGCATATCCCACCCTGTTCAGCTGTCAGTAAGTCTAAGCCCCTCCTATTCTGTAGGACCACCTCGGCCAGCGAATCTAATTGGTCCTGTAAGTCCTGAATGGTCCCAGAGAGAGTTTCTACATCTTCTATTACTTGCCTAGACAGCTGACTATAGGAGTGAAGGGAGACCCCAAGACCTGTACTCCCTGTGGCCACAGCTCCTGTAATTCCTAATCCTACCAGGAGGGGTAGGACTGTAATGGCTCGTTTGGTTCTGCCTGCCCAGAGGTCAAAGCTGGGAATGGGCAACGGGGTGTCTCCCGAGATCAGGTCTACATTGGGGAGAAGGGTGGCCAGGGTGCAGACCCCTGTCCAATTCGGGGGTAAATAGGTGTATGCTAGGTTACTTCCACAGACAAAGACAGTGGTATTAGGACTACAGAGGGAGGAGTTCACGGGGATATATTGACTACATTCAGTGGATGAAAGGATTCCCAAGTCAATACTGGCGTTAGAGAGGGAATCGTTCTTGACAAAGCATGAGGTATTAAAGGTGGTTGAAAATTTTGAAAATTGTATGGGGAACGGCTCGGGGAGTGAAGTAGGGTTACATCGTTCGCTGATATTTAAATTGGCGAAGGTGGGGATGGCTATAGGGCGGGGCGGTCCTTGAGGAAGGCAGAGCCAGCAATCCTGTGCTAAGTTGGGGTTGGTGGTATTCAAAAGCGCAAAAGTAGCTTCTAGTATGGACATGGTCTGGGAGTCCAATTCAGAGGGATCGACCTTAGGGAGAATTAGGGGGTGGTAGCTGAGCTGTGGGTACAGATGCCGATAGGCCTCTTCTATTTGTCTTCGGGTTTCTATCTGGCGCACTGCGTCCTGGGGCCCCCCACCGTCTGACATATGTGTGGGGGCCCTGGTATTCCAGCATACCGGGGTCCCGGGGGTGCCAGTGCATCCAGCCTGAAGGTATTTATTATCATCACTAATGGTGGGGCTTTTATTATTCTGTAGTATGGCTGTGAAATAAGTCTTGTTATTGGCCCCTATACATTGCTGGTAAGAGGAATAGCACATGCTATGCATTGATTCCTGGAAGGTAGAACAGGGGCAAGTAGCTCGAGGGGGAAGTGGCTTAGGCTTATGGTAGCATTGCCAGTTTTGAGAGGCCCCGGTAACCCTATATTCCTGAACAAGATACGCAGTTATGCCCCCGCAGTCCTGCATATGAGTATACCCTCGGGGAACAACAGGAGTCTCCATAGTACCTCCCCTGCACTCGCACGGTGCACCATATAGTAGTTGTATTAAAGTATTCTTATTGGGGGGAGGGCCGAATCCTCCCCTCGTGGCCCGAGGGTTGAGGGTTAGGACTATCATTAGGGCTATCAGCAGTACCTTGGTCATCATGGGGGAGGGTACGGCGCAAAGTCAGTTTGAGGGGATTGTTCTTACTCCGGTCAACAGTCCAGGTGACGTCAGCTTTAGTGGACTTGATGAGGTCAGAAAATGGGTCCACCGGCTTGACGTGCGTGTGATGGATCCAGGCAGCTATGCTGTCCACCTTAATGGCTGTCGGCGTTGTCAGGATGATCTGGTAAGGTCCTTTCCACCTGGGTTCTAGGGTCTCTTGTCGATGGCGTTTGACAAGGACCCAGTCACCTGGCCGGAGCTGGTGTGGAGTAGGTGGGGGTCCTGTTGCATATAGCTCTTTTAGTTTGGGCCAGATTGTCTCGTGTATCCGCTGTAAGGCTTGGAGGGAAGACAGGAGATTATTTTCTGGGTCCAATTGGATAAGGTTAGTCTTTAGATTAGGGATGATAGGAGGAGGCCTACCATGCATTATTTCATAGGGAGTAAATCCTAGCTTATAGGGGGAATTTCGCACCCTAAACAGAGCGTAGGGGAGTAGGACTACCCAGTTAGCGCCAGTCTCCATGGTCAATTTAGTCAAGGTCTCTTTTAGAGTTCTATTCATCCTTTCTACCTGTCCTGAACTCTGGGGGCGGTATGCACAATGTAATTTCCAATTAGCCCCAAGTATGGAAGCCAGATCCTGACTTACCTTAGAAACGAAGGCTGGCCCGTTGTCGGACCCTATCATAACTGGAAAGCCATACCTGGGCAGGATCTCTTCTAGTAGCTTCTTAGCTACTATTCGTGCAGTCTCATTCTTGGTTGGGAATGCCTCAGTCCAACCTGAAAAGGTATCTATAAACACCAGTAAATATTTATACCCATATTTGCCAGGCTTTACCTCCGTGAAGTCCACTTCCCAGTAGGCTCCGGGCTGGTTTCCTCTCTCCCGGATGCCAGTGGTTGGCGGGTGGGTGCTGGCATTATGGAGTTGGCAGACTGCACAGTCAGCAACCAGTCGTTCAGTCTTCTCGGAGACATTTTTAATTTTAAGTCCAGTCTGCCTGATGAGATCCTGTAGCCGTCGGGCGCCCAAGTGGGTGCTACGGTGGATCCGTTCAAGGACCAGGGTTCCTAGTCTCTCAGGAAGGAGGATATTGTTTTTAGCGTCCCGCCACCATCCGTCTCTAACCTGGGTTAGAGGAAGCTTGCTCATCCATCTGATGTCATCCTCCGAGTAGTCGGGTTGGGGCGGTAGTTCCCGGGGGCCTGGATCCGGCAGTTGCAGGGGAAGTAATGGTATTGGAGTGTGTGCCGCCTTTCGAGCCGTCTGGTCTGCCAAATTGTTGCCTCGGGTGACTGGATTCGTGGGTTTTTGATGCCCCGGGCAGTGTACAATGGCTAGCTTTTTGGGTTCCCATATGGCCGCTAGCAAGGCCAGGATTTCCTCTTTGTTCTTGATGTCTTTGCCCTCTGCTGTGAGTAGTCCCCGCTCTCGGTATATTGCCCCATGTATATGTGCGGTAGCGAAAGCATACCGGCTGTCTGTGTATATGGTGGCTTTTTGGCCTTTGCTCATCTTGAGAGCTTGGGTCAGGGCAATTAATTCAGCTTTTTGGGCTGAGGTCCCTGGGGGGAGAGTCTCTGCCCATATCACCTCAGTTTCTGATGTTACTGCTGCCCCCGCATACCTCTGACCTTGCTGGACAAAGCTGCTGCCGTCAGTGAACCATGTGACTTGTGCATCCGGTAGGGGCTGGTCACGTAGGTCTTCCCGAACCCCATGGATCTGGGCCAGTACCTCTGCACAGTCATGGAGTGGGGAGTCCAAATCTGGGTCAGGTAATAGGGAGGCAGGGTTTAATGCCCGCGGCGGAGTGTAGCTGATTCTGAGGGGATTTAACAGTAGACCCTGGTAGTGGACCAATCGAGCATTGCTCATCCATCGGTCGGGAGGCTGTTTGATAACCCCGTCGATGGCGTGGGGGGTGGTGACATGTAACTCCTGCCCCATAGTTAGTTTGTCAGCATCCTTTACCATTAGGGCCGTGGCGGCGATCATCCGGAGGCAAGGAGGCCAGCCGGCAGCCACTGGGTCCAATTTTTTTGATAGGTAAGCAACAGGCCGGGGCCAAGGACCGAGGGGCTGGGTCAACACGGCCTTAGCTATGCCTTTGCTTTCATCTACAAAGAGGTGGAAGGGCTTGGAGACATCAGGGAGACCCAGGGCGGGTGCGGACAGCAAGGCAGTTTTGATCTGCTGAAATGACTGCTCAGCCTCTTCTGTCCATTCAAAGGGCGTCTGCTCTTTGGTGGCTAGGTATAGCGGTTTGGCCATTTCAGCAAATTTGGGTATCCATAAACGGCAGAACCCAGCCGACCCCAAAAATTCCCTCACCTGTCGAGGCGTGGTGGGTCTGGGGATGCGGAGGACGGTTTCCTTCCGTGCATCTGTGAGCCATCGTTGCCCCCCTTTCAATAGGTATCCCAGGTAAGTTACCTCAGGCCTGCAGATCTGTGCTTTCTTGGCAGAGGCTCGGTATCCCAGGGTGCCGAGAGTCCGTAGGAGGTTTCTGGTTCCCTGCAGGCAGGCTTCAGCGGTCTCAGCAGCTATTAAGAGATCATCAACATACTGCAGAAGGGTTACATTGGGGTTTTGTCTCCGGTACTCACTGAGATCCTCGTGTAGGGCCTCATCAAACAAGGTAGGCGAGTTTTTGAATCCTTGGGGAAGTCTGGTCCAGGTGAGTTGTCCGTTTATACCTCTCTCGGGGTCTGACCATTCGAAGGCAAAGAGTTCTTGACTTTTGGGCGCCAAGGGTAAACTAAAAAAGGCATCTTTGAGGTCCAGCACAGTATACCATTGTTTTTCTGGACAAAGGGCGCTCAAAAGAGTATATGGATTGGGCACAGTAGGATGGATGTCTATGACCCGTCTGTTAACTTCCCTCAGGTCCTGCACTGGGCGGTAGTCTTTACTGTTAGGTTTGCGGACTGGCAGCAGGGGTGTATTCCAGGCCGACTGGCAGGGACGCAGTATCCCCAGGTCAAGAAGCCGGCGAATATGAGGAGTGATACCAGTCTTGGCCTCTAGGGGCATGGGATACTGTCGGACACGTGCAGGATCTGCCCCCGGTTTGATCTCTATGAATAGGGCTGGGCGGTGTTTGGCTAGTCCCATCCCCCCTGTTTCTGCCCATGCTTCGGGGAACTGCTGAAGCCATAACTCTATATCTTGATTTTGGGAGGGTGGTTCCTGGTGAAGTCGGTACTCATCTTCCAAGTTCAGGGTGAGCACAGATATGGGTTGGTCGTGAGGGTCTGTTACGATTGGCCCCTCTGGCCGAAAATGAATTTGTGCTCCCATTTTAGTGAGTAAGTCTCTCCCCAGTAAGGGGCAAGGGCTATCGGGAATGACCAGAAAGGTATGGGTTACCCTTCCCGTGCCCAAGTCCACAGTTCTCTGAGTGGTCCAAAGGTAACGTTTGACTCCCGTAGCTCCCTGGACTCAGGAGGATTTGTTAGAAATTTTCCCGTGGGGCTTAACCAAGACCGAATGCTGTGCCCCTGTATCCACCAGGAATTGGACTGGTTTCCCCTCCACTCGTAGGGTTACCCTGGGTTCGGGGAGGGGGTCCGAACCCCGTCCCCCCTACTTTGTATCATGTGTAAACAGGACTGGGGTGGCGTTCGGTTGCCATTGCCCCTGGTTGGGGCGCGGCTGCCTTTTCTTGGGGCATTCCCGAGCCCAGTGGCCCTTTACCTTGCAATAGGCACATTGATCTCTATCCAATGGTCGCCTGGAAGGTCGAGTGGCTGGGGGGCCCTCTTGGTCTTTCTGAACAATGGCGGCCAAGACTTTAGTCATTTTCTCAGTGGCTTTAAGTTGTTTATCCTCTGGGGCGTCCCGGTTATTAAAGACGCGCTGGGCGATACGGAGTAAGTCCTGTATCTGTTTGCCCTCCAGATCTTCTAACTTCTGGAGTTTCTTTTTAATATCAGGGGCTGCCTGGTTAACGAAGGACATTACAATGGCGGCCTGATTTTCGGGGGCCTCTGGATCCATAGGGGTATACTGCCTAAAGGCTTCCATTAATCTTTCTAAATAAGAGGAGGGAGTTTCTGTTTTACCTTGTACGATTGAATATACCTTGGCCAAATTAGTGGGCTTGCGCGCGGCAGCCCGGAGACCCGCCATTAGAGTCTGGCGATAAATGAGCAGTCGTCCCCTACCTTCTCCGGTGTTATAGTCCCAATCATCCTGCGGGGGGCGAGTTAAGGGAAAGGCTGCATTGATGAGGTCAGGGTTAGCGGTGGGTTGACCATCATCTCCAGGAACCAGTTTTCTCGCCTCCAGCTGGATTCGCTCCCGTTCTTCGGTAGTGAATAGGATCCGGAGGAGCTGTTGGCAGTCATCCCAGGTGGGCCGATGAGTGAACATAACGCTATCTAGAAGAGCTATCAAGTCTTTAGGATTATCAGAAAAACGGGCATTCTGGGTTTTCCAATTATATAGGTCACTGGTAGAGAATGGCCAATACTGGAGTCGGGGGTTCCCTGTCTCATCGGGAGGGCCTATTTCTCGCAGGGGTAGGGCTATGGTAGAATCAGGATGGCGGAACCCTGGGTCGCGCTGAGTGCGTCCGCGAGTGCGCCCAGCCGGCCCCTGGGAATTATTTTCATTGGGCAGGGGGACCGGTAGTGCCTCTGCCTCTCGGTCCTCCGGTTCTGGCCTGGGTGGCCCTCCGGGAGGGGCTGCAGGAGGTTCTACCAAGGGGAGAGGAGCAGAGCCAGGAGCAGGAAGGGGGACTGGTTGTGGGGCCACAGGAGGAGATTGATATGGGGGGGGGTCTAGGAGAAGGAGGTCTTGGCTGTCAGAGAGTATGGGTGCAGTTCGGGTCTGAGGCTTGGGAGGTTTAGTTGGTCGGGCCGCAAGGATCTTATATGACCCTGATGACAAAAAGGGGGTCATCCAGGGAGGAGGGTTTTCTACCAGGTCCTGCCATACCAGGATGTAGGGGATCTGGTCCGGATGGCCTTCTTTTCCTGGCAAGAAAACTCTAGATTTAACTTTTAGGATTATAGGAAGACAAAAGGTACCCTCGGTGGGCCAGCCAACCCCGAAAGTTGGCCATTCAGAGCGGCAGAAGGTAATTAGTTTTCTTCTCCAGATATCCAGACTGAAGTTGTGTCCTCGGGACTTTACATCCCCGAAATTAGCGAGAAGGAGGGAGAGGGGGGTACTCTGTGCTTGGCCCATGTCTAGGTCCTGTAAGAGATTGATTAGAAAAGGTTACTCTGAAAACAAAAGTGATTAAGAGCAGTCCCAATAGCGGAGTCTGTAAAAGGAGGAAGGGGAGGTTATCGCGTGCGCGCTTCAGATGGGCTGCCAGCCCCAGATGGGTCGTGGTGGACGTCTCCAACCACACCCGACTAGGTGTCCTATAGCGCGTCCGGCAGGACTGTCCTAGTCCCCAAAACAGAAGGTACCCTGAGCCGGCTTACTTACCGATCGGTTGTCAGCGATGACCCGTTGACCTGATGTCTGGTGGGCTTGGGGGCATCCCGGACGAGCCCCCAAATGAAATGCCCAAGGTCGCGAGGCCCCTCCACAAGACCACCAGAGTCGAGAGTCAAAGCCAAACGGCAAGGGTCATTTATTGCAGGTTCGAACCTGGACCTCCGCGCACTCCTTGCCCGTGACGCTAAGAGGCCCTGGCGGAGTTTAGTACAGCTCTTTTATAGACCGGTACAAATATAGTCGCCGATTGGTTGACTTTTAAACAAAGACACTAGTCGCCGATTGGTTGACTTTTAAACAGAGACACTAGTCGCCGATTGGTTGACTTTTAAACAAAGACACTAGTCGCCGATTGGTTGACTTTTAAACAGAGACGCTAGTCGCCGATTGGTTGACTTTTAAACAGAGACGCTAGTCGCCGATTGGTTGACTTTTAAACAGAGACACTAGTCGCCGTCTGATTGGTTGGACGGTTGCGGGGGGGGGGGGGGTCAGCAGGCGTAATTACAGAAGCGAGAGCGGCTGGTTAAGTTTCGGTTTCCTGAGGTTTTGTTTCTTAATTAGAAATACTTAAGGCGGGGCCATGGTCGCAAAAAGAAATAGTGCAAACAGGAGGACTGATACAACCCTAGCAGTGCTGCGGCCTCCACCAGCCCAACGGCAGGGCGTCGGGAGGCTGTGCGCCCAACTTCAGGCGGCGCTCCCAAATGTGGCAAGCCCAGCGCCGCGCCCTGGAATGGTCCTTTTTTCGGCCCTCCCCCTCCGGAAAGAACAGAAAAGAAATTCCAGGAAAAGCACAAATTGAATGCAGGGCGTCAACTCAGTCCTATTCTCACCAAACTAGAACATAGCCCCCTCAATATCTATGCCTGGGGATGAGGGCAAAGCCTGCCAGGATAAAAGGAATGAGGGGAGAAAAGAGGAGAGGGAGAACGGGAACACTAGGGAAGATACAAGACTCAAGTCCAAGGGGGAAAGGTGAGAACACAGATTAACTGTAATCACAACTAGAAATCAGCCCAGCAGCTGTGGCTGAGGAGGTGACCACAAGGTCAGGGCAGTTCAGAGGTCAAAGAGTGATTCTAGTATGAGATTAGAGGGTAGAGGAATGAGAAGGGAGGTGAGGATGGAATGTGAGTCTAAGAACGTGGCCATGAGGAAAATAGGATTCTATTATTAAACTCCAACATGAGCTCATAATGGGCAAAAGCCTGCTTAAGGCAGGGATTTTAAGCTAGGCTGCCCAAGCTTCTGGATGTCCATGAGCTCCCCAAAATTGCACACATAGTTTTATAAGTATGGTATTTTCTGTGGAAATAGGTTATTTTTAATATATTGCTTTTGTCTCATTAGATTAATATAACACCCCGAACAAAGTGAAACAAACCTCTCTAACTCTCCATCCCACTCCCTGTTCCCTTAAACTGCAGAAGCATTTGCTTCTGCCCCAGGACATGTGTGTCTGCAGGGAAGAATAAATGGTCTCCTTCTAGGGAAGTCAATGGACAGAGTTGGGAAGTAACAACACTAATGGCTAATGCTTAATGAGCACTTAACGCGCAGCACCGTTCACAGCACCTTATCCTAACCTCCACAAACCTCAGTCACACAGCAGCAGAGACAAAGTTTTTAACCCAAGAAATCTGGCTCGGAACCCATGGGTTAACCAGTTCACTATACTAGAGGCGGATCTAGGGATCCAGAGAACGGTATTATACAGGAACGTGTCTGCTATAAGTTGAATTGTGCCCCCCCCCCCCGCAAAAAGATAATGATGAAGTCCTAACCCCCAGCACCTCTGAATGTGACTTTATTTGGAAATATGGCTGTTGCAAATGTAATTAGTTGAGCTGAGGTCATAACTGGAGTAGATTGGACCCCTGATGCAATATGACTGGTGTCCTTATAAGAAGATGGCCATGCGAAGACAGGGAAACAGAGAGAACATCATGTGATTACAGCAGATTGGATTTATGCATCTATAAGCCAAGGAATGCCAAAGATCACCCACAAACCACCAGAAGCAAGTAAGGGCCAAGGAAGGATTCCCCTGCAGGCTTCAGAGGGAACAGAGCCTGCTAACATCTTGATTTTGGACTTAATCCCTCCTATACTGTGAGACAATACATTTCTATTGTTTTAAGCCATCCAGTTGGTGGTACTTTGTCACAGCAGCCCTAAGAAACTGATACAGTGCCCTTCTTTCTTGAACCCATGGGTGCCAGGTGGTACAAGAGAATGTGAAGTCATTCAGCAGTTGATAAAAGGTGGCTGTCCCCTTCCTCCCATCTGGGCCCAAGGTGCCATGTCTTCACAAGGCAGAGGCCTCATCCAAGTGGCTATGATGAAAGGGCCTCAGATAGGCACTACCCAGGCTCTGACACCATCACCACTACATAGTTCTTGGGAATTTTCCAGCTACATAGTTAAGATCTTAATTCTGGTTCTGTTCAGTGGGCGTCTGGCAGGGGTATGGTTGGCCATCTCCCAGAGCCCCCTCCACTCTTCCCAGCTTCTTCCAGTTTTGAAGTGGAGCCTGAGAAACTCTGCAAGCTCCAGATAGGGTGAAATTCTACCCCAAACCAAGTTAGGTCCTTCAACTATAGCCAAGCTCGTGCATATAGAGAAGCAATTAAATCTTCTATAGATAGACTGTTACCTACCTCATTTTGTTCCACGAGAGGCATCTCTTTGGGGCCAACTGTTGGGATCTGTAAGGCCACACATGCTGGGTGCTGTATGAATGTTTGAATTGCTTGGACTCTATGAGAAAAATTGCAGTGAGCCCTCTTTGGTAAGGTTAATAATCTTTACGAAATACTTTTGTTTGCATACCTTGCTGTGCACCACTGCAGCTGGGAGGGTCTGAAACAGCAAGATCCGGAAGTCTCAAGTAACTGCAGACAGACCGGAACTTCCCTGGGGATGAGACATTTAGTCAAGGTGACCCACCTCTAGGAGGGATGGGGCAGAGCACATAGCACTATGGGGGCTCAGACCCCTCTCAAATTTTCCATTGCCCCCAGCCTCCGCATACCCTCTGCTATTTCTCTGGAACCATTTCCTTGCTCTATCCATTCTAAAACCTGGCAAGTTTCTTAGTCATCTCTGTCTTCTGTTTGATCAGGCATTCAGGTTTCCCATAGACTAGCACATTCTACCCAGGAGTATCACTAGTCCACCCAGTGGCATTGTGCAGATTAGGTAACAAGGGTCCCTTCCCCCAGAGAGGCAGCTCTGTGCCAGGCACCATGGTGAGCACAGTGTGAAAGCATAGCCTGGATTTCAGTCCCTACTTGCCCTTGGGCCGGATGCCCTCGTGCAGAACCTGACCTGCACAACCCTCCTTGACGTTCCTGTAGTTGGGAGGCAGCCTTCACAGAGCGAGTGCTGTCTACCATGACACAGTCATCCAACCAGACGCCTGCGGGTTTTGGGCACCATACTGAAGTGGCTTCATTCATCTAATTGCTGCGAAAGCCTAAAGCATTGCCTTGCTCAGCACAGGTACACTTGTGACCTCAAGGAACTTTGCCTAGACTCTGTTTCGTCCTCTGTAAAATGAGGATAATAATAAGACCTACTTCATGGGATCGTTGTGACAATTAAATGAGATATTCAGCATAAAATACTTTGCACAGTGCTGAGCCCAAGAATAAAAGCAATGATTGCATTTCAAGTTCTTTCATCAATTAATCAAGAGCAAGTCGAGGTTCATTCAACAAGTATGTATTAACAGCTATTTTGTGCCAGGCATTGTGTAGGGTGTTGTGGTTACCAAGGTGAATACTCCCAATGTGGTAGGGAAGGCAGACGTGGATGTATACAAAGGCTGTGTACAGTGGGATCAGGGCTGTGACAGAGGTCAGTACAGAGGTGGGAGGAGAGGTGGTAAATGTCAACGAGTTTCATTCTGCTTGTGTTAGGGTTAAGGAAGCTTGACTATATCATTGGTACTCCTTCTGCATTTGACATTCACCAAAATAAAATGTATTGCTTTAGTTCTATTGTTACGTATCAATTCACCCCCAAACTGAAATGGCTTAAAACAACCATTGAGGGCTTCCCTGGTGGCGCAGTGGTTGAGAATCCGCCTGCCAATACAGGCGACACAGGTTCGAGCCCTGGTCCGGGAAGATCACACATGCCGCGGAGCAACTAAGCCCGTGCGCCACAACTACTGAGCCTGTGCTCTAGAGCCCGTGAGCCACAACTACTGAAGCCCGCGTGCCTAGAGCCCGTGCTCCACAATGAAAGAAGCCACCACAATGAGAAGCCCGTGCACTGCAATAAAGAGTAGCCCCCACTCGCCACAACTAGAGAAAGCCCACGCGCAGCAACGAAGACCCAACACAACCAAAAATAAATAAATTAAAAAAAAAAAAAACAACGATTGATTGTCAGCTCATCGGGAGGGTTTGTTTCTGCTCCAGATGTTGTTGGCACGGTGACTCAGCTGAGATTGGAGGATCCAAGATGGCGTCACTCACATGTCTGGTGCCTGAGGTGAGATGGCTGGAACAGCTGGGCTGGCCAGGCATTTACCTCTCCCTCCTCGCGGTCTCTCCAGCAAGGAAGTGGAACACGTCTATATAGTGGCTTGAGGTCCCAAGAGGATGAAGGCTGAATCTGCCAGGTGTCTTAAGACCTAGGTCCAGACCTAGGCAGCATCGCTTGTGCTGCATTCTATTGGTCAAAATAAGTCACCAAACCAGCCCAGGTTCAAGGGAAGCACCAATAGACTCCACCTCTGGGTGGGAGAAGAGGCAGAGAACTGGAGACATGTTTAACCCACCACATCTGTTATATCATATTCCATTTTACAGCCTATTTATTTATTTAATAAATTTATTTATTTTTGACTGCACTGGTCTTCGTTGCTGTGCACTGGCTTTCTCTGGTTGCGGTGAGCGGGGGCTATTCTTTGCGGTGTGCGGGCTTCTCATTGCAGTGGTTTCTCTTGTTGCGGAGCATGGGCTCTAGGTGTGTGGGCTTCAGTAGTTGTGGCACGCAGGCTCAGTAGTTGTGGCTCGCGGGCTCTAGAGCGCAGGCTCAGTAGTTTTGGCACACGGGCTTAGTTGGTCTGCGGCATGTGGGATCTTCCCGGACCAGGGCTTGAACCCACGTCCCCTGCATTGGCAGACGGATTCTTAACCACTGTGCCAGCAGGGAAGTCCCATTACAGCCGATTTATGACTTAGGAGGTATCTATCAATAATTGGTGAGATTCCGTGGCTGCTTCAGAAATCAGTGGCGTAAAATGCAGTGTGGTATAGCAGTGATAAAACACAGGGTTCAAACCCTCATTTCAGTACAAACTTGCTGTATGACCCTCGGGCAAGTTATCATACCTCTCTTCCCACCCTTTCCTAATCTGT
Organism: Stenella coeruleoalba; assembly: GCF_951394435.1. Lineage (NCBI taxonomy): Eukaryota > Metazoa > Chordata > Mammalia > Artiodactyla > Delphinidae > Stenella > Stenella coeruleoalba. The sequence goes on along the minus strand of NC_137165.1, from coordinate 29,928,938 downwards.
AAAATGAGGGGCAGTAAGATCTAATTTGCCAGGGTTATTTTGAGTATTAGAGAGAATGCATGGAAAGTGCCGGCGCCTGGTAGATGAGATAGCTGAGCAGTTCTGTAATACTGTTGTTATTAGATTGCCTTTCTTCTTGTTTTTTTTTTTAATTTAATTTTTTGCAGTTATCTTCGGGTCTTTGACCATTTCCTGGGCAAAGAGAAACATTTTATTTTTAACATTTTTTATTTATTTATTTATTTTTGACTGTGTTGGGTCTGTTGCTGCATGTGGGCTTTCTCTAGTTGCGGCGATTGGGGGCTACTCTTAGTTGCGGTGCGCGGGCTTCTCATCGCGGTGGCTTCTCTTGTCGTGGAGCACAGGCTCTAGGTGCGTGGGCTTCAGTACTTGTGGCACTCGTGCTCAGTAATTGTGGCTCACAGGCTCTAGAGCGCAGGCTCAGTAGTTGTGGCGCACGGGCTTAGTTGCTCTGCGGCATGTGGGATCTTCCCGGACCAGGGCACGAACCCGTGTCCCCTGCATTGGCAGGCAGATTCTTAACCACTGTGCCACCAGGGAAGCCCTGTCTTTCTTCTTAAGTAAGGTAATAGGACTGGTAATAGAGTGATTTCTTCTACCTGTCAGGGGAACACCTAACAGACCTCTAGTATTGCTTGCCCCTCCCTGAAAACCTCGGCAATTATGCTGTGGAGTTGAGGCATGGCTTTGTCAATTTGTTCAACCTTTTGGAAAGCAATTTAGTAATCATTAACAAGAGTCGTAAAAAACGTTCATATCCTTTGACCCAATAACCAGATTTCAAAAAAATTATTCCAAGGGAACTGATTCAAAAGAAAAGCAAAATCCATATACATCAAGTTCTTCATTGCCATTTTCTGTAGAATGGCTAAAAATAGAGAAACAGCTTAAATGTCTAGTAATAAAGAAACGGTTAGTTAAATTATGATACAAATAAAAACTTGTTGGAATATTACATGATTCCTAAGGTGACAATTATTATCACTACATGAAAGCATGAAAACATTTTTTAACAAAATGCTAAGTGACAAATTCAGAATTAAAGAATTTCTCTACATAAACAACAACTAGAGACAAACAAGGAAAAAAAATTGTTAGTGTTTGGGAAGTGGTTTTGAAATTGATTTATTTTCTTTAAAAATATTCCTTATTTTTTAATATCAAAATCAGAAGAAAAATTTAGGCAGGGCCATGTGGGAAAGTGGTTTATTAAAAAAGAAATGCCACATCATAAAAGCCAGAGAATAAATTGCAGAGCTTTTAAAAATACAAATGCCCAAGCTCCTCCCTGGAGATTCTAATTCAGAAGGTCCCAGATAGGGCCCAGTTATTTGTATTTTTTCAGAGCTCCACAAATGATTTTGATGTACACGAAGGTGAAACTCATCATTATCCTTTCAAATGATCTAATAAACACTCTGTTTGATCAGAAATAGCAATACAAGGAAAACTTACATAACTAGAACTCTTTTTCCCTAATAAAATTGGTTTCTACTTGTGGGCCTTCTCCATTTCCAGTTATTTAGTTGTACTCTGATAAACTGCGGCCTTTGTACATAATCCAGAACACAGAAAGGACAGCTTTCGATAAACATGTGTGGTTCTGTACAATGTAAGGAAACAACATGACATAAGAGCTGATGACCTGGGGTTTAGCAGGAAGAGTAATAGCACCAGAAAAAAAATCTCATCTCCGTATCAGTCAAAAGTTATTGACAGAATTTCAAGGATCATCTCCCACTGTGACCAGCTGTGGCCCTTTCTTGAGGAATAGAGGTAGTGGGTAGGCTCATGAAAATTAATATGCATATTTTTCTTTCTTTTTATATTGCTAACATTAACCCATAGACAGTTATTGTTAAAAACGGAAGAGTAGGAACAGATAAAGCCATATAGAGCCTTGTTCTACCCAACTTAGCTTCCACAGAATATAGTGAAAGAGACAGCACACTCTTTGAGAAAATCCTGGAGTTAACCAATTTTCACAATAACTGTTTCCTGAGACCATCATTTCCCAAAGTGAGCTCTTTGTAGAAAGCAGTTCCTCAGAAGGCTGAAAGGTATTGCCTGAAAAGGGGTTCCGTGATGAAATAAATTTGGAATGAAGGATTTAACTGAGGTAGAGAGGTTTCTTTGCAGGACTTGTCAGGGCCTTTGTGAATCTCTCAGAAAGAATTGTAGTATGGAATACAAAACCTCCTCTTGGTCGATGAGACATGCTTTGCAAAACACTTCCATAGACCACATGATTTCCAGTAAGAGCTAAATAAATGTTAGTTGTTAAGTCAAAGAAAATTAATACAGGGTATTATGATCCTAAGTTTACATTACTAAATTTGCATATTTCACCTAAGGAAAATTAACTTTTGTGTAAAAATTAGGAGATAAAATTTCTAGAAAATTCAACAGCCTCTCCAGACAAATCCTCAGAACTGATGGATTTCCAGTAAAAAGAAAGTTGCAAAAAAAAAAAAAAGCAAATAATTGGAAAATTTGATTTTAAAATACCATTCATAATAGGACAAAAATCTATAAGCTATATAGGAATAAGTCTTATAAAATATGGTCAGACTTCTATGAAGAACAATTTAAAGCTTTTACTGAAAGACTTAAAAGTATTCCTAAACAAATGGAGAGATGATACCATGTCTGTGGCTGCGGAGACTCAATGTAGTAAAGATGTAATAGTCTCCATCTTTCACTTCCTTTGCTTCCTAATGAAGACCTTTACTTCTCATCCTTTCATTTTCTTGTTTCTTGTAATGTCCAAAAACAAAGAAGGTAGTAGCTCTTTCATTGCCAGAATGTCTTCTGCCTATCTTAACAAGCCTCTAGTGAGATGAATTTTAGAGCTCCATCTAAAGATGCCCAGTGTACCCTGGTAGTTGTTTTTAAGGTTTCCAGTGTAATATTCGTGTAATATCAGATCCTGTGAGGGGCCTAGGCAAGTTGTGTCTTCCAACCATTGGATATCTCTTTGCATGGCTTAGTTAGAAAGGGCTTTTCTTGTGTTCGAAATTGCCAATTTAATTTACTAAGCAGGGTGCGATAGAGATAAATGAAGGTAGCTTCCTGGCTCACAATAATACTCCTAGTGGCCACATTTGTGCTACAGTTCCCCTGATAATAAACTCAACCTCAAGTCACAGAGGTGGGCAAGCAATCCCACCTGGGTTAATTAAAATGCCTCATTTCTCAGGCCTGTAATTGGACCAGTGGTGGATACATGACCTGAGCTGGGCTGATCAGTCTTTCCTGATAGGCGGAAGGATAAAGCTAAGAGGAAAAGAGCAGAAGAGATAAGAGACTCATAGTTTTTGAAATCCTGGCTCCAGTCACCCCTCTTCTTTCATGGGTTGAGGATATAAGCCAAAAACGGTCCCTCTTTTGCTTAAATTAGTTCAGTATGGCTTTCCGTCTCTTGCAACAAAAGAATCTTCACGATAAGTAAGCAGGTGGAAGCTTCCGTGCATCGATTTCCCAGGAGTCTCCACAGGCTACTAGTAATGCAGTCAGAGGTTATTTAGGGAAGCAGAAATGCTCCAAGTCATAGAGTAGGAATTTATTATAGGAAGGAGACTTACACAATGGTGGGAGAATCTGGTGAAGAGAAGGACCAGGAGGAAAGTTGGGGATCAGAGAAGAGATCACTGTTTGGTCAATCTGAGAAGCTAAGCACATCCAGCACCAAAATGAGCCAAGTCTCATGGGAGGTCAGTGGGAAGCTGTGCCTTTGGGGAGCGACTGCCTTTGCGGATCACTGTCAAGCATCTGGTGTCGGGGGCCACTCTTAGTCATCAGGGTTAGCAGTTGGTAAGAAGAGGCAGATCAGGGGCTTCCCTGGTGGCGCAGTGGTTGAGAGTCCGCCTGCCGAGGCAGGGGACGCGGGTTTGTGCCCCGGTCCGGGAAGATCCCACATGCCGCGGAGCGGCTGGGCCCGTGAGCCGTGGCCGCTGAGCCTGCGCGTCCCGAGCCTGTGCTCTGCAACGGGAGAGGCCACAACAGTGAGAGGCCCGCGTACCGAAAAAAAAAAAAAAAAAGAAGAGGCAGATCAGGAGCAGAGGAGAAGAAGGACGAGCTGGAACCCACAGGCACCTCTGCAGCTATCTGTAACCGCTTCCGACCACAACAACCTGCCGAGGGTGATGGCTACTGCTTCCCCTCCACCTTCCAAATCTCATGCCAATTCCTTTTTTGGCCAAACGCTACCTGGAACCATACAGAGAAGGGGATCCTGGGAAACGTACATCCCAACTTAGTCAAACAGACACAGTACAAATTATCCTAACTTTATCCAGGAGGCACACATTGAGAACGTCCTGTAAAGGTTCTCCATTGAGAAGGACAACCAGACGCTACTGCACTTGACTTGACCGTGGGCTCTGCAATAGTCTGACCCTCCAGATACTTCTCATCGGGCAGTTTTTCTCACCCCCTTCCAGGTTCTCAGCTCTGCAGCTCTCTTCCCTTATACCCGAGAGCCCTTGATCCTCCTCCCAAACCTGTAGACTCAGCCTTGTCACAATTTCTAGGACCAATTCTAACTTTAGAAAAGGAAGATTAATGTTTAGTCTGATGATCAGGGACACGACATAAAGGTACGCTTGCTCTGAGATCATCTTTGACTTCTTGCTCTGTCCTAGGTTCCTTTGGTTGGGGCCAACAAGGCCCTTGTTTTTTTTTTTTTTTTAGCTTAAACAACAGAAATTTATTTTTTTTCCCAGTTCTGGAGGCTGGAAGCCCCAGATCACGGTGCCAGCACGGTTGGGTTCTGGTGAGGACTCTCTTCCTAGCTTGCAAATAGCATGTGTCCTCACATGGCAGAAAGGGATAGTAGCATCAAGGCCCTTTTTCTTATCACCCTAGTCCTCCCAGGACTAAGTCCTTACCTTGCTTTGGCTCTGCCCACGCCCCACCCAAGTCCTGCCTCTGAACTCCAGCTGGGAGAAATGGCTGCTACCTGCAAACATGCTTTCCCGAAACCGGCGCCTACAGGCTTGATTTCCAATTGCAGCAAACCCATGACATGCTTGAGCAATACTCTTCCAAGCCATTTCGAACCCCAACATTGTACAAGTGACTCCGTTGTGGAGCGCAGGCTCAGCGGCCATGGCTCACGGACCCAGCCGCTCCGCGGCATGTGGGATCCTCCCGGACCGGGGCACGAACCCGTGTCCCCTGCATCGTCAGGCGGACTCTCAACCACTGTGCCACCAGGGAAGCCCTGTATAAGTGACTCTTGTTCTCCAGAATCAAAGGGTCACCTGCTTGTCGTGTCTCATCACCTACTCACCTCCCTTTCAAAGTTCACTAAAATTTAACTCTCTTTTGATGACCAGTTTCTGTGCCATACTCAAACAGCTTCTTTAATTTCTTTTTTTTTGTATAGAACACAAGTGGACCTGTTCATCCCTTCCAGCCCAGCACAGCTGAGTTTGACATTCAGTTATATTTCATTTTTCTGACTAAATTTCTCTTCAGTTTAATACCAGCATCAACAGCTAACTTCTTCTTTCAAAGAAAAAAAAACATTGTGGTTATTGTTATTTTTTAATTACCTAAGGAAAATTTCTGTATGCCCAACAATGAGCAAAGAACCACAGCGTCATGGTGAGATGGAAGACCAGTCATTCGCTCAGTTAGTTCACACGTGCTCAGGTATTTAAGATGCTTGTCCTGGCAAAATGACAAATGGCTGCATGTCATGGATCTTCGGGGTCCCTCAAAAGTATTTTAAGTGGTGACTGTGACATCCAAGAATTCCAAGGGTGTTAATTTATTAGCTGCTCCGTTGTTACCCTGTATCCGCCTCTTGTCATATCAGATGACCCTGATGTCTCCTATTTTACAAAACAACTGCTTATCATTGATTGCCCTGTTCCCCAGATTCCACGTTCTGCCTGCAACACTGGAGAGCCTCCTAGCACCCCAACCCGTGGGCTGCATTCCCAGGGCATATCCTGGGTGGGTGTGTCAAGTGCCAGGTCCCCACCCCTTCCAGTGCACCTTGTTTCTTCAATGCTCTGCACCAGATTGGCTAGGATGGCTGCCATTACCAATAACACATTGAACACTGGATATACTGACTCATGGAAATAGTTTTAAATACCTCAGCTGGTTCCAGGGAAACATATCAAGAGAAAATACAGGAATCCATAAGATATCTTAGATCATTAAATCACCTCTTATGAGCCATCTAAACTCTAACAAGTTGAGCGAGATTATCATTTACCCTTTATAGCCATCAACTTAGGCTCTAGCTCAAGTGTATGATCCAACGGCACTTTTATGCACTTACAGCTCATTGGGCTCTTGTGTAATCATTGCAGCTATATTTAAGTCTGTTTTATAGAAGTTGAAGCAGCACACTTTTATTGTTCTAGGTGATAATAGATTTTATAATCTTTTCTCCTAGGATGTATTTTTGACCATGTCTCTGACTTATTTAATGCTGAGTCCTTGGTTAGGAGCCCACTGTCCCATTTTAATAGTATTCCTATGAAGAAATGAAATACATCTTCATTTTTTCATTCAATGAATATGTTAATGTTTAAATGACCCATTCTGCTACTGAGGACATCATGAGCAGTCTGCCTCTGATTTGTGCACTGAGTGTGTGTGTGTGTGTGTGTGTGTGTGTGTGTGTGTGTGTGTGTAGCCAATAGTGAGGGATGGGGTGGTGTGGAATGGATATGATCCTTGGAGAAGAAGCTCTATTCTAGGACTGATAAGTGTGACAAGTTTCCCAAATGGCAATAAAAGTAGAGAGCCTGCTGGTTGGGATGACCCTGAGCCAGGCTCCCCCAAAGATTCAACATCTTCAGCTTCCCCTAGGTTTCCTCCCTTAGAATTTCAGCTCATTCTTGTTCTTTCTCTGGACAAAATGGAGCCATTCCTTTTTATCTTGACCCTACTTTGTCTAGAGGCCCTAGCGTCTTTTCCCTGAAGCCTCAGCCTCTCCTAAGTACCTCCCAGGGATGTCCACATCTTAATCCCCAGAACATGGGAATATGCTACCTTGCAGGGCAAAGGGGACTTGGCAGATGTCATTAAGTGAAGGATCTTGAGATGGGAAGATTATCCTGGATTATTTGTGTGGGCACAACATAATCACAACGGTCCTTATAAGAGGGATGCAGGAGGGTTAGAGCCAGAGAAGGAGATGTGACTATGGAAGCAGAAGTTGGAGTGATGTGGGGCTATGAGCCAAGGAATGTGGACAGCCTCTAGAAGCTGAAAGAGGCGAGGTAACAGTGTCTCCAGAAAGAAGGCAACCTGACCAATATCTTAGCCCAGTAATACCCATTTTGGACTTCTGATCTCCAGAACTATAAGAAAATAAATTTGTGTTGTCTTATGCCACTCAATTTGGGGTGACTTGTTACAGCAGCAATAAGAAACTAATACAGTGCCCCAGCCAACATTGACTAGAAGGTAGAGACAGAGGGCTTATCTAGAGCCGTGCTGTCCAATATGGTAGCCATAGCCACACGTAGCTACTGAGCAGTTGAAATGTGGGAGGTCTGAATTAAGATGTGCTACCAGTGTAAAATACACACCAGATTTTAGGAACTTCATGAACATTTTGGATACATTGGGTTAAATAAAATATACCATTAGGATTCCTTTCACCTGATTATTTTTACTTGTTTAAATGTAGCCACTAGAAAATTTAAAGTTACCCCTGTGACTTGCATTATACTTCTATTGGTCAGCGCCGTTCTAGGGATTTGGATGAATCTTGCTGCTGGGGTTTCTTTTATTACTATGAAACCTGACTGGGTTGGTGCTTCCAGCTCAGATGCCTCTAGTCCCTGTTGAGTACTCCAGGATGCTGCCAGAAGGAGGACCAGTCCTGAAGTTCCCTGCCTGTCTTGAGTCCTGGTATTCCACTTTAAAAGTTTTATGGACTGGGGGCCACCTTTAAGAAAAAGAACAGAAAATTAGGTATGGGTCTTGGAGCAGTCTGTGCAAATAAAGGGCCTGGAAGCTTAAGCCTCATTTAGCCTCATGGTGATCTGCCTCTGCCCCCTCTCCCAAATCTCACCTAGCGGGTCTCCTTTCTCCTGGTTGCTGATCTGCCAGGTTTTCCAGTCTCCATAGATTCTCACTATTCCAAAGACAACATCCAAAGTGGCCACCACAGCCCTTAATCCAGGCAAAAGGGGCCCAAGCCTTGAGCTTTACACAACAGATAAGTGTATTAGGGAATGGAAGAGTGCCCATCATTTGGGGTTTGGCAGTCAGTGCTACCACAGCACGATCCGTAAACCCTAAACATTTGTTCTCGTGACTCACACTGCTCAGCTCCCAAGAAATGGCTTCCTTACATTTCTAACCCTATGCCCTTGAAATACAAAGGGACTGAGACCAAATGCCAGGAAGATTTGTCAGTGGTGCTACCGCTAACATAGAGCTAGACATTGCCTCCGAGAGCGCAAGGAGGAGGAAGAATTTAAGAAAAAAAGACAAATCAATTAACTTGTCAAATCCTTCCTCTCAGCTAGCTTGAATGCAACAGATTCCTGCATAACAAGGTTGTCATTTCCCGGTGGTGCATGGTTCTGGTATTTGCAAGAGTTGCAAGTAAAAGCTAAGGGATATTTTGTAACACTAAATAATTCATATCACTCTTAAATTTGTATATATGCAAGTTTAGATGCAACATTCAGGAAACATTATATGAATTGGCAACTAGGTGGACAAATACAGTGGCAACTAGATGCACATTGAATGCTAAAATGATTAATTTTCATTAACATTTGAATAAGATGTAAATTTTTCCAAGATTTAGATATACATTTCAGCTTTATTTAAATAATTTTGAAAATGAGTACAAGATCATCATAGAGATAGAAAATACAAAAGTGAAGCTCAGTGAAGAAAAAAGATGAAGGAAAAGGAAGTATTGATAGAAAGCAGTCTGCTTACATAGAGAACAGACTTGTGGTTGCCAAGGGGAAGAGAGGGTGGGAGAGGAACTAATCGGGAGTTTGAGGTTAGCAGATGCAAACTATTATATATAGAATGGATAAACAACACGTCCTACTGTATAGCACAGGGAGCTATATTCAATATCCTGTGATAAACCATAATGGAAAAGAATATAAAAAAGAATATATATATAGATATATATACACATACATATATGTATGTGTAACTGAATCACTTTGCTGTACAGCAGAAATTAACACAACATTGTAAGTCGACTACACTTCAATAAGAAAAAAAAGCAGTGCTTAAATTTCTAAAAACTAGAAACAATGAAAGTGAGCAGGTTTCTGCTGAGCATGACCCACATAAAGAGACAGACAGGATTTTACAAATTTTTTACCTAATAAAGATTTCATTACTAATCAAATAACAATGAACAAAATAATTTCCAACTCATCTTTTGGAAAGATTAGATGAAATCCCTGCAACTTCATATTCTCCATTAAATAAAGGCTTAATTATTGATTAAAATGATAACAGCAACAAAAAGAATTATTCATAACAAAATTATGACTCAGGGAGCCAAATGCAATTCTGGCCTGTCCGATAGCATATGAAGAAAATTGCATTTATAAAAGCTGAAATTGAACGTGAAAACGAAAAACCTCTGGCGCTTTACTGTGCTTATTGGACAGTGATCCTGAAAAATGGCTGTCACATCTTTCCGACAGTGTAAATATATTTCTAGCAAGATGCAATCCAATTCAAATGAATGAGTACAATTTTCCACTGTATGTATATGGCAGAATTAAATTTAGTATTTAATTTTACAGCAAAATTATTTTAGATGGAGAAAGAAATTGTAGAAATAGCTGTTATATGTTTTTATATCCTAGGTCCAAAAGCAGTATTTTGTTACCACTGTGACAAAATTTTAAAGCAAGCCTCATGATCAGTTTTGGCCAATTAAGGTGTTTGTTTCTGGAATCACTTAGGTTCTTGACTAAAATGAAACACCACTTGCACACAAAAAATATTACATATGTAACTACTACAATTAATTTTTAAAAGATTGAATAAACAGCAAAACAAAAATAGTATTCGACAGAGACAAATGATGTTCTTATATTATGTATGATGCTCTTATAATATAGTATGTGTCCAGATGGCAAATAGGCACATGAAAAGAAGCTCAACATCGCTAATTATTAAAAAAATGCAAATCAAAGCTCACACCAGTCAGAATGGCCAATCATCAAAAATACACATACAGGGCTTCCCTGGTGGCGCAGTGGTTGAGAGTCCACCTGCCGATGCAGGGGACGCAGGTTCGTGCCCCGGTCTGGGAAGATCCCACATGCCGCAGAGCGGCTGGGCCCGTGAGCTATGGCTGCTGAGCCTGTGCGCCCGGAGCCTGTGCTCCGCAACAGGGGAGGCCACAACAGTGAGAGGCCCGTGTACCGAAAAACAAAAACAAAAACAAAAACACATACAATAAATGCTGGAGAGGGTGTGGAGAAAAGGGAACCCTCCTACACTGCTGGTGGGAATGTAAATTGAGGCAGTCACTAGGAGAACAGTATGAAGGTTCCTTAAAAAACTAAAAATAGACTTGTCATATGATCCAGCAATCCCACTCCTGGGCATATATCCAGACAAAACTATAATTCAGAAAGATACATGAGGGATTCCCTGGTGGTGCAGTGGTTGAGAATCTGCCTGCCAATGCAGGGGACACGGGTTTGAGCCCTGGTCTGGGAAGAACCCACATGCCGCGGAGCAACTAGCCCCATGAGCCACAATTACTGAGCCTGCACGTCTGGAGCCTGTGCTCCGCAACAAGAGAGGCCACGATAATGAGAGGCCCGCGCACCGCGATGAACAGTGGCCCCCGCTCGCCGCAACTAGAGAAAGCCCTCGCACAGAAACGAAGACCCAACACAGCCATAAACAAATAAATAAATAAATAAAATTTAAAAAAAAAAAGATACATGCACCCCTATGTTCATAGCAGCACTATTTACAATAGCCAAGACATGGAAACAACTTAAATGTCCATCAACAGTATGAATGGATAAAGAAGATGTGGTACATATATACAATGAAACACTACTCAGCCATAAAAAAGAATGAATTAATGCTATTGCAGCTACATGGATGGACCTACAGATTATCGTATGAAGCGACATAAATCAGAAAGAGAAAGACAAATACCATAGGATATCACTTATATGTGGAATCTAAAATATGACACAAATGAACTTATCTACAAAATAAACAGACTCACAGACATAGAGAATGGACTTGTGGTTGCCAAGGGAAAGGGGGATGGAGGAGGGTTGGATTGGGAGTTTGGGATTAGCAGATGCAAACTATTATGTATAGAATGGATAAACAACCAGATCCTACTCTATAGCACAGGGAACTATATTCAATATCCTGTAATAAACCATAATGGAAAATAATTTTTTAAGTTAGAGGATAAAATAGTATGTGTCCAATATTTAATCAAGCATAATGATGCTTTTTGTGGCAATGGCAGCTCAATATTTACAGAAAACAATGGAAATTTTCTCAGTTTCATAAAAATTATTTTACAACATAATGCAAAAATGTTCAGCATGGAAAAAGAGAAAAAAAGAAAAAATAAATTTAAAAACAGAAAAACAAACGATAAAAAAGAAAAAACAACTACAAAAAAGGGAAAAAATGTTCAGCATGTAATATAGGTTAAAAAATGCATCAGATGGGGCTTCCCTAGTGGTGCAGTCATTGAGAGTCCGCCTGCCGATGCAGGGGACACGGGTTCGTGCCCCGGTCCGGGAAGATCCCACATGCCGCGAAGCGGCTGGGCCCGTGAGACATGGCCGCTGAGCCTGCGCGTCCGGAGCCTGTGCTCCACAACGGGAGAGGCCACAACAGTGGGAGGCCCACGTACCGCAAAAAAAAAAAAAAAAAAAAAAAAAAAAAAAATGCATCAGATGATCACTATATAGAATGGAGGACTCAAAAAATGAGATTATTAATTTAATGTGTTTTAAAGTAAGAGGAAAAATCATATACAACATACTTAGAAGTAAATTTTACTTAGGTACTCAATTTACTTAGATCATATTACAGAATATAATCAAAATTATTATTTCTTTTTCTTTATTATTATAAAGGTAACATTTCAAAAGTCATGGAAAACAAGTCGTATATATTATATATATTGATGAACCACCAGAAGGAAAAAAAAAACAAGGAAATTGAAATTAATTTTCACTACAGTAATAATTACATTCAGTTATCTTTGCTATTTTGTTGGCTTTAAGTCATGTTAAAAACCACAGCTTTATGGATTTTAAAAAAAAATTTTGTTGTTATGAAAGTATGTTTGTTTTGTTGTGATGAAGCCGTATGTGAGAGTTAGAATTTATTTTATTTAACCGTTTATTAGTTTGATTCTAAACTCTTAATTATTTAGACATATGGTACATGAATCTATTTAATATTCTTACTTGGGCCCAGCAAATGTTAGGTGTAGACCCAGCTGCCACCCACCACCTTTCTCAGGTCTGCAGACTCAGAGCCTTTAGGAACCCAGCTTGCAGCTACACCAGTTTGCCAAGTCCTGGTCACACCAATTCCCAGCTTCTTCCACAACCCACATAGCTAGTTGTTGATGTACCATCAGGTCTCAGGCACAAGGGCACATATGTAACTACCATAAAAGTCTCCAAAGTGTAAAACATACTAAATCAACCATGTGTGAGGCGCAGCCTCACAGATGAACACTTTTACCTGCTGACGAAATGATCCTACTTCTTTCTCCCACACTCTAGGCTCCCAGACAACTAGTGTTTGGAGTACCAGACCCATGGGAAGTGAAGAGAGACTTAAATTTATACTAATCTTCCTCATCCAGAGCCTAATTACGTCATGGCCATTCGTCTGTGTGAACTCAAACGGCTGTGTAGAGTCGGGGAAGTCACGTATTAATTATTCAAATTACTGATCTCCTGTATGAATTAGACCCTTACCTTCGCCCAAAGTCCCCAGCCTGGTTTCCTCTCTCATCAGCCACTCTCTTGGGGGATACAAGCTCTTTCGAACTGTCAGAGCAGTACATTTGCTGGTTCAAAAAACAAAAACTGGGCTTCCCTGGTGGCGCAGTGGTTGAGAGACTGACTGCCTGCCGATTCAGGGGACGCGGGTTCGTGCCCCAGTCCGGGAAGATCCCACATGCCGCGGAGCGGCTGGGCCCGTGAGCCATGGCCGCTGAGCCTGCGCGTCCGGAGCCTGTGCTCCGCAATGGGAGAGGCCACAACAGTGAGAGGCCCACATACCGGAAAAACAAAACAAAACAAAACAAAAGCTAAGTACCTGTAGATGAACACCCTGGGTTCAGTCACCAATGGTTTGGAGGATCTCCTCATGTTTTCTATCACTTCTCCTTTCTATTATCACAGATCCTTAAGAGTAGCTGCAAAGAGAAGAATTTAGTGGCAAGCTGTGCCCACATCCAGATAAGCGACAAACTGCTCCAGGCTCTTTGATGTCCAGGATAGCCTTGAGTCTGTGTGGTAGGATTTCCCTGGGAGCGGTGCTTGTATTCATCAAAGACAGACTGAGAGAGTGAAAAAACAAACAAAAAACAAAACAAAACAAAACAAAAAAAAATAGGACAACTGAAGCCTGCCAAGATAGGCTGGTACCTTATCCATCCCATGGCATCTGGTCATGAAGCTTTGCTAGATCTTCCAGAAAAATCATTCACTGTTTCTCTTTCTTTTATAATGACATGGCTTTTTTGTTTCTTTTTATCATTCCATAATAGTTGCTATGTATTGTACAAACTAGAGGAATTACAGATTGGCAGAATAATATACAGCCAACTGCATATGTGCAAAGTAAAATATAATTTTAAAAATCACCTGTAGTTCTACCCACACTATCATTGGTAAGTTCTGGTGTATATCCTTCCAGTTGTGTGTGTGTGTGTGTGTGTGTGTGTGTGTGTGTGTGTGTGTGTGTGTGTATTTTAATAAAAATGAGATCATGTTGTAAATGCTCTTCTGACAATCTGACTTTTTAATCTATAATATTATGAATGGTTTTCATGGCTTAGAATTTTCTGCTATATTATCATGATTATTATTATTGAAAATGAATTCTCAGTATATGATAGCTACTTCTATGTGCCATGTACTATACTAAGCACTTCACCTATATCATTTAATCATTTCTGTGACCCTGGGAGGTAAGTATTACTATCCCTATTTCACAGATTAGGAAATTAAGTCTCAGAGAGATTGAATAAGTTAAAATATGCCAAAGAGTTAGTAAATGCCATAGCAGATTGGAGCCCAGTTCTCTCTGCTGACAGAGCTCAGGTTTTTAACCAATATGATAATAATTCTGATTAGCAGAACTGAGTGTTCTAATAACCTTTTAGTTAGAAACATGGATAGATCAACAGGTAGTAGGGAGATCAACAATCAAAAGATATACATAAACATATGTAAATATAGTCGAGCATGTCATCATATACATGGACGTGCATGGGTATTTGTAGACACATACACACGTGCGCATGCACACACACACACGCAGAAAAACAATATAATCCAGGATCAAAAGAAGGAAAACCAGAAGAGAGAGTAAGGTCAGAGGCAATGACATAGAAAATGTTCTCATTCTTTGCCTGGATAAGTTGTGGATGTCTTGGAGAAGTAGAAACTACCCTTTAGTTTTCCTTTAACTCTTTTTTTCTCCTATTGGAGTAAAATTGCTTTACAATGTTCTGTTCGTTTCTGCTGTACAATGAAGTGAATTAGCTGTATGTATATCTATAACCCCTCCCTCATGGACCTCCCTCCCACCCCCCCATCCCACCTATCTAGGTCGTCACAGAGCACGAAGCTGAGTTCCCTGTGCTATACAGCAGGTTCCCACTAACTATCTATTTTACACATGGTAGTGTATTTATGTCAAACCTAATCTCCCAATTTGTTGCACCCTTCCCCACCGTGTTCCCCACCATGTTCTCTACATCTATGTCTCTATTCCTGCCCACAAATAGGTTCATCTGTACTATTTTTCTAGATTCCACATGTATGCGTTAATATATGATATTTGTTTTTCTCTTTCTGACTTACTTCACTCTGTATGACAGACTCTAGGTCCATCTACGTCTCTACAAATGACCCAATTTCATTCCTTTTTATGGCTGAGTAATATTCCATTGTATATATGTACCACATCTTCTTTATCCATTCATCTATTTCTGGACATTTAGGTTGTTTCCATGTCCTGGCTATTGTAAATAGTGACGCAATGAACATTGGAGTACATAAGTTCTTTTGAATTATGGTTTTCTCAGGGTATATGCCCGGTAGTGGGATTGCTGGGTCGTATGGTAGTTCTATTTTTAGTTTTTTAAGGAACATCCATACTGTTCTCCATAGTGCTGTATCAATTTACATTCCCACCAACAGTGCAAGAGGGTTCCCTTTTCTCCACACCCTCTCCAGCATTTATTGTTTGTAGATTTTTTTTTTTTTTTTTTTTTTGTGGTACGCGGGCCTCTCACTGTTGTGGCCTCTCCCTTTGTGGAGCACAGGCTCCGGATGCGCAGGCTCAGCGGCCACGGCTCACGGGCCCAGCCACTCCGTGGCATGTGGGATCTTCCTGGACTGGGGCACGAACCTGTGTCCCCTGCATCGGTAGGCAGACTCTCAACCACTGTGCCACCAGCGAAGCCCTGTTTGTAGATTTTTTGATGATGGCCATTCTGACTGATGTGAGGTGATACCTCATTGTAGCTTTGATTTGCTTTTCTCTAATAATTAGTGTTGTTGAGCATCTTTACTTGTGTCTCTTGGCCATCTGTATGTCTTCTTTGGTGAAATATCTATTTAGGTCTTCTGCCCATTTTTGTGTTTGTTTTTCTGATATTGAGCTCCATGAGCTGTTTGTATATTTTGGAGATTAATCCTTTGTCCGTTGCTTCATTTGTAAATATTTTCTCCCATTCTGAGGGTTGTCTTTTCATCTTCTTTATGGTTTCCTTTGCTTTGCAAAAACTTTTAAGTTTAATTAGGTCACATTTGTTTATTTTTGTTTGTATTTCCATTACTCTGGAAGGTGGGTCAGAAAAGATCTTGCTGGGGTTTATGTCAAAGTGTGTTTTTCCTGTTTTCCTCTAAGAGTTTGATAGTGTCCAGTCTTATATTTAGGTCTTTAATTTATTTGGAGTTTATTTTTGTGTATGGTGTTAGGTAGTGTTCTAGTTTCATTCTTTTACATGTAGCTGTCCAGTTTTCCCAGCACCACTTATTGAAGAGACTGTCTTTTCTCCATTGTATATTCTTGCCTACTTTGTCATAAATTAGGTGACCATACGTGCATGGGTTTATCTCTGGGCTTTCTGTCCTGTACCATTGATCTATATTTCTGTTTTTGTGCCAGTACCATACTGTCTTGATTACTGTAGCTCTGTAGTATAGTTTGAATTGAGGGAGCCTGATTCCTCCAGCTCCATTTTTCTTTCTCCAGATTGCGTTGGCTATTTGGGGTCTTTTGTGTTTCCATATGAATTGTAAAATTTTTGTTCTAATTCTGTGAAAAATGCCATTGGTAGTTTGATAGGGGTTGCACTGAATCTGTAGATTGCTTTGGGTAGTATAGTCATTTTCACAATATTGATTCTTCCAATCCAAGAACATGGTATATTTCTTTACCTGTTTATGTCATCTTTGATTTCTTTCATCAGTGCTTTATAGTTTTCTGAGTACAAGTCTTTCGCCTCCTTAGGCAGGGTTATTCCTAGGTATTTTATTCTTTTTGTTGCAATGGTAAATGGAAGTGTTTCCTTAATTTCTCTTTCTGATTTTTCACTGTTGGTGCATAGGAATGCCAGAGATTTCTGTGCATTAACTTTGTATCCTGCAACCTTACCAAATTCATTGATTAGTTCTAGTAGTTTTCTGGTGGCATCTTTAGGATTTTCTATGTACAGTATCATGTCATTGGTAAACAGTGACAGTTTTACTTCTTTTCCAATTTGTATTCGTTTTATTGCTTTTTCTTCTCTGGTTGCTGTGGCTGGGACTTCCAAAAGCTATGTTGAATAAGAGTGGTGAGAGTGGACATCCTTGTCTTGTTCCTGATCTTAGTGGAAATGCTTTCAGTTTTTCACCATTGAGTACTATGCTTGCTGTGGTTTTGTCATACATGGTCTTTATTACGCTGAGGTAGGTTCCCTCTATGCCTATTTTCTGGAGAGTTTTTATCATAAATCGGTATTGAATTTTGCCAAAAGCTTTTTCTGCATCTATTGAGATGATCATATGGTTTTTATTCCTTAATTTGTTATTGTGGTGTATCACATTGACTGATTTACATATATTGAAGAATCCTTGCATCCCTGGGATAAATGCCACTCGATCATGGTGTATGACTCTTTTAATGTGCTGTTGGATTCTGTTTGCTAGTATTTTGTTCAGGATTTTTGCATCTATGTTCATCAGTGATATTGGTCTGTAATTTTCTTTTTTTGTGTTATCTTTTTCTGGTTTTGGTATGAGAGTGATGGTGGCCTCATAGAACGAATTTGGGAGTGTTCCTTCCTCTGTAATTTTTTGGAAGAGTTTGAGAAGGATAGGTGTTAGCTCTTCTCTAAATGTTTGATAGAATTCTCCTGTGAAGCCATCTGGTCCTGGACTTTTGTTTGTTGGAAGAATATTAATTACAGTTTCAA
This sequence comes from Stenella coeruleoalba, assembly GCF_951394435.1. Lineage (NCBI taxonomy): Eukaryota > Metazoa > Chordata > Mammalia > Artiodactyla > Delphinidae > Stenella > Stenella coeruleoalba. Next base: position 29,911,240 of record NC_137165.1, on the reverse strand, counting down.
TTACAGTGCTTGTGATAGGTCTGTTTATATTTTCTAATTCTTCCTGGTTCAGTCTTGGAAAATTGTACCTTTCCAAGAATTTGTCCATTTCTTTGTGGGTCTTCTTTTTATTGGCATATAGTTTTTTGTAGTAGTCTCTTACAATCCTTTGTATTTCTGCGGTGTCAGTTATGATTTCTACTTCTTCATTTCTAATTTCATTGAATTGCATCCTCTCCCATTTTTTCTTGATGAGTCTGGCTAAAGGTTTATCGATTTTGTTTATCTTCTCAAAGAACCAACTTTTAGTTTTATTGATCTTTGCTATTGTTTTCTTTGTTTCTATTTCATTTATTTTTGTTCTGATCCTTATGATTTCTTTCCTTCTACTGACTCCGGGTTTTCTTTGTTCTTCTTTCTCTAGTTGCTTTAGGTATAAGGATAGATTGTTTATTTGAGATTTTTCCTTTCTTGAGGTGAGATTGAATTGCTGTAAACTTCCCTCTTAGAACTGTTTTTGCTGCATCTCATAGGTTTTGGGTCATTGTGTTTTTGTTGTCATTTGTTTCTATGTATTTTTTAAATTTCTTTTTTGATTTCCTCAGTGATCTCTTGGTTATTTAGTAGCACACTGTTTGGTCTCCATGTATTTGTGCTTTTTACAGTTTTTTTCCTGTAATTGATTTCCAATCTCATAGTGTTGTGGTCAGAAAAGATGCTTGATATGATTGCAATTTTCTTAAATTTTCCAAGGCTTGATTTGTGACCCAAGATGTGATCTATCCTGGAGAATGTTCCGTGTGCACTTGAGAAGAGAGTGTATTCTGCCACTTTTGGGTGGAATGTCCTATAAATATCAACTAAATCTATCTGGTCTACTGTGTCATTTAAAGCTTGTGTTTCCTTATTTATTTTCTGTTTGGATGATCTGTCCATTGGTGTAAGTGGGGTGTTAAATTCCCCTACTATTATTGTGTTACTGTCAATTTCCCCTTTCATTGTTGTTAGCATTGCCTTATGTATTGAGGTACTCCTATGCTGGGTGCATAAATATTTATTATTGTTATATCTTCTTCTTGGATTGATCCCTTGATCATTATGTATTGTCCTTCCTTATCTCTTGTAACAGTCTTTATTTTAAAGTTTATTTTATCTGATACGAGTATTGCTACTCCATTTTTCTTTTGATTTCTATTTGCATGGAATATCTTTTTCCATCCCTTCACTTTCAGTCTGTATGTGTCCCTAGGTCTGAAGTGGGTCTCTTGTAGACAGCATATATATGGGTCTTGTTTTTGTATTCATTCAGTCAGCCTGTGTCTTTTGTTTGGAGCATTTAATCCATTTACATTCAAGGTCATTATCAGTATGTATGTGCCTATTACCATTTTCTTGTTTTGGGTTTGTTTTTGTGGGTCTTTTTCTTCTCTTGTGTTTCCCACCTAGAGAAGTTTCTTTAGCATTTGTTGTAAAGCCTGTTTGGTGGTGCTGAATTGTCTTAGCTTTTGCTTGTCTGTAAAGCTTTTGATTTTTCCGTTGAATGTGAATGAGATCCTTGCTGGGTAATCTTGGTTGTAAGTTTTTTTCTTTCATCACTTTAACTATATCCTACCACTCCCTTCTGGCCTGCAGAGTTTCTGCTGAAAAATCAGCTGATAACCTTATGGGGATTCCTTTGTATGTTATTTTTGCTTTTCCCTTTGCTTTTCATATTTTTTCTTTGAATTTAGTTTTTGTTAGTTTGATTAATATGTGTCTTGGTGTGTTTCTTCTAGGGTTTATCCTGTATGGGATTCTCTGTGCTTCCTGGACTTGGGTGCCTATTTCCTTTCCCATTTTAGGGAAGTTTTCCACTATAGTCTCTTCAAATATTTTCTCAGACCCTTTCTTTCTCTCTTCTTCTGGGACCCCTATAATTCGAATGCTGGCATGTTTAGTGTTGGCCCAGAGGTCCCTGAGACTGTCCTCAATTCTTTTCATTCTTTTTCTTTATTCTGCTCCTTGGCAGTGATTTCCACCATTCCTTCTTCCAGCTCACTTATTCGTTCTTCTGCCTCAGTTATTCTGTTATTGATTCCTTCTAGTGTGTTTTTCATTTCAGTTATTGTGTTGTTTATCTCTGCTTGTTTGTTCATTAGTCCTTCTAGATTTTTGTTAAACGTTTCTTGTATTTTCTCAATCTGTTCTTCCATTCTATTTCCGAGATTCTGGATCATCTTTACTATCATTACTCTGAATTCTTTTTCAGATAGGTTGCCTTTTTCCTCTTTATTTATTTGGTCTTTTAGGTTTTTACCTTGCTCCTTCATCTGTGACATATTTTTTTGTCATCTCATTTTTTTTTTTTTTTTTTTTGCGGTACGCGGGCCTCTCACTGTTGTGGCCTCTCCCGTTGCGGAGCACAGGCTCCGGATACGCAGACTCAGCGGCCATGGCTCACGGGCCCAGCCGCTCCGCGGCATGTGGGATCTTCCCGGACCGGGGCACGAACCCGTGTCCCCTGCATCGGCAGGTGGACTCTCAACCACTGCGCCACCAGGGAAGCCCTCTTTTTTTTTTTTTTTGATGGGTGGAATTGCGTTCCTGTCTTACTGGTTGTTTGGCCTGAGGCTTCCCGCACTGGAATTTGTAGGCTGTTGGGTAGAGCTGGGTCTTGGTGCCAAGATGAGGCCCTCCTGGAGACCACACTCTGATGAGTATTCCCTGGGGTCTGAGGCTCTCTGTTAGTCCAGTGGTTTGGACTTGGAGCTCCCACCGCATGAGCTCTGGCCCGACCGCTGGCTTGTGAACCAAAGTCCCACAAGCCGTGTGGGGCAGCAAAAAACAGAAAAGAATAAAAGGAGCAGAACTGTAACAAAGAGTAAAAAATAAAATAAGGTTAGAAAATTAACAGATATGTTAGAAAGAGTAAAAAAGTAAAAATATAGATGAAACAGCAACCAGAAGGTAAAACAGAACCACTGTAGTAAAAAAGAGGAGACGAAAAAAAAAAGAAGCTGGAAAAGGCCTTGGCTGGGGGGTGGGGCTTAGGCTTCACTCAGCAGGAGGGGCCCAGGAGTGCCTCTGGCCTTGGAGGGCAGAGGACCAGGTCCAGGACCCCAGCAGGCTCACTGGGCCCGAATGGGTGGGGGAAATGCTAGGCACGTTCTTCCTGATCCCCTGATCCCAGAGGGCCCCTCCCCATTGGCATCTCTTTTTCTTCTCCTCCCCTCCCTCCTATGCCCCTAGTAGCCATATGGACAGAGGGGGCCCCAGAAGGCAGGGAGGGGACCAGACCTGGAAGCCCAACAGGCTTCCTGGGGCCAAGTGAGGGGGGAGATACCCTCCATGCCACCCCAGATCCTCCAGTCCTGGAGGGTCTGCCCCCCACCGTCAGCCTCTCTCCTCTTCCCCCCTCCTCTCTCCCTCCTATGCCCCTAGGATCCACAAGACTGGAGGGGGCCCCAGAGAATGGAGGACCAGAAAATCATTCCAGGGAGTTTTGTAGGAAATAATGGGAAGAGACTCTTCCTTTCAGAGTTTGTGGATAATAAGAAACTGCTGGTTGCTATTTTTATCATGACTAGGGAGACACTAGTTGAGAATGAAGCCCAAACAAAAGGGAGCTGGATCACTGAAGACGACTCTGAGTATCTAGATCCAGCTGTGTCTGAAGCCAATCGACCCCTAGACTCAGGTAAGTCAGCAAATTCCCCTTACTGCTCTGGCCAATTCAAATATGATTTGCCATCTGTAACTGAAAGAGACTTGTAGCCTTCACAGGGCTCTTCACAAATACTCTGCTTCTTTCTTTCCAGACACGTGGTAAGACTGTACTTCCACATCCTCTTTAAGTTAGGGGTGGTTATGGGACCTGCTTTGACCAATTACGTGTGAACAGATATTTTAAGAGCCAGTACCAGATACGCCACTTTTTTCTCTGTGCCGTAGCAACCAGCAATACTCCAGATAGCGTCTCTCCCATCAGCCTGGCTCCCAGCTGACCTGCAATGGACATGTAGCGTGAGCTAAAAATAAACCTTTATTGTTTTCAAGCTACTGAGATTTTGGAGTTGTTACTACAGCATAACCTATGCCATCCTCACCAACACTAATATAGACTAGTTTAGAAAGGAAAGGGATTATTGCTTTGTTAATCTGTGTATCATTTAAAAATCGTCAGCATGCACAATGATGTAAATATACACAACGCCACTGAACTGTACTCTTAAAAACGGTTAAAACGGCACAGCCCCTTTAAGGGGGTGACAGTATCATCACCACTTTACTGCAGGCTGTGAGCCCGAGTACCAGAGCTGTGACATCAGTCACCTTCATGAATGATGCTCTTCATTTACACTTTAAAGTTGCTCACTCTCACCTAGCTCAGCACCAGACTGATGTAGCCCTTCCACTTCTGTCCATCTTCAATCCCACTACAGCACAGAGAGCAATGCAGGGGCATATATATGAGGTTTCTGATTGGACTGTAACCATGAGCAATACCAAATTTCAAAATTCCACTCTCCAGTTCGGATATTGTATGATGCCCTATGACAGCTCTGAGGATAAAATTAAAAGGCCAGGTTACTTTCTTCTGGAAATAAAAGGGTTAAAATTGTCAATTTTATGCTGTCTATATTTTATCATAATAAAAAATATCACCAGCAGGCAATCAGGTATTTATTAGGGCCCTATGGGAGAGTTCCATGTAAATGGCTCTGATGGCCAAAAAAATTCTTTCTTGCATTCATTCAGCAGACCTTTATTGAGCACCTACTATGTGCCTATCACCATGCTAGGCACTGGGGCTACAGAGACCACACTTTTGCTCTTGAAAAGCTTTCATCCAGCAAGAGGGCACTCATCACAGCTGGTCATCAACTCATCACAGCTGTTCGTCATCCTCGACTCCCTGTCCACCCCCTCACCACCACTTTCAGGTTCTTGTATTATCACTAGACCCATCTATGGGCCTCATCAAGCAGTATTGACTCAAAGCCATTGTAGCCATTTAAAGAACACTCCCTCTTTCTAATCTCTTTGCCCTCCTCCTCACTAGGAGTGTTTACGAGGATAGGCTGGAAGGTCCAGCAGGCAGAGTCAAATCCCAGCTCTACCACGTAATAGTTTTGTGACCTGGGCAAGTTACTTAATCTCTTAAAATGGAGACGCAAATAGTAACTGCTTTGTGATGGTTGTGAAGATTATATGCGGTATTTCACATAAACACGTAGCCCAATGCCTGTACAGAGTAAGTGCTGAATAAATATTAGTTATCATCAGTAGTTGTTCTGAACTTCTGGTTTGCCCTGTGATGCTTACATATCCAGCCCACTAGTGGAAGTTGCAGTCGAGGATCCTGTATCCCGGGCTTCTCCATGTTCTCCATGTCCTGATACTTGGAGTTGGGCTCCCATTTCTTGCTTCTCTGCAGGGGACCATTGCTGGTCCACAGCCACTTGGGAGCACCCTTGAGTTAGGCACGACCTGTTCTCCCTCCAGACAGGTGGCTCCATTCCCAGCCAGCAGAATCCAGTCAGAACCCTTCACGTTCTCATTTAGTCAGAACTGGGTGTGTCCTCCCGGACACGGACACGAGGCTGGAGGCTGGTTCCCAACAGCTAAAGGAGGCCACCCCTGCTGCGAGAAGGCTTATAAGCAGCTCAGTATCCCAACTTCCCAGCCTTGTCAGAAGGATTTGTAAGTGTGGCTGGATTAATATTTCAAAGTCCCCCTCACTCTTGTCAAATTTCTGGAAGGCCTCCCTGCATACCCTGCTCTTTCACCCTTTGTGAACAGGAGTCACCTTCTGAACCAGAGAACAATGGTGCAAACACCGGACAGTTATAGGCAAGATGCCGCTGGGCTAAACAAAGAGAGACCAAAGGGCACATTTGTAGAGAAAATCTCTGTGTACAATCCTTCTAGATGGTAATTAATAATTTTCTTCCAGGTGTTTGTAGTTATCTCAACCAAATCTAATTCCAATGATTTTTTTTTTAATTCCAAAAAATTTTATTTTTTGAAAAATTCCAAAACATCTTATTTGGATTTTTTCTTCTATTTTCCTTATCTTGTAAAAAATTAGCAGACATTTTTTAGAGCAGTTTTCGGTTTATAGAAAAATTGGGCAGAAAGTACAAAGAGTTCCCATATACCCCCTCTCCCCAAGTATACACTTTCCCGTGTTATTAACATCTGGCATTAGTGTGTTATACCTGTTACAATTAATGAATCAATAATGATGCATTATTATTAACTAAGGGCCCTAGCTGACATAAAGCCTCACTCTTTGTGTCATACAGTTCTATGTGTTTTGACAAATGCATAATGTCATGCACAGTATCAGACAATAGATTCACTGCCCTAAAAATCCCGTGTTCCATTACTCATTCATCCCGTTCCCAGCCCCTGACAACACTGATCTTTTTACTGCCTCTGTAGTTTTGCCTTTTCCAGAACATCATATATTTAGAATCATACAGTATGTAATCTTCTCAGATTGGCTTCTTTCACTTAGAAATATGCATTTATAGTTCTTCCATGGCTTTTCCTGGCTTGGTGGCTTGCTTGTTTGCTTCCTCTCTTCCTTCCTTCCTCCCTTTTTTTTTGTGGTGAGAACATTTAAGATCTATTCTCTCAGCAACTTTCAAGTAAATGAAACAGTATTATTAGCCATAATCACCACGTTGTACCTCAGATCCCCAAACTTGTTAATCTTATAACTGGAAGTTTGTACTCTTTGACCAATATTTCCCCCACCCCTGCCCCCAAGTGGCTCATTTCTTTTTATCATTGAATAATATTACATTGTATGGATGTACCATGATGCGTTTATCCATTCACCTATTGACGCACATCTTGCTTGGTTCCAAGTTTTGGCAGTTATGAATAAAGCTGCTATAAACATTTGTATACAGGTTTGTGTGTAGACATAAGTTTCCAACGCATTTGGGTTAATACCAAGAAATCTGATTGCTGGATCATATGGGAAGACTATGTTTAGTTTTTAAGAAACTGCCAGACTGTCTTCCAAAGTGGCTGTATTATTTTGCATTCCCACTCTTTCGGATGCTCATGATTTGTTTTCATTAACGTGCAGTGAGAATTTGCAGTCAGAGGAGATCTAAGTATAGCATTTTTCCAGATAATAATTATCTTTCAGTCATTTGCAGTTATTTGAATCAAATCTAATTTTTTTTTAGCAGCTGTCTCTTATTGAGAGATCCCAAAACATCTAATTCGGAGTTTTCTTCTTCTTTTTTCCTTATTATCTTTTTTTTGGGGGGGGGTACGCGGGCCTCTCACTGCTGTGGCCTCTCCCGTTGCGGAGCACAGGCTCCCGACGCGCAGGCTCAGCGGCCATGGCTCACGGGCCCAGCCACTCCGCGGCATGTGGGATCTTCCCGGACCGGGGCACGAACCCGCGTCCCCTGCATCGGCAGGCGGACTCTCAACCACTACGCCACCAGGGAAGCCCTCAACTAGTACTTTTATTGAGGTATGCCTTTATTGAGGTTATACCTTTATTAACGTAAAATTTATATACAATAAATTGCATCCATTTTAGTGTACAATTTGATGAGATTTAACAGATGTATATATACATCCTTGAAACCGCTGACATAATCAAAACACAAAACATTTCTATCATCCCCCAAATTTTCTTGTGCCCATTTGCAGTCCATCCCTCCCTCTGCTGCCGTTCTCAGGCAACCATGAGCTGCCTTTTTTTTTTTGACAACATATGTTTCCTCCTCACATTATTTTGAAGCAAATGTCACATATTGCTTAATCTATAAATATTTTACTATACATTTCTAAGAGATAAGAGCTCCTTAAAAATACGTAATGTCAGGACTTCCCTGGTGGTCCAGTGGTTAAGACTCTGTGCTTCCACTGCAGCAGGGCACGGGTTTGATCCCTGGTCAGGGAATTAAGATCCTTCATGCCACACTGTGTGGCCAAAAAAAAAGTAAAAAACAAAATGAAAAAAACCCAAATGTCATTATTATACTTCATAATCAACAATAATTCCTTAATATTATCAATTATCCAGTGCAAAGCAGGTGTGCACCCTGCACACTAGGTAGAAACCCCCAAGGGCTGGCAAAAGGGAGAGAAGTGTGAGCAGATCGAGCAAGTGCAGGCACTGCTGGCTGCAGAGCCCAGGAGCATTTTGCCTGCATCCAGCTGTCCTTTCCTTTGCTGGATGCTGGGTACTCTCTCCCCTAGGGTTGCCAAATAAATACACAAATAAAAATAGGATGCTCAGTTGAATAGTTGGATTTGAATTTCAGATAAGCAATGAATAATTTTTTTAGTATAAGTATGTCCCATGCAATACTTGCGGCATGCTTATACTAAAAAGTTATTCATTGTTTATCTGATATTCAGATTTAACAGGCGTCCAGTACTTTACCTGGCAAGGCTACCTCCTCTGAAATTGATGGTGGAAGGACGCTGTCATGAGCCCAGGGCATCTAGAGGGCTGGTAATTCACAGAGCAAATCTCCAACTGACTAAGGTGGGACTGGTTAGAAGGAGCTCCAAATCCCCCAAAGAGATAGGACATCTCCCAGCTCCCGACCCCCAGGCCCCTGTCCCTACTGATGGACAGAGACTGGCTTCCAAATCCCTCTCAAGTATTTCCAGCTGGTCTGGCTTCACAGCCTCACACAGCACCCACCCTAAAAGACCCCTCTGCGTTTTGGACAGATTCTAAAAGGGAATAAATTAAAGCCTAATTAGTCTGAGGTGCCCAGGGAGCGAGCTTTCCCTGGCACTTCTCTACAAAGTTGCTCTTTGCTTTGTACTGATCTAAGTGGCCATTGTTATAATGGGAATCGTCTCCAGCAGCCCTTTGTGGAATAGGAAAACCCCACTTGCTCAGACTTGCTGTATCAAATTGCAAGATGATCTCACCAAGCGCTTGTCCTCCTCAGAATTTATTTTGGGTGTAACACATGTTAAGAACATAGGGGTGAGCCAGGCTGTGAATCTATCTGTGCCAAAGGCAAAAAGACCTTATGCCCCTCATGTCTATAAAAGAGAGCTCTTTACCTGCCATCACAGGTGCCTGCACCTGGCAAGTAACATCCCACTCAATGCAATTGGTTCTTTATTGTCATTTTATTTATTGTGAGATATCTGATATATACAGAGGAGAAAATAAAAACACATGTACAGTTTAATGCATCATTAGAAACTGGACACCCATATAACAACCAACCAGGTCTAAAAGGGCACTCAGCCTTGTGAGGCCCCCATCCCAAATCATATTCCCCTCCTCCTCCAGAGACGGTCACTATCCTAACCTGTGCAAATCATTTCCATGCTTTTCTCTTTAGGGTTATGACTATTTGTGCACCGCTAAGCAAGCCCGTTTTTTTTTTAATTAATTAATTAATTTTTATTTTTTGGCTGTGTTGGGTCTTCATTTCTGTGCGAGGGCTTTCTCTAGTTGCGGCAAGCGGGGGCTACTCTTCATCGCGGTGCGCGGGCCTCTCACTATCGCGGCCTCTCTTGTTGTGGAGCACAGGCTTCAGACGCGCAGGCTCAGTAGTTGTGGCTCACGGGCCCAGTTGCTCCGCAGCATGTGGGATCCTCCCAGACCAGGGCCCGAACCCGTGTCCCCCACATTAGCAGGCAGATTCTCAACCACTGCGCCACCAGGGAAGCCGCAAGCCCCTGTATTTGAACTTCATACAAATGGAAGGACATTGCATATATTCTCTGTGACTTGTTCCTTCCTCCCAATTGTTCTTAGACTAGCAATGTTTTCTGGAGTAGGCTGTCTTCATAAAAATTACTGGCCTTGAAGTCACACTAACCAGTTTTGCCCTCCTGGCTCAGCCACTTACCCACTAACTGTGTGACCTCTCTTTTCCTCCTTTGTCAAATTGTATCCCTGGACATGAGCACCTCAAGAGCAGAAAGTGCACTTCATGTATCATTCTCTTCTCAGCAGCTCACAGGGCTTGATACCTGATGAATCTTGTGTGAATGAAGGCGTCGTGGTGAGGTGATGTATTCAGGGCCAAATCCCACACCTGATTCATAGCAAATGGTCAACACATGGTGGCTAAAATTATTATTGTCATCAGTGTTGTTTACTTGAATATGCACCTGCCTATGGGAGGAAGCCTCTGTAATGGCTGCCAATGGTCCCTGCCTCCTGATAGAATGTGGCAGGAGAGATAAGATGTCACTTCCAAGATTCCATTATAAAGGGCCATGACTTCCACCTTGGGTCCTCTTTCTCACTGTCCCTGGGGGAAGTCAGCTGCCACGTAATGAGGTAGTCCGGAGGAGAGGTCCCTGGGATGAGGGACGAAGGCCTGTCAACCACCACACAAGTGAGCTTTGAAGCATATTCCCTCTCCAGTGGAGCCTTCAGATGAGACCGTGACCCCAGTACAGCTTGACTACAACCTCTTGAGAGACCTTCAGCCAGAGGCTCCCAGCCAAACTGGGCCTGGATTCCTGACCCACAGAAACTATGAGATAATGAATATTTGCTGTTTTAAGCTACTACATTGGGGGGCAATTTGTTACACAGCAATGGATGACTAATACACTGCCTTTTCTTGGATGAAGGAGCACTGCTAATTTTTAGAGCATGTGGCAAACAAGGAAATGCAGTGTTCAGATCCCCATTTAAGGATGGACTCCTGCCCAGATGCAAGGAGTACAGTTAACTGACAGCCTTTGGGGTCCAGCCCAGCTTTCAAGCTGAGATCACATTTTTCTTAAGTGCCTTCCCCAGCCAACAGGTAAGCTGAAGTAGTGGTACAAGGGCTTGGCCATCTCCATCTCTGTTTTTGCTTACAGAGCTCCATGTTGGGCTCCAGAGACTTTGACAGGTCTGCACTGGAGTCTTGCCTTTCCATGGGTGTCACTTCCCAATAAACCTTTCTCGTTCCCAATCCCATCTCAGCCTATGCTTCCTAGATAACCCATTCTGCAAACCAAAGACAACATCTGCTTCATAGAAGCCCAAGCTTTCTAGTCAGCCCAGACCTGGATCCAATACAGACTCTGCCCCAAGCTAGTTCTGTGACTCTGTGGAAGTTACTTAACCTTTCTGAGCCTTTTTTCTCACATATAAATTGGATGGTAAATAACATGGGGCTCAAACAGGACTTTTATTTACAGTGTATGACAGAATGAGCGACACATAGTAAGTGCTAGATAAAGGACAACTATTGGGCTTCCCTGGCGGCGCAGTGGTTGAGAGTCCGCCTGCTGATGCGGGGGACACGGGTTCGTGCCCCGGTCTGGGAAGATGCCACAGAGTGGCTGGGCCCGTGAGCCATGGCCACGGAGCCTGCGCATCCAGAGCCTGTGCTCCGCAATGGGAGAGGCCACAACAGTGAGAGGCCCGCGTACCACAAAAAAAAAAAAAAAAAAAAGGACAACTATTGTCTATCCGTAGACTATATACCAACTAGTAGCCACTTTATATTTTCCATAAAGTTTTATTGGAAATTATTCCAGTAATTTGTCCAAAATATGTTGTCTAGTATATCTATAATAGACCTTTGATTTTCATGAGGGTGTCAACAAAAAATTAATCATTCAATCTAAGAAAAAAATGGAAAATTTTATTCAAGCCAAATTTGAGGATTATAACCTGGGAAGAGCATCTCAGAAAGCTCTGAGAACTGTTCCACCTCCTTAGAAGTCAAGGCACAGTTACATAAGGTTTTTTTTGTTTTGTTTTTGTTACATAAGTTTTTTGAGACAGAGGACTGTACCTCAAATGACATATTATTGACAGTTCACATAATCCAGATATAAGCCTCATCGTGGTGGGTCATGTGACCCCTAACAAAATCAAGAAGGAATGCTATCTTTTAAGGAGTTGTCTTGTTGAGGCTGGGAGAATGTTGCTCTTTATGGCTAAGCAGGTATTTCTACCGATGGGGGAGGTCTGGTCAATGTAAAATGCAGATACACAATGCACAGTGGGGGAGAGAGGAGGCCAAAGGGCAGAGATTTTTGTTTAAATTTTTCTTGTCTTGCCATAAAAATAAGACTTTTATTTCACAAGGGTTATACCTGTTATCTTTGTGAAACCTCAAACCACCAACTGCCCCTCTAGCACGTATTGTCAGCCATAAAATGAAATCAAGTACAACTCAAACACATACATGACCCTTTTAAGTCCTTAACAGTTCTATAAATAAGGAACTAAACCTTTTTAAAGCTGTTAACTTGTGCCAAAGCAACTGGGTGAATTGTTTCTCTTGTTTGCATTGAACTTTACCACATCAGAGGTCTGAGCCACCTCTGAACACTGCCCTTTTAATAAACCCAGTCATCTGAAGTTTAAGTCCAAACCTGTTCCTCCCACAGTCTGTCTCACTTTGATGGATAATTCCAAGCCGGGAGATGGGAAGCCATCTGTGTCACTGCCCTCTCTCACTCCCCACCTCCAGTCCAACAGCATGTTTTGTCTTCAAAACGCCCTAAATCCACGCACCTCTTTCCATCTCCATGGGCACCATCCCAGCCTCCTTTCTTTCAAGAGCCTCCTAACAGTCTTCCTCTTGCATTTAGAATAAAGACCAAAAAACCCTTTATCAAGGCCTAGGGGCTCTGCATGAACTGGCCCCTCCCCTCCAAATCTCACCTCTGTTCTCCAAACACTCCTTCCCATGTGTCAAGCTTGCTCTTGTCTCAGGACCATCCTGCAGACACTTCCGGTGTCTGGAACCGTCCTCTGTCCACTCTGTGCATTGCAGCCTCCTTTTCCTCCTAAAAATCTGAGCCTAGGGAACTGCTTTCTCAAGCTGGTTCCATCACTCTCAACCACAGCACCCAGGTCATTTCTTTCAAAGCGTGCATCTCACTCTGTCATGACATATTTATTCGTTTACTGAAGGTTTCCCTCGATTTATTACAGTTTCTCTGAGTGCAGCGGTCTTATCCCTTTTGTTCTTCCAGTGCCACGCCCAGTGCTGTCCACAATACAGCCTTGATAAACATCTGTTGGAGGGATTTTCTAGCTAAAAATATCACTTTTATCTTTAACAATTATTTTTCCCCTATTGCAAAAGCCATACTTTTCGTTGTAGAAAAGATTAGAAAGTACAGATTAAAAAAACAAAACAAAACATGTTATCTCACATTTAGAGATAGCTGCATTAGCCTTCAGGTGTATTCTTCCAGGGCAATTTCAATGCATCTCTACCCACGTATATAGGGATATATATGCTCCCAAGTCCTTCAACTTTCTGGGGCTACTCTTTCAACAGCCAAACAAAATGTCTTGGTCCCCGGGCAACACACAAAGGGAAATCAAGCCTTCTAGAGGGACTATAATGGGGCTTGGTATCCTAGGAGGAATAAACATTACAGTTTGTGGCAATCAGTGACAAAAGCCTTTGGGGAGGTCCCTGGAAGGGGAAGAGGAAGCAGCTAACATGCAGAACTGCCCAAAGCTAGAGGAAAAGGCTCTGGCTCATAATAAATGTGTTTGACTTAGTTTATTCCATCTTAGCCAGTTTAGTTTTCCCAGCAATCTCAAAATAGCCTTTGTCATACTTCAGCCAACCTGCCCAGCAAGATGCTAAGATGAGGCCAACTGGGTTTCCAGACAAAACAGAGGGAACAGTTCTCACTGAGTTTGACTCCAGTCAAACTTAACCAAATGTGGGAAAAGTCTGATGTCCTAGGAGCCCCCAGAGCTATTTAGAATATATGTGTAGTAAAGCATAGTAGGGCAGGGGAGCTCCTAGACAGTGTCATGATCAAAACAGATGGACAGGCCTTGGTCAGCTACTTTTCATGTTAGTTTACCCGCCCAACAAGCCTGCACCTCAGGTGAGGTGGTTTTTTACCCCTTTCACAGGGAAGTTAAGTAATTTGCCCAGAGTGATTCAGCCAGAAGGGGCAGAGCTGAGGTTGGAACCCAGTCTGTTTGGCCTCAGAACCTGAACTCTTTCTGCGGATCAGAAAGATGGGTATAAGGGTACCATAATCATCACTGAGCTGCAGGGCTCTTCGTGGCATGATCCTGTGTTGTTGTCAGAAATAATGATAACAACTAACATTTAGTGCATTTGGCTAAAATTCTTCTGTGCGTATCTCAATTACTTCCCCTAACAACTCTATAAAGAAGGCATGGTTATTGTCTTGCCTCTGCAGATAAGAAAGGTGCAGAGAATCGGAATAACTTGCCCAAGGTCACACTACTAGTAAACGGCCGAGCTAGGATTCAAACCCAGAGAGTCTGGCTCCAAAACCCACACATTTATGCCCCATGCTACGTTCCTCCTACCAGATATAGGGGCCAGAAGCTCATAGACATGAATTCCCACAGTCCCAAAGCTCCATGCAGGGCTGGGAAAGGGGGGTGTGGGAAGATGCGACTGTACAGATAATTAAGGCATGAGCTTTGGAGTCAGGCAGTTCCAAGTTCACATCTCCCCTCACCCTGGGGGCTTCGAGTCTCCCTTCTCCACCCGAAAACAACTCTGGATGTCATTTCCTTTCTGCTGTTTTCCAGGATTGAGATGTGCACACACAGAGGAACCAAAGTGCCGTAACCCAGCCGGGGCTTTCCTATCTCCTGTGTCCAGCCGCTCCCTCTTTTCACTCAGCGTCAACAGACCACAGAATGAGCAGCTCCCCAGCGTCCCCCAAAAGGATGCACTCGGGACTTCCCTGGCCGTCCGGTGGTTAAGACTCAGCGCTGCCAATGCAGGGGGTGCGGGTTCGAGCCCTGGTCGGGGAACCAAGATCCCACAAGCCACGCAGCAGGGCCAAAATAGCCCCACAAAAAGCAAAACAAAACAGACAAACAAACAACGACAAGAAAACCAAAAGGATGCACTGACCACCACAGGGAACAACAGAAACGTTACTGAAGATTTCAAAGCAGAGCTGAGGAAGGGGATCTCCAGAGCACAGCTCACAGAAGACAACAATTCCATTTTTATTCCTCCATGCTTCTTTCCAGCCTGCCACCCGTTCTTCTGTCACCGCTCCCTCCAGCCTCCCTCCCCCCTCCCCCACACATCCTCTGCCTGGGGTGGCAGGTGGTGGCTGAGGGAGGACTTCCCTCTTTTCTTTTCCAAGTCTCTCCTTCTCACTCTCCCCTTCTCACCCAAATTCCTCTTGGAGCCGCCCTCGGGTTAGCAAACCAGTTTTCCTCATCCAGCACATCCTTTGGGTGCCTCCCTCCAGCCCAAGTTGTTAAAGGCTTTTCTCTCCCTGCTTGGAATCCTGATTAATACATTAGCTCCCTCTACCAACCCTCCTTCGAAAAAGGAAGCTCTTTTGAGAAAGGAAGGCGATGGAAATGTTGGGGCAGAGCTGTTGTGCCTGTCTTGCCGGGAGGGGGGAGGCGGGGTTCATATGCCTTGGCCTGTGCTGACCTCTGTTTGGAAAGGTCACTGGTTTCAAACGTCTTGGCATGTCTGTCCTGAGCCCCTGTTTTTCCATCTCTGGGTTTCTAGCTTGTCCTAACAGCAAAAGGGATTTGTCTCTGGTGAAGGCTGCCAAAGGTAGTGGCAGGAATCTCTCAGAGAGCAATTACCTGGAAGAGCCCTCCCTGGAGAACAGGCTCTTTCGCTTCCGAAATGGAAAATTTGCACATCATGCCAGTTATTCCAGAGGGCACTTGGACCTTTACCAGCTGAAACACTAACAAGTCTTAAAGGGAAAGTGAGCAAGGAACAAGGGCAACCTTCCAGGCGCTAGGGAAGCAGGCAGGTGGCTTTTGAAGAAAAAGCCCAAGGTAATAACGAGCTGTGCCGCTGGTGGAACACACTGGAATGTAATGCTAACACCCATCAGCGATTAAAGTCATACGCCCCAGTCTTTTTTTCTTTTTCTCCGAGAGAGTATAGATTTCATTGCCAAGTTCTACAACCCTCTCCTTTACCCTAGAGGTGAAATGTCTATTTTTAAAAAGACTTATGGGGCTTCCCTGGTGGCACAGTGGTTGAGAGTCCGCCTGCCGATGCAGGGGACGCGGGTTCGTGCCCCGGTCCGGGAAGATCCCACATGCCGTGGAGTGGCTGGGCCCGTGAGCCATGGCCGCTGAGCCTGCGCGTCTGGAGCCTGTGCTCCGCAGCAGGAGAGGCCACAACAGTGAGAGGCCTGCGTACTGCAAAAAAAAAAAAAAAAAAAAAAGACTTATGACATCAGAAACCTCCTAAAGTCCATACGTAAATTTGACTTGCTGAAGGTTAATTATTTATCTCAATAATAGAATGGCTGAGGATGTTTGCAGGTTTCTTTCTAATCCCATTGGCTTTGAGATGCACTATACGATTTATTTTGGAAACAGATTTGCTACCTCTGTTAGGCTTTGCCTAAGACAAAACTCAACTTTGCTTTCCCCAGGTGAACACTGATTGGAGTAGTTCAGAGGTGTGCAGACTGGCGGGAAGAAGCTGGCTCGGGCTGACATCTTGCCGTGTGTAACCACAGACTGGATGGCCCCTCTACAGCTCGTCTGCAAGCACCCAAAGCTTCAATCCAGTATGAGTTAGAGGGAAAGAAGGCATCTTACAGGAACTGGTCAGACCTATCACACGTGGTTTTGCAGAGAAGACAGTGAGTGGGGAGATCTGGTCGAGAGAGTTCTTTACACCAGAAGGCAGCAAATTAAGCTACGTCATTGGTGATGCTATTTCCTTCTGAAGAGGGTCACCTACAGGCTGCTCTTTGCTTTTGAATCTGATCCTGATTTTGACTGCCGACAAATTCCTAATGCCAGGAAAAAGCAAGGGCCAGGATTGCTTCTAAACATCCCAGCAAAACATTTTACTCCCTTCGCTGCCCCCAGAAATGAGCACTTTTTTTGACAAACAATAACAAAAATCCCTGATTCCCCATTCCCAACGTATCTGAGCCCCAAAGTTATCTGTGCTTTCACCAAAATACATTCTAACGTGACTTTCTTTTGACTTGGCATTTTGTTTCTCTTTTTTAGATTGACATTTTTGTTTTAAGATATTTTCTTAGTGGTTTCTTTTTCCCAGCTCAGAGGAAAACAGAGCTAGACTTGGGCTTTAGCAAATTAAAACAGGTTCTCCTTCTCAGAGCAGAGTTAAATGTGTTCCCAGAGAGATGCCAGTGCCACTTTATTTTTGGTTTCAGTTTTCTCAGGAGGACTTTTTCATAGTTCTTGGAGTAGGGATGGGAATCTCTGGAAAAAAGATAAACTGGGATATATTTACCCTACCCCTACTCTCTTTTTTTTTCTTTTACACTTGAGGTAACTAAATTGGAAGTTGGACATCATGAATCCTATAGTTTTACTTGGGATTTCCTGCTGTTGACACTAAAGTTTTCTTTTTTGTTGGAATCAGCAATACTTAAGCCAAACCTAATGACGTGTTCTCGAAGTACATTTGAAATGCTTTTTCCAGGGCAGTAACTCTTTCCTTCTCTGGGCTGATGAAAAAGAGTGTAGCAATGCTATTCCTAGCTTCTAAAGCCATATTCAGTTAGAATAAGGTTTGGCTGTATGTGGTAGAAAACCCAAACCACCAGTGGCTTAAGATGGAACTTTCTCTCTCCCATGCAAAGGGGAGGGAAGTGGAGGGAGTGGAATGGTGGGTGCATTCCTCAAAGTTCTCAGTGACCCTGGCCTCTTCCAGCTTGTCTCCCACCGTGACTAGGCTTTTGTCCTTATGCTCATTATCCCAAATGATGGCATGCATATTACCAGCCAGTAAAGTAAAAAAAGAAGAGGAAAAAAAAAAAAAGGCAAAAAGCACCCATTGGGGAAGGTTTCCATCCACTGGCATGAGAACACTTCTGCTTATATCTCACTGACCAGAACTTAATCACATGATCACACTTAGCTACAAGGGAGGCTGGGAAATGTAGTCTTTTTTTCTGGATGGCTGTGTGCCCACTTAAAAATTATATTTGTAGGGGAATTCCCTGGTGGTTGGGCAACTAAAATCCCACACACAAACTGTGCAGCACGGCCAGAAAAAAAAAAGCAAACCCAAAATTATATTTCTATGACATACACTCTAGGTCTTATGTTCTTAAAATTAATGTTTCTATCAATTTTACCTTAAGAAGTTTGAATCACCTTTTGAGATAACAATATAAGATGGTGTAAAATCAGTATTAGAAATACCCCATTCTATAATATTCATACTCTTTTACCAGTAATTTTGCTACAATTTAACTCAAAATTCAGAAAAAGTTTTTTTTTTTTTTTTTGCGGTACGCGGGCCCCTCACCGTTGTGGCCTCTGCCGCCGCAGAGCACAGGCTCCGGACGCACAGGCTCAGCGGCCACGGCCCACAGGCCCAGCCGCTCCGCAGTATGTGGGATCTTCCCGGACCAGGGCACGAACCCACGTCCGCTGCATCGGCAGGCGGACTCTCAACCACTGCACCACCAGGGAAGCCCCAGAAAAAGTTTTAAACAAAAAAATACTCATTACATAGTTATATATAATCAGACACAACAAAAGGGATCAGAATGCCAAAATATGGGAGATTGATCAAATAAACCATGCTATACATCCTTAATGAAATATGCATCTATTAAAAATTATGTTTACAGGGACTTCCCTGGCAGTCTGGTGGTTAGGACTCAGTGCTTTCACTGCTGGGGTCCAGGGGTCCAGGTTTGATCCCTGGTCAGGGAACTAAGATCCCGCAAGCCACGCGGCACAGCCAGAAAAAAAAAAATTATGTTTACAAAGAGTCCATGGTAACTTAGAAAACTGCTTACCCTGTTAAATAAAAATATAGGGATATAAACTTGTAGTACAGTTACAATTAACCTATATACAGAAAGAAAAACAAAAAACAAGTAAACAAAACAAAAAAATCAAACATTAAAATCCAAACCCCAATGGCTTTTTGGTTAATAAGAATTTTAATGACTATTTTTCCTACATTTCTTAATTTTCCAAGTTTTCTTACTATTATACTTATTTATTATATTAGAAATAAAAAATAAATCCTATTCTCTTGTTTCTTTAGGTACCTACATTCAACCCACCTCATAGGGCTCAGTTTAATCCTTTTTCCTATACAAAAGCTTTTCCTGATTACCCTCTCTCTCTTTTGTATTACTGTTATTACCACTTAAAATGGAAAGTCAGCTTTTTTGACTTACCACCATCAAGAGGGAATCCTCTGCTGGAGGAGTCTTGGGGTCTGAAGCGGGCTAGATCTCCCCTCTCCCTGCTCCTTGGCAGACACAATGCCGTCCTATGATCCGGGCACACTAATCAGATGACATGAAGCATGGGATATGCTTTAAAATAGTCCACTTCAGGGGATGGAGGGTAGACTAGGTGAAATAAGTTTGTTCACGAGTTGATTAACTGTTGAAAAGAGTGAGAGAAGCATAGTGGTTCATTATACCATTGTCTCTACTTTTGTATTTGTTTGAAATTTTCCATAATGTAATTAAAAAGAAAAAAGATACTTAGAATTTACTCCAGTTTCTGAAACTGGCTAACTATGCAACTTCAACAGTTCATTTAATTAGGGCATTCACAACTGGGAACAAAGTCATTAGTAAATTTTAAGGCAGGAGGCAAATGTTATCACCAGCATCATTTAGGGCTGTTTCCATTCTAAGGGAAGGAAAATCTAATTCAAAATGGTTTAAGCAATTTATTGGATCCCATTCATGAAAAGTTAGAAAATACGACCCTCTTCAGCTTGTTAACCTAAAACAATAAACAGCCGGTTATTTTATCAGCAAAATGGGTTTATTTGGGAGCAGCAAAAAATTGCAATTTGGGACATGCAATTACGGAAAACCACATGCAAGTCCCGGTAAAGCAAAGGAGAGGAAACTCTTTTATAGAGGAGAAGGGGAAGTTGGGAGGGACTATTACAAACAAAATGTCCATTAGAGGAAAACTGGAAGTTTCCCAGTATAGTGGCTTTTCATTGGCTGAGCTCTTGCCAAGCAAAGAGAATCTTTTTTCTTCTTTCTGGAGGTGATAAAATATTGTCACTTCCTGCTGGAGACGCAAGGTACATCTCTTCCGGTTGGGATCTGAATTGTATGTGCATGAGATCTCCCCTTTCTGGCCTCCTGACTATTTTAGTAGGGTTTCCCCTTATTAATTTTCACAAGGCATTGTTCGAGCCAGGGTTCAAACATGCCATCGCACTGGGACTCTCTACATCTCTCTGTCTCTTGGCTCTGCCGTCTGCCAAGTTAGCTTCATCCTTGGACTTCACAAGGTGCTTCCTCAGGTTCGCATCTGATCTGGTTCAAGTCTAGCAAAAACAAGTGAGTAGCAGTCGCTGTTGCTGCCCCCTCCCCCATGCATACACACACACACACACACACACACACACACACACAATTACATTCATCTTTGTATCCCACCATCACCCAACACAGTCCTCGCACATGAAAGGGGTTCAACAAATGCTTCTAAATGTTTTTTTGAATGGAAAACTTGTTGCCAGTGTACAACTACAGGGCCAACCAGGCAGACTTGGAAAAGGAATTTTGCAACACCATAGAGAGAAATTTCATTAGACCTGTCTGATGACTAATGTCTGATAATCCCATGGGGGATAATACCATGTGCCAGGCTTCCCAAGAGATAAGCCTTTAGGAAAAAGAAAAACTTCCTCTTTCTGTGGAATGATTAACAATAACAGCAGCTAGTGCTGACTGAGGGCTTACTCTATGCCCTTCACATTTCATCATCACAATAACCCTATTATTATCCTCATTTTACAAATGAGGAAGTTGAGGCACAAAACAATTAAGTCAATTACTGTAGGTCCTCTGGCTAGTAGTAACCTGAGCCAGGATTGAATTCTGGTAACAGAGCTCGTTCTTTGAATCCCTCTCCTTCTTGGTCTTGCCGACACTTCCAAGCGCTCTTTCTCAAACACTCTCCCTTACAAGTCAGCCTCCAGTACCTGGCCGTTAAGTGTTACAAGTTCTCACAGGATTCTTCCTAGGCCCTCCTCTCCTCTCACTGTCTAGATCCTATCCCTGTGCAATTGCATGAAGGCCCTTGGGTTCAGTTGCCGTCAGTATCAGGACTGCATTTGCCTACATACAGTTGGCCCCTTCTGTACCCATGGATGTGGAACCCACGGATACAGAGGGCCAACTATGCCATTTTGTATAAGGGACTTGACCTTCCTTAGATTTTGGCATCCTTTTGGGGAGGGTTCTGGAACTGTTAGGGGAACCACTGACCAAAACCACCCACCGTGGCCAGATATGATCGTAACCACTTGCATGAGTTATCTTACAACAGGAGGTCCTGGTAAGGAACGTGGAACTAATAAGCTACCACCAACCGGAAGAATTTGGTAAAGGTCAAAAGGAGAGAGGACACTCCAGTCTATATGTCCTCCCAACCTCTCAGAATCCTTCTTGCTGGAATCCATCTTGGCGGAGCAATGCACGGGCCACCAGGAAGGACCCTGAGTCAGAACGATTGATCAGAGACAACCTGGAAACTAACCCCATTACCCTAAAACCTGAGACTGTGAGCCACGTGGCAGAGCAGATCTCCTGGGTTCTCTTACCCTACGGTTCTCCGCCCAGGCACCCCTTCCCAATAACGTCCCTTGCTTTGCCAGCATGTGTCTCCTAGGTCAATTCATTTCTGAGTGTTAGACGAGAGCCCTGGGAGGGATCCCCTTTCCTGCAACAGAACTAATCCCCCATGGATACTGAGGGACGACTGTACAGCTAAAAAAGTGACTATTCTAGCTTAACCAAACGGGGGCTTGCTTTTCTAGTAATATTAAAAATACTATATATCTATATATGTATATGTATAGCTATACATGTATACGTATAGCTGATTCACTTTGTTATACAGCAGAAACTAACACACCATTGGAAAGCAATTATACTCCAATAAAGATGTTAAAAAAAAAATACATGATCTGGGCTCTGCCATGTCATCAGCGTCCTAGGGACCCTTGACTGTTCCTCTCCACCATCCTCACATGTAGCTTTCATTCTCATGCTCTTTTTGCCTTAAATAACAAGATAGATGCTCTGCCCCCAGGTTCAAGTTCATATTCCAGGCAGGTAGATGGGAGAATGACAAAAATTTATGGAAGCCTAATCTATCACTTTGTATAAAGTCTCCTGGAACTCTTACCTGACTACTTCTGTTTACCGCTTTGGTCAGAGCTGACAATTTCCAGCAGCCAGGAAGTCAGGGAAGGTATATTTAACTGGGCACATGGTATCCTGAACAAATTTAAGACTCTGATAGAATGGAGGAAATTTAAATATATACAATGAAATACTATTCAGCCATGAGAAAGAAGGAAGGAAATTCATCATTTGCATCCAACAACATGGATGGAACTTGGCATAATGCTAAGAGATAAGTCAGACAGAGAAAGACAAATACTATATGATATCACTTGTATGTGGAATCTAAAAAGCTGAACTAAAAACAGAATAGAATGGTGGTTACCAGGGGCTGGGTGTGTGGGGTCGGGTGGGTGGGGGAACTGGGAGATGTTTAAGGGTGCAAACTTGCTACTAGTAAATAAAAAAGTTCTGGAGATCTAATGCATAGCATAGTACTTATAGTCAACAATGCTCTATTATAAACTTCAAAATTGCTAAGAGACTAGATTTTAATTGTTCTCATCACAAAAAAGAGATGATAATTAGGGGACGTAATAGAGGTGTTAGCAAACACTATTGTAGTAATCATATTGCAATACAGAAATGTGTCAAACCAACACACTGTACACCTTAAACTTACACAATGTCATATGTCAATTATATATATCTCAATTGGGAAAAAAAAGGAAGAGAAATGATATTGGGAAGGCAATCAACACACCATTTATATACCATTGACCTCAAATTTATAATTCTATCTCAGACCCCTGCACAAATTGAAGTTGAGTTGAGTTTATGCTGGACTCTCTTTCCTGTTGCAAAAGTATTACCGAATAAAGTCTAGCCTCACCACTTTAGCTAGTGTTCAGCTTTGCTTATCTTTTTTTTTTTTTTTTTTTTGCGGTACGCGGGCCTCTCACTGTTGTGGCCTCTCCCGTTGCGGAGTACAGGCTCCGGACGCGCAGGCTCAGCGGCCATGGCTCACGGGCCCAGCCGCTCCGCGGCATGTGGGATCTTCCCGAACCGGGGCACGAACAGGTGTCCCCTGCATCGGCAGGCGGACTCTCAACGACTGCGCCACCAGGGAAGCCCCAACTGAGTAAAATTTAAAGACCTCGTTGGCTTTGTTCAGAGGTTCATAAATTGGGGAGCATCAATCTAGCAATAGATAGATAGGAACCTCAAAGAACTATACAAGGCAAGAAATGTTATAGGCACAAGGGAGCAGGAACAAGGAAGTTATACTGGGCGTTTGCTGATTTGTTAAGGCAGGGTTTCTTTCCTTACACGGAGCAAAGGGAAGTCTTAGAAGAGCTGGGCCAGGTAATTTGTGCTGAGCAGGCAAGAGCTGATGGGTTGGCTTAGGTCTTCCTTTCCCAGGAGAGCCCAACATAAAAACTTAGAGACGTTTTGGTTTGATGACATGTGGTTTAGCGTGAGTGACTCCATCTTGGCCCTAATCTGGTTACTTTAACAGTCTTCATCTTGGTTTACTGCCTAGCTATTGCCCTAACTTACTCCAGGTCAGGTTTCTCATTGTGATCTTTGTCTGACAGCTTTTTAAATTTACAAAAAGTTCTTCAAACTGAAGTAAATAGAGTGGACTTGTTTGGGGCCCACCAGGGGGTCCCTTTTGTCCACCCAACCTTCAAGCGTGCTGTGTTAAGACTTTTGTTTCAATCCCATCAATGTCCAGTTTTATATATCTCATTTCTAAGGATTTCCATCCTGCTGGGACGCATCCCTTGATCCGCCCTTCCCCCCACCTTTCCACATTCTCTTGTTCATTAACCTAGAGTTTTTATTAGCATCTGTAAAGCCCATGAGGAGAAACTGAGACAGCAAATTCGATAAGGCTTCTGGGATTATTGCTGATTTTGCAGCAGTAAAGTTACACAGGGTGCCCAGTGAAAAAGGGCACCCCTTAACCACAGAATTTATCATGACCTGGGTTACAGGTGTGAAAATTGATAAACAGAAACCTCATTTAAAATGGAGTCAGGGTCTTCCCTGGTGGCGCAAGTAGTTGAGAGTCCACCTGCCGATGCAGGGGACACGGGTTCATGCCCTGGTCCGGGAAGATCCCATATGCCGTGGAGCGGCTGGGCCCGTGAGCCATGACCACTGATCCTGTGCATCTGGAGCCTGTGCTCCGCAACGGGAGAGGCCACAACAGTGAGAGGCCCGCGTACCACATAAAAAAAAAAAAAAAAAAAAATGGAGTCAGGATGAGACTTCCCTGGTGGTCCAGTGGTTAAGACTCCACATTTCCACTGCAGGGGCCACAGGTTCGAATCCTGGTCGGGGAACTAAGATCACACATGCTGTGCGGTGTGGCCAAAATAAACTAATTAATTAAATAAAATGGAGTCAGGAGGCCAGAACAGGGAGCTCTTATGCACTACCACTTGTAGTCAATTGCAGACCCAATAGGAAGAGACATACCTTTGCATCTCCAACAGGAAGAAGATTACTACTTTACTACCGAGCAGGAAAAGGAAGAATTTCTCCTTGCCCAGCAACAGCCCAGCCAATGAGAGGCTGTCACCACTCAGCCAATGAAAAGCCACTACACTTGGAACTCCCAGTTTCCTCCAATGGACTCTTTATTTACAACAGCCCCTCCCAATACCTCCTTTTCCTTTATAAAAGAACATTCTTTTCCTTTGTTCTCCAGACTTGCTGGTGCTTCATCAAAGATTTTATGTCCTGAATTGTAGTTCTCTGCTGTTCCCAAATAAACCCATTTTGCTGCAGGTGAATACCCTGGTCACCATAAAGCCAGTCCCACACAGCTTGCATACAGAGCATATCAGCTGCTTCATGTGCGGTGTTCACTTGGCCTTTATAGGGAGAGTCAGACTGTCTCCCTTCTCAGGGTAAAAAGACCTTACATTCACTTTTAGTCATTCACCAGACTGGTGTTTCCTTGGGAATAGCCTATTACGTTTCTGAATCTTGCACAGCCACCTGTGATTGCTCCATCGTGAGCTGTGAGTCCTACATCAACCCAAACATGCTCTTCCACTGTGCAGCTTTCAAAACCAAAGACAGTGCTCCTAAATTACTCTCATAATCTATTCTAGTAAAGGTTCTTCGGGAAGCTGATGATACCAATCCACAGAATAAGATTCTTCGCGCTGTACCCTCTAGTTTCAATTGTTTCTTGATTTTGCCCTCCCCCAATGTGGACCACCTCCTTGGTGACCAGAGGTATTGGAGTTACTCTCTGTTGTCCCCACATAATCCATACTTTTGGGGTGGCTTTGAGGCTTGAGGCTGAAGCTCAGACTGATAGAAACGTGAGCATGGTTCAGTATCAAGGTCTGACCCAGCACTCTCTTTTAATATCATTTTAGTCTTTACAGATAACAATAACTTAGGGACTGTGTGTTTTGCTTTTTTCTTATTCGTTTGCAGTTTTTTTTTTAATTTTTATTTATTTATTTTTGGCTGCATTGGGTCTTCATTGCTGTGCGTGGGCTTTCTCTAGTTGCAGCAAGCGGGGCTACTCTTTGTTGTGGTGCACGGTCTTCTCATTGCGGTGGCTTCTCTTGTTGTGGAGCATGGGCTCTAGGCATGCAGGCTTCAATAGCTGTAGCACGCAGGCTCAGTAGTCGTGGAGCACGGGCTTGGTTGCTCTGCGGCATGTGGGATCTTCCTGGACCAGGGCTCGAACCCCTGTACCCTGCATTGGCAGGCAGATTCTTAACCACTGCACCACCAGGGAAGCCCTTGTTTGCATTTCTTATGTATCCAGTGTACCAACTCCCTGGGAGCTATTAATTTTTACTGTTAGTAATTTATCCCACCACAGCTGCTGCTCCTTACTGTGGATGGCCACATGACTACCCAGGGATTAAAGGTTCCTTATACTCCACTCACTTTTCCTCTTCCCAAATCACATTTTTCAGTGAGCAAGGCCGTTTTAGCAAATCCCACATTTTTTCTGACACTGAAAGAGCTGTTTTAACACACAATACTTGTGATACCAAACATGGGTTTTTTTTTTCACATCAACAACCAATTCTCTGATTCTCTGACACCAACTAGGTGTCTTACAATTCAACTCAATTCTAACACTAACCACCCACAGTGAGCATCAGGCCCACAGGTTTAAGGGCTCAGTCTCATACATCAGACACTGGTCACAAATGGGGTGGTTAGGGTACCCACACTTCTATCTAAATTGGCTAAAGTTTGGGGGTTCCTACAAATCCATCTCCAAGTTTCAATAATTCACTAGAACAACTCACTCAGGAAACAATTTACTTACTATTACTGGTTTATTATAAAGCATACAACTTAGGAACAGTCAAATGGAAGAGATACGTAGGGCACAGTATGGGGTGAGGGGTACACAGCTTCCATGTCCTCTCTAGACACATCACCCTCCCAGCACCTTGATGTGTTCACCAATCCAGAAGGTCCAATAACTGGGAAGTTTTATATGAAATACTATTAAATGAAAGAAAGGGTAGGATATAAAATATAAATACATGATGACTAAAAACACATAAAAATTAAATTTCCACATGGTGCCTGAGCTTGATTGCTCTCTTCTTGATCCCAGATGGTAAGGCTGAAGTTACAAAAGAAGGTGTGAAACTACCATGAGTCCAGGAAAAGTATTTGGGAGGTAGCTATTCTTTACAACTGTACTCAGACAGTGATCATCAGGAATAGATAAAATTAAGCCAAGTGACAAATGGGTCACTGAAGAAATCAAAGAGGAAATAAAAAAGTACCTAGAGGCAAGTGAAAATGAAAACACAACAATCCAAAAATCTATGGGACATAGCAAAAGCAGTTCTGAGGGGAAAGTTTATAGTGATAGAAGCTAACCTCAGGAAACAAGAAAAATCTCAAATAAACAACCTAAATTTACCCCTAAAGGAACTAGAAAAAGAAGAACAAACAAAACCCAAAGTTAGTAGAAGGAATGAAATCATAAAGATCAGAGCAGAAATAAATGACATAGAGACAAAAAAAAAATCAATGAAACTAAGAGCTGGTTCTTTGAGAAGATAAGCGAAACTGATAAACCTTTAGCCAGATTCATCAAGAAAAAAAGAGAGAGGGCCCAACTTAATAAAATCAGAAATGAAAAAGTCAACACCAAAACCACAGAAATACAAAGGATCATAATAAATTACCATGACACAATTAAACACCAATAAAATGGACAACTTAGAAGAAATGGACAAATTCCTAGAAATGTACAAACTCTCAAGACTGAATCAGGAAGAAATAGAAAATACGAACAGACCAATTACCAGTAAAGAAACTGAATCAGTAATTTTAAAACTTCCAGCAAACAAAAGCCCAGGATCAGATGGCTTCATAGGTAAATTCTATCAGATGTTTAGAGAAGAGTTAACATCTATCCTTCTCAAACTACTCCCAAAAATTGCAGAGGAAGAAATGCTTCTGAACTCATTCAACGAGGCCAGCATCACCCTGAGACCAAAACCAAAGATATCACAAAAAAAGAAAATTATAGGCCAATATCACTGATGAATGAATATAGATGCAAAATTCCTCAACAAAATATTAGCAAACCTATGCAACAATACATTAAAAGGCTCATACACCACGATCCAGGGGATTTACCCCAGGGATGCAAGGACGGATCAATATCCACAAATCAATCAAGGTGACACATTAACAAACTGAAGAACAAAAATCATATCATCACCTCAATAAATGCAAAAAAAAAGCTTTTGACAAATGTCAGCATCCATTTATGATTAAAAACTCTCCAGAAAGTGGGTATAGAGGGAACCTACCTCAACATAATAAAGGCCACATATGACAAGCACACAGCTGAACATAATTTTCCATGATGAAAAGCAGAAAGCACTTCCTCTAAGGTCAGGAACAAGACAAGGATGCCCACTCTCGCCACTTTTATTCAACATAGTATTAGAAGTCCCAGCCACAGCAAGCAGATAAGAAAAAGAAATAAAAGGAATCCGAATTGTAAAGGAATAAGTAAAAGTGTCAGTGTTTGCAAATGACATGATACTATACATAGAAAATCCTAAAAATGCCACCAAAAAACTAATAGAACTCATCAGAATTTGGTAAAGTTGCAAGATATAAAATTAATATACAGAAATACGTTGTGTTTCTATACACTAACAATAAACTATTGGAAGAGAAGTTAACAAAATAATCCCATTAAAATTGTATCAAAAATAATAAAATACCTTGAAATAAATCTAACTAAGGAGGTAAAAGACCTGTAGGTGGAAACTGTAAGGCACTGATGAAAGAAATTAAAGATGACACAGATGGACAGACATACGGTGCTCATGGATTGGAAGAATTAATATTGTTAAAATGACCATAATACCCAAAGCAATCTACAGATACAATGCAATCCCTATCAAAATACCAATGGCACTTTTCACAGAACTAGAACAAATAATTCTATAATTTGTATGGAAACACAAAAGAACTTGAATAGCCAAAACACTCTTGAGAAAGAAGAACCAAGCTGGAGGTATCATGCTCCCTGACTTCAAACTATACTACAAAGCTACAGTAATCAAAACAGTATTGGGCTTCCCTGGTGGCGCACTGGTTGAGAGTCCGCCTGCCAATGCAGGGGATACGGGTTCATGCCCCAGTCCGGGAAGATCCCACATGCTGCGGAGCGGCTGGGACTGTGAGCCATGGCTGCTGAGCCTGTGCATCCGGAGCCTGTGCTCCACAATGGGAGAGGTCACAACAGTGAGAGGCCCACGTACCACAAAAAAACCCAAAACAAAACAGTATGGTACTGGGGCTTCCCTGGTGGCACAGTGGTTGAGAGTCTGCCTGCCAATGCAGGGCACATGGTTTCGAGCCCTGGTCCAGGGGAATCCCACATGCCGTGGAGCAAGTGGGCCTGTGTGCCACAACTGCTGAACCTGCACTCTGGAGCCCGCGAGCCACAACTACTGAGCCCACGTGCCACAACTGCTGAGGCCCGTGCGCCTAGAGCCTGTGCTCCGTGACGGGACAGGCCACCGCAATGAGAAGCTCGCACACCATGGCAAGGGTTGGTGTGTGTACACTCGCCGCAACTAGAGAGGGCCCACGCACAGCAACGAAGACCCAATGTAGCCAAAAATAAATTAAAAAAAAAAACAGTATGGTACTGGCACAAAAATAGACACACAGATCAATGGAGCAGAATAGAGAGCCCAGAAATGAACCCACACTTGTGTGGGCAATTAATCTATGACAAAGGAGGTAAGAATACAACATGGGGAAAAGACAGCCTAATAAATAGTGTTCAGAAAACTCGACAGCTACATGCAAAAGACTCAAGCTAGAGTATGTTCTCACACCATGCACAAAAATAAATTCAAAACGGATCAAAGACTTGAAACCGTAAAATTCCTAGAAGAAAACATAACCACTACACTTTTACATCAGTCTTAGTAACATTTTTTTGGATATATCTCCTCAGGCAAGGGAAACAAAAGCAAAAACAGACAAATTGGGCTGCTTCAAATTAAAAAGTTTTTGCACAGTGAAGGAAACTATCAACAAAATGAACAGGCCACCTACTGAATGGGTGAAGACATTTGCAAACAATTATCTCCTATAAGGGGTTAATATCCAAAATATACAAAGAATGTATACAACTCAACATCAAAAACACCTCTCAATTAAAAAATGAGCAGAACATTTTTTCCAAAGGAGACATACATATGGCCAACCAGTACATGAAAAGATGCTCAACATCACTAATCATCAAGGAAATGTAAATCAAAACCACAGTGAGTAGATAAATAACAAGGACTCACTGTATAGCACAGGGAACTATATTCAATGTCCTGTAATTACCTGTATTGGAAAAGAATCTGAAAAAGAATATATATATATACACACACACATATATATACATATGTATATATATATAATATACATATGAATCAGTAAATAAACTATACTATGATTTATCACCTCATAACTGTCAGAATGGCTATCATTAAAAAGACAACAGGGGCTTCCCTGTCAGCGCAGTGGTTGCGAGTCCGCCGGCCGATGCAGGGGACACGCGTTTGTGCCCCGGTCCGGGAGGATCCCACATGCCGCAGAGCGGCTGGGCCCGTGAGCCATGGCCGCTGAGCCTGTGCGTCCGGAGCCTGTGCTCCGCGGCGGGAGAGGCCACAGCAGTGAGAGGCCCACGCACTGCAAACAAACAAATAAATAAATTAAAAAGACAACAAATACCATGTGTTGGTGAGGGTGTGGAGAAATGGGAACCCTTACGCACTGTTGGTGGCAATGTAAATTGGTGCAGTCACTATGGAAAACGGTATGGAGATTCCTCAAAAAATTAAAAATAGAACTACCATATGATCCATCAATTCCACTACTGGGTATTTATCTGAAGAAAACAAAAACACTAACTAGAAAAGATATAGGTATCACCTAAGTCGCAAATGAAACTGGAAACGTGAAACTGGAAATGCACTTCTCCATTTCTTAAGTAGGTTCCAGGCTTCCTGTGTGATGCTCATAATTTAGTTTGGTTTGTCGAATATTTACCACGTGCTCTTATATGTCAGGCATTGGGACAGGTACTTGGGATCTGAAGATGAGTAAGACACATTCTTTTATTTGTTTATTTATATTTATTTTTAAACATCTTTATTGGAGTATAATTGCTTTACAATGGTGTGTTAGTTTCTACTGTATAACAAAGTGAATCAGCCATACATATACATATATTCCCATATCTCCTCCATCTTGCATCTCCCTCCCACCGTCCCTATCCCACCTCTCTAGGTGGTCACAAAGCACCGAGCTGAACTCCCTGTGTTATGCGGCTGCTTCCCCCTAGCTATCTATTTTACATTCGGTAGTGTATATATGTCGATGCTACTCTCACTTCACCCCAGCTTCCCCCTCCCACCCCATGTCCTCAAGTCCATTTTCTGTCTACCTTTTTATTCCTGCCCTGCAACTATGTTACTCAGTACCGTTGTTTCTGTTTGTTTTTTAGGTTCCATACATATGTGTTAGCATACGGTATTTGTTTTTCTCTTTCTGACTTACTTCACTCTGTATGACAGACTCTAGGTCCATCCACCTCACTACAAATAACTCAATTTTGTTTCTCTTTATGGCTGAGTAATATTCCATTGTTTATATGTGCCACATCTTCTTTATCCATTCATCTGTTGATGGACATTTACGTTGGTTCCATGTCCTGGCTATTGTAAATAGTGCTGCAATGAACATTGCGGTACATGACTCCTTTTGAATTATGGTTTTCTCAGGGTATATGCCCAGTAGTGGGATTGCTGGGTCGTATGGTAGTTCTATTTTTAGTTTTTTAAGGAGCCTCCATACTGTTCTCCATAGTGGCTGTATCAATTTACTATGGATTGTAAATTGATACCTTTTTGTAAATTGATATCAATTTACCTTTTCACCACACCCTTTCCAGCATTTATTGTTTCCAGATTTTTTGATAATGGCCATTCTGACTGGTGTGAGGTGATACCTCATTGGAGTTTTTTTTTTTTAAATAAATTTATTTATTTATTTTTGGCTACATTGGCTCTTCGTTGCTGCACACGGGCTTTCTCTAGTTGGAGTGAGCGGGGGCTATTCTTGATTATGGTGTGTGGGCTTCTCACTGTGGTGCCTTCTCTTGTTGCGGAGCATGGGCTCTAGGCACGTGGGCTGCAGTAGTTGTGGCATTTGGGCTCAGTTGTTGTGGCTTCTGGGCTTAGCTGCTCCACAGCATGTGGGATCTTCCCGGACCAGGGCACGAACCTGTGTCCCCTGCATTGGCAGGCGGATTCTTAACCACTGTGCCACCAGGGAAGCCCCCTCATTGGAGTTTTGATTTGCATTTCTCTAATGATTAGTGATGCTGAGCATCTTTTCATGTGCCTCTTGGCCATCTGTATGTCTTCCTTGGTGAAATGTCTATTTAGGTCTTTCACTCATTTTTTAACTGGATTGTTTGTTTTTTTGATATTGAGCTCCACGAGCTGTTTGTATATTTTGGAGATTAATCCTTTGTTGTTTCATTTGCAAATATTTTCTCCAATTCTGAGGGTTGTCTTTTTGTCTTGTTTATAGTTTCCTTTGCTGTGCAAAAGCTTTTAAGTTTAATTAAATCCCATTTGTTTATTTTTGTTTTTATTTCTGTTACTCTAGGAGGTGGTTCAAAAAAGATCTTGCTGTGGCTTATGTCAAGGAGTATTTTCCCTATGTTTTCCTCTAAGAGTTTTATAGGGTCTGGTCTTATTTAAGTCTTTAATCCATTTGGAGTTTATTTTTGTGTATGGTGTTAGTGTTCTAATTTCATTCTTTTATATGTAGCTGTCCAGTTTTCCCAGCACCACTTGTTGAAGAGGCTGTCTTTTCTCCATTGTATGTTCTTGCCTCCTTTGTCGTAAATTAGGTGCCTGTATGTGTGTGAGTTTATCTCTGGGCATTCTATCTTGTACCATTGATCTATATTTCTGTTTTTGTGCCATTACCATACTGTCTTAATTACTGTAGCTTTGTGGTATAGCTTGAAGCCTGATTCCTCCAACTCAGTTTTTCTTTCTCCAGATTGCTTTGGCTATTTGGGGTCTATTGTGTTTCCATACAAATTGTAAAGTTTTTTGTTCTAATTCTGTGAAGAATGGCATTGGTAGTTTGATAGGGATTGCACTGAATGTGCAGATTGCTTTGGTTAGTATAGTCCTTTTCACAATATTGATTCTTCCAATCTATGAACATGGTATATTTTTCCATCTGTTTATGTCATCTTTGATTTCTTTCATCAGTGTTTTATAGTTTTGAGTACAAGTCTTTTGCATCCTTAGGCAGGGTTATTTCTAGGTATTTTATTCTTTATCTTGCAGTGGTAAATAGAAGTGTTTCCTTAATTTCTCTTTCTGATTTTTCACTGTTGGTGCATAGGAATGCCAGAGATTTCTGTGCATTAATTTTGTATCCTGCAACCTTACCGAATTCATTGAATAGTTCTAGTAGTTTTCTGGTGAAATCTTTAGGATTTTCTGTGTACAGTATCATGTCATTGGCAAACAGTGACAGTTTTACTTCTTCTTTTCCAATTTGTATTCCTTTTATTGCTTTTTATTCTCTGACTGCTGTGGCGAGGACTTCCAAAACTATGTTGAATAATAGTGGCGAGAGTGGACATCCTTGTCTTGTTCCTGATCTTAGTGGAAATGCTTTCAGTTTTTCACCATTGAGTATGATGCCTGCTGTGGGTTTGTCACGTATGGCTTTTATTATGTTGAGGTAAGTCCCCTCTATGCCCATATTCTGGAGAGTTTTCATCATAAACCAGTGTTGAATTTTGCCAAAAGCTTTTTCTGCATCTACTGAGATGATCATATGGTTTTTATTCCTTAATTTGTTAATGTAGTGTATCACACTGATTGATTTGCGTATACTGAAGAATCCTTGCATCCCTGGGATAAATGCCACTTGATCATGGTGTATGATCCTCTTAATGTGTTGTTGGATTCTGTTTGCTAGTATTTTGTTCAGGATTTTTACATCTATGTTCATCAGTGATATTGGTCTGTAATTTTCTTTTTTGTGTGTGATTATCTTTGTTTGGTTTTGGTGTCAGGGTGATGGTGGCTTTGTAGAATGAATCTGGGAGTGTTTCTCCCTCTGCAATTTTTTGGAGGAGTTTGAGAAGGATCAGTGTTAGCTCTTCTCTAAATGTTTGATAGAATTCTCCTGTGAAGCCATCTGGTCCTGGACTTTTGTTTGTTCGAAGATTTTAAATTATGGTTTCAATTTCACTGCTTGTGATAGGTCTGTTTATATTTTCTAATTCTTCCTGGTTCAGTCTTGGAAAATTGTACCTTTCCAAGAATTTGTCCATTCTTCGTGGTTGTCCATTTTATTGGCATATAGTTGTTTGTAGTAGTCTCTTATCATCCATTTTATTTCTGCAGTGTGAGCTGTGACTTCTCCTTTTTCATTTCTAATTTTATTGATTTGTGTCCTCTCCCTTTTTTTCTTGATGAGTCTGGCTAAGGATTCATCAATTTTGTTTATATTCCCAAAGAACCAGCTTTTAGTTTTATTGATCTTTGCTATTGTTTTCTTCATTTCTATTTCATTTATTTCTGCTCTGATCTTTATGGTTTCTTTACTTCCACTGACTTTGGGTTTTCTGTGTTCTTCACTCTCTGGTTGTTTAAAGTGTAGGGTTAGATTCTTTTATTTGAGATTTTTCTTGTTTCTTGAGGTGAGGCTGTATTGCTATAAACTTCCCTCTTAGAACTGTTTTTGCTGCACCCCATAGATTTTGGCTTATCATGTTCTCATTGTCATTTGTTTCTATGTATTTTTTAATTTCTTCTTTGATTTCTTCCATGATCTCTCGGTTATTTAGTAGTGCACTGTTTAGCCACCATGTATTTGTGTTTTTTACAGTTTTTTTTCCCTGTAATTGATTTCCAGTCTCATAGCATTGTGGTCAGAAAAGATGTTTGATACTATTACAATTTTCTTAAATTTTCCAAGGCTTGCTTTGTGACCCAAGATATGATCTATCCTGGAGAATGTTCTCTGTGCACTTGAGAAGAAAGTGTACTCAGCCACTTTTGGGTGGAATGTTCTAAATATCAATTAGATCTATCTGGTCTATTGTGTCATTTAAAGCTTGTGTTTCCTTATTTATTTTCTGTTTGGATTATCTGTCCATTGGTGTAAGTGGGGTGTTAAAGTCCCCTACTATTATTGCGTTACTGTTGATTTCTCTTTCCATGGTTTTTAGCAATTGCCGTATGTGTTGAGGTGCTCCTATGTTGGGTGCATAAACCTTTATAATTATTATATCTTCTTCTTGGATTGATCCTTTGATCATTATGTAGTGTCTCTCCTTACCTCTTGTAACAGTCTTTATTTTAAAGTCTATTTTATCTGATACAAGTATTACTACTCCATCTTTCTTTTGATTTCCATTTGCATGGAATATATTTTTCTATCCCTTCACTTTCAGTCTGTATGTGTCCCTAGGACTGAAGTGAGTCTCCTGTAGGTAGCATATATGGGTCTTGTTTTTGTATCAATTCAGCCAGTCTGTGTCTTTTGGTTGGGGCATTTAATCCATTTACATTCAAGGTTATTATCAATATGTATGTTCCTATTACCATTTTCTTAAATTGTTTTGGGTTTGTTTTTGTAGGTCGTTTTCTTCTCTTATGTTTCCCACTTAGAGAACTTTCTTTAGCATTTGTTGTAAAGCTAGTTTGGTGGTGCTGAATTCTCTTAGCTTTTGCTTGTCTGAAAAGCTTTTGACTTCTCCATCGAATCTGAATGAGATCCTTGCTGGGTAGAGTAATCTTGGTTGTAGGTGTTTTTCTTTTATCATTTTAAGTATATCCTGCCACTCCTTTCTGGCCTGCAGAGTTTCTGCTGAAAAATCAGCTAATAACCTTATGGGGATTCCTTTGTATGTTATTTTTTGCTTTTCCCTTGCTGCTTTTAATATTTTTTCTTTGAATTTAATTTTTGTTACTTTGATTAATATGTGTCTTGGTGTGTTTCTCCTAGGATTTATCCTGTATGGGATTCTCTGTGCTTCCTGGACTTGGTTGCCTCTTTCCTTTCCCATGTTAGAGAAGTTTTCCACTACAGTCTCTTCAAATATTTTCTCAGACCCTTTCTTTCTCTTTTCTTCTTCTGGGACCCCTATAATTCGAATGTTGGTGTGTTTAGTGCTGTCCCAGAGGTCTCTGAGGTTGCCTTCAATTTTTTATTTAATAAAATTATTTTATTTATTTATTTTTGGCTGCATTGGGTCTTCATTGCTGTGCGTGGGCTTTCTCTAGTTGTGGTAAGCAGGGGCTATTCTTTGTTGCAGTGTGTGGGCTTCTCATTGTGGTGGCTTCTCTTTTTGCAGAGCATGGGCTCTAGAGCACAGGCTCAGTAGTTGTGGCTCACAGGCTTAGTTGCTCCTCAGCATGTGGGATCTTCCTAGACCAGGGCTCCAACTCATGTCCCCTGCATTGGCTGGTGGATTCTTAACCACTGTGCCACCAGGGAAGCCCCCTGTCTTCAATTCTTTTCCTTCTTTTTTCTTTATTCTGCTCCTTGGCAGTTATTTCCAACATTTTGTCTTCCAGCTCGCTTATTCGTTTTTCTGCCTCAGTTATTCTGTTATTGATTCCTTCTCATGTATTCTTCATTTCAGTTATTGTGTTGTTCATCTCTGTTTGTTTGTTCTTTACTTCTTCTAGATCTTTGTTAAGCATTTCTTGTATTTTCTCAATCCATGTCTCCATTCTATTTCTTAGATTCTGGATCATGTTCACTATCATTACTCTGAATTCTTTTTCAGGTAGGTTGCCTACTTCCTCTTCATTTATTTGGTCTTGTAGGTTTTTACCTTGCTCCTTCATGTGTGACATTTTTTTGGTCATCTTATTTATTTATTTATTTATTTTTTTGACGGGTGGGATTGTGTTCCTGTCTTACTGGTTGTTTGGCCTGAGGCTTCCAACACTGGGGTTTGTAGGATATTAGGTAGAGTTGGGTCTTGGTGCTGAGATGAAGAACTCCGTGAGATCTCACTCCTATGGGTATTCCCTGGGGTCTGAGGTTCTCTGTTAGTCCAGGGGTTGGGACTCAGAGCTCCCACCGCAGGAGCTTTGGCCCGACCCTGGGCTCATGAACCAAGATCCTTCAAGCTGCCTGGGGCAGCAAGAAAAAAAAAGTAAAACATAAAAATAGACTAGTAAACTAACAATATGTTAGGAAGAATATAAAAATAAAAATATAGACGAATCAACAACCGGAAGGTACATCAGTACTACAATAGTAAAAAGGAGGAAGGAAAAGAAAAAAAAAGGGTGGGGAAAGGGCTTGGCTGTGGAGGGCAGGGACTAAACAAGGGAAAGGTTTGGGCGGTGGGTGGGGCCAATGCTCAGGACCCACAGAGTCAGAAAAGGCCCTGGGAGCTGTGGGGTGTGGGGCTTAGGTTCAAGAAACAGAAGGGGCCCAGGCGTACCACCCATCCCTGGTCTCAGAGGGCAAGGGACCTCACCTGGGAGCCCAGCAGGCTTCCTGGGCTCAAATGGGCAGGGAAAACACCCTCCTCTCCTCTCCTGCTCCTCTGGTCTGGAAGGGCCCCTCCCACCTGCCTCTCCTGATCTCCCCGGTCTCCCTCTTATGACCCCCAAGGACCCGTGTGGCCTGGAGGGTGCTTTTGAGGGCAGGAGATCGGCCTGGGAGCTCAGCAGCCTCCCTCTCCCGAGTGGGCGTGGCAATTGCCCTCTGCTCCTCTCCCACTCCTCTCACCTGCCTCTCCTGTTCTCCCCTCGGCTTCCTTCCTATGCCCCCAAGGACCCACATGACCTGGAGGGGGGTTTGGAGGGCGCTTTTGAGGGCAGGGGATCAGCCTGGGAGCTCAGCAGGCTCCCCAGGCCCAAGTGAGCATGGCAATCACCCTCCGCTCCTCTCCTGCTCCTCCTGGATGGCTCCTCCCACCTGCCTCTCCTGATCTCCCCAGCCTCCCTCCTATGCCCCCAGGACCTACGTGGCCTGGATGGGGCTTTGGAGTGGGGGTACTGGCCTGGGAGCTCAGCAGTCTCCCCGGCCCGAGTGGGCAAGGCGATCGCCCTCCACTCCTCTCTTGCTCTTCCTGGAGAGTCCCTCCCGCCTGCTTCTCCTGATCTCCCCACCCTCAGTGGCGCCAATCCTGTCTAGCCTCCACTTCTCCTCCCCCACTTAGTCCCCCTACATCCTATCAGTTCACTTTGGCATTCCTCCCATCTCCTTGGGCATCAAAGTCCCCCACCAGCAGCCGGCAGGCGCCCTAGTTGTGGGGAGATGCTAACTCCGCGTCTTCCCACGCCACCATCTTGATACCCTCTATTTTATATATAGTAGTGTGTATATATTAATCTCAAACTCCTAATTTCTCCCTCCCCCCAACCTTTCCCCTTTGGTAACCATAAGTTTGTTTTCGAAGTCTGTGAGTCTGTTTCTGTTTTGTAAATAAGTTTATTTATGTCATCTTTTTAGATTCCACATATAAGTGATATCATATATTTGTCTTTCTCTGTCTGACTTCACTTAGTATGATAATCTCTAGGTCCACCCATGTTGCTGCAAATGGTGTTATTTCATTCTTTTTTTATGGCCGAGTAACAGTCCATTGTATATACATATCCCATCTTCTTTATCCATTCCTCTGTCGATGGACATTTAGGTTGCTTCCATGTCTCATGTATTGTAAATAGTGCTCCAGTGAACACTGGGGTGCATATATCTTTTCAAATTATGGTTTTCTCCAGATATATGCCCAGGAGTGGGATTGCTGGATCATGTGGTAGTTCTATTTTTAGTTTAGTTTTCTTTTTTTAAACATCGTTATCGGAGTATAATTGCTTTACAATGGTGTGTTAGTTTCCATTGTACAACAAAGTGAATCAGCTATATGTATACATATATCTCCATATCTCCTCCCTCTTGCGTCTCCCTCCCACCCTCCCTAACCCACCCGTCTAGGTGGTCACAAAGCACCGAGCTGATCTCCCTGTGCTATGCGGCTGCTTCCCACTAGCTATCTATTTTACATTTGGTAGTGTATATATGTCCATGCCACTCTCTCACTTTGTCCCAGCTTACCCTTCCCCCTCCCCATGTCCTCAAGTCTATTCTCTACATCTGCATCTTTATTCTATTTTTAGTTTTTTTAAGGAACCTCCATACTGTTCTCCATAGTGGCTGTACCAATTTACATTCCCACCAACAATGTAGGAAGGTTCCCTTTCCTCCACACCCTCTCCAGCATTTATTGTTGCAGAGTTTTTAATGATGGCCATTCTGACCTCTGTGAGGTGGTACCTCATTCAGAAGGGCTTTCGTATTGGCACTCTCTGCCTACAACCTGCTCGATTACCTATCCTACAGCATAGCTAGACCTCCATAAAGTGTAACTAACCTTGCAACAGATGGCCCTAAGTCCGGGGCACAGCTCCTCGTGAGAAATACAATTCTTGTTCTTGCTATCATGGAAGACGTTGCTCCCAAGACTTCTGCAACAGTGAACTACATCTGCCAACAAAGTTGGAAAGAGAACAGCACAAGTGAAAAGGTCAAGTTTTTGAAACGAGAAAATGTGGCAAATTTTCATGCACAGATACGGCAAAAAGTGGGTATCACTGAATGGTGAAATCCCAGTCAGAGCCAATGAGGAAGACAAGCACCTGGAACAAAGCAAACTCAAGTGCAGCTCAGGGACTGCACAATTTGGAAGAGGTCCATGGTGTTCCTTCCTCATTCCTGCTCTGGAGTGCTACTCAGCCAAACAACTAGCGAACCCTGAAGGCCTGCCCTGTACCAGGGCCCCAGAAAGTAATCACTAGAAGACTGAGGATCACAGAGGACGGGTAGAGGGCTATGAGACTGAGTAAGGGGGCTGCTAACTTCCCAGGGGAATCAGGGAAGGCTTACGAGAGAAGGTCAGGTTTATGCTGAAACCTGAAAGATGAGTAAGAAAGTAGCTACGTGGGGAGGGGCAGGAGGTCTTTCAATAAGAAGGACACAAGAAAAGTCCACTGTTGGGTGCTGAAGAGTGGAGAGGGGAAAGGCTTCTTCCCTGTTTCTGGCTTTAAGTCTTCCTGAAGACTCAGAGCTCTTGCCTCACTTTAATCCTCCGCGATGAGGAAGGCTGAGTTATCTGATGGGTATCTGTTTTGTGGCAGTCTCAGCCTATGGACAGTGATGCTACCTATCTGCTCGGAATGCCTGTGGGCACTCACCTGGGCCCCTGCTACCTGTGGTGAGCCTCCTCTTCCCCTACTGGAGCCAGTGTTGTGGCCAGATTAGCTCTTGTGGTTCTGATCATGATTGCAAGATGCACCTCACAGCAACCCTCAGGGAACTTTGAAAAAGCAACGTTGATTACTCACAAGCCCTGGAGGGTACAGGCATGCCTGGGGCCTACATACTGAGGTCATGGCCAAAGAGAAAGAGAGTGCATACCTGGGTTCTGCCTTTACTGGGGTGCCTAGAGTTTCATGAGTTCACTCTTTATTAATTTAGAACACAGGATTGGGAATGAAGGAGCAGGAAGGGAAAAAGCAGGATCACTCAAGCGGTCAGTCATCTAGGTCACCCAGGGCTTTCTAAAGGGGGAACTTCATAGGTGCAGTGGCCTGGCTCTTTATGTACTTGTGCTTATTCAATCGAAAGTTTAATGTCAGGCACCTACATTACAATCAAATAAGCTAATTGTCAGGCACTTCCACTACAATATCATCCAAAGTTTAGTGCAGGAAATAGAAAGCACTGTAGATATTTTGGGTAGGAAAAGATTTATCAGTATCAGTGCTCACTACTTCATTGAAAGACTGGAAGGAGGGAAGAAATGGCTCGAGGATAGGGTCTCCAGGGGTGAGTCCAAGAACATGGAAGAACTCGTCCACTACTGTAGCTCCTACCACTGGAACACTGATTTAACACAGACCACCACAGTTGTAAGTCAGGGACCAGGAGCCCTCAGGCAAGAAGATGCCACCCCAAAAGATCCTTCATACACAGGAAGAATGGGTCCTGGAACGTTGCTGCTGAAAAAATCTCACGATTCTACAACCTGGCTTGCGAGAAAAACAAAACCAAACCAAAAGGGCCACCATCTAATATCCACCTCATTTACAACACGAACCCTAGCTACAAAGGCATCTGTGAGTACAGTTTGGGCTTTCTGACCTCTGCACTCCAGAAGGTGCCTGTGAGGGTGGACTGGCAAGTAATTCATAGTGTTCATCACACTGGGGCACAGGTGGTGGTCTACATTTCTTGACTGGGTAGAGCCAATCTAGCATGAATGCTGGCTTGGGGGGATTTGGCTTTCTTTTCCCCTTTCTACCAGGATGAGCAGGAGGCAGTGTCTGCCCTACACACTGTCCCTTTCCCTTGGATGGGCTGGTCCAAGGTCAAGACTGGGTATTTGCAATTAGCAAGTGCATTCTGATTCAAACACTAAGCTACATCTTCCAGTTTATTTTGGTTTTCTTGTCTGCTGACTTTATTGTGTTGTTTTCAGTTGTCTCAGAACTTGGGTAAGGAAGAGGATACAACTTATAGGGCCCTCTCCAGGAACCCAACTTCTAATAGCACTGTGGTGAAAAGAGAAAGGGGTAGAGAGACACCAATGAGGCTGAAGAGGGCCCTGATTCTATTAGGTCTTTGGGTCTGGTTAAGGATTTTGGACTTGAACCTAAGGCCATGGGGAAGCCCATTCTTCCACCTCAGGAGTGTGAGGTGTGAGGAGAGCCTGAAAGTCTACACATCACCATACTTTCTCCTCTGACCCCTCTCATGACAAGAAGAGTTCTGAGGTGAAGAAAGACAGAGGGAGATATGAGAAAATGAGTGCTGGCCCACCTGGTAGACAGTCTCTCAATGGCTCTCAGCGATGTCTGCTTCCTGTATTCATGCCCTTGTGTAATTCCCTCCACTTGAATGGGGCAGGACATACTGACTTGCTTCTTAAGAATAGAATAGGCAAACGTGATAAGATAGCACACTGGGATTCGGCTATAAAGGATGGTGACCTGTACCTTGCTCACTTTCTCTCCCTGATTCTTCTCTCTCACTTTGCCACGGCACGCGCTGCCCTGCAGAGAGATTCACATGGCAAATAACTGAGAGAGGCCCTCAGTCCAACCGCCTGTGATGAGCTGAGTCTTGCCAACAATCTCATGAGCGAGCTTGTAAGCAGATCCTTCCCCAGTTGAGCCTTGAGATGACTGCAGCTCTGGCTAACAGCTTGATGGCAGCCCCAGGAGAGACCCCAACTTGACCTACAGAAACGATCAGATACTAATGTTCTAAGTCACTACATTTCGGGGTGATTTATTATGCAGCAATAGGGAACTAATACTAATCCATCAAATAAGGAGTCCCTAGGTCTCTCTGGACTTTGCTTCTTACCAAAGTGGTTGGTCCAAAAAAAACAAAGAAACAAAAACAAACAAAGAAAAAAACCAAAGTGATTGGTCCATCCTGCAGCAGGGGACCACAAGAAAATCTAGGTGCCTCTGCCATGAGTGAATAAGGGCCCCAAGTAAGGTTCCCAATACAGACAGCCCACAACTTACAATGGTCTGACTTACAACTTTTCGACGTTAGATGGTGCAAAAGCAATACGCATTCAGTAGAAACCATACATCAGATTTTGAATCGTGATCTTTCCCCGGGCCGCAACACCTGGTACAACACTCTCTTGTGATGCTGGGCAGCAGCAGCCACAGCTCCCTGTCGGTCACATGATCATGAGACACTGACAAC
This sequence comes from Stenella coeruleoalba, assembly GCF_951394435.1. NCBI lineage: Eukaryota > Metazoa > Chordata > Mammalia > Artiodactyla > Delphinidae > Stenella > Stenella coeruleoalba. The sequence goes on along the minus strand of NC_137165.1, from coordinate 29,868,895 downwards.
CATTCTTTCACTTTCAGTACAGTATTCAACAAATTACATGAGATATTCAACAGTTCATTATAAAATAGGCTTTGTGTTGGATGGCTGTCCCCAACCGCAGGCTAATGGAAGTGTTCTGAGCACGTTTAAGGTAGGTTAGGCTAAGCTGGGTAAGCTAGGCAGGTTAGGTATACTAAATGCAGTTTTGACTTATTTTCAACTTACGATGGATTTATCAGGATGTAACCCCATCAAAGTCGAGGAAGATCTGTTCTTATTGCTCAAGATCCCAGCATCCACCTCCCTTAGGCACCTGAACAACTAAACAGACCATATGGACCCACAACATCCAATCTTCCAGAGTAAGAACTAAGGGGACAAGCTAAAAATTAACCAAAAGAACAGGATGGGGAACGAGATTATTCTATAACTACCCTCATTCAAAGATAAGTATACATAAACAAGCAAACACAATAAACACGAAAAAACACACACACAACCAACCTCAACTAAAATGGAGGAAATCAACACAAAATACAAAAGATAGATGAAACTGATGAGAAACATTCCTTGGAAGGTTTGTACTAGGAAACTCTAAACACTTTGCTTCCTCTCAAGGAAATTAAAGCAAACACTGAGCTCATGAAATAAGAAATTAAGAAACAGATGAGAAGACAACAGTTCACAAGGTGAAACAGCAGCTGGCCTAACTAGGAAAAATCAATTTCCATCCTCCAAAGGTCATAGAATCTCCAGTCTTCTAGGCCACTCTAATCAGAAACATAGCGAAATTTAACTCTGGAAAACAGAGTTTGGCCAAGGCAAGTTGAAACATTACAAAGACTACAGTCTACCCCTTCTCAACTGGCCACCCACACGTTGCCCGAAACACCATTTAATCTCCAAATAAAGACAAAAACAAAGCTATGCTTCTGCTTAACATGACACACTATCCCTCTTACAACCAAAACCATTCTAACCTCATCCCCAGGAGAGCATCAAGGTCCCTTTTTCGTCTTTGGATAACATTCATTCTTTTCCTAGCTGATTCACACTCCTGTTTTGACATCTTGTAACTTAAAACACTTACATATAAAGTGATTACGAGCACATCTCAGGTTAGATGATAAGAGTTTGAGAGAGGAGATAAAAAATTTTTGGTTAATATTTATTAAAATATAGTCACATCAAAATAAAGAAGAAATACTTTAAACTATTAGAGTCCTCATTCTACAGCTGGTCACAAGGCCACAGCTAGTATTTGTAACTATCATCATCTACTGCTCATTCCATATTTCTTTTGCCCTCAGCAAACACCTCCGTCGTCATAGCTCCTTGCCTGGTGGAATGACTCAAGCCCTTTGTGAAGGATAGGGGACGTTAGCAGTCTAGATTGGGTGGTTGTAGTTTTCCACTGATTTTTGTTTGTTTGTTTTATTTGACGTATAGTTGATTTACAACGTTGTGTTAATTTCTGCTGTACAGAAAGGTGATTCAGTTATATATATATATTCTTTTAATATTCTTTAATATCGTTCATCATAGGATACTGAATATAGTTCTCTGTGCTATACAGTAGTAGGACCTTGTTGTTTATGTGTTTTCCATTGATCTTAATCAGAGGATATGGGAGTACTAAGAGGCACCCCAAAGGGTCTCCTGCAGTACCCCTTCTTACCCCCACCGTGCAGCAGCAACCCAGTTTCCCCTTGATAGTCAGGTCAATCGCCCCAGCCAGTACTTTGCCTATTGATTCAGTGCCCAAAGAGGCCAGATGGCAGCTTCAAGTTCCAATTTAATGCAATCTTTGCTGTGTCTCCTTGTGAAAGCATTTCTCCAAGATCTCTACACCAGCAGATGCTAAAACTGCAGAGATGGGAAGCAAAACTTTGACTATTGGATCATTAGGGTTAATACTGAGAGGACTGACTTTCATATTTATCCCTTGATTCCTGAACTTCTGAATCCAGGGTATGGGAGAAACATGATGGTGATTTAGAGAATTTACCACAAACCGGAGGACACTGCCCCAGCCCTTGCAAGATGTCACCACTTATTCGGCAATATAACTGAATCTTCAAAAAGTCATTCAATTGTCTGTCAAAGCAGTTGCTTTGAGATGATGAAGACGAGGGTTGGACCAGTGAATTCCAAGAGCACGAACCCACTGCTGTATTTCATTTGCTGTGAATACCGTGATGGTGGATGAGACATCCTGTAAGGCCACAGGTGGTAGTTTTGGCAGAAGCCTTGTGGGCAGGGAAGGCAAATCTATGTCCGGAGCAAGTGTCAGTTCCAGTAAGAGCAACTTGCTGCCTCTTCCAAAATGAAAGTGGTCCAATGTAATCAACCTAACACCAGGTAGCTGGCTGACTCCTTGCGGCAATGGTGCCACATTAGGGGCTCAGCGCTGTCTCCTGCTGGCAGGTTGGGCACTGAGCAGTAGCTGTAGCCAGTTCAGTCTTGGTGAACACACGTTCATGTTGCTGAGGCCATGCATAGCCTCCATCACTATCACCAGGGCCACTCTGTGCACAAGTCCACAGGAGTTGCTGGGGAAGGGGGCTGTCTGATGTCTACCAAATGGGTCATCCCATCCACCCGATTATTAAAACCTTCCCCTGCCCTTCAGTGAGCATTCACATGGAACCCAAATATCTTCACGCTCTGCCAATCAGACAGCTCTATCCTCAGACCTCTCTCCTTCAGACCTTTCGATTTTCCAGTTGTGCTCCTTCCAGTTCAACGACCCAACCAAACCATGACTCAGGGCAGACCCTTTCTTCTGGCCATCTCTTTGCAGGCAAAATAAACAGGTGCACTGCTCCCAGTTCTGTCCAGCAGGAGGATTTCCATTCACCACCACCTTCCAGGGCTGTCCCAGAGAGGAACTCCAGTGCCAAAGCGGTCCACGTTCAGGCGATGCATGCATATCGCACAGAACCACCTACAAACCAAGCCTGAGACTCTTCTTCCTCAGTCAACACATCATAGGGAATCCCATGAAGGCATGGGTGCGGGTTGAGAGAGAATACAATGTAGCAGGAACAGGGGCCTTAGGCAAGTCTGGGAATTTGCTATAGGATCTTAGGGCAAGAGACTAACCTCCTCAGACAGGGATGGAAGGGCTGCTCCCAATGGCAAAAAAGCTTTGAGGTCCCAGGTTCACTGGAATCTGCCCATATGACATATCCTAATGTCCAAACTTTCACTCCTTCCCCCAAATACCCTAACCTCTAACAAAAAGACTCTGTGAGGATGGGAATTCAACTTATGTTGTAATTCAACGCCCAAAGGACTCGTAAGACCCAGTAACTAGTTATACTCATAGTTCAATGTTTTTCCAGCAAATGATACCCGGCAGAAGCAGCAGGAGAACGATACGCATTGGTGGAGTCCAGAGGGGCCCCGTACAAGTCTCTGCATTCTTCCCCATCCACACAGGAGTACAGGAGCCCTCTCTTCCCAACAGCAAACCGAACTGTGGGGAAAGCGTGGAGCACCACCCGAGGAAGCCTGTTTTAGTCTCAGGTCAGAAGGGGCTCGTCACGTAGGCGTATCCTGTTAGTAACTCTTTCCTCACATACTGCAGGACGAGACTTTGGGTTTGGTTTTCAAAATCTCAGCCCCACAACTACAGGAAGTGGTATTTCTTTCAGGGCTATCATAGAAGCTATCAGGTCCCTTTGCAGATCTTGAGCCATGAATTAAAACTCTAAAGTCCCAAACTCATCATTTTAATTTTAAAGAAATGTTACAATTTTTTAACTGAACAAGTATGCTTTTAGGAAATTATTCTAAGAAAATGATAAGGATGTGTGTAAAAATGTAACTAACAGGACAAACCACCAGAGCACCGTTTATAAAAGCGACAAACTAGACACTGCTTATGGGCAACACTGGGCATTTGGTAGGTAAATTATGGTACATCCATAAAATGGAATGCTCAGCAGACATCATACTGATGTGTGAACAAAGCAGACTGTGAAATAACATAGCAATGATTGCGTTTTTTGTGTAAAATATATATGTATACATAGCAAAAAAAGATTTGCAAGAATAAACACTTAAGTGGTAACAGTGAGTTTCCGTGGGAAGGGAGCATGAGTGTTCATTTTGTTCTTTGCCTGTATTTCCTGATTTTTCTATAAATCGCATAATTTGCTTTTGTAATAAGAAAATGTTAACCTATTTCAACCCTTTATTTTGATGAAAACAAATCCAGTTTTTAATTTTAATTAATTTATTTATTTGCAGTATGCGGGCCTCTCACTGTTGTGGCCTCTCCCGTTGCGGAGCACAGGCTCCGGACGCGCAGACTCAGCGGCCATGGCTCACGGGCCCAGCCGCTCCGCGGCATGTGGGATCTTCCCGGACCGGGGCATGAACCCGTGTCCCCTGCATCGGCAGGCGGACTCTCAGCCACTGCGCCACCAGGGAAGCCCCAAATCCAGTTTTTTAAAACTTAGTTTTCAGAAGCAGAAATGATTTCCAAGTTGTCACAGAGGCCATGATTTTGTTCTCTGTCGAAGCTGATGGGACCCTTCACAATCACAGCCCAAGCGAGGTTCTCCCCCCGAGTCAGATTCAAAGGGAGAAGAGTGGTTCCTACACCTTCAGGGCGCTTGCTTCAGCTTCCGTGCCCCAAGGCCAAGCAGCTCACCTCCAGCCCAGGCCATCCTATTCTTGCTGAGTCACCAGCCTCATCATCTGCAGAGCCATGTCCCCTTGGTCGGAAGGAACCTGGAAGCAAGCAGTATCTGTGTTAGCACTCCTGGTTCTATGCCTGGAGCTGGGGTCAGGGCCGGCATCCCGAGACCCTGCTCCCAGGAAGGGGGCCAGCTCTGTGACAGCAACCTGGGAGGACAGCTGCACTTAGGTGCCATTCCTTAAAAGAGCATCTCTTCTAGGGCTTCCCTGGTGGCGCAGTGGTTGACAATCTGCCTGCCAATGCAGGGGACACGGCTTCGAGCCCTGGTCTGGGAAGTTGCTCCCACATGCCGTGGAGCAACTGGGCCCGTGAGCCACAATTACTGAGCCTGCGCGTCTGGAGCCTGTGCTCTGCAACAAGAGAGGCCGCGATAGTGAGAGGCCCGCGCACCGCGATGAAGAGTGGCCCCCGCTTGCCACAACTAGAGAAAGCCCTCGCATTGAAACGAAGACCCAACACAGTCATAAATAAAAATAAATAAATAAATCTAAATCATATGGGCTTCTAAGAAGGTCTCTGCTTTAAAAAAAAAAAAAAAAAAAAGCGTCCCTTTTGTGAAATGACCCTACGTCTGGGCGCCCACCTGCTGGGCTGCAGGGGTCTAGAGAAGCCAGCATTTAGGAAGGAATCTCCTATTCCATTGGGGCTGATCTGCTGATTTCTTTCTTTCTTTTTTTTTTTTTGGCCACACTGCATGCAGGATCTTAGTTCCCCAACCAGGGATGGAACCCTCACTCCCTGCAGTGGAAGCGTGGAGTCTTAACCCCTGGACCACCAGGGAAGTCCCTGTTGATTTCTTTATAAGGGCTGTGCTTATGTTACTAGCATCCAGCCTGTTCAAGGAAGACGGAAGATTGTAAACACTTTAAAGGATTCTATGTGTAGGAAGGGTCCCAGAGTGGAAGGGGAACTAACAGCAAATCTGTAAACCAACAAGACCCTTTGTCTGGGGCACCCCTGCTTTTACAGTTATTCAACTTTCTGTTTTCCTGTAAGATTTTTCAAATAATCCTTGTAAAAAATCTCCTTCCACACACCATCAAGAGGGGGAGGGGCAGAGGCCTCAGTTCGTCCTTCACAAGGATGGCGGTAGAGCAGATGGCTCCAAGTTCTGAAAGTCTGCGGCTCCACGATTCTCACACTCCTGCCGACTCTCCTGCCAGGCTTGGCCCCCAGGAGGCACAGGCACGGTGGGGTATGCCAACATGACACTTAATCAGCTAAAGAGGAAGCAGTTGGGGGATGATTTAATAACAGTCTCCAACAGCTATTTTAAGGCTGCCCCAACTGATGCCCTGTTCTATGGGTGACAAACCAAGAGGAAACGGGCCTGAACTCCTCACACCAGTGACAGCCCACAGCTGGTTCCTCCTGCCTCCCCCTCCTCTCTGACTCCGCAGAGACCCTTTCTTGGAATAGTGTTCTGCTCTAAGACCTCCTACTGCCTTTTCCCAGTCAACACCGAAGGTACTCAGAGCCATGACAAAATGCCTTCTTAACCCTGTGTCTTGCTGCCTTGTCCACTGTCTCTTCGGATCAAGTTTATTAAAAGGGTGGGCTACTACTTCCTTCGGGTTTCTTAAAGGAAGTTGTCTTCCGTCTTCACTGCTCATTCATTCCCTCTGTCCCTTCCGTGCTGGCTTCTGAGCCTGCCGATTCACTAAACATGCTTTTGCCACAATTACCACCAACATCGGTGCACCCAAATCACTGCTTATGCTTCAGTCCTTTATCTGAGCTCCTGGCAGCATTCGACACCACTGGCCCCTCTCTGCTTTGGGGATGCCCCTGGTCTCCCTCCTACTTTTCTAGCTGTTCTTTACTCAAGTCTCATTTGTGGGTCCTTCTTTTTCCTCCTGCCTCTTAAATACTGGTGTATCCAGGGCCCTGACCCTGGCCTTTTCCATATTTCACTGCCGAATCTCTATCTCTAAGGACAAACATTTAACTCCAGACCCACAAATACACAGTTTATATAGTCAACTGCCTATGGCTAGCCCTCTCGGCTGGTCTATCGAAAAACAGTTACCAAGTCCTGCTTATTCTCCCTTCCTACATCAAATTCCTCTACATGTCACTCCCGCCTGGATTATTATAAAAGCATCTTAGATCAGCTCTCTGCTCCAGTCTTGTCCCATGCCCTCTATTGCTAGAATGTTATTTCTTAGACAAACCTGGTAATTTTACTCCTTTGCTTAAAACCCCCCAGTGGCACATCATTGCTTTCAGGGTAGGTCTAAGCTCCTTACCAAGGCATGCAAAGTCTCCCTCTCCAGCCTCAGTGATGCGGAGACAACCCTCAGTGATGCGGAGACGACCCTCCGAGGCCGCAGTTGCCTGAAGGCGCCTCTGGACTTGTATGCACTGCTCTCTTTGACCCCACACCTTCTCCTCTTTACCCAGCTAACTCCTGCCCATCCTTAGGGCCTCGTATTTGACCCCCAAGCCTGGGCTGGGCCCTCTTCCCAGGGCCAAGCCCCATCGTGGGATTTCTCACCCCATTTTACTAGAGTCTCCTTGCCTGTCTGCCGTTCTGGTCCATGAGCTCCCAGAAGACAGAGATGGTGTATCATCCATCTGTGTACTCCCAGTACCTTGCACAGAGATGACTAGTTATGAGATACTAAAATGTTTGCTCAGTGAATAAAGGAACCAAAGAGTAAAATACCTGCTAGACAGCCACTTGCCATTAGAGAAAAGGTCATTAGTTTGGGATACTTGTTCTTTTTTGAAAGAATAACAGGCAGCTTTGCTTCAAGTTTTGCACTCGTTTTAAGTACTCACTGTGACAATAATCAGAGAGACTCTGAGCTACATGAGATGTTATGGTCACTTCCCTTCCTGTTTCAAGCATCCTAATGACTGTATTTTTCTTTTTAACATCTTTATTGGAGTATAATTGCTTTACAATGGTGTGTTAGTTTCTGCTTTATAACAAAGTGAATCAGGTATACATATACATATGTTCCCATCTCTTCGCTCTTGCGTCTCCCTCCCTTGCACCTTCCATATCCCACCCCTCTAGGTGGTCACCAACCACCTAGCTGATCTCCCTGTGCTATGTGGCTACTTCCCACTAGCTATCTATTTTACGTTTGGTAGTGTATATATGTCCATGTCACTCTCTCACTTTGTCACAGCTTACCCCTCCTCCTCCCCATATCCTCAAGTCCATGCTCTAGTAGGTCTGTGTCTTTATTCCCATCTTACCCCTAGGTTCTTCATGACCTTTTTTTTTCCTTTTTCTTAGATTCCATATATATGTGTTAGCATACGGTATTTTTCTCTTTCTGACTTACTTCACTCTGTATGACAGACTCTAGGTCCATCCACCTCACTACAAATAACTCAATTTCATTTCTTTTTATGGCTGAGTAATATTTCATTGTAAATATGTGCCACATCTTCTTTATCTGTTCATCCGATGATGGACACTTAGGTTGTTTCCATCTCTGGGCTATTGTAAATAGAGCTGCAATGAACATTTTGGTACATGACTCTTTTTGAATTATGGTTCTCTCAGGGTATATGCCCAGTAGTGGGATTGCTGGGTCATATAGTAGTTCTATTTGTAGTTTTTAAGGAACCTCCATACTGTTCTCCATAGTGGCTGTATCAATTTACATTTCCACCAACAGTGCAAGAGGGTTCCCTTTTCTCCACACCCTCTCCAGCATTTATTGTTTCTAGATTTTTTGATGATGGCCATTCTGACCAGTGTGAGATGATATCTCATTGTAGTTTTGATTTGCATTTCTCTAATGATTAATGATGTTGAGCATTCTTTCATGTGTTTGTTGGCAGTCTGTATATCTTCTTTGGAGAAATGTCTATTTAGGTCTTCTGCCCATTTTTGGATTGGGGTGTTTGTTTTTTGGTTGAGCTGTGTGAGCTGCTTGTAAATTTTGGAGATTAATCCTTTGTCAGTTGCTTCATTTGCAAATATTTTTTCCCATTCTGAGGGTTGTCTTTTGGTCTTGTTTATGGTTTCCTTTGCTGTGCAAAAGCTTTGAATTTTCATTAGGTTCCATTTGTTTATTTTTGTTTTTACTTCCATTTCTCTAGGAGGTGGGTCAAAAAGGATCTTGCTGTGATTTCTGTCATGTAGTGTTCTGCCTATGTTTTCCTCTAAGAGTTTGGTAGTGTCTGGCCTTACATTTAAGTCTTTAATCCATTTTGAGCTTATTTTTGTGTATGGTGTTAGGGAGTGTTCTAATCTCATACATTTACATGTAGCTGTCCAGTTTTCCCAGCACCACTTATTGAAGAGGCTCTTTCCTCCACTGTATATGCTTGCCTCCTTTATCAAAGATAAGGTGACCATATGTGCATGGGTTTATCTCTGGGCTTTCTGTCCTGTTCCATTGATGTATATTTCTGTTTTTGTGCCAGTACCATACTGTCTTGATTACTGTAGCTTTGTAGTATAGCCTGAAGTCTGGAAGCCTGATTCCTCCGGCTCTGTTTTTTGTTCTCAAGATTGCTCTGGCTATTCGGGGTCTTTTGTGTTTCCATACAACTTGTGAAATTTTTTGTTCTAGTTCTGTGAAAAATACTTGTGGTAGTTTGATAGGGATTGCATTGAACCTGTAGATTGCTTTGGGTAATAGAGTCATTTTCACAATGTTGATTCTTCCAATCCAAGAACATGGTATATCTCTCCATCTATTTGTATCATCCTTAATTTCTTTCATCAGTGTCTTATAATTTTCTGCATACAGGTCTTTTGTCTCCTTAGGTAGGTTTTTTCCTAGATATTTTATTCTTTTTGTTGCAATGGTAAATGGGAGTGTCTTCTTAATTTCACTTTCAGATTTTTCATCACTAGTGTACAAGAATGCCAGAGATTTCTGTGCATTAATTTTGTACCCTGCTACTTTACCAGATTCAATGATTACCTCTAGTAGTATTCTGGTAGCATCTTTAGGATTCTCTATACTATGTATAGTATCATGTCATCTGCAAATAGTAACAGTTTTACTTCTTTTCCGATTTGGATTCCTTTTATTTTTCTTCTCTGATTGCTGTGGCTAATACTTCCAAAACTATGTTGAATAAGAGTGGCGAGAGTGGGCAACCTTGTCTTGTTCCTGATCTTAGTGGGAATGGTTTCAGTTTTTCACCATTGAAGACGATGTTGGCTGTGGGCTTGTCATATATGGCCTTTATTATGTTGAGGAAAGTTCCCTCTATGCCTACTTTCTGCAGGGTTTTTATCATAAATGGGTGTTGAATTTTGTCGAAAGCTTTCTCTGCAGCTATTGAGAGGATCATATGGTTTTTCTCCTTCAGTTTGTTAATATGGTGTATCACGTTGATTGATTTGCGTATATTGAAGAATCCTTGCATTCCTGAGATAAACCCCACTTGATCATGGTGTATGATCCTTTTAATGTGCTGTTGGATTCTGTTTGCTAGCATTTTGTTGAGGAGTTTTGCATCTATGTTCATCAGTGATATTAGCCTGTAGTTTTCTTTCTTTGTGACATCTTTGCCTGGTTTTGGTATCAGGGTGATGGTGGCCCCGTAGAATGAGTTTGGGAGTGTTCCTCCCTCTACTATATTTTGAAAGAGTTTGAGAAGGGTAAGTGTTAGCTCTTCTCTAAGTGTTTGACAGAATTCGCAAGTGAAGCCAACTGGTCCTGGGCTTTTGTTTGTTGGAAGATTTTTAATCACAGTTTCAATTTCAGTGCTTGTGACTGGTCTGTTCATATTTTCTATTTCTTCCTGGTTCAGTATCGGCAGGTTGTGCATTTCTAAGAATTTGTCCATTTCTTCCAGGTTGTCCATTTTATTGCTATAGCGTTGCTTGTAGTAATCGCTCATGATATTTTGTATTTCTGCAGTGTCAGTTGTTACTTCTCCTTTTTCATTTAATTCTATTAATTTGAGTCTTCTCCCTTTTTTTCTCGATGAGCCTGGCTAATGGTTTATCAATTTTGTTTATCTTCTCAAAGAACCAGCTTTTAGTTTTATTGATCTTTGCTATCGTTTCCTTCATTTCTTTTTCATTTATTCCTGATCTGATCTTCATGATTTCTTTCCTTCTGCTAAATTTGGGGTTTTTTTGTTCTTCTTTCTCTAATTGCTTTAGGTGCAAGGCTAGGTTGTCTATTTGAGATGTTTCCTGTTTCTTTTTTTTTTTTTTTTGTGGTATGCGGGCCTCTCACTGTTGTGGCCTCTCCCGTTGCGGAGCACAGGCTCTGGACGCACAGGCTCATGGGCCTAGCCGCTCCATGGCATGTGGGACCTTCCCAGACGGAAGCATGAACCCGTGTCTCCTGCATCGGCAGGCGGACTCTCAACCACTGCGCCACCAAGGAAGCCCTTTCCTGTTTCTTAAGGTAGGACTGTATTGCTATAAACTTCCCTCTTAGAACTGTTTTGTTGCATCCCATAGGTTTTGGGTTGTCATGTATCCATTGTCATTTGTTTCTAGGTATTTTTTGATTTCCTTTGATTTATTCAGTGATCACTTTGTTATTAAGTAGTGTATTGTTTAGCCTTCATGTGTTTGTATTTCTTACAGATCTTTTCCTGTAATTGATATCTAGCCTCATATCATTGTGGTCGGAAAGATACTTGATATGATTTCAATTTTCTTAAATTTACCAAGGCTAGATTTGTGACCGAAGATATGATCTATTCTGCAGAATGTTCCATGAGCACTTGAGAAAAATGTGTATTCTGTTGTTTTTGGATGGAATGTCCTATAAATATCAATTAAGTCCATCTTGTTTAATGTATCATTTAAGGCTTGTGTTTCCTAATTTATTTTCATTTTGGATGATCTGTCTGTTGGTGAAAGTGGGGTGTTAAAAGTCCCCTACTCGACTGTGGAGTCGGGGCTTTGCTTTGGGGGCACGAGCCGAGGCGACTAAAAAAAACGTCCCCTACTATGATTGTGTTACTGTCGATTTCCCCTTTTATGGCTATTAGTATTTGCCTTATATATTGAGGTGATCCTATGTTGGGTACATAAATATTTACAATTGTTATATCTTCTCTTCTTCTTGGATTGATCCCTTGATCATTATATAGTGTCCTTCTTTGTCTCTTGTAATAGTCTTTATTTTAAAGTCTATTTTGTCTGATATGAGAATTGCTACTCCACCTTTCTTCTGATTTCCATTTGCATGGAATATCTTTTTCCATGCCCTCACTTTCAGTCTGTATGTGTCCCTAGGTCTGAAGTGGGTCTCTCGTAGACAGCATATACACGGGTCTTGTTTTTGTATCCATTCAGCCAGTCTGTGTCTTTTGCTGGGAGCATTTAATCCATTTACATTTAAGGTAATTATTGATATGTATTTTCCTATTCCCATTTTCTTAATTGTTTTGGGTATTTTATTGTAGATCTTTTCCTTCTCTTGTGTGTCTTGCCTAGAGAAGTTCCTTTAGCATTTTTTGTAAAGCTGGTTTGGTGGTGCTGAGCTCTCTCAGCTTTTGCTTGTCTGTAAAGGTTTTAATTTCTCCATCAAATCTGAATGAGATCCTTGCTGGGTAGAGTAATCTTGCTTGTAGGTTTTTCTCCTTCTTCACTTTAAATATGTCCTGCCAGTCCCTTCTGGCTTGCAGAGTTTCTACTGAAAGATCAGCTGTTAACCTTATGGGGATTCCCTTGTGTGTTATTTTTCCCTTGCTGCTTTTAATATGTTTTCTTTGTATTTAATTTTTGATAGTTTGATTAATATGTGTCTTGGCGTGTTTCTCCTTGGATTTATCCTGTATGGGACTCTGTGCTTCCTGGACTTGATTAACTATTTCCTTTCCCATATTAGGGAAGTTTTCAACTATAATCTCTTCAAATATTTTCTCAATCCCTTTCTTTTTCTGTTCTTCTTCTGGGACCCCTATAGTTCGAATCGTGCGTTTAATGTTGTCCCAGAGGTCTCTGAGACTGTCCTCAGTTCTTCTCATTCTTTTCTCTTTATTCTGCTCTGCAGTAGTTATTTCCACTATTTTATCTTCCAGGTCACTTATCTGTTCTTCTGCCTCAGTTATTTTGCTATTGATCCCTTCTAGAGTATGTTTAATTTCATTTATTGTGTTGTTCATCATTGTTTGTTTCCTCTTTAGTTCTTCTAGGTCCTTGGTAAATGTTTCTTGCATTTTCTCTATTCTATGTCCAAGATTTTGGATCATCTTTACTATCATTATTCTGAATTTTTTTCAGGTAGACTGCCTATTTCCTCTTCATTTGTTAGGTCTCGTGGGTTTTTACCTTGCTCCTTCATCTGCTGTGTGTTTTTCTGTCTTTTCATTTTGCTTATCTTACTGTGTTTGGGGTCTCCTTTTCGCAGGCTGCAGGTTCGTAGTTCCCGTTGTTTTTGGTGTCTGTCCCCAGTGGCTAACGTTGGTTAGTGGGTTGTGTAGGCTTCCTGGTGGAAGGGACTAGTGCCTGTGTTCTGGTGGATGAGGCTGGATCTTGTCTTTCTGGTGAGCAGGTCCACGTCTGGTGTTGTGTTTTGTGGTGTCTGTGGCCTTATTATGATTTTAGGCAGCCTCTCTGCTAATGGGTGGGGTTGTGTTCCTGTCTTGCTAGTTGTTTGGCATATGGTGTCCAGCACTGTAGCTTGCTGGTCGTTGAGTGGAGCTGGGTCTTGGCGTTGAGATGGAGATCTCTGGGAGATTTTCACTGTTTGATATTATGTGGAGCTGGGAGGTCTATTGTGAGCCAGTGTCCTGAACTTGGCTCTCTCACCTCAGTGGCACAGCCCTGACACCTGGCTGGAGCACCAAGAGACTGTCCTCCACGTGCCTCAGAATAAAAGGTAGAAAAAACAGAAAGATGAAAGAAAGAAAGAAAGAAAGAAAAGAAAGAAAGAAAGAAAGAAAGAAAGAAAGAAAAGAAAGAAAGAAAGAAAGACGATAAAATAAAATAACGGTAAAATAAAATAATTATTAAGAAAAAAATTTTGAAAAGTAAAACAAAACAAAACAAAAAAGGGACGGACAGAACCCTAGGACAAATGGTGAAAGCAAAGGTATACAGACAAAATGTCACACAGAAGCATACACATACACACTTACAAAAAGAGGAAAAGGAGAAAAAATAATCTATCTTGCTCCCAAAGTCCACCTTCTCAATTTGGGATGATTCGTTGTCTATTCAGGTATTCCACAGATGCAGGGTACATCAAGTTGATTGTGGAGCTTTAATCCGCTGCTTCTGAGGCTGCTGGGAGAGATTTCCCTTTCTCTTCTCTGTTCACACAGCTCCCGGGGTTCAGGTTTGGATTTGGCCCTGCCTGTGCATGTAGGTCGCCTGAGGGCGTCTGTTCTTCGCTCAGACAGGATAGGGTTAAAGGAGCAGCTGATTCGCGGGCTCTGGCTCACTCAGGCTGGGGGGAGGGAGGGGTACGGATGCAGGGTGAGCCCACGGCGGCAGAGGCCAGCGTGATGTTGCACCAGCCCAAGGCGCGCCGTGTGTTCTCCTGGGTAAGTTGTCCCTGGATCCTGGGACGCTGGCAGTGGCGGGCTGCACAGGCTCCTGGGAGGGGAGGTGTGGATAGTGACCTGTGCTTGCACACAGGCTTCTTGGTCGCTGCAGCAGCAGCCTTAGCGTCTCATGCCCGTGTCTGGGGTCCTTGCTGTTAGCCGCAGCTTGCGCCCGTCTCTGTAGCTCCTTTAAGCAGCGTTCTTAATCCCTTCTCCCACGCACCAGGAAACAAAGAGGCAAGAAAAAGTCTCTTGTCTCTTCGGCAGCTCCAGACTTTTCCCAGACTCCCTCCCAGCTAGTCATGGTGCACTAACCCCTTCAGGCTGTGTTCACGCCTCCAACTCCAGTCCTCTCCCTGGGATCCGACCTCCGAAGCCCGAGCCTCAGCTACCAGCCCCCGCCCGCCCCAGCGGGTGAGCAGACAAGTCTCTCAGGCTGGTGAGTGCTGGTCGGCACTGATCCTCTGTGCGGGAATCTCTCCGCTTTGCCCTCCACACCCCTGTTGCTGCGTTCTCCTCCGTGGCTCTGAAGCTTCTTTCCCCCTCCGCCACCTGCAGTCTTTGCCTGCGAAGGGGCTTCTAGTGTCTGGAAACCTTTCCTCCTTCACAGCTCCATCCCACTGGTGCAGGTCCCGTCCCTATTCTTTTGTCTGTTTTTTCTTTTTTCTTTTGCCCTACCCAGGTACGTGGGGAGTTTCTTGCCTTTTGGGAGGTCTGAGGTCTTCTGCCAGCCTTCAGTAGGTGTTCTGTAGGAGTTGTTCCACGTGTACATGTATTTCTGATGTATCTGTGGGGAGGAAGGTGATCTCCACGTCCTACTCTTCTGCTATCTTCCCGTCTCTCTCTGGGAGGTTCTTAAGAGAAGACTAAGGGAAGGGCTTTCCTGGTGGCGCAGTGGTTGAGAGTCTGCCTGCCCATGCAAAGGACATGGGTTCGATCTCTGGTTTGGGAAGATCCCACATGCCACGGAGCAACTAAGCCCATGCGCCACAACTACTGAGCCTGTGCTCTAGATCCCACGAGTCACAACTACTGAGCGCACGTGCCACAACTACTGAAGCCCAAGCGCCTAGAGCCTGTGCTCCACAAGAGAAGCCACTGCAGTGAGAAGCCTGCACACAGCAACAAAGAGTAGCCCCCCTCACCACAACCAGAGAAAGCCTGCGCTCAGCAGCAAAGACCCAACACAGCCAAAAATAAATAAAATAAATAAATTTATATATATAAAAAAATAGAAGACTAAGGGTCAGAGAGATTGAGGATAAGTTATTCATGGCCAAGATACCTAATAAATATTGTGAGAACAAGTATACCATATACCCAAGCTCCCATTTTCCTCTAGGTCAGGGTTTCTCAACCTTGACACGACTAACGTTTCGTGCAGCACAATTCTCTGTGGCGGGGGGCTGGCCTGTGTGCAGCAGGATGTTTACCAGGATCCATGGCCTCTGCCCACCACATACCAGTAGCAACCTTCCCCAAGCTGTGACAACCCCAAATGTCTCCAGACATCCCTGAAGTCCCCTTGGGGCAAAACTGACCCCAGTTGAGAACCACTGTTGGTAACCCCCAAGTCCCTCAGCATTTCCTTGGCGGTCCAAGTGAATGCTCTATGATGTGCTCACTGTGCACATGAAGCTTTAAGGCCAGTTCCTTAGGCCCTCCTTTCCAGCCAGACAGCTGTCCCTCAGCCCCGGCTCTGTGGAGATTCTGTCTTAGCGCTATGGCGCCAAGCCTTCCCATCTCTCCCACAGGTCTCCTCCAGGAAACTGCCATCTGGGACGAAAGGAGAGCCTGCATTTAAACGGCTGGACCGAAGCATAACCGTGAGGGGAACACCTGGGCCCCTCTGCTTCCTGGGCGTTCCCGTCTTTGGCTCCTTTGCAGGTTGTCTGTGTGTGTATGCGTGTGCATGAGTGTGCATGTGCTTGCATAGTGGATCCATCCCTCCATCATCTCCCTCAGCCCAGGGAAAGCTACTCAGTCCACCTACAGCCTAAGAGAAAACACCGTGTTCGCTAGGCAAGTGCAAGAGTGCTGCAGCCTCAGTGCCCGTCTTTGCAGGTGAAGCCTCTTCTGAACTGAAGTTCCAGAGCCACCGCTCCTCACAAACACTTGTACTCTGCACTGTGCTCAGCCTTACAGACCACCGAGCTCTGATTTCACTCCCTGAAAATGTCAGGGAAAGACAATTTCTCCCTCCTCCCTCCCTCCCTCGGGACAAGTTGTTCCTTCAGGACAAACTGTCCAGAGGAAAGTAACATTCAACTCATTTAACCTAAAGAGCAGAGGATAGAGAACCCAGCGTACGTCTCTCAGGAGGATTTACTTTTTCAATGAAGCACAAATAGAGTTTCATTAGCGACCCCAAAACACCCCCAAACCCAATGCACTTATGAGACCAGTGCGTGTGGCTCCCCCACCCCCAACTCGAGTGGCAAATCTGGAACAAACGCTGACCCTCTCTCACCATGTGTCCAGCTCTGAGAATCCAGTAGAAAGCCAGGTTCTTGTGGGACTTGACAAAGGCAGACGTTTCTGAAGTCTCAGGGTCACTGTGCAGGGGCTTCCACTTCAGCTGACTGAATTTGGGCAGTTCTGCCCACTTCAGTTTTCGCACCCAGGCCTCCTGACCTGGCGAGGGGGATAAAGAAGGCCCCAGCATTAAGAGCTGAGTGGAGGAGAACCCAAAATCTGGGTCCCATGATTCGGCATAGAATCTGCAAGCTGGGATGTACATAAAACTCACTTTGGGATCTTGTTAAAATGCACATTCCAATGCAGTAGGTCTGGGCATGGCCTGGGACTCTGCATTTGTAGCACTGGTTGTCCCAGCCACAGCCAGGCTGCCCAGGAGAAATCTAACAGCTGTGACTACTTTTTGCCCCTGACCCTCCCACTGCCCTACGCTCTGTAGGAAGGAAATCGGGGACCTCTGGAGGTGGACAGCACTGTCAGGAGGACGGAGAAGCCTCAGGGTAAGGAGATGCTGGATCACATCGGGGAGGTCGTGGAAGAAACACAGAACCTTTTCAAATCGTCCTCAGTACCCTTGGCTCCCAAGTCGCAAAAATATTCAATCCTGCTGACTTTGAGGAACGCTCATACCCTCCAGACCATGTGCCTCGATTTATCTGCCAGTTCTGAGGACCTGCCTGAGCTTCTCCCTGGCCCTCCCTGAAACCAGAGGTGGGCACAGGTGGCAGCCAACGCGGGAGGGACCCCACCAAGACCATTTCCCCTGGGTCCTCATCTCTACAGGGTCAGCAGGGCTGTCTTGACTCACGCTGCAGTGCTTTCCCATCCCCTGTGACGCTGCACAAAAATGAGGTTTTCCCTCAGTTAAATGGTGCCTCTGTCCAGTGGCTAGGGAAATGTCTTCTTTTTAAATTTCGAGGTGTGCGTGGGTATTATCCTTTTCTGTAATCATACCTAAGGCCTCAAAAGCTGGACAGGCCAGGCTTCTCTGAGGGGTCACAACCTCGGGCAGCCCTACCCTCTTCAAAGAGTCAAGGTCAGGGGTGGATGCATGTAACAGGAAATGGCCTTCCTCCTGCCATTTCAATGTCAACAGTCCCCCAAGAGGCCAGTTCCCTTCCAGCTCAACCCACGACACTGCCTCCATGGGCCCCGAGTGGTTCCTACCCATGGTGTCCACGATGAGGTCAAGCTGTCCATTATACACGGTCACGTTGACCCCGGCTTCCAGCAGCTCGTCCACAATGCTGATGACGGGTTTCATGAAGTCCCCCTTCATGTTCAGGAAGACGCTGGCAGCCTGGCCTGTACAAGGGGAAGGAGAAAGAGGTAGCAGCTTGGAACCTGCCAGAACAAGAGGCACCTTTCAGCCCAGAGCACCCAGCACCCAAAAGTGACCACCGTGCAGCACCTAACAAAGACCGAATACACAGCTGCTTCACCCACAGGGACCAGCTGGCCCAGAAATCTGTGCCCCGAGCTGGCCGTGGAGGAGGGGAGCCCAAACAGCACACGTGTCTGTTCATCCAGGTGCTTGTGATGACAGCAGATGTCATCTGTCATGAGGGATGGAAACCCAGAGAAAGCTAACACCCAAGGAAACAGGGAGGTTTAGAAAATACCCTTTGAGGGACTTCCCTGGTGGCGCAGTGGTTAAGAATCCGCCTGCCAACACAGGGGACACAGGTTCGATCCCTGGTTCGGGAAGATCACACATGCCGCGGATCAACTAAGCCCGTGCGCCACAATTACTGAGCCCACGTGCCGCAACGACTGAAGCCCGCGTGCCTAGAGCCCGTGCTCCACAACAAGAGAAGTCACCACAATGAGAAGCCCACGCACCGCAACAAAGATTAGCCTCCACTCTCCACAACTAGAGAAAGCCCGCGTGCAGCAACGAAGACCCAATGCAGCCAAAAAAATAAATAAAATTTTTAAAAAGAAGAAAATACCCATTGTGCTGGTCCTCTCAGGGGACAAACTGATTTGGGGCCAGCATTAGTCTTCCTCCTTTGCTGAGTCACACCAGAGACAAGGTTTTTTCGTTTTGCTTTGTTTTTGCTTTTCAGGGCCAAGTTTTAAGCTCTGAACCAGTAGGGCTACCTTAGTAATCAACAAATCAGTCCTAAACCAATTCAGAGCTGGCCCTAGGTAAAGTCACATGGATGACTAGCCCCAGGCAAGAGAGGAGGCGGTCCGCACAGCCTTCTTGCTGGGTCCCTGACCATCAGTGTCATCGTATGTCCTGAACGACGGCAGCAGCCATCATTGACTTTTAGTTGCCGGTCACTGTGCTAAGTAAGCACTCTGCAAGCAACAACCCATTGCCTCCTTCCTTCACCAACCCTGCGAGGTTAGGCTCTTTAGCCTGTGCAATGGCTAAAGAACATAAGGCTCAGAGAGGCTGAGCAACACACCCCAGGCCAAACAGCCAGTGGCAAGCTGGGACCGGAACGCAGGCCTGGCTGACTCCGAAGTATGTAGGCCTTAACTACAAACTGGACTTGGGACACTGAGGGTACCCGGAAAGGACAGTCTGTCCTTTCCAGACCCATACACAGGCACACCCAAGCCAGGGAGAGTTTGCTCTTATCAGTTTTCATCTGCAAAAGTGTAGTTGGCTCGCCCGTCTAGCCACACTGGGCAGCAAGGGAGGGTCCCTATAACGAGAGAAACTGGGGCTGGGCAACACTGTCATGAAGGTAAGATGAGGGGGTTGAGCTGAAAAGATGTGCTCTTGTGAGCTTGACCTTCACCTGGCCTCCTGGGGGTGCTCACATCTCCTCCTTCTCAGCATCCAACCTCCCATGGGTGTCTGTACCCCTTTAAGCTCTGACACCGCATTCTTTTGTTTGAGCTAACTTTTCCCTCATTACTAGTAAACTCTAAGGAATGAGGGGGAAATGAAGACACTAGGTCTAGGACTGCGTGTTGGGAGGATGGCCGTGTGCCCTGAAGAAGCCAGGGCCAGAGCCAAGTCCCAGCCTCTCCGCCGCTGTCAACGTTCTGCCCTAACAGAGGCATAGCTTTGGGGTCTCTTAGACATGAACAAAACCCTCCTCAGCTTGAGTGTTTCCCCTCCAGGAGTCTGGGGGTCCCACTTACTCACAGCTTCCCTATAAGACTGAGCAGGAACTTACTGGGGTCCCTGAGGACCCCTGTATTTCCCCACTATGACCTTCAGACCAGAAGGCAATAGATGGCAGACCACATCCACATCAGGACGCCTGCAGAGGCCAGCCCGAGAGAGCTTCTCAAACCCTGTCCGAAAGGGTCTTTGTCTGGAAGTCTCACCCACAACCAACTGTGGCCTTGGGCATGGCTTTTTTTTTTTTTTTTTTTTTGCAGTACGCGGGCCTCTCCCTGTTGTGGCCTCTCCCGTTGCGGAGCACAGGCTCCGGACGCGAGGCTCTGCGGCCATGGCTCACAGGCCCAGCCGCTCCGCGGCATGTGGGATCTTCCCGGACCGGGGCACGAACCCGCGTCCCCTGCATCGGCAGGCAGACTCTCAACCACTGCGCCACCAGGGAAGCCCTGGGCATGGCTTTTTTAATCTCAATTTTTTTATTATGGAAAACCTCACACTGATACAAAAGTAAAGAGGGTGTGATGATTCCCGTGTACTCACTCCTGGCTTCCACTTATAAAAAGTCGCTTCATTTCTCTCCCCAGCCACTTCCCTTACCAACCCCCGATTTTGAACCAATTTTGGCATGTTATTTACTGTCTTTCTATGTTTGCTCATCTATCAATGTCAATACTATTCTACCTGCAACACACTATCGCCACCACCAAAGCCCATTCAACAGATTAAGGCCTTTGAATTTCCACCTTTTTCACCCCCCCAGCTCTACAAAAGACGTTTTAATTCGATCACACAAGTTACCTCCCCAGGAGCAATCTTCAGGAATAATTTTGAGTTTCTTTCTGATGGGACCATTCATGAGCTGACTTAAGGCATCCTGCTGTAAGTGTCTCACGTGGCGCTGGAAAAGGTGAACTAAAACAAACTGGTACACGGTGAGTCAAAGGACTGGAAATAAGACCATCCTCTTTTCTAAGCGGCTGGGGATGCTGTGTGTAAGAGGGAGACCTGCACCTGGAAGAAGAAAAGTGTCCCCGATTCCCCCCAGATGGCGGGGGGGTGGGGGGAGTCAGGAACATGTTCAAAGTGGAGATGCTTCATTGGTTTTGATTGCTGCATTTTATGTACTCTGGGGCCACTGAGATTAGCCAGCACGGCCAAAGGCAATCAGCTGAGTGGAATCTAGAGGCCTCCTGCAGCTTCTACGTGGCGGGAGGATACCAGGGATTCAGCACCCGCAGGGAAGACAACTCAATCCAGCCTTCAGAGAACTGACATCGTCATTCAATGTGCAGAAGCTGGTTTCCAAACTTCAAAACACTGTCTAAGTGCAAGAAGCCGGATGCAAAAGCCTACCTAGTGCATGACTCCATCTATGTGAAATGTCCTGAAATGGCAAATGTAGAGACTGAAAGCAGATTAGTGGTTGCCTGGGGCTGGGAGGGGGAACAGAAATTGATGGCAGACAGACACGTGGGCTCTTTCTGGGGTGATGGAAATGTGCTAAAACTCGACTGTGGAGATGAGTGCACAACTCTGTAAATAAACTAAAAACCACGGAATTACACACTTAAAATGGGTGAATTTTATGGTACGTAAATTATATATCCATAAAGCTTTTTTAAAAATTGGTTTCCTCTCCCACGGAGGCTGAGACAGGGTCTAGCAACGTCAAGGTCCACTCACCTATGTGGCTCTGGGTGAATTCTAGACTCGATTTCGTGGTAGACGTGGGAGACGTCTTAGTTAAGATGTTATAGAAGTTCACCCCGTCTGTGTTCTGAGATACAGAAGAAATATATTCGGCTGTTTGTTTTACTTATTCATTATCAAAGTTGCAAAACAGAACGGCACCTGGCTCTCCACCTTATCCGAGGACAGCTTTAACGCTGTACATTTGCTCGGACCAGAAAGAAACGTAGCCCTTAAGGCCCAGAGACCAGCAGTGTCAGCCCAGTCTCCTGGCATAGCGAGCAGCTCATTCCAGTGGAGCTCCGATGCCGCAGGAGGAAACCAAGGGCCTGCGTGTTAATTACCAGGGAAAACCGAGCTACAGAGAGTCCTACATACTCAAGTCCTCAGCCTGTGCATTCTTCCCTCCTGGCTCACTGGGGCCAAAGCACTGCTCGGCAAGGATCCAAACACTTGCCTCTGTGGGACATATTCCTTTTTATAGAAGCCATACCTTCAGTCAAGAGGCAGGCAAGTCTTGCAGGCTGGGTGGCTTTCTGACCCTGTCTTTGCTCAGACTCGCCAGATTTATCGTTTAGTTTGGCATCATTTCTCGACTTGTGGGCAGTCTCAGGATAGATCTCAATCCTAACAACACCAACCAAGGTCCCTTCACCCAAGGGGAAAAGCCAAGCAGGCTGGCCCCGAGCGCGTCCCCTCTTACCTGTTCAATGACCATTTCTGCTTTCCCCCACAGCTCGGTGGCCTCTTCGTAGAGTCTCTTATTTATGGCATCCAGGACTTGTTCTGCAACCCGAGACACCTCTGCCAGACCTTGGTTGTCGAGAAGAGACTGGAACGCAAAGCAAGAACTAAAAGGCCCACTTTGTGAGAGACACAAACCTGGCATGGCTCCAGTTAGGGATGGGTAACAGAAAGAGCGGCAGGAAGGAGAAGGGACAGTCCATATTGATGATGGAAATATAGGAAAACGGTAACTGAGTCTAAGTGATGGGTATATGGGTGTTCCCCATGATCTTTCAACTTTTCTGTGTATTTGAAAATGTCTGTAATAAAAAGCTGGGGGGGGAATTTTAAAATGTGCATTTCTTATAGCTGGAGAAATGGGATAACTGTGCTGCTATTTCTTTAAATTTGTCCCCAAGGCCAGCTGTTGCTTAGGGTCTTTGATTTGATACAGATTATTTGATAAGTCCCTAAGGGGCAACGTCAACCACACAGGCAAACCCAGCTAGCTTTGTCCTTCCTTCGGACAGAGCCAGAAGACGTCAGCTGGGCTGTTAACCACAGAAGGCGCAGAGTTGCGGACTCATCTACTTACCATGCTGTACAAGTAAGGTCCCCAGGAGAGCACTGAGTCTAAAGGAAACCACGTAAGAAAGTAAGTTTGCTGTGGCTCTGTCCTCCCCACAAAACACCTAACTAGCTTTCCTTCCAAAGCAGAAAGAGACAGAAGAAATGCAGTGGCTTTGGGTCTGAAGGCTCCTTAACTCACCAGGGCCCATGCAGGCCTGATGTCTCAGTGGCTGGGAGGTGGGGTGAGGCTGTGGGGGTCTTTCTGGTGACTGGACTAAATGCTACATTAATTTGGCCTGATACTGGCGCAGCCAGTGAGTCGCCAGGGATGGTACCACAGGCGAGCAGTGCGTGTGCAGTGGAGGCCCTCGTTTGCAGACTTCTAGACTTTGTGACAGCCTAAAATATTTCCCCACCTTCAGAGTTCTGCTCTGCATCCTGCCTGCTCCTCCAGTCTGGGGACGCCAGCTTCCGTCAAGGAGCTAATTAAGGAAGAAGACTAATGACCTCACAAGTGTCTGTGCTGTAACTGCCGATCGATTCATTTCAATCCCGAAAATGTATTGAGAGTTAACTATGGGCCTAAAGCCAGTAAGGAGCTTTATAAGATATAAACACGAGTAAGACAATACCTGACTTCAAAGAGAATAGTTGGGCTTGGTTTGGACAAGTTCACAACTACCATAACGCTAAGGACGGCTAGTGCCATCGAGAGATGGGCCAAAAAAGTAGCAAGGCCCACAACTTTCTTTTTTTGGCTTATGTGATTTTCTTCTTCTGTAATTAAAAAAAAAACTGAAGTATAGTTGATTTCCATCAACGACCACAACTAATAGAGCACATTTGAACACGTCACTCTTTTGCTTAAAAGCCTTCAATGGTTCCCCCTAAGCCCAAGTATCTCAAAGTCTGTTTCAAATAACCCCAGTTCTACAGAACGTTAACCAAAGTATTAGAAGCAAAAATGACTTGGTGGTGAAATACCTTTGGGGTTATGCAAAAGACAACATATTTTTATTTTTTTCTGCACGACTTCTCAGAGCCTTTAATGTACCTGTGAACCGTGAGGAAGTGGGACCAGTATTTGGCACTTCTGACACTTACTTGGCCATGGAGCCCTTTGCATAGCACTTCATTGGACTGGTATTCTTCAGAGCACACCCTGAGAAATGCAGGCACACCAGGTCCTACAGGACCCAGTTGTCATTCACCTCTCCAGCTAAACCATCAAACCTGTGCCTCAGTTTCTGTTTCTGTTGCTTTTTTTTTTTTTTTTTTGCAGTACGTGGGCCTCTCACTGTTGTGGCCTCTCCCGTTGCGGAGCACAGGCTCCGGACGTGCAGGCTCAGTGGCCATGGCTCACGGGCCCAGCCGCTCCGCGGCATGTGGGATCTTCCCAGACCAGGGCACGAACCCGTGTCCCCTGCATCGGCTGGCGGACTCAACCACTGCGCCACCAGGGAAGCCCCCCTCAGTTTCTTATAAAGAATCATCTGCAGTTCTCCAATGCATCCCATTCCCTGCTTGATCTAGACCAGGGACTGACAAACTTTTTCTGAAAGAAAGACATAAATAATAAATATTTCTGGCTTTGCAGGCCAGCTGATCTCTGTTACAACTACTCAACTCTGTTTCGGCAGCCTCCAAACAGTCAGAGGATATGTAAATAAATAGGTGTGACTGTGTCCCAGTAAAAACTTTATTTACTAAAGCAGAGTGGCAGGACAGAATTGACTTGGAGGCCGTAGTTGCTGAACTCTGATGAGGACCTCTGATGTCCAGTAGAACTTTCTGCAATGATGGAAATGTTCTATATCTTTTTCTTTTTCTTCCACACCGCAAGGCTTGTGGGATCGTAGTTCCACGACCAGGGACTGAACCCGTGCCCCCTGCAGTGGAAGCACAGAGTCCTAACCCACTGGACCGCCAGGGAACTCTCAAAATGTTCTGTATCTGTGTGGTCCAAAACAATAGTCAACAGCCACACGTGGCTATTGGGCACTTTGAAATTGTGGGTAGTACAAATGAAAGGTGGAAAATTTTATGTATTTTAATTAATGTAAATAGTCACATGTGGCTACAGCTACCATACTGAACTGTGCAGATCTTCTTGAAGAAATGAAGCATGTCTGCATCTTTCCTAGCACCCAACAAAACAACTACTCCCTAGCAAGCAATTAATAATTGCTTGTGAAAATTAATAGTACTTCTTCAAAAAAGAGAGTACTTCTGGGGTGGAAGAGTGATACGTAAGGTGGATCTGGAAGGAGGGATTAAGAGCTGGGCAGGAAGATTCAAAAGGGGAGGTGGGTCACAACAATGTGAATTCGGGAGATTTTGGACCAGATGAAGAGCACATGCAAAGCCATGAGGCTAACTTACTGGTCTCAGGGAGGAATGCAGGGTAATGGTTAAGTGCATGGATTCCACTGCCTGCTGCCTTCATGTGCATCCTGGCTTTAGCTGTGTGACTTTAGGAAGATTGCTTAACCTCTCTGAGTCTCCATTTCATCACCTCCAAAACTAGGATAATAATACCATCCACCCCATGGAGCTGTTGCAAGCATTAAGTGAAGTTAACACATGAAAAGTGTTTAGTGTTATTAACACAGCTGTGATGAGACCCTCGAAGGAAGTGTGAGGCCAGGACCGTCACTCTGAGTGAGACACCTGTCAGGAAACCTGCTGACTCCCTCACGCCTCAGGTCAAGGCTTCTGCAACATCTTGGCATCCTAGGAAGTACATCCAGGAAGGAAACACAAAGAGCAGCCCTCTTCACAATGCGGACTGAGCTTTCAGTTCTGTCCTTTAACCCCTGCCCTGGAGATGCCAAGAACGAGGGCAAGAAATAACCATTCCAAGCAGCTTCAGAATGTCTTGAATCCATCAGGGACATGGCTCTATAACAAGCCAAATCTCTATCTTTTAAGGGAAAAATATTACCTTTTATAAATTATTATTTTTAAAAACCTGAGGCATCATCACAAACCATAGACATACATTTAGAAGAGCTTCGATTAACACATCCACTCATGTAACAACCACCCAACGAGAGCCTAAAAAGTTCCTTCGTGTCCCTTTCCAGCTTATTCCCCTCCCTATTTCAGAGGCAACTTCTCTTCTGAAATCTAACTCTACCGTTTGGTTTTGCCTGTGAAAAGTCACCTTTTGTTAGGTTAGGGCAGTAGTTCCTAACCGGGGTGATTTTGTCCCCTGGGGACATTTGGCAATATGTCTGGAGATATTGTTGGTTGCCAAGCTGGGGTGGAAATGCTGGCATCTAACGGGCAGAGATGCTGCTAACATCCTTCACTGCACAGGACACACCCCCCACAACAAAGAATCACACGACACTCAAAACATCAACATTGCTGAGATTTAGAAATCCTCACTAGAGTTAACCCTACCACAGTGGCTATTTCAGATGCCTGAAGCCACACCCTGGGTGTATACAATCCAAACAACTTTTATCTATACTCCCAACAAGGATGCTCAGGTTATGAAACTTCGAACTCTGAGTTACAGGACCAGATGGTAGCCCTGCCTCACCATCAAAATGAGCAACAGGTGGGAATTTCACCCCAAATGCTCATGTTAGCATAAGGATGGTAGACAGGACGAGATGACAAACAGACTTGGGTTTGTATCCTGCCCAGGCAACTCATTCTGTGTGTCAGAGGGCAAATTCCATCATCTTTCTACATCTCTAGAATGTCTTCAAACTGTAAAATTTGATTCTTTTGTTGTGAAAATCAAATAAGAGACCTCAGTTCAGCCTGTAGCAGTCCATGGTAGGTGCACTGTAAGTGAGTTCTCACTCCTGAATTTCTTGGAATACTCCTGGAGCAAACATTTTCTGTGTTGACTTTTTCAAGGACCCAGAGAATTCCATTGCCTTGTTCTTTGATCTAGATACCACAGCCCAAAGTCCCGAAGGGTAGGGAAAGGGACTTTTAAAATGTCTGAAAATTCCCTACTTACCGATGGGAGAGATCCAGGAATCACCTAAAGCAACCCCGGCAAAGTTGCACTGGATGGTCCCTTGCTGAATGGCCTGAAAGAGAAGCCAAGAAATATCCTTGTCAAGAAGACCCAGGGGCCTCCATCCCTTCCTCAACAGGAGGGAGCCAGGCCTTTAGACACTGCCTTTCCTGAGCAGAGACAGCTCCTGCCCACCCAGGATACCCTGGCTATCCAAAGACAACAGATGCCCACTAGAGGGCAAGGGTAACTCTTTCCTGCTGCCATTTGCAAAATGAGTAGGAACTGTTTGAGTTGTCTCAAGGGTGTTGGCAGGATGTGCGGGGGACCTGGTGTAGCTCCTATCTCTTCCTTAGAAGGGACGCTGGCACTCTTTCCCCTGGAGGTCTCTGATTTCTCACAAGGTGCTCTGGGGGCTCTCTGGGTACAATCGCCACTGTCTCCAGTGGTCACTGGAAAGCTGGGAGGCCTCCGCAGAAGGTCCTTGAGGGTGGGATGGATGCCTTAGGACTGGGAACTCATGCCCCCTGCTGCTTTTATCCATTTAAAAGGAGTTCATCTGCCCAGTAGCAGAACATTGGAAACAACTGAAATATTTATCAATACGGTGGGCTAAATTAATTACGGTTATTTCCATGGTGCATGATACAGCTTACAAAAGGGAATGAGGGGCTTCCCTGGTGGCGCAGTGGTTGAGAGTCTGCCTGCCAATGCAGGGGACACGGGTTCGTGCCCCGGTCCGGGAAGATCCCACATGCCACGGAGCGGCTGGGCCCGTGAGCCATGGCCGCTGAGCCTACGCGTCCAGAGCCTGTGCTCCGCCAACGGGAGAGGCCACAACAGTGAGAGGCCCGCGTGCCGCAAAAAACAAACGAACAAACAAAAGGAATGAGAAGGCTTTTTATGGCCGAATATAAAAAGATCTCCAGGGTATATCGTTAAAGTAAAAAAGAGACATGTAGAAGAGTGTGCAGTATATACAATCATTTGTATAAAAATGGGGGAAAGGAATATACATGAACTAGCTTAGATAGGCATGAAGTACTCTGAAAAGGTACAGAAAAAACTAATAGAGGTTGCCTTGGGCAGGGGACAGAGGCAAGACGGACTTTTTTTTTTTTTTTTTTTTTTGCGGTACGCGGGCCTCTCACTGTTGTGGCCTCTCCCGTTGCGGAGCACAGGCTCTGCGGCCATGGCTCACGGGCCCAGCCACTCCGCGGCATGTGGGGTCCTCCCGGACCGGGGCACGAACCCGTGTCCCCTGCATCGGCAGGCGGACTCTCAACCACTGCGCCACCAGGGAAGCCCGAGACGGAGAATTTTTATATCACACCTTTTACATATTTTGAATTTTGAATTACGTGAATGCACAAGCTATTCAGAGATCTAAAATAAGAAAACAATGAATAGCCTGACTTTGAACACTGGTAATAAAAGAGAAAAAATTATGCCATTATTTGGCTTTTCCAAAAGGAACTTATTTCAAGTTACTTAAATAGTACCAGCTGATGAGGAAAAGTTCCACTTTATAGGAGAATACCAGCTAACAAATGTGAACAAAATGAAGGGAGGAGAAAACCATCATTTGGAAACTCCTAATGAAATTACTGACTTGCGTAAGAATTAAAAATTGATGTTAAAACCGTTATTCAGCGAAAGATGGATGAAGAACTGGACATCCATGTCAGGTGAAAATAACACCACTCAGATCACTTTCTGTCCAGGCGGAGGGTATAGGAGTTCACTGGAGGGATCAGACTATATCTGGTTATTATGTGCCCTCTGATTCAAAGCAAAATGAAGTGCACAGCATCCCCTATGTCAGAGGCTGGCAATTTTTTCTATAAGGGGCAGATATTAAATATTCTAGGCTTTGTAGAACAAAAGTCTACTACGTTGCAGTTACTCAACTCTGCCACTGTACTGCGAAAGCAGCCACAAGCAATATGTAAACAAGTGAGAGTCCTAATAAAACTTTATTTGTCGAGGAGCTTCAAGATGGCGTAAGAGTAAGACGTGGAAATCACCTTCCTCCCCACAAATACATCAGAAATACATCTACATGTGGAACAACTCCTACAGAACACCCACTGAACTCTGGCAGAAGACCTCAGACCTCCCAAAAGGCAAGAAACTCCCCACGTACCTGGGTAGGGCAAAAGAAAAAAGAGACAAAACAACAAGTACGTGACCTGCACCAGTGGGAGGGAGCTGTGAAGGAGGAAAGGTTTCCAGACACTAGAAGCCCCTTCGCGGGCGGAGACTGCGGGTGGCGGAGGGGGAAAGCTTCGGAGCCACGGAGGAGAGCGCAGCAACAGGGGTGCGGAGGGCAAAGCGGAGAGATTCCCGCACAGAGGATCGGTGCCGACCAGCATTCATCAGCCCGAGAGGCTTGTCTGCTCACCCGCTGGAACAGGCGGGGGCTGGAAGCTGAGGCTCGGGCTTCGTAGGTCAGATCCCAGGGAGAGGACTGGGGTTGGCGGCGTGAACACAGCCTGAAGGGGGCTAGTGCACCACGGCTAGCTGGGAGGGAGTTCGGGAAAAGTCTGGAGCTGCCGAAGAGACAAAGAGACTTTTTCTTGCCTCCGTTTCCTGGTGCGCGAGGAGAGGGGATTAAGAGCGCTGCTTAAAGGAGCTCCAGAGACGGTCGTGAGCCGCGGCTAAAAGCGCAGACCCCAGAGACAGGCATGCGACGCTAAGGCTGCTGCTGCCGCCACCAAGCAGCCTGTGTGCAGCACAGGTCACTCTCCACACCTCCCCTCCTGGGAGCCTGTGCAGCCCGCTGCTGCCAAGGTCCCGTGATCCAGGGACAACCTCCCCGGGAGAACGGGCGGCGCGCCTCAGGCTGGTGCAACGTCATGCCGGTCTCTGCCGCCGCAGGTTTGCCCCACATCCGTACCCCTCCCTCCTCCCGGCCTGAGTGAGCCAGAGCCCCCCCAATCACCTGCTCCTTTAACCTCATCCTGTCTGAGCGGGAACACATGCCCTCAGGCGACCTACACAAAGAGGCGGGGCCCAATCCAAAGCTGAGCCCCGGGAACTGTGCAAACAGAGAAGAGAAAGGGAAATCTCTCCCAGCAGCCTCAGGAGCAGCGGATTAAAGCTCCACAATCAGCTTGATGTACCCTGCATCTGTGGAATACATGAATAGACAACGAATCATCCCAAATTGAGGAGGTAGGCTTTGGGAACAACGATATATATATATATTTTTTTTTCCCTTTTTCTCTTTTTCTGAGTATGTGTATGCTTCTGTGTGTGATTTTGTCTGTATAGCTTGGCTCTTACAATTTGTCCTAGGGTTCTGTCTGTCCTTTTTTTTTTCATAGTACAGTTTTTAGCACTTGTTAGCATTGTTGGATTTGGTTTTTGGTTTGGTTGCTCTCTTCTTTCTTTCTCTCTTTTTTTTATTAATTAAAAAATTTTTTAATAATTATTTTTATTTTTAATTTTAAAGACTTTATTTTATTTTACTTTATTTTATTTTATCTTCTTCTTTCTTTCTTTCTTTTCTCCCTTTTATTCTGAGCCGTGTGGATGACGGGCTCTTTGTGCTCCAGCCAGGCGTCAGGGCTGTGCCTCCCAGGTGGGAGAGCCAAGTTCAGGACACTGATTCACAAGAGACCTCCCAGCACCACGTAATATCAAATGGCGGAAATCTCCCAGAGATCTCCATCTCAACACCAAGACCCAACTCCACTCAACAACCACCAAACTACAGTGCTGGACACCCTATGCCAAACAACTAGCAAGACAGGAACACAACCCCATACATTATCAGAGAGGCTGCCTAAAATCATAATAAGGCCACAGACACCACAAAATACAACACCAGACGTGGACCTGCACAACAGAAAAACAAGATCCAGCCTCATCCACCAGAACACAGGCACTAGGTTCCCTCCACCAGGAAGCCTACACAACCCACTAAAGCAACCTTAACCACTGGGGACAGACACCAAAAACAACGGGAACTATGAACCTGCAGCCTGCGAAAAGGAGACCCCAAACACAATAAGATAAGCAAAATGAGAAGACAGAAAAACACACAGCAGATGAAGGAGCAAGGTAAAAACCCACCAGACCTAACAAATGAAGAGGAAATAGGCAGTCTACCTGATAAAGAATTCAGAATAATGATAGTAAAGATGATACAAAATCTTGGAAATAGAACAGAGAAAATGCAAGAAACAATTATCAAGGACCTAGAAGAACTAAAGAGGAAACAAACAATGATGAACAACACAATAAGTGAAATTAAAAATTCTCTAGAAGGGGTCAGTAGCAAAATAACTGAGGCAGAAGAACGGATAAGTGACCTGGAAGATAAAATAGTGGAAATAACTACCGCAGAGCAGAATAAAGAAAAAAGAATGAAAGAACTGAGGACAGCCTCAGAGACCTCTGGGATAACATTAAACGCACCAACATTCGAATTATAGGGGCCCCAGAAGAAGAAGAGAAATAGAAAGGGACTGAGAAAATATTTGAAGAGATTATAGTTGAAAACTTCCCTAATTTGGGAAAGGAAATAGTTAATCAAGTCCAGGAAGCACAGAGAGTCCCATACAGGATAAATACAAGGAGGAACATGCCAAGACACATACTAATCAAACTATCAAAAATTAAATACAGGGTTTCCCTGGTGGTGCAGTGGTTGGGAGTCCACCTGCCGATGCAGGGGACACGGGTTCATGCCCCAGTCTGCGAAGATCCCACATGCCGCGGAGCGGCTGGGCCCATGAGCCATGGCCACTGAGCCTGTGCGTCCGGAGCCTGTGCTCCGCAACGGGAGAGACCACAGCAGTGAGAGGCCCGCGTACCGCAAAAAGAAAAGAAAAGAAAAAAAAATTAAATACAAAGAAAAAATATTAAAAGCAGCAAGCGAAAAACAACAAATAACACACAAGGGAATCCCCATAAGGTTAACAGCTGATCTTTCACCAGAAACCCTACAAGCCAGAAGTGGGTGGCAGGACATATTAAACTGATGAAGGAGAAAAATCTACAACCAAGATTACTCGAACCAGCAAGGATCACATTCAGATTTGACAGAGAAATTAAAACCTTTACAGATAAGCAAAAGCTAAGAGAATTCAGCACCACCAAACCAACTTTACAACAAATGCTAAAGGAACTTCTCTAGGCAGGAAACACAAGAGAAGGAAAAGACCTACAATAACAAACCCAAAACAATTAGGAAAATGGTCATAGGAACATACATATAGATAATTACCTTAAATGTAAATGGATTAAATGCTCCAACCAAAAGACATAGACTGCCTGAATGGATACAAAAACAAGACCCATATATATGCTGTCTACAAGAGACCCACTTCAGACCTAGAGACACATACAGACTGAAAATGAGGGCATGGAAAAAGATATTCCATGCAAATGGAAATCAAAAGAAAGCTGGAGTAGCAATTCACTTATCAGACGAAATAGACTTTAAAAAAAGACTATTACAAGAGAAAAAGAAGGACATTACATAATGATCAAGGGATCAATCCAAGAAGAAGATATAACAATTGTAAATATTTATGCACCCAACATAGGAGCACCTCAATACATAAGGCAAATACTAACAGCCATAAAAGGGGAAATCGACAGTAACACAATCACAGTAGGGGACTTCAACACCCCATTTTCACCAATGGACAGATCATCCAAAATGAAAATAAATAAGGAAACACACGCTTTAAATGATACATTAAACAAGATGGACTTAATTGATATTTATAGGACATTCCATCAAAAACAACAGAATACACATTTTTCTCAAGTGCTCATGGAACACTCTCCAGGATAGATCATATCTTGGGTCACAAATCAAGCCTTGGTATTTAAGAAAACTTAAATCGTATTATGTATCTTTCCGACCACAATGCTATGAGACTAGATATCAATTACAGGAAAAAATCTGTAAAAAATACAAACACATGGAAGCTAAATGTGATACAAACTTAAAAAACTTAATACAGAACTTAATAAACTTAATACAAACTTAATAAACTTAATACAAAAATACAAACACATGGAAGCTATACTTAATAACCAAAAGATCACTGAAGAAATGAAAGAGCAAATCAAAAAATACCTAGAAACAAATGACAATGAAAACAAGATGACCCAAAACCTATGGGATGCAGCAAAAGCAGTTCTAAGAGGGAAGTTTATAGAAATACAATCCTACCTTAAGAAACAAGAAACATCTCAAATAAACAACCTAACCTTACACCTAAAGCAATTAGAGAAAGAAGAACAAAAGAACCCCAAAGTTAGCAGAAGGCAAGAAATCATAAAGATCAGATCAGGAATAAATGAAAAAGAAATGAAGGAAACGATAGCAAAGACCAATAAAACTAAAACCTGGTTCTTCGAGAAGATAAACAAAATTGATAAACCATTAGACAGACTCATCAAGAAAAAAAGAGAGAAGACTCAAATCAATAGAATTAGAAATGAAAAAGGAGAAGTAAAAACTACACTGCAGAAATACAAAGGATCATGAGAGATTACTACAAGCAAATCTGTGCCAATAAAATGGACAACCTGGAAGAAATGGACAAATTCTCAGAAATGCACAGCTTCCGAGACTGAACCAGGAAGAAACAGAAAATATGAACAGACCAATCACAAGCACTGAAATTGAAACTGTGATTAAAAATCTTCCAACAAACAAAAGCCCAGGACCAGATGGCTTCACAGGCAAATTCTATCAAACATTTAGAGAAGAGCTAACACCTATCCTTCTCAAACTCTTCCAAAATATAGCAGAGGGATGAACACTCCCAAACTCATTCTACAAGGCCACCATCACCCTGATACCAAAGCCAGACAAAGATGTCACAAAGAAAGAAAACTACAGGCCAATATCACCAATGAACATAGATGCAAACATCCTCAACAAAATACTAGCAAACAGAATCCAACAGCACATTAAAAGGATCATACACCATGATCAAATGGGGTTTATTCCAGGAATG
Organism: Stenella coeruleoalba; assembly: GCF_951394435.1. NCBI lineage: Eukaryota > Metazoa > Chordata > Mammalia > Artiodactyla > Delphinidae > Stenella > Stenella coeruleoalba. The sequence continues at coordinate 29,835,242 of NC_137165.1, read as the reverse complement.
CAAAGATTTTTTAATATATGCAAATCAATCAACGTGATACACCAAATTAACAAACTGAAGGAGAAAAACCATATGATCCTCTCAATAGCTGCAGAGAAAGCTTTTGACAAAATTCAACACCCATTTATCATAAAAACCCTCCAGAAAGTAGGCATAGAGTGAAATTTCCTCAACATAATAAAGGCCATCTATGACAAATCCACAGCCAACATCATCCTCAATGGTAATAAACTGAAACCATTTCCACTAAGATCAGGAACAAGACAAGGTTGCCCACTCTCACCACTCTTATTCAACATAGTTTTGGAAGTTTTAGCCACAGCAATCAGAGAAGAAAAAGAAATAAAAGGTATCCAAATCGGAAAAGAAGTAAAGCTGTCACTGTTTGCAGATGACGTGATACATAGAGACGTGTACACAGAGAATCCTAAAGATGCTACCAGAAAACTACTAGAGGTAATCAATGAATCTGGTAAAGTAGCAGGATACAAAATTAATGCACAGAAATCTCTTGCATTCCTATACACTAATGATGAAAAATCTGAAAGTGAAATTAAGAAAGGACTCCCATTTACCATTGCAACAAAAAGAATATAATATCTAGGAGTAAACCTACCTAAGAAGACAAAAGACCTGTATGCAGAAAATTATAAGACACTGATGAAAGAAATAAAAGATGATACAGGGCTTCCCTGGTGGCGCAGTGGTTGAGAGTCCACCTGCCAATGCAGGGGACACGGGTTCGTGCCCCGGTATGGGAAGATCCCACATGCCGCGGAGCGGCTGGGCCCGTGAGCCATGGCCGCTGAGCCTGCGCGTCCGGAGCCTGTGCTCCGCAACGGGAGAGGCCACAGCTGTGAGAGGCCCGCGTACCGCAAAAAAAAAAAAAAAAAAAAAAAAAAAGATGATACAAATAGATGGAGAGATATACCATGTTCTTGGATTGGAAGCATCAACAATGTGAAAATGACTCTACTACCCAAAGCAATCTACAGATTCATTGCAATCCCTATCAAACTAACAATGGCATTTTTCACAGAACTAGATCCAAAAATTTCACAATTTGTATGGAAACACAAAAGACCCCGAATAGCCAAAGCAATCTTGAGAAAGAAAAACGGAGCCGGAGGAATCAGGCTATACTACAAAGCTACAGTAATCAAGACAGTATGGTACTGGCATAAAAACAGAAATATAGATCAATGGAACAGGACAGAAAGCCCAGAGATAAACCCACACACATATGGTCACCTTATCTTTGATAAAGGAGGCAAGAATATACAGTGGAGAAAAGACAGCCTCTTCAATAAGTGGTGCTGGGAAAACTAGACAGCTACATGTAAAAGAATGAAATTAGAACACTCCCTAACAACATACACAAAAATAAACTCAAAATGGATTAAAGACCTAAATGTAAGGCCAGACACTATCAAAGTCTTAGAGGAAAACATAGGCAGAACACTACATGACAGAAGTCACAGCAAGATCCTTTTTGACCCACCTCCTAGAGAAATGGAATTATAACCAAAAATAAACAAAGGGGACCTAATGAAACTTAAAAGCTTTTGCACAGCAAAGGAAACCATAAACAAGACCAAAAGACAACCCTCAGAATGGGAGAAGATATTTGCAAATGAAGCAACTGACAAAGGATTAATCTCCAAAATTTACAAGAGGGTCATTCAGCTCAATATCAGAAAAACAAACAACCCAATCCAAAAATGGGCAGAAGACCTAAACAGACATTTCTCCAAAGAAGATATACAGATTGCCAAGAAACACATGAAAGAATGCTCAACATCATTAATCATTAGAGAAATGCAAATCAAAACTACAATGAGATATCATCTCACACCGGTCAGAATGGCCATCATAAAAAAATGTACAAACAATAAATACTGGAGAGGGTGTGGAGAAAAGGGAACCCTCTTGCACTGTTGGTGGGAATTTAATTTGATACAGTCACTATGGAGAACAGTATGGAGGTTCCTTACAAAACTAAAAATAGAACTACCATACGACCCAGCAATTCCACTGCTGGGCATATACCCTGAGAAAACCATAATTCAAAAAGAGTCATGTACCAAAATGTTCATTGCAGCTCTATTTACAATAGCCAGGACGTGGAAGCAACCTAAGTGTCCATCAACAGATGAATGGATAAAGAAGTTGTGACACATATATACAATGGAATATTACTAAGCCATAAAAAGAAACAAAATTGAGTTATTTGTAGTGAGGTGGATGGACCTAGAGTCTGTCATACAGATTGAAGTAAGTCAGAAAGAGAAAAACAAATACCATATTCTAACACACATATATGGAACATTAAAAAAAAAAAGTTCTGAAGAACCTACAGGCAAGACGGGAATAAAGACACAGACCTAGTAGAGCATGGACCTGAGGATATGGTGATGGAGAAGGGTAAGCTGGGACAAAGTGAGAGAGTGGCATGGACATATATACACTACCAAACGTAAAATAGATAGCGAGTGGGAAGCAGCCACAAAGCACAGGGAGATCAGCTTGGTGCTTTGTGACAACCTAGAGGGGTGGGATAGGGAGGGTGGGAGGGAGGGAGATGCAAGAGGGAAGAGATATGGTGACATATGTATATGTATAACTGATTTACTTTGTTATAAAGCAGAAACTAACACACCATTGTAAAGCAGTTATACTCCACTAAAGATGTTAAAAAAAATAAAATAAAATAAAAATTACAAAACAACCCAGCTTTATTTTTGGACCTTGAAATTTGATTTTCACACAATTTTCATGTGTCATGAAATATTATTCTTCTTTTAATCCACCCCACCCCACCACTGTCACTCGATAATGTAAAAACCATTCTTAGCTCATGAGTCGTATAAAAGCAGATGGTGGACTGAATTTGACCTATAGGCCATCGTTTTCTGAAATCTGACCTATTATAATATATTCTCTTCAAAACTTTTACCTTGAATGCATCAGGCCTTTAACTATGACCTCCAGTTTTGTAGGAAACACCATGAAGAGAGGAATAAACTAAATTACACCATGAATTGCTACCACACAATTCCAGAAAATGGGATATTCTGTTAGTCTGGTTTCTTTATCAAATGGGGGTCATAAAAAAAGAACTGTGTTAGATGAAAACGGACTTTAGGGACATCCCAGCCACATGTAATTCACGGATCTGGACTGAGTCCTGGCTTAAACAAACTGACCAAAAAGGACATGTTGGGATTATTAAAGCCTGAATATTTGAGATGAAAGTTTACTGAAGTAGGAAAGGGAGGACTAGTGACGGAAGGAAGCAGGCTACAGACATTATGTATACTACTATCTCCTATTGGTTAAAAAATTTACTTATTTCTAAAAGCGCAGAAAAAGATTTAAAGGCTATACACTGAGGTGTTAACAATGGTGATCTCTTTTTAATTTTTTTAATTTGTGCTTGCTGTATTTTCTAATTTTCTGTTATGCACCTATACTGCTTCTTATAAAAGGTTCATTTTTAAAGAGAATTAATAAATCTTAAAAAAAAAGCTCATACTGTATAACACGAGGAATATAGCCAATATTTTACTATAGAGTATAATCTTTATAAATTGTGAATCACTATATTGTATATGTGTAACTTATATAATATTGTACATCAACTATACTTCAATTAAAAAAAGCTCATACAAGCTCACTGTAAAAAGTTTAATCACAGAAGGAGACAGGAGAAAATGTGAAAAAACTTCTACCTCTGCCCCACCTGCACCCTCACGCTCACTAACCAGTTAACATGGTATATATCCTTCTAACTCCTTTCTTTGTTTTCACAAGCATATATATATACATACATGTATACATATGCACAGATCTACCCATTCTTTCTGATGGCTTCAAAGTGTCCATCACGGAAGGATCCACGTATTTCATTTAAGTAATCCTCTACACACAGCCACTGATCTCGTTTTCCGTTTATGGACATTATAAGCAACGATGAACTTAACATCCTCTGACACACACACATGTATAAGTATTCCCACAGGACAGATTCCTGGAAGTGAAATTATTGGGTCAAAGGGCACATACATTTTAAAAGTTTATAGATACTGCCAAAGTGCCCTTTTACAATGATTTACCAGTTTTCATTCCCATCAAACGTGCACAAGAGCACTTGTTTCCCTGACTGCTTACCAAAACTGGGGGTTACCAAATTTTTACTTTATTTTATTTTATTTATTTATTTTTTTGGCCATGCCATGTGGCATGCAGGATCTTAGTTCCCCGACCAGGAATCGAACCCGTGCCCCCTGCAGTGGAAGCGTGGAGTGCTAATCACTGGACCCCCAGAGACCTCCCACCAATTTTTAAAAATATTTGCAAATCTCACAGATTTGACTTACTACTAAAAGTTGAACATTGTTCACATGTCCATAGGCAGTTTGCATTTCTTCTATAAATTGTTTGCCCATATTTTCTGGCCAATATCCTATTAGAATATTATCTTTTTTTTTTTTTTTTTTTTTTTTTTTTGTGGTACGCGGGCCTCTCACTGTTGTGGCGTCTCCCGTTGCGGAGCACAGGCTCCGGACGTGCAGACTCAGCGGCCATGGCTCACGGGCCTAGCCGCTCCGCGGCATGTGGGATCTTCCCGGACTGAGGCACGAACCCGCGTCCCCTGTATGGGCAGGTGGACTCTCAACCACTGCGCCACCAGGGAAGCCCCCTAGAATATTATCTTCTTTAATGAACTTATTGATGTGAATACTACTTCTACTATATATTTATTTGTGTGTATATATCTTTTAAAATTGTTTATGAAACTCTAATTAGTTTTAAATTTTTATGTGGTCTAAATACGTCAAACTTATTCTTTTTGCTTTTGGGTGTTTCATCTTATGAAGGAAAAGCAAGTTTTTCGTACCCAAGATTATAAAACTTTTCTCCTATATTTTCAGGTTCTCTTACAGTTTTGATTTTTATGTTTAGATTTTTAATCTATCAAGAACTGATGTTTCGGGGCTTCCCTGTTGGCGCAGTGGTTAAGAATCTGCCTGCCAATGCAGGGGACACGGGTTCAAGCCCTGGTCTGGGAAGATCCCACATGCCGCGGAGCAACTAAGCCCGTGCACCACAACTACTGAGCCTGTGCTCTAGAGCCCGTGAGCCACAACTACTGAAGCCCTCACGCCTAGAGCCTGTGCTCTGCAACAAGAGAAGCCACCGCAATGAGAAGCCTGCGCAATGCAACAAAGAGTAGCCCCCGCTCGCCACAACTAGAGAAAGCCCGTGGACAGCAACAAAGACCCAACGCAGCCAAAAACAAATAAATAAAATAAATAATTTAAAAAATAAAAAGAACTGATGTTTCATGTAAGGCAAGAATCTAACTTTACTATTTTCCAAAGTGATAGCCACTTGTCTCCATATCATTTATTGAACATTCTGTTTTCCTCAATGATTTGAAATACCACCTTATCATTTATATGTTCATATGTAAGCATGATACATATGTATGTGTTATAAACATACACAGATACATATATACATATACATAAGTATATATAAAATATGTTTCTAGATTCTTTAGCCTGATGCACGTATCTGCATTTCTGTTGCTATGCCAGCCGCAAATTGCTTTACTCGCTTAGCTGTATAGCCTGTTCGATATCTGGTGGGGCAAACTTCATTGTTCTTTTTGAAACTTTTCATGGTTATTATTACAGACTTACTCTGTATGTACAAGGTCCTATTCAAAGAATATTCAATTATCAGGTGACTATAACAAGATAATCAGTTTCTGTCCAACATCAAAACAAAGTCATCTTCCTTGTTACCTTATAAAGTTCTAGAGCAATGCCAGCAGCCATTTTTCCTCCATAGGACTCTGAGAAAATGTAGAATGGAATCGTCTAGGAAGAAAAGGAATTTACAAAGAATTAAATATCCTGAATGTCTTTTAATTCACACAAATCAATTTCAAATTTCTATTGCATGTAATGGCCAGACAAAACAAATCTGCTTTTGCTGATCTTTCCTCCCATATCTGATTATTATGTTTAATTAGAATACTGGCTGCAGGGTCATTTTTTTCAAGCTAAAACCACCTTTAGTGATGACTGAAACAGAAGCCCACAATCTGATCCTGGGTGCAAAAAAGTTTTCTCTGGAATCAGTTAGGCATGTAACTCTTGGGGAAGTTTGCATCTGATGGATGCAGTGCTGCAACTGCTAGCCCCCTCTGAGCTTGCTTACCTGGAATTCTTTGTGGCATTCAAAGAAAGTCTTCAGGAGAACCATCATGTCTGATGCCACCATGGCCAGGTCTTTGGTGTACGCATCACTCTTGTTCACATAACTGAACCCAGTGCCCACTGGGTTATCCACAAACAGGAGACTGGCCGACTGGAGCTACAAGCCACAGAGGAAAGTCAAATGTTGCAATCAGGGGCTTCCCTGGTGACGCAGTGGTTGAGAGTCCACCTGCCAATGCAGGGGACACGGGTTCGTGTCCCAGTCCGGGAAGATCCCACATGCCGCGGAGCTGCTGGGCCCGTGAGCCATGGCCACTGAGCCTGCGCGTCCAGAGCCTGTGCTCTGCAACGGGAGAGGCCACAACAGTGAGAGGCCCGCGTACCGCAAAAAAAAAAAAAAAAAATTGGAACAGGAACACAGACTAGTATAGCAAAGAAAGGCAAAGAAAAGGAGAGGCAAGAAGGAAAAATTAACATATACACAGGGATCGAAGCATCTAGGCTGTTACTTTCAGACACTACAAATGTCCTGAATGTAATTCATTCGTGCAGGTAGAACCATGCAGTGTCAGTCTGAGCAACAGCTCGAAGCAGTGAGAGGCTGGAATACCACACGTCTGTTTTCTTCAAGATGAATCCAGTTTCCACATTGGCCTGGCTTTGCTGAACACTACAAGAACAGAATTTATTCTAACACCTTTCCCAAAGAGGTTTAGAGTTATAGAATTTTACATCCTGAAGGATCCCTAGTGATGACACACTACAGCCATGTCCTTTACTGATCAGGACATTAAAGCCCAGAAAGGCCCAGGACTTGTCCAAGGTCACAAAGTTGGATAGGTAATGGCAGCGTCAGGACCAAGGCCAGCATCTCCTCACTTCTTGTTCAGGCTCTCTGCCCCAGTCACATTACCCTATTAGTCGTGGGAGGCTTGGGGACAAGCCAGTGGGGTACTCTGCTACTGGAAGTGAGTATGTGAATGTTCTAGGCTGAGGGAACAGCATGTGCAAAGACCCTGAGGCAAGAGTAAGTAAAATGTGCTTAAAGAAGACCAGTATGGAGACAGACAAGAAAATCAAAGGGCTCAGAGGGGATCTTCAGGTGGAGGTGCTCCTGCAGAGTCTTAGAGGTGAGTCTGGTGAGCTAGGTGTGACCGGGTGACCAAAGGAATGAAGTGCAAGCCCAGGAATGGCCCGCGCAGAGGCCTCAAGGAGAGTGCGCATGCAGAGAAGCTGGGAGGTATGGCTAGCAGAAGCCAGTTTACGCCCAGGAATCTGGATCCGATCTTTGGGGAACTGAAAGACAGTAAACTAAGGAGTGACTGGCATTGGAGGGTTTCACCCAAGCACCATGTGGGAAGTGGATTGGGGGTGGGGGGGCATGTTGAAAGCACCCACAAGAGGCGATGGAAAAGGGGTGGATGAAGAATATTAGCAACACTTGGGTAGTAAACATAGAGCTACCATAGGACCCAGCAATTCCCCACCCCGCCCCACCAAATTGAAAATAGGGGCCCAAACAAATATTTGTACGCTAATGTTCCCTGCATTATTCACAACAGCCAAAAGGTGAAAACAACCTAAGTGTCCATCAACAGATGGGAGAGGAGCAGAGGAGAAGCACAGAGCAGAGGGTGGCCACCAGCTGGGAGCAACAGCCCCAACCTGCCCACTGGTGTGGGTTTACCCACCAGTGTTTGGCAGCCTGGAGGAAGGGGCTGAGCAGGTGGACAGGGGGACTGACCCCAGGCTGGGCATGGCAAGGATGCGGAGGGAGAAGAATGAGGGAACCAGGGGTGGGGGTTAGGTAAGGAAGTGAAGCGAAGAATGAGGGGGCAGGGTGAGACAGAGAATTAGAGAGACATCAAAAGGGCAGAGGACAAGGGGTTTGAAGTCCTGAGGAAGACAAGAATGGAAGTAGGAGAGTAGGAGGGGAAAGGATTGCAGGTTGTGGCCAGAAGGTGGGACCCTGGCGTCTCAGATTGCAGGGATGGCCAATATGTGGGTCATGACAAGGTCCAGGGGGTCTGCTAGAGTAGACAGAGGTTTCTGCAGGCAAGTGGAGAGAAAGGTCACCGAGTTGGGAAGGTGACCAGTGTGGGATAAGCTGCCCCAAGAAATGGAAGAGGCTGGCCAGAGAGGAAGCCTGTGGACAAGTACGCAAGGTCCCCCCGGACACAGAGGAAGAGGGAGGGGGGTGGAGTGGGATGGCTCAACTTGTGACGCCACCCAGAATGGGGTAGGGCTGGGTGGGACTCAGCCTGGGAGAGGCCACACGGCAGTTTGAGTTCGAGGCCTTCCTCACTGTACCCAAGTAGTTCTTCGTGGTTTGAGATCTCTGTCAAGGGGCCCGATTTCCTCAAAGTTCCCAAATCCAGTGCTGGAACCACCTGGACCACCCTGTGAAAGCAAAAAAAACAAACAAACAAAAATAAAGTCAGAGAAAATGTTAGTCAAACCTTCGTCACTCCAACAATGACCCCATTCACTATAAACAATTTATGAGTCAGTGATGGCTGGGTCAACCTTACACACAGGACACAACTGATCCAGTGTCTGCACTAACTGAGCCCCCTGGTAACTGCTCAAGTCTTTCTAAGAAAAGGAAGCAACCGGGCTAAGAGCCCCCAGAGGGAACGTTCCTACCTCTGATTCTCTGAGCTCGAGCCTTGGCCTCACGTGGGGTTTGCTGACCTCAAAACATCTCGTCCAAACCTCTCCCTTCAAAGATGAGCAGTATGGCCCAGAGAGGGAACGTGGCAATTAGGGGCTCCACCAGGACTGGACCCGGGGCCTTGTGACTCTCCACCACCCTCTCCTCAGTGTCCCTGAGGCTTTACAAGGGACCCAGACTGAGGGGCAGTTTGATCAAGATGATCCCCAGGATATAACATAGTAAATGCGGAAGTCCCTGGGCAGGAAGCACTCAACACTGTGGGCATCCAAGGCCAGGGGCGAGGCAGGATTCTGAACAGAAGCTCAGTGCTGGGGGCCCAGACAATGGGAGGCAGAGGTTCTATGGCTTCTAAGGGCTAAGAGAGGGGAGGAGGTCCTTCAGGAGATGGTCAGGGGTAAGGATGGTCAGTGCTTTTCTGGACAAAACCTCAGGGGTCAGCTGAGCCAACAGGATAGGCTGAGGGCCTTGAATAAAAGGATGCTGTGTCCCTGTGCAAGATGGTTAGGAAAGGGAGATACACAATGATGGAAGGAAACAGCTCAGGCAAAACAGAAACCAGGGCAATCTGTACAGGGAAATCTAAAGGAAAAGAGAGACAACATAGAGTCAGGGCTCAGGGGTAACTAAAGGACCCCAACAGAGAGTTTATGAAACTACTGAATGTTTTGAACCGACACCAAGCTATTATAAAACTGGGAGGCTATAAATCCCTCTAAGCAATGTCCTCACCATCGACAGAATGAAAAGACCTATGGAACGGGAGAAAATAGTTGCAAATGATACGACCAATAAGGGGTTAATATCCAACATATATGAACAGCTCATATAACTCAACATCAAAAAAACAAACAACCTGATTAAAAAATGGGCAGAAGAACTCAATAGACATTTTTCCAAAGAGGAAATGCAGGTGGCCAGCATGAACATGAAAAGATGCTCAACACTGCTGATCATCAGGGAAATGCAAATCAAAACCATAATGATGTACCACCTCCCACCTGTCAGAATGGCTATCATCAAAAAGACCACAAACAAGTGTTGGCGAAGATGTGGAGAAAAGGGAATCCTTGTAACACTGTCGGTGGGAATGTAAATTGGTGCAGCCACTGTGGAAAACAGTATGGAGGTTTCTCAAAAAACTAAAAATAGAACTACCACATGATCCAGTGATTCCACTCCTGAGTATATATTTGAAAAAAACAAAAACACTAATTTGAAAAAATACATGCACCCTAATGTTCATAGAAGCATTATTTGTAATAGCCAAGATATGGAAGCAACCTAAGTGCCCATCAACAGATGAATGGATAAAGAAGAGGCGGTGTATACATATACAATGGAATACTACTCAGCCATAAAAAAGAATGAAATTTTGCCAACTGCAGCAACATGATTGGACTTTGAGGGTATTATGCTAAGTGAAATAAGTCAGACAAAGAAAGACAAATACTGTATGATGTCACTTATATGGAAAATCTAAAAAATACAACAAACGAGTGGCTGTAACAGAAAAGAAGCAGACTCACAGATATAGAGAACAAACTAGTGGCTACCAGGTGGGAGAGGGAAGGGAGGGGGGAATGTAAAGGAAGGGGATTAAGAGATACAAACCACTATGTATAAAATAAACTACAAGGATATATTGTACAACACAGGGAATATAGCCCATATTTATAGAACTATAAATGGAGGAGAACCTTTAAAAATTGTGAATCACTATACTGTATACCTGTAACATATAATACTGTACACCAACTATTATTCAATTTAAAAAAAAGCAAAGCAAAAAACAAAATAAAATAAAAGCAAGGGTCCTTGAGTGAAAGCTGGGCCCCTTTTTCCTAGTGGACTTACTGGGCTGGGATAGGACCAAAGTGAAAGGAGAGAAGCTGGAATCCTAGAGGTATGGTCTTTGTGGGAGAAATCCCATTCTCCTGTCCTGTTCTACTTGATAACATACCACTGCAAAATCTCTTTGTCTAGAACTTTGGGATGGGGGTACTGTCACGGCCCGGGACTATGCAGTGACTCTGAAATATGGCAAGTGTGTCCAAGGGCAAACTAAAACGCTTAGATGACTTGAAAGTGTACCTAACGTAGCACACGACATCACTCAGAGCTACTCCACTCAGATGACGTGACCTTGATTCCCAAAGACCTGTCCAGAGGAGTCAGTGCATGGATTCTCAGTAGGCTGCTACGAGAGATCTCCTTTTAACCTGAATTAATTATTTCTTCCTTAATCATACTCTTTTCCCCTTCCCTTGGGCCTCTGAGGAGATGAAGAGCAGGACAGTGAGCCCGTTGATAACCATCAAATAGCATCTCAGCTCACAGAAACCAAAGGTCACAAACTGCACGGTCTTGAGGGGCCAGAAGAGGAGCAGAGAGGGCAGGTGGGTCCCCCGAAGCTCCTGCCTGTGTGCAAGAGGGGCCCCACCACTCCGCTCCGGGACAGCAAGTTCAGGCCCCAAGTAATCGCATCTCCTGGTTTTTGGAAAAAGGAAGGAAATGTCTTGATTTGTAAATGTTGGCAACTCATTCAAATAAAACAACTGCCCTACTCTGCAGTCAACCAGAAGGAAGGTTTGCAGTTTCAGAAATTCAGTGGTTTTCAAACTGTGTTCCTGGAAGCCCAGAAAGTGCCTGAGGGGCAGCACGTGACAAAGGGGAGGCTGAATGGGTGGGACTTGGCACTCCGCCCCAACCTCGGCCCCAGCACTTCCTTCTTCTGCTTTGGCTGGTCTGCAAGCTTTCACTTGGGAGCGGAAGAAGTTCTGCTGATTAATAAAAAGTTTGAAAACCGCTGAAATCCCGCAGACCAAAGCCCAGAGAAGGGAAGTGTTTTGCCACGGCTCTAAGTGGCAGGAAGGCAGAACTGGGCTTGTCCACTGCACGGCTCTCCCTGACAGCCCTGCCACAGCTTCATCTCCAGCTGCCCGGGATGCACAAAAGCTCCCTGGGCCACACAGACGGGTTCTTCTTCTGAGACATTTTCATATCTGCGCTCTGGGGCTGAGCCTCACCCCAGCCTTCAAAGAAAATACTTGCGATAATCTCAAGAGAAAAAGGCCCCTCCGTGCAAACTGTTCATCAGAAAGCCTGTATCCACTGGTCTGGAAGGCAAAGATGGGGGCACTGGGAGGCTGCTTATGAATAATGACATTTTTGGAGGAAGTGACATTTACATCCCATGGGGGTATCAGGGCGCCCTATTTTTTTTTTTTTTTTCGGTACGCAGGCCTCTCACTGTTGTGGCCTCTCCCGCTGCGGAGCACAGGCTCCGGATGCGCAGGCTCAGCGGCCATGGCTCATGGGCCCAGCCGCTCCGCTCCGCGGCATGTGGGATCTTCCCGGACCGGGGCACGAACACGTGTCCCCTGCATCGGCAGGCGGACTCTCAACCAATGCGCCACCAGGGAAGCCCTAGGGTGCCCTATTTACTGGTGAGCAACCTGGTGCCCCAGCTGGGCCATGCCTACAGTTTCCAGAAGGTGAAGCAAGACCGCATTCCTCAACCCCTCCCTAGATCTTGGTCTTCCAGGTGGGTGTGGGGCCACCTTTGTACAGACATTTTAGGAATGAAAGGAAGGAAGGATCCTCTGCCTGCCCTCAAGTAATTTCCAACCAGTTTCCTGTCTTCAATCCTACCACTAGAGCTCAAGATTAAAAATGCAAACACTCTTTAGAGAGAAGGATAGGGCCCGACACTTAATGCTAAGATACAAAAGGCTGAGTTCTTTCAAAATACCAGTTTTTCTAGGGGCAAGGAATTCAGATCTAGGAAAGGACTGGGAGGGGAGAGGAAGGGCTGGTCAGGGTACCTCAGTCTTTGCTTTGGAACCTTCCAGAAACACTTTCTGTCAGCATATTGTCAAATGTGTCTTCAGGAGCTTCCAGTAAGGGTTCCTACTGCTGCCTGTGCTGGGCTCAATAGAAAAAGACCCCCGTAAAAGACTAGAACCTCTCACTCTCTGATTTGGCTTCCTTGACCGTACCATCGCCTTTGCCTGCCTCAGAAGGACGCCGAATTCCCAAGCCTAGGAGAGCCCCAGCTGGCTGCTGGACCACATCAGTTCTTCACTGCTGAGCTGTGAGCCTTTAAGGGCAAGCAAGGTGGTAAGTGGGAGAAACCTGGCCTCAACGTCAGGCCAGGCAGTGAAACCAATTTTACCTGAAGCCACATGACCAGGGGCAGTTCTGAGAAGTTCTTGCTGGGGCTGGTGGCATAATAGAGCCACCAGAACATGTGGGCGTCCTTCCGGACAGTCACATAATCCCATACTTCCTTGCCCTCTTCTGTGGGCCAGCTGATGACAGCTCCTGAAACAGAAGCACAATTCGATTTTCCGGAAGAATGTCTATGTCCAGTTAAATTCCCAGCCCAGGAGACACGGCTGGGTTAGGCTAGTGATGATTTGGTTTATACTTCAGACAATTTATTTACTCCAATATATTGTGGAGATAAGGAAAAAAAACCTCAAAAAACTCAGCTATGAAAAAACATACCAAACTTAATAGTGGCACAGGGGGCTGGAGGCTTTCACATTTTCACCTACACCCTCTGTAACGTTTGGATTTTTAACAGGAAGCATAAAACGTGTTTATAATTCTGTTTAAAAGAGAGAGATTTACACTTTGGGGGAAAAAAATCTCAAAATGCAGCACGTTGATTTTTGTTCCTCATTTAATATACAATTAAAGAAGCATCACGGGCTTCCCTGGTGGCGCAGTGGTTGAGAGTCCGCCTGCTGATGCAGGGGACACGGGTTCATGCCCCGGTCCGGGAAGATCCCACATGCCGCGGAGCGGCTGGGCCCGTGAGCCATGGCCGCTGAGCCTGCGCGTCCGGAGCCTGTGCTCCGCAACGGGTGAGGCCACAACAGTGAGAGGCCCACATAACGCAAAAAAAAAGAAGAAGCATCACAAGTTAGTGGGGCAAGATTACTCACTATATTACTCTGGAGTAACAGATTTTTGAAGAAAAAAAATAGAGATGTAGGTTCTTTCTTAACACTCTAAACCAAAATAAATTCCAAGTGGATCAGATATTTCAATTTTAAAATTTAGATGTGAAAAATAATATGAAAATAGAGTTGAAAGTCTCTTTGACCTCTGGATGGGGAAACGATTAAAGCATACCCTAGAGACTATAAAACAAAATATCAAGAGTTGAGGACAGAAACTTGTTACATTTCTGTACAACAAAAATAAAAGGCAAAACAACAAAGAAAGGTCGGCAACGAATATGAAAAAGGGTATTTCCTTAATCGTTAGACCAACTAAAAAACGCAAGATCCTTGAAACAATCAAGATAGTTGTACAATACCTAGCACTTACCAGGCATTCAATAAATGCCCCCGCTCGCCGCAACTAGAGAAAGCCCGCGCGCAGCAACAAAGACCCAACGCAGCCAAAAATAAATAATAATAAAATAAATTTATATAAAAAAAATCGGGGGGCAACCTATTCGACAACATTTCCCAGACACAAGTCGAAGGGTCATATGATCCCCATTTTACAAAAGGGAAAACAAGTAAAGCAACTTGCCTAAGATCACAAGGCAAGTTTGTGGTTAGTTCGAATTCTCAGTTCTTGATTCACACCAGGGCTCATTTTGCTTAAAGAAAAGACTGAAAATCAATTTGCAAGTCATCCCATTAAACACGAATTTGTTTTTGCCAAAAAGGACTGCGGTGAGGGGACATATTATCCTGCCTGTTCTGATCAGGTAGAGGGAGAAAGGCTTACTCGCAATTAAACGTCCCATTCGTGGTAGGATTTTTCAGTCTTGGTACCGTGTGTTTCAGCTCAAAATAAAAAGACCTTATAATCTCATTTAGCAGCCAATCGCGGCAGGAAAAGGGAGGTGGCCTTAAGATTGCGGAACCCTCATTGATCAGGAGCTTCTCCAAATCTTACATTTTGCAAAACTGCTTCTACCTACACGCAGGGAAGAAACAAGGCAGCAGACCACCCAGGGCCAGAAAAAAGTAGAAAAAGAACTTTGAATCCGGAAAAAAAAAAATAGAGTGAGACTCAAAAGCAAAAATAATTACGCAAGGTAGAAACAGGGGAAAAGGAATATGCTTTAAAAAGCACAAACCCACTAACAGATTCTTATCCCTAAAGAAGAGAAGGAGGCACCGGCCGCTGAAGCACTTTTGCCCGAACCTACCCGTGCTCAGGCCCAGGAGCAGCAGCAGCACCGGCATAAAACAACTCCGCGGCGCCAGCTCCATGACGAATACCGCGCGGCAGCATCAGCTACGGGCTGGACGCCGCGCCTCAGCACGTGACGGTTGCGGGCTGGGCGAGGCCGAGCCGGAACGGGGGCGGAGCCTGGGCGTCAGGGGCGGGGCCTGGGCGTCGGGGGCTGGGGCTGGGGCGGGGGCTGGGGCGGGGGCTGGGGCGGGGCTGGGGCGGGGCTGGGGCGGGGCTGGGGCGGGGCGGGGCTTGGGCGGGTGGAGAGGCTAGCGACGTCTCGCGCGCCCTTTGCCCAATTGGCCCACTAGGATCCCTGCAACGGCGCTCGGGGTGTTCTTTTTGCCCCACTACGTCGTTCTTTGCCGTTTTGGGGACAAGCAGAAAGGAAGAGGCGTTTAATGCATTGATTTGACTTGGGTTGTGCGACAGAACTGAGACGCTACAGAGAAATAACCATGAGGACCGTCCTTCCTGCCCCGCCCATCTCTTCCATCCCCAACAAAAGACCTGGCATTTCAAACTGCTGCATCTGCCCCAATCAGATTAAACCTGGCCAGCTTAATCTGGAAACTGTGGGATTCCGTTTTCATAGATTTGTTCTTAAAATTATTTTTCTTATAAAATTACGAATATAATGGACATTTTGGAAATTTGGGGGGAAAATTAGATACTACATAAACAGTGTTGGCATTTGGGATTTTTTTTCCTCTGGTCTTTTACGTCATCTTTTTAAATAGGATAATAAAATTTTTTATTCTGTTTTCTTTCTCGATACTTTGTCATTGGCATAATTTTGTGTTGTTAATGATAGGGATTGAGTAGGATAATCAAATAGCTTAGAAACCCCATTAGGGGGATTGTTGATAGGGAACTTTAGGGAGCTTTGGGAGACCACAGTAAGATTAATGATCACTCAAGAAAGTAATGGGAAAATCCTGAAAAAATGTGGGCTTGCTTGAGTCAAAGCAGAACAAGTGGCTTAGCATCAAAGCCAGATTGGCTTGCTTAACAACAAAATAAATCTAGCTTGACTAGCAACAAAATAATGCAACAGAAGCCTGAGACATGCCCCAGAACAATACAATACAACAATGGTGGCATGCTCTGTGCACACAAAAAACAATCATTTATGGAAAGGTGACATATCAAAGTGAAAGGTCCTCATTGTACTGAGACCTGAAATAAGTTTTCCAAAGTGCCATGACAGTCCTGGCCTGACTATGTAGGGACAAAAAACCCAATCTGGAGGAGGAACTGATGAGGAAAGCATGACATCTACTCAAGAAAGACAAAGAAGGTCTTCTCCCCGTCCTCTCTCTTCCTCTGATTATAAAAATGTAACCCACTAAGTACTCGGGGCATCGCAATGCTTGCCTGACTGCTTGTTAAGCCTCGCAAGTGTCCTATTCTAATAAATCACTTCTTATCTATCAATTTGTCTCTCGCTGAATTCTTTCTACGCTGAGACATAAAGGACCGAGCCCCCTAAATAACACCTAACCGTTTCGTTAACATGACAACAGTCATTTTAAAGAGGCAATTAGAGGTTTGGGAAGGGGAAGGGAGGAAAAAGGATGGGAGAGGTGTTTTCTTGTGTGTGTGTGTGTGTGTGTGTGTGTGTGTGTGTGTCTAAATGTCACTTTTATTTTAGGGTGTACAGAATAACTCACCTCAGAGCTAGGAAACAAGATTGTGCAGGGCGGTATGAGGGTCAGGTTACTTCTAAATATTCTGCTTCAAAGGTGCACATGGCAAAACAGAAAAACGAAGTACATGTGACAACTCTCTCTTTCCTGTTCCCTTTTCTAACCCTCTGCCCCTGCAGGTAATTAACAGACAGATGTTTTCATCTGCAGCCTTGTGAAATGGCAGAGTGCTGCAGATGAAGGGAGAGGGTGCTGAGATTTGGGCCAGAGAAGAGAAATATGCAACCAGGTTCTCTTAAACTTTAGCATGGGATGCTCCAGAATGAGTAAAATCCCATAATGCTGGTATTGGGGATGAGCCTCTGGAGAAACATTTGAAAGATATTATTTATGTAAAAGTTACACTGTTAGTCAAACAGAAGTAATGATGTAACAAAGATTGTCCTAAACTTTTCCTAGCTAAACATTCAAAGTTGTTCTGTGTCGCCAGAGCTTCAAATACACTTAAACCCTTCCATAATTAGACTCTAGGGCTTCACTTTGTCACAGAAAAATAGCACTATGATAAGTATCTATATTTTGCCTATGGTATTTTCCATATTTGGGGTTATTTCTCTAAGATAAAATAGAAGTGGTACTATTGCATTAAAGGCTGCAACCGTTATTCTGCAAGTCAGCCCTCCCTCACTATTGGCTGGTTCCATATCTGTGGATTCCACATCCGTGGATTCAACCAACAGGAGATCAAAAATATTTGGAAAAAATTCTAGAAAGTTCCTAAAAGCAAAACTTGAATTTACTGCATGCAAACAACTATTTACATAGCATTAACATTGTACAGGCATACCTTGGAGATATTGCCGGTTTGATTCCAGACCACCACAATAGAGTCACACAGATGTTTTTGTTTCCCAGTGCATGTAAAAGTTATGTCTACAGTATACTGTAGTCTATTAAGTGTGCAATAGTGTTATGTCTTAAAAAATGTACATGCCTTAATTTAAAAAAAATTTATTGCTAAAAAAAATACTGACCATCATCTGAGCCTTCAGCAAGTCATAGTCTTTTTGTAATAGTAACACCAAAGATCACAGATCACAAATCACCGTAACAAATATAATAATAATGAAAGTTTGAAATATTGGCAAATTGTGAAGAATTACCAAAATGTTACACAAGATGCAAAGTGAGCAAATGTTATTGGAAAAATGGCACCAATAGACTTCCTTGAAACAGGGTTGCCACAAACCTTCAATTTGTGAAAAATGCAATACCTGTGAAGTACAATAAAATGAGTCACGCCTGTATCTACAACTATTTACATAGCATGTATTAGGTATTATAAGTAATCTAGAGATGATTTAAAGTGTATGGGAGATTATATGCAAATACTACACTATTTTATATGAGGGACTTGAGCATCTGTGAATTTTGGTATCTGTGGGGTGATTTGGAACCAATCCCCTATAGATACTGAGGGGCGACTGAATATAACATTAAAAGTGTTATTTTTAAATCATGGGATGGGCTTATTCACTAGAAGTAATGGAGGGGAGGGAACTCCCTGATAAAATGACAGAGTAAAAATGAACTAGAAACTGTGGTTGATAAAAGGCAGGTATCAAAGGGATAAAAGGCAGGCATTGACAGGGAAGGGATATGAAATTTCCTGGGGGTAGTGGTAATATGGCACATTTTGATAGGTGTGTTAACGAAGAAAATTCAACTGAGAAAAAATTTTTTTTTTTTTTTGGCCATGTCTTGCAGCATGCGGGATCTTAGTTCCCTGACTAGGGATCAAACCTGTGCCCGCTGCATTGGGAGGGTGGAGTCTTAACCATTGGGCCGCCAGGGAAGTCCCCTCAACTGAGTAAGTTTTAAAGATCTTATTGGCTTTATTCAGTGATTCATGAATCAGGCATCATTCAACCTAGCAGATAGAAAGGAGCTCCAATGTACAAAATGAAAGACTTTTATAGGTAGAAAGGAGCAGAATGAGGAAGTTATACAGACAAAAATATGGGTTGGTTATTGCAAGTTTACTTGCCTTTACGGGATGGCAGGGGTCTATCAGGCAGATTAACTAGCGCTGAATAGGCAAATCCTGATGGATTGGTTTAAGATTCCATTTCTGGGACAGCCAAAACTGTAATTAAGTCTCGATTTGGTGATGTGGGGCTGAGCATAAGTGACATCATTTGGGGCCTGTTGTCTTGTTTGTAACAGGTGTTTGGATTACAAAGATGTATATATTTGTCGAAACTCAGCAAACATACACTTGATTTGCTTGTTTCATAAGAGACAAATTTTGCTTGAAAAGGAAAAAATTGTAAACAAAACTTCACCTTTAGTTAATCATATGGGTTTGAAGGGTTTAGGAGGAAGTGTATGCAATCTTTAAAATGTATCCAAAATATACGATGGAATGATGGGTGGAAAGAGCAATGAATAGATGGATAAATATGTGATAAAGCAAGTATTATAGTAAGATGTTAATGGTAGGATATGGGTGGCAGGTATATGGGTGTTCACTATATATTTTTTTCAAACTTTATATGTGTCAGGAAATTTTTATAATAAAAAATAAGGAAAAAGCTAGGAAAAAGTAGGACTAGACCTCTGATGGATTGTAGAAGTCCATTCTTAAAATGCCTTAGGACTTGAAATGCAAACTGTTTCATCCGTTTAAGTTTTTGACGATATAAGCAAAGGCTAACCAAACAAGGGAACCCCCAAAATGCTCTTATGACACAAGAATCACCAAACAATGAGTCACTTACAGTGGCTGTGTAGATAAATGTGGTGTTAAGTATAGCACACTGTGAGTAGGTGCACTATAATCTCCATTTTAATCTGGCCTTCAACACTGGGTGGTCTTTTATGAGGGCAAACACTAACATATCCCCTTTTCTTTACAGTTTATAATCACTAGAATCAAAGCAACAAAACACGCCTGGGAACCAAGTGAAAGATTATTATTCTAAGAGCCAGCAGTAAAGTTCCTCCCAACAACTGGAATGGTCTTTGTTTAAGAAAAATATCTTTTTGAATGAAATAATGCCATTTGCAGCAACATGGATGGACCTAGAAACCACTGTACTAACTGAAGTAAGTCAGAAAGAGAAAGACAAATATCACTTATACGTGGAATCTAAAATACGACCCAAATTAACTTATGTATGAAACGGAAATAGACTCAGACATAGAAAACCAATGGATGATTAAAAAGGGAAAAGGGTGTGGGGAGGGATAAATTAGGAGTTTGGGGTTAGCAGATACGAACTACTATATATAAAATACAGAAACAACACAGTCCTACTGTATAGCACAGAGAACTGTATTCAATATCCTGTAATAAACCATAATGAGAAAAAAAAAACTTATTGGTTCCTTGACATGAAGAGGTGGGAGCTGAGAGTATAGGGGCATCAGCAAAGGCAACAAAGAATTGCTAAACTGTGCTGCACAGGAATTTGAGAGGAATTTGGTTTCCTTCTAGGAGAGAAAGAAGCGAGATAGATGAAAAGAAGGGGACTGTGCAGAAAGACCAGCAAAAGAGATAAGACTGAAGAGCCAATGGAATTTTCTCTCATGGAGAGTGGCAAAAGCACATTTTTTAAGGTGATGCTTGTGCTTGTGGTTCAGTTTGAACTTGCATTTTCTGTGATGTAAACTCGTCCTCTCGGGACAGATCAAAAAGTAATAGAGCTTTGGGGGAGGCAACAGGATTGGAAGAAACTTATCTCAAAACTGTGTTTGCAACAATACTTTATTTTTTAAATTATATGTTGGGGAAAGGTATGAGAAGCTGATGGAGGCTCATTGCCTGGGGGTTCGTTAAAGGCCTTCCCCGTGAATTGTTGCAGAATAAAGTACAAGGGGTCTTGGTTGGTCTGGATCAGAATGCAGCTACTGCGGACAAGCTACTAATTCAGGATTCACTGCAGGTGGTGTGAATCCTGGGAAGGGGATTCGGCACGCAATCACATGACCAGATCTGCGGGGGGTGGGGGGGCAGGCAATTTTGTTTCATAGTTGCAACAAAAGTGTTTCTTCTCTTCTTCAGGGCTAATTTCCTGAAGGAACCGGACTAAACGCCATAGCAATTATTTCCAAAACTCGAAAAGGATGATAGCAGGCAGGGAATCGTAACAAGGCCCCCCAGTCAAGGAGGAGGGAAGATATAAATGTGCTTGACAAAGCTGAGTGAGAACAGGAAAATATGAGAGAAGGAATGGACTAGAAATCATTCTCAGGAGTGAGGAAAACCCAGGAGGCCAATGCTATTTTCATGCTCCTTAGTTTCAGCTTCAGTTTCTAAATTTAAATCCTGTAGGTGCAACAACAGGAATTCAACTCTACATGTGGAGTGAATCAGAATGCACCTTGTTTCTCAAATTTCCAAACTCAGATAAAAATAAATCAGGGACCAGAGACAAATGAGTTTGCTTGAGTCCATTCTTACATGTCAACCAGGATGGGAACTCCCACCAGTGGCAGCAGCAAGGAGGAGCTTCTCTGCCACTTGCGCCTTCAGGTGTTAACATAGCCCAGGTGAGGAACTTGGACTTCAATCCCCACCTGCCGTACCTCCCCTCCCCCACCAGAGCAGTGTCAGAGAAAGACAGCTAAAACAGAATAAACAAGATCCAGAATCTCAGACCATAATAAGAAAATGTTCAGATTTCAACTTCTTCAATTTCATACCCAGAACCAGGAAGATCTCAAACTGAAAAAGAGACAATTAATAGATGCCGACACGGAGATAATGGAGATGTTAGAATTATCTGACAAATATTTTAAAGCAGACAGGATAAACATGTTGAAATGAATGAAAGAAAAGAAAGACTCAGCAAGGAAATATAAAGTCTCAGCAAAGGAATAGAAGATGTAAAGGAGAACCAGAAGGAAATTTTAGAACTGAAAAATACAATTACCAAAGTAAGAAGCTCAGTGATGGACTCTACAACAAAATGGAGGGGAGAGAGGAAATAATCAGTGATCTGAAAGAGAACAATAGAAAATTCACAATCTGAACAATTGAAAGAAAATAAAGTTAAAAAAAAAAGAGCCTCAAGGATCTGTGGGACTATAATAAGAGACCTAACGTTTAAGCGATTGGAATCCTAGGAAGAGTGGCTGAAAAAGTACCCAAAGAAATAATGGCTGAAAATGCCCCAAATTTGGCATGAGATATAAACCTACAGATTCTCAAAGCTGAGTGAAACTCCAGCAGGATAAACCTTAAAAAATCCATGCCAAGACACAGCATAATTAAAATTTTGAAACCCAAAGACAAAAAAAAAATCTTGAAAGCAGAGAAAAATGACACCTTACCTATAAAGTAAAGACAATCCCAAGGATAGCAGATTTCTCACCAGAAACCACAGAGGACACACTCGAGGTCCTGATAATAGGGGGAATGGTGGTGTTTTGCGCATCTCCAGAAAGGAAACAAGACTAGCCAGGTAAACACAGCTTAGCTAACTTTCCATGTTTTGGAGTAGCCGTCTTCAAACTGGGCGTAAATGTGTCCTGAGGAGTCGCACGCACTTTCTAAGGAGAGGTAGGCCTGCGTGGTTTTAAGAGAATTCAGTTCATCTCCTCCTTTCACTGGGACTCCTTCCTACAGCTGATTGCCTGAGAGTGTGCCTGGGCACCGTTTCTGTTCTCAAAGTGTCTTTCTCCCTCCTGACCCCATCCACATAGCCTTACAGCACCTACTGTACTTGTTTGTTTCCTCCAGCTATTATTAAATTTAGATTAACTTTAGGGAAACATGTAGTGGATTCTGCTGTAAATCATGTCCATGACAGCCATCATTCATACAAAAAATGTAACAATGCCCTGAACTTGAGAACCCAGCTTCATTTTATTGGGATTAACTCTTCTTTCTTAGATGTTGATATGCTCTTCCAATTCTATCAAATGAATATTTATAAACATAATTGATTTCAACTATCAGATTAAATTGCTAATAAATCTATATGTAAGAGTTTTATAGGGATGATTTATATATAATCACCCATCTCTCTATCCATCTGTCATCAATATACAGGTCTTTGATCATAATCCCCATTTTTATGAATTGTCATTTTTACCCCCGTTTCATCTAAGTTTAGCGCCATAGACAAGGCACCTCTAATTGTAAAAGTAAGTGGTATAATAATCACTTAAATCTTAGTAGAGCCTTCCCAGATATTGCGAAAGTGAACAACTCTAGCGACTGGGTAAACACTTTCTTTGAAAGTCAGGTGATTCCCAATTCTTTGTTTTTAACATTATTGAACCTAACTGAATTGTTGACTGAAGGAGTACCGAAAATAATTTTTAACGAACGATCTCTAGGTGATTTTAGCATGTAAGTTGGAAAGAGTTTGAAGGAATTGACTGATATAGCCAATAACATAAGTCCTTCCATTCTTGTCTACTTAACACAAATGAACATATTTTCTCAGGGCGTCACATCTATAAAAACAAAAAATAGGTCCAGGTTTGATGGGGAGCCCTGTCTCATTTAGCAATATCCATTCACAGAGACTTGGACTAATTAAAAAAATCCACACAGACCTCCATTTATTTTATTAATAGATATAGTCCATGTCCATTTTATTTTCTCCGTTTAATAATTATGTAACAAAATGTGTGGCGTTTTATGCTATTTTGATCAATTGTGTACCTCTAATAATAGTAATAACTCAATCCAGAAGACCTAGAGCATTAGGGTCACAGGAAAATAAAACTTAAAAAAAAACTTTTTTAAACGTATCTACTGACTGCAAGGTATTAGCCACGTACTTAGTCCAGTGACCCTGGGGAAGTTACTTAGCCTCTCTGAACTTTTTGGGTTTTTTTAATCTTCAAAATGGGAATAATAATAGCTTATAATTCATACCTTTGTAATGAAAACTAAAGGAGTTAATATACTATGTGGAAGGAATGGAATGGAAATTCAAGTGATGTAAAACTTCTGATTCACTTACCTAAGAGTTAATAAGAGGACTATTTTTTATATTTTAAAATTTGCATGGTGGTAGGTATTAAACTGCTAAGGTATTTAAATTCCACTGAATACTTTTAAAAGAGTGATTAATGGTTTTATTTTAAAATGTCAATATTTACAATACATTAGGAATTACATCTTTTGCAACTGTGTATGAGGAAACATTTTGTAAACTAGATGCATTGGGAGTTACGTTTTTGAAATTATTTTATGTATATGAGCAAATATCTTAGAAGGAGACCACAGCTGAGCAGTGCTTGTTTATCTAGAGAGTTGCCTAAATTCGGACCCTACGTAGGGCTCAGCAGGAAAGGAGTAAAGGCATTTCGCTTATTCTCTTCCCTAGCCCTGTCTTGAGCGGACCCGAATCAATCCCGCTCCGCGTTCTCGTCATTCACAAAGCCTGGAGCAGCCGTTTGCCACCAACAGGTGGCACCCGTTAACAGGCTCCAGGGGGCGGGCCCCGAGCACGCCTCTCGGCGGCCCCGTGGAGTCTCTCGGCTTCCGTTGCGCATCGAGCAAGATGGCAGCCTCCGAGACGGTTAGGCTACGCCTTCAATTTGATTACCCGCCGCCAGCCACCCCACACTGCACGTCCTTCTGGCTTCTCATCGACTTGAACAGATGCCGAGTAGTCACGGATCTCATCAGTCTCATCCGCCAGCGCTTCGGCTTCAGTTCTGGGGCCCTCCTGGGCCTCTACTTGGAGGGGGGGCTCTTGCCCCCCGCCGAGAGTGCGCGCCTGGTACGAGACAACGACTGCCTCAGGTGCGCGGGCGGGATGGGGGCACGGCGGTGGGGCGCCGGGGACGAGCCTGCGCACGTCCGGGGGCGCCTCCGGCGTCTGGAGACCGCGTGTGGGTGTGGGTCCGGGTGAGGGTCGGGGTGAGCTGGGGGGGGGCTGTCAAACTGCACTTCCGTGAACCCCGGAGATTCTGATTGGTCCAGTCAGGTTTGGGGCTCAGGAGTCTGCATTGTAACTAGCATCTTTCCCCGGGAAGCTTCTAATGCAGAAGATTGGTGGACCACACTTGGAAAAACCCTGATCTTGGGTGTGGGCAGGGCCCGCGTTTCTTCCAGCCTTGACTTAGCAAGCGCTCACTTAGCCGGGCACTGTGTTAGGTGCGCGGGGTGCCGGGCGTGCCTGAGACCTGGCCTTCCCCTGGCAGTTCGCAGGGTCAGGTGCCGGAGACCCAAGCAAACGGACCCGCAGTCATGTTTTCTTCACCGCTTGCAGCGTGTCCAATCTCAGAGCTCCTGCGATACCCCCTGGGACTGGTGGGCGTCATTCAGTGTCTCACCTGGGTTCACTTAAATAGGTGTTTGGAACCTTTTGGGTTGTGAATTGGGAAACAAAATAGTTTTAAATATGCTTTTGGAAGTTTTAAAAGATGATACTGAGATGAATATCAAGGAGCGGTTGTGGTGTAAATTGCTCACGTGTGGCTGATTTATCTCAATAAAATGGTAAGACACGATTTCAGTTCGGATTCATATCTTGGACTGATTTATTCAGGGCTTCTTTTTAAAAGCTTCATCTACAGTGAAAGAAATTCTAGAGTTGTGAACCAGGCTACTTACTTCTGCTTGCCATTTGTGGCATGTTGAATATTCCTTTCCCCAGAGTATGTCAGATTCGTAAGATTTCTTCAGAGCATCAGGGAATTTAACTTGGAACAACTGCTACATCTTTGAGCATATGTGTGTCGTTCTCTCTTTTAAAAGCAGGAACACTGACTTACTAATAACGTTTAGCTGTTTCCAGTGACAATTTGAAATAATCCAAGTTTCAAAAAGAGGTCTTTTTCCTTTTTATTCACTGTGAAATAGATCTCCATTCTCTCTGCAATTCAGGGACTATTTAAATATTGCAGTTGTAAGGACTGCATCCTCTCCTGTTAAGTTTACTTTCTGATCTATCTCCTGTCTAATGAATTAATAACTTGCTGATGGCTAACTGCAGTTATACTTCATTTAATGAATCGTCTGGAAATTAGACTCTTTATAATGAAGTCAACAGTGTCAAAAGCAAACCATGAAAGCTGTTATGGGAAATAAATACAGCACAATGGCAGGCAGAATTCCTCCTAAACACCAGAATGCACAATTGCATATGGCAAGGAATACCTCTGCAGCTAGCTTCAGTGGTAAATGGGGCAGACCTTAGGAAAAAGTTGAATCTGGAAAAGTTTTGTATGTTTTCGTGGTTTCATGTCCATAGTCATTCTCTGTCTTCCCCTGACAGACTCACTTTTCTTCAGAGCTACAGAAGAAAACAGTTTCTTTTCTCAAAGATACCCAATATTGTTGGAGTAGACCAAAATAACTAGTTTTGTGTTTCTGTATATTATGTTCTTGTGTCATGTGGAGTGGATAATTATCTGACTGGATAATCATACCAGGTTTTGCTGCTAAGTGCAGAAGATGGTTGAAAAGAAGAGATCATCGTGGAACACAAATGGTCAGGGAATTTCACAGTACCTTGAAGGTTGGATAGCCTCGTACAGTTGTGGAGGCAAAAGCTACCCTGACTTGGTGAAGGGATGAGTTTGACCAGCAGAAGAATTCTGTTGGGATTGCCAGGAGTGCTGAGAGAGCTCTCATGAGGAGAAGCGGAGCCTGGTTGTGGGAATCCTGAGAACTAGCCCTGGAGGCGCGAGCATCTCCACACTTGTGTGCCATGGCCACTTCCTCACAGCCCCTTCTTTTGAGCCCCCAGAATCTGACTTCCTCTGCCCCCAGGCTGCTAACGTGGAGCTCCTCAAGGCGGTCTCCATCTCCCCTGGGAGGAGGAAGTGCTCCCATTTGCCTGGAGCCCCATCCATCTGCTAGGGCTGCTCTAACAAAACACCACAGGCTTACGCAACCGAAATTTCCCTCTCACAGTTCTGGAGGCTGGAAGTCCAAGGTTAAGTGTTGGCAAGTTTTGTTTCTTTTTGAGGCCTCTCTGCTTGGCTAGTAGGTGTCTCTCTTCTTACTGTGTCCTCACATGACCTTTTTTCTTTCCTCAGAAAAAGGCACGTGACCTGGTGTCTCTTTGTGTGTCCAGATTTTCTCTCTCATAAGGACACCAGTTAGATTGGATTAGGGCCCCGCTCTTAACGGCCTCATCTTAACTTGATTACCTCTTTAAAGGCCCTGTCTCTAAATACAGTCACATTTAGAGGTACTATGGGTTAGGGCTTCAGCATAAGAATTTTGAGGGGACACAGTACATCCCATAACACCCCCTGAAGAGAGCTTCACAGAGGCCTGGCTGCAGCACCTGGAGAGCGACCAGCTGGAGTGAGATTTCCCTGTTGAAGAGCCATTCTGTGAGGAAACAGAATGCCTTCTCTCCTCTGTCACTCTTTTGACTCTGCGGCATTTAATACTGATTATTAAATGCTGAACATTAGAGATGAGCTCTCATTTCATGTTGCTATGATCAGTGGCTCCTTGGATAGCCAGCCAAGCCCCTCTTGACATGTCTGTGAGGCTGGCAGTGGGAGTGAAGAAGACAGAGCGTCTGAGCCAGGCTGAGGGCAGTTTGGTTTCCTGAAACCTCGAGAGCCAAAGAAGATACTTGCCGTTAAGGCTGCCGATCCTTGTGCAGCTCTGGGTCTCTTGACGCTCAGTCTCGTTTTGTAGCGCGCTGATGGTTTTGGGGATATAGAATACTGAGAGCTCTTCTCTCACGTTCAGGAGTGTGTTTGTCCAGTGCCCGTGGGTGAGCAGAAACCAGTGGAAGTTAGGCCTGGGCTGCTTTCATTGTGGAACATTGATAGTCCCTTCCTATTCTTTTATTAAAACAAAGCAAACAAAAAGGCTTATTGTTAAAAAAAAATTATACTTCAAAATAGTTCAGGGTACAAAATCCCTTATTTCTTTTCTCATGTACTCTTCCTACACCCCACTCTCCAGAAGTATCCTCAGTTAAATTTGGAGTGTCTTTTCCATACATATGCAAACATATATACTTAGGCTCTTTAAATACACATGTCATTATAATATACATTTTTTCCTGCACCTCACTTTTTTTTACCTAACGTATCTTGGGTATCTTTCATTTTAGTATATACGATATGTGATGCAATTGCTACGTCATTCTTTTTAAATGCTATATTATTCCTTTGCATGGCCATGTTAATTTATTTAACCAGTCCCTTATTAATGGACATTTTAGGTGGTAATCTTAGTTTGACTGGGCTTCTATAATAAAAATACCATAAACTGGGTAGCTTATAAATAACAGAAGTTTAATTCTCACAGTTTAGAGGCCAAGGAGCCCAAGATCAAGGTGCTGGCAGACTTTATGGTCTGGTGAGGGCTTGCTTTCTGGTTCACAGATGGTACCTTCTTCCTGTGTCCTTACATGGTAGAAGGGGACTAGGGAGCCCTGGGGGTCTCTTTCATAAGGGCGCTAATCCCATTCATGAGGGCTTTACCCTTATGATGTAATCACTTCCCAAAGGCCCCATCTCCTAACACCATAACATTGGAGGGTTAGGATTTCAACATATGAATTTGGGGGGGACACCGAAACATTCAGCCCTTGGCAGTTGTCATCTGGTTTTCACTGTTACATACTGCTGTGGTGAGTATTCTTCTATATCTTTGTGTACTTGGGCAATGATTCAGTAAGATACATTCCCAGAAGGGGTACTCCTTGGTCAAATTTTAAAATTTGATAAATACTGTCAAGTTGACCTCCAGAAGAGTTGTACAGGTCTGTATTTATGCCAGAAATATATGAGTTACTTTTGTTCAATATTGTGCGAAAGGTAAGAGAGCAGAGTGATTAAGAGCTCAGGGTCTGGAATCAGGGCCCTGGATTCAAATCTTGGCTCTATGACTCATTAGCTGTGTGCCCTTGGTCAGGTAACTTACTTCTCTGAAGGTGGTAATGCAGGGCACTGCAAGCAGCAGCTAGACAGGAGGGAGGCTGCAGGGAACAGGTGGGACCCAGAGAGATTGCAGGTCCCTGCTTTCACCCTCTTTGTTGAATTTCACCTCCATTTGATGGGACAAGTTCATTAAAAACCCATCAACTCCTGCCCTCAGAGGACTAACAACATTCACTGTATTAATAAAAATTAGAGCTAACATTTAGATAGCACTTGCTCTGAGCCCAGCACGGCTCTAAATATATATGATAGCTCATCTGAGTACTATAATTATTACTGTTACCCCCATTTGTACAGATGGGAAAAGTTGAGGTAATGATATTTTAAAATTTTAACTAAAGGCAGAAGAAGGATTTGAATCCAGTCACTTTGGCCTTGGCAGGCAATGGCTAGTGGGAGTGGGGAGGTGTCAGGCAGTGCAGATGGGCATGTCTGTATTTATGTATGATAGAATCCTAGAGGTGAACTTGCAAATTGAAAGGGAATACCTTGCATTTTGATACTAGTGCCCAGTTTGCCCTGCAAAGAGTTTGAATGAACAGTGGAGAGTCTGTTTTAAACATTTCTTGGGATCAAATCTCTTTCATTGCTAATTATACAGGTAATTCACTTTTCTTTGTAAAAGGACAGCTACATTCACTTCCGTTTGTAAAAGGACAGTTACATTTGTTGTCTGTGATCCAAGTGGGGAAATGAAGAACATTGCCAGGGAAAGTGTCCACCCTGAAAAGAATGGTAACTGAGCAGACCCAGGTGAAACGTTTCTTGTTCTCTGGATGGTGTTTTGTTTCTCAGTCTTAATATGCTCCAAACTGAAATTACTCTCTTCAGGAGTAGCAGGTAGCGAGGCTGCAGCAATCACAGGTCAAGTGTCCACAGATCCATGATCTTCAGGATGGGTGAGGTGATGACAGGAGCTGCTCTTGAAAGCATGATGCTGTTGTAGGCTCCTTTGAAAGCCAGGGGTCCTGCCTACACGGGATGCAGCACGTGCAGTGTTCCAGTGAATTAATGAACCACAGTGACTGAACAGAAGGTCTTGCATCCGTTTTCAAAGTGTGATGGAAAGTTTGGTACTAATTGTCATCTCAGAATTGAAACTTGAATCATAGCATTGCTACAGGTGAAAACAAATTAATCAAGAATGTTATGGAAAGTTCCATATCCTGGAAGTTCCTAAGTAGTTCTTAGATTCACAGGATGCCAAACTAGCTTTTGCCTGTTTAAGAATTACTTTCTTGCTGCTAGGTGCCAAGGTCCACAGCTGAGAACAGGGGGTAGTGAGTTTTATTTAAGTCCCTGCTCTTTCAGAGTTTTATTTCTCTCTTCATCCTACTCCTGGTATCAGTAGCTTTTATTTTATCTTCACTTGTATGTGTCTGTGTATTTGTGTATTCTGAAGAATAATTGAGGATTTTTTTCAACTACCACATTGACATAAATCCACAGGATTACTATACCTTAAAAAAAATTAAAGAATGCCTATAATCTATCTTATTACTCACCAATTATACTTTATTTTCTATTTTTTAAAAATAAATTTATTTATTTTTGGCTGCATTGGGTCTTCGTTGCTGCGTGCGGGCTTTCTCTAGTTGTGGCGAGCGGGGGCTACTCTTCGTTGAGGTGCGCAGGCTTCTCATTGCGGTGGCTTCTCTTGTTGCGGAGCACGGGCTCTAGGCCCGTGGGCTCAGTACTTGTGGCTCCCGGGCTCTAGAGCGCAGGCTCAGTAGTTGTGGCGCATGGGCTTAGTTGCTCCGCGGCATGTGGGATCTTCCCGGACCAGGGCTCGAACCCATGTCCCCTGCATTGGCAGGCAGATTCTTAACCACTGTGCCACGAGGGAAGCCCTGTACTTTATTTTCAAATATGATTGTCCACATCTTTCCCTGGTCACTAAAAGTACTTGATGAAAGATACAGCTGGATGTAAATGTATTGAAAGAATAATGTATGTTTTTAGGAGACGTTTTTTTAAAATAAATTTATTTATTTTTGGCTGCATTGGGTCTTCGTTGCTGTGCATGGGCTTTCTCTAGCTGCGGTGAGCGGGGGCTACTCTTTGTTGCAGTGAGTGGGCTTCTCATTGCAGTGACTTCTCATTGCAGAGCACGGGCTCTAGGCCTGTGGGCTTCAGTAGTTGTGGCATGTGGGCTCAGTAGTTTTGGCTCACGGGCTCTAGAGTGCAGGCTCAGTAGTTGTGGCTTACGGGCCTAGTTGCTCCATGGCATGTGGGATCTTCCTGGACCAGGGCTTGAACCCATGTCCCCTGCATTGGCAGGCGGATTCTTAACCATTGCGCCACCAGGGAAGCCCCAGCAGGCATTTTTAAACACCCATTATGTGCTTGACATTGACGACACTCACTCAGCTCTCTGTCACTGGGATGTGCCTATTAGAATTAGCTGTTGCCGGTTCATGGAGGAACAGAATTCCTTTACTGTAGTGAAATGACTTTGGATGAACTGTATATTAGTCAGAGTTCTCCAGAGAAACAGAAACAGTAGGAGATGATATAGATATAGACATAGCTATAGCTCTAGGTACAGAAATGAGATTTATTATAAGGACCTGACTCATGAGATTATGGAGACAGAGAAGTCCCAAGATCTGCAGTCGGCAAGCTGGAGACCTGGGAAAGCTGATGATAAAGTTCCGGCCCAAGTGCAAAGGCCAGGAAAGCAGATGGTGTGTTTCAGTCTGATTCCTTGTCTGAGGCAGAAGTTCTTCTGACGTCCCAGCTCAAAGACAGGCAGGCAGGGAAAGCGGATTCCCTCTTGCTCAGCCTTTTATTCCGTTCAGGCCTTCAGTGGATTGGGTGAGGGCCATTCACACTGGGACCATCTGCTCACAAAGGCAGTCTATTTACTGTACAAATTCAAATGTTAATCTGATCCTGAAACACCCTGACAGACATGCCCAGAACAATGTTTAACCAAATATCTGGTCACCCCAGGGCCTAGTCAAGTTGGCACATAAAATCAATAATCACCAAATGCTTTGGAATTTTACGATGGCTGTCAGTACCCCAGAGAACATAAGTTATAAATGGTCGGTGTTTTCCTAAATTTAAACAAAATAAAAATGAAATCTGATTTTTAAAATAGTAGCTTACAGTTAAAACCCAAAACGGATAGTTAGCATCATCACCATTTAGCGCAGGCGTATAACGTAGTGGAAAGGTTGTGGACGTTGACGTTACACAAACAGGTTTGAATCCTATTTCTGTGGCTTATTAGCTGTGGATCCTGGGCAGTTACTTGTCTGAACCATAATTTTGTGATCTGTTTTAAAATGAAAGATACTTACTTCATGGTCATGTTTAGATTAGAGAAAATCTATAGGAAATGTTTAGGATGCAGTAGTTGATCAATCAATAAAATTAGTCATTTGAAAGTTGACCGTAAGTGATGCCATATAGGCCATTTTGTTAAAAAGAGTCTTTTGTCCTTAAGCGATTTGACATTTTTTCATTGCCTGATGACAGTGACAGTCTGCAGTCCTCTTAGTATATAACTACATCCTGGAGACATGCTTATGAATTACTTACTAAAGCTTTCTCTCTTGTTCTTTTGATAGAGTTAAATTAGAAGAGAGAGGAGTTGCTGAGAGTCCTGCAACAGTTAACAATGGTGATAGTACTCGTTTATTACCTAGAAAAGCAAAGAAGCGGGCATTTAAGTTGGAGGAAGATGAAGAAACCGAACTAGATTACAAAAATTCAAAGAAGCGTTGGAAGAGGCATGAGAACAATAACAGTGAGAAGACCTTGGATCTAGAACCAAAAGCTGTCACAGATCAGAGTGTGAGTAAAAAAAACAAGAGGAAAAAGAAAGCCACATGTGGTGTAGTGGATGCTGATGGTGGAGAGACCAAAAGAAAATCACCAAAGAAAACGGAGAAATGTGAATATAAAAAGCAGGCAAAGACTCCCAAGTCTTCTAAAGCACAGTCAGTGAAAGAGTGGACCATCCTGAAGTACAGTCCTCCAAAAGGTCCTGCTGCTAGAAACAGCCTTGTGAAAGCCAAAAGAAAAGGTGGCCCAGGCATTCCTACAAAAGAGAGTCCCGACGACTCCTCAGAGTCTGAGTCTTATCATGAATCAACCAGTGATGGTCTCAGCAATGTCATCTTGGAGGTCACACATTCCCCAGAGAAAATCTCGACTGAAGTATCAAAGGAAGGATCCTCTATGAAAACCACAACTGCAAACAAAGGGGCTGCAAATACTGGTTTTACCTCTACCACCATCAAGGGCAAGACCTCCAGAACATCATCTTCTAGTTCAGACGCTAGTTCAGAGTCAGATAACCAATGTGTGATGTCAAAGAGTACCCCGGTGTGTACTGCAGATTTCTTAAAGACTGTAGGTCTCTTTGCAGGAAAACGTTGTCCAGGGCCATCCTCACAGGTTCCAAATGCTGCTGGATGGAAGCAGTCGGACTCAAATGGTGGCAGACAGGCCCTTGGTCCTCCTCCCAATGTGACTCTCCCCATCACTTTGGGAAGAGGTTGGAGTAGGGGAGAGGACCTTCTTTCTTGGAAGGGAGCGAGGGGTCGGGGTATGCGGGGCAGAGGTCGAGGACGAGGGCATGCTGTTCCCTGTGTTTTAAATAGAAATGCTGATTATCAGAAGCAACAGCAGTTGAATGAAATGGTGACAAACTCATCTACTGTTATCCAGGTAAGTGTTATTTATTGTGAGTTTACCTCTTCCCCTTTCCTCATGTAGTGTTTCTGGAATTGATGTCATGGGTTCACAGTTTCTCACTAGTAACAAAATCACATGACTAATACTGTTTTTCAGAATCCCATAGAGACACACAAGAAGGACTACAGTCTCTTACCGCTTTTAGCAGCTGCCCCTCAAGTTGGAGAAAAGATTGCATTTAAGGTATATTTTTAAAAAACAACAATAGTTACAACAAAAAAGATTATTCCCCCCTAAATAAACTTACTCATTAACATGTCAGGTTACATTTATATTTATAATTTAATATATATTAATAAAATTTAATAAATTTATTAAACTACTTTATATTAAATCATATTTATAATAACTCTTCCTGGATCATATCTTTCGTGTTCTCTTGCCTAGCATGTAGTAGGTGCCTAGTAATTGTTTTCTGAATGAGTAGAAATGGCTCAGCCTGGTGTCTGGAACATAGCAAGTGCTCAATAAAAAAAGCCTCTACATATCACCCCAAAAGCCTCCGAAACCCCAAAAAAAACTTTCCTACTGGAACCCCTGTTTTGCCACAGGCTCATGGTAGGGCTCCCAGAGAGGTGGAGTGGGCACCCCAATATTGTGTGTTTTGTTTTCTCAGGAGTAGGGAAAGGAGCCACAGGGCATGTGTATTTGTGAGTTTTTTTCTTCTTTTTTAGCTTTTGGAACTAACATCCGATTATTCTCCTGATGTTTCTGACTACAAGGTAAGGTTCTTTATTTTAAAATAATCAAATGTCAGTATATTAAGGAAGCTAAAGTCATGTTTAATGCTGCTAATATGGATAATACGGATTTTTATGGAGTAAATAATGTCATAAAGTAGAAAAAATATTTTCAAAATGTAAACTTTTTGATAGTATCACTTTGAAGTCTCCCAGTGTTATTTTTCTTAATACTTGGGAAGAATATAGAATGAGAATGACGAATTTAATTTTTTTTTATTACTCATTTATTTCTAATCAGCTTAGATACACAAAGTTATTTGAGAACCGCTCTCCCATGATCCTAAACTTTGAAAGAGAAAAATAGATAGCTCTCAGCCAGAAAATTTGATTATTTTCAGCATAGGAATCTACTTCATATATTTGTGAATTACTACTGGTTATTATCATCTAATATGTTTTGTTTTGCTTTACCAGTTAACCACTGGTAGTTCACAAATACTGTCCTTGGAATTTACTCACTTAATATTTGTATGGGACTTCGTGTTGGCATATGAACTTTACCACAGTTCAGTAAAAGTTTGACTCAATCAGTAATTACATGTTTCCTTCCCTTTCTCACCCATTCAAAATTTTGCTGAAAATCTTGTTAAAATGCATACTTTCTTATTTTGATGTGAGATTCAGAATGTAAGTCCATTATTTTAAGGGAATAATTGATAACATTAATATATAACGTATAATATAATGATACGGGTAAGGTATAAGAAGATTTGATTCAATCTGAGTTGATCCCTAGGTAGCCTTTTAAAATCTTGGTAAGAATCTTTCTTCGAAAGCAGGCTAGAAGAAGAATCAGTTCATGAAGGGATTTGGTTGGTTAGTTCTGGGTAACTGGTGTTTTATCATCTTTTTCATCTTAGCCCCTTAATATAGGTGACCACATAACTTACATAAATCAGAACACTTGTGAGTGAAAAGGATGAATATTGTATTAATAATTATACTGAAGGGAAATGTAAATGGACCTGTCTTGGGCAAACCAGGATGTTTTTTCACCCTACCATAGATGACTAATTCAATTCTGTGGTACATGAGGAAATGGAGATAAACATGAATTGGTATGTCCCACGGCCTCTACCGATTGTTGATTCTAGATGATACTGATTTTTTTTAAACTCATATTAAATGGATGTTGGTCATTATAGTTATCATCTTGGTAAGCTATTCGCTTACTTTATTTCCCAGTGTTTTTAGAACTTTTTTGAAGTTGCTTTCAAAACCGTTTCAAGGGTGAAAATCAGTATCACTTTTTTGCTTTGATGTCAAGTACTTTTATCCAGCTAGATCATTGGCTTTATTCATTAAGCTTGCCTTTAAAAGTCAAATCTACCTTCAAAGAATGTAGTCTCCTCAGCCTCTAACCTGTCTCATTTGTATCCGTGGAATTCTAATTTATGGAGGTGACTGAGTGATGACACAGAGAAGTCAGTGCTACTGAGAAAGGAATTTATTACTTACATTTCCCGAGAGAAGAGGGGGATGCCACACCAGGCAGGACCACAGGGGACAGCACCTGGTTGTGGCTGGGAGGCAGAAGCAGGAGGGAGGAGCTTTTATCGGGGTTTCCTTGGTGTAGGCAAGGCAGGGTGAGGGAGACAGCTTAGGATCAGCTAGTCTGAATAAGTAGCAGGCTGTTGGCTAGAGGGGCTGTCCCTGTTTGGTACCTGCTCCTGGGATGATTGAGACCAGGGGAAATGCTGGCTTGGTATGTGGGAGTTTTATTTCAAATGCATGTTGATTTATTTAAAAACTTTTTTTGTTGAGATAAAACCCACATAACAAAACTCACTATTTAACTGTTTTAAAGTGTGCGATTCAGTGGCTTTAGTATATTCGTAATAGTTGACATGTTGATTTTTGACTTGAACTTTTGTTTTTGAAAGGAAGGAAAAATATTAAGCCATAATCCGGAGACCCAGCAAGTAGATATAGAAATTCTTTCATCTTTACCTGGTGAGTGTTCTAGAAAAGAATTTGGCAGTGTAGGCTCTTCACATCTACGCTGGTTTCTAAACAGCTTTCACACACAGGCGCTGCTGTCTTCCTTGGCCCCCATGGCTGCCTGGCGCTCTGCATACCTCTGTCAGCACAGAGTGGCCGGGAGGGTGGGTGCTGCACTCCCACAAGTGGAGGTGCGTGTCTACTAAGAGTTGTTGGGTTTGTTCCCAGAGCTGTTAGGCGAGTTGTTCTTCTTACTGTAGTTATGTAATTTCGTGAAATTACATAAATTGATGAAAATTGATGGCAAAAAAAATTATGTCTGTGAAACCTAAGTTGAATGCTGACTCAGGATTGTTACTGAAAAATTTGCTTTTGAGTTATATGTGGTGGGTCAGCTATAAGAGATTGGGAGGAATTTGGTAAAAATCTGTGAAGATTCTACACTTACATTGTGTTGCTAGCTTTTGTATTCTTCTTATTATTATTCATTCTTGCATCACTTTAAAAAAACCCTCAAAACTCAAAAATTGTGAAAATTACATATATACATTAAGGATATGATTTATAAAAGAAAGACAGCTCTAGCTGGTGGACTCATAAGACCTGCTAGCTCTGTTTCAAAAGATTGGCAAATGAACATACTTCTGTGTGTTAAGTCAAAATAAAATGTCTAAAGTATCCACACGCTCACACATTATTTTAAATGGTTCCCTGCTTTATCCCTGATTCACCCCACCCATTATTGGTTCTGAAATCCTGGAATAAGAGGGCTTTTACTGTATATGGCTTAACTGGGGTTGTGTTTGCAGGGGTCCCTGGCCAGGGAGTAGAGGAGATCTCTTTTTCTTTAGCAGACTCTAAGGAATTGATTATTTTCTGTTCGTGTTTAAATAAGGTAGTGAGTAAAAGATTCAAAACTCCAGTACATAGAAATCATTCAAAAAGGTTTTTCAGAGAAACCCCTGGTCGGGAACAAAGATCACACAAGCCGTGCAGTGCAGCCAGAAACACACACACACACACACACACACACACACACACACACACACACACACACACACACACACACACACACTCGGGGAACAAAGATCACACAAGCCGTGCAGTGCAGCCAGAACACACACACACACACACACACACACACACACACACACACACACACACACACACACACACACACACACACACACACCTTCCACTGGTTTTCCAGCTTTCTTCTATTAGTTTTCGCTTGAAGAAATCCCCCTTCTTTGGAATGGTGGACAGAGGTTTGTCCATGATCAAATTTTGTGGACACAGCCGGATCACTTCTTGTCAGGTGATTGACAGTGATGACATCCAATTAGAACTTTTCTTTTTGGGAGCATCAAGAAACACTTTATCTGTTTTCTAGCAAAAGTACAGGTAGTCCTCACTTTGCATGTTTCTAATATACATGAACTTCAGTTACCATGATTTAGTTAAATAAAACCAGCTCCCCGGTGACATTGGTATGTAACTCTTAACTGTAAGTAACTGTATAGAGTACCGCTAGCTCTCCCGTCCACAAATCACTGCATAAATAACACATGGCCATATGATTAGTGACAAGTCACATCACTTCTTTCAAAGTCTGTTGGTGGTTGGTCACTGTGCATCTGTTACTCAGTTCCCATAACACAGCAAAGTGTGTAGTTGTGCTGCTTCCTTGTCTCTCAGTGATAAATCCACGTAACACCTTACAAAAATGGATAATTGAAATAGGGAATTGGCCAACAAAGATGAAAGCACAACAAAGAAACAAAAAGTGATAATGCTAAAAGTGACCTCCAAATCGAGTTTAAGTGAAATCGTAGAAGAAGTAGCTCACTGTGGGAATGTTGACATTGAGCTTTATGTGAGCTTCTTGACGTCAACGAGGAAAGTGGTTGTGATGAAAGGGATGAGGATGTCCTAGAAGTGACATCAGCAAAAACTTCGCAAAACTGTGAAAAAGAAACTCTCAGAGCTATTTCATGACGTTAAAAGCTCAAAGAATAACAAACTGAGAGGAGTATGACAGTTATGTAAGGCGTAGAAAAGATTCTCACTCTGTACTGTGGTTACATGACAAGAAGGTGAGCACTGCTTAAACTACCCTTGATAAGTTTCTTACAAAGACATAGAACACTTTAATTCTCAGTATTTCTGTTTTAAATTAGATCCGTGTACTACATAAATAGCAGTTGTAGTATTTTTTTCATTTCCCTATACAGTAAAGGTTTTAAAGTTTTGACAAAAAATTTTAAAGATCATGAGACAATCATAAGTTTTCCCATTGATTAAGATTGTTTTGCATGATTTCAGCCTGCATGGTCACTTTAACGGCCCCACCCTACCATGTAAAGTGAGGACTGCTGTATTACCAAGTAGTAAGCCTGTGTGATTTCTGAGGATACAGCAAGATATAAGAACTTGGCAGAATTCACATTACCTTCCCTTGTTGAAACATACCAGCTATTTTGGGGATTATCTTGTGGTTACACGTTCTTTTCCGGGATTACTAGTGGTAGCGGATCGAGCTCATTTCTTTTTGATGAAGGAAAGATTGTCACTGATCAGTAGCCGAGAAGCTCCTGTCTTTTGATGCAGGGTTTTCGAAGGCTCTCCCGTCACTGAGCACTCCATACTTTCATGTGT
Organism: Stenella coeruleoalba; assembly: GCF_951394435.1. Lineage (NCBI taxonomy): Eukaryota > Metazoa > Chordata > Mammalia > Artiodactyla > Delphinidae > Stenella > Stenella coeruleoalba. The sequence goes on along the minus strand of NC_137165.1, from coordinate 29,796,541 downwards.
GTCGCCAGCCTCCACATCAATGGACAGTGTGTTTGTGGTTGTTTTTCTAATGATATGAATTCCCTGTAGAGGAACATTTCACTACTGGGAAATGACTTATTGTCTCTCCTTCCTACCGTCTGCTTTCAGCCGTGAAAGAACCTGGGAAGTTTGATCTGGTTTATCACAACGAAAATGGAGCTGAGGTAGTGGAGTACGCGGTGACGCAGGAGAAGAGGGTAGGCGTGCTTCTCTTCTTGGGATTTGCTTGGTCGTCCACTCTCTTGACTGGCCACTGGTGGCCTGGAAGGGGACACTGCAGCTTCCTGAACTGCCTGTGTTAAAATCATAAAGGATCTCAGCCTTGGGGAACTCTGTCGTGCCTGCAGGGTGGCTGTGACAGTGCCAAGTGCCAAGTTAGGGTGCATCTTGAATGTCAGAGAGCCTATAAGACGAGATGCACAAATAAATCTTATTTAAGAGTGTACAGTTGCATAAAATCAGTTTTGGGAGTTCCCTGGTGGCCTAGTGGTTAAGATTCTGGACTTTCACTGCCATGGCCCTGGTTTAGTCCTTGGTCAGGGAACTGAGATCCCACAAGCCATGAGGCATGGCCAAAAATCAAAATCAAATCAGATCAAATCACAGTTTTATAAGGGTGTCAGTAGAAAAGAGTAGCATTTTAAAAACAAAAGTACACATAAATGTACAGCTTGGGCGATTTTCACCCATGAACATACCCCATGTAGTAACCAGCACCCGGATCAAGAAACAGCACATGAGCAGCCCCTCCAGAAATCTCCATCACGCCTCCTTGCACTTACTACTACCTCTCAAACGTTAACCGTGATTCTGACTTACAACAGCACAGGTCGTTTTGAAGAATGACGTGAAATGATGAATCTGTCTTTTGATTTGTTTCAGTCCTTAAATTTCCATTTTAGGAAGTATATGGTTTAGAGCTTTGTAGGCAGCAGACTTGCAGAGTTGCTGGAATGGCTGCCTTACTAGAGTATGGTAGCATTGAAGTGAGTAGAATTTATAGTTAAGAAACCACTTCTTAAGGTGTTTATACTTGAAATGTTATGATAGTATTCTGAGTTTTAGTACTGCAGAGTCACGTTTTATCTGAAATGTGAATTTGTGGAAACCCTAAGCTGACTGTATGTTTTGCTTTGTCTTTGGGGTAGATGCCACTCAGGGATTTACTCCAAAAGCACATTTTTAGGGTCTGTGGTAGGCTCAGCAGATATTGCCCAGTCTCCTGTACTTCTTCATTTGCAATATATGCAGCCCCACTTTTTTGTAGAAATGTATTCTTGGAAACTACATTGGAAAATTAAACGTTGCAGGCTTTCCTCTTGGAGGCCTTACTAAACAGCAGCCTGAAATAGGGCCTGTAATTACCTTTTTTGACACTAGATGGCTCTCATTATTCATATGGCCAATGTTAGCTTTGCTTTCTCTTGATAAAATGTGAAATACCTCCTATTTTTAGGCAGCACAGGAAGAGAACTACAGAGCTGCACAAAGGGGCATCAACAGTATAGTGATAACCTTCCTGGGCCACATCTGCCTCCCGGGAGGTCTGTGGGCTGCCTTTCCACAGAGGCTTGCTGGGCAAATCCTCCTGACCGCTTTGTAACCAGCTGCCCTCCGCATACAGCCCCTGCTCTAAATCAAAGAAAGATGAAGTATGTTTACTGTAAAATTTAGCTGCATTCTAGGTAAACAAGACCTTCCACCCTAAATGAACTGAGTTTACTGGGACTCAAATTACTCCAGGTCTTCAAGCATTCTGCATAAATGGAAATTGACTTTTTAAATGACTAAAATTCATACGACCTCAAAATGAAGTCTGTAAACTGAATATTTTCTGTTTTTCCTCAGATCACCATTTTCTGGAGAGAATTAATTGATCCAAGACTGATTATCGAACCTCCAAGTAACACAAAGTGCGGAGCTTCCCTGAGTATGATCTCTCCACCTCATGGTTTATAAATGTCTTATCTGTGAAAGTGACTATAACTTGAACTTCTTTTTTTTCTTTTAAAGAAAATTTGAGAGTTGTATGCATTTTTGGTTATCTTTACCGCATAGGAAAAAATCTACCTCATCATTTAAAATAACATGGGTGTTGCTTTTTTAGACCTCTTTTTTTTCCCGCAGGCTTAATTTTAGTAACAAAATTCAGAACATGACATTCTTCAGGCATTGTGTATAAAGCAGGCATGACATTCTTCAGGCTTTGTGTATAAAGCAGTATGTATGGTTTCTTCTCGTTTTTATTTTGTTTGACCATCAAGTAGCCATTGTCAGTAGGAGTTTATAATACCAAGTACAAAAAAGTGCTGCATTTCTTGTCTCAGTAAGTTTTATTAAGTAATATTTTAAAACGTGAAAGCATGTTACTTGACTTAATTTTTTAACATTTAAGATGTTCCATTCAATATGGAACGTCTTATACATTTCAAGTATTTTATACTTGTAATTGTCAAGCGTTAACCAGTAGTTGGGTTTATTGCAGGCAGTGAGTTAAGGAATCCTTTCATACTCTTTTCAACTTTCTTTAAAATGAAGGATTCTTAGGGCCTGTGGAGAGCAGTGGAAATAAGTATGTGTGCCTGGGGAAGAACTGGGGCTCCACTCGGGGGAGAGGATTTACTGTGGGCTCAGACCAGGGTTATCTTGCTCCAAGATCCCGAGCGCCTGGCTGAGTGTGCTGGAGTTGGGATCGTGAACAGAAACTTCCTCTTCTGTTATTATTCAGCACAGAACTAAAAAGGCTAAAATACATAGTGTGAAAATTGTTTTCTTTTCACAAAACATCAGATCCCTCCTTCAGCTTTGCAGATTTTAAATAAAATCATATTGAACTAAACTTCCGTGCTGAGTCATCTTGTTCAGTTGAGTTTTGCAAATTGCTGTCTTGTTTTATAGTAATGCAAAAGATTAAAAATTTCTGGAACAAGGTTTGCCTTGACTAAAGACTCTGGTGTTGCAAGGTTTAGTCCAATGGAGTTTGTTAGATTTGGGAGCTATTGGACCAAAGGAGATGCTGTCCAGTTTTAATTTGCATGACATTGATGTGTATCAAAGTGTGTATTTATTGATTTGAGAGGTATGACTCCAGAAAGAGTGAGATTAACACGAATGATGGAATCTTGGCACTGGGTTTCTTGTGTAAGCATGCTTTCTTTCCAGGGTTTGGAAAACAAGACAAATAGTAAAGGCCAACAGGTGCATGAAAAAAAAAACGCTCAACATCACTAATCTGGGAAATGCAAATCAAAACCACAGTGAGATATCACCTCACACCTGTTAGGATGGCTTTTATCAAAAAGACAAGAAATAACAATTGTTGGAAAGCGTGTGCAGAAAAGGGAACCCCTGTGCACCATGGGTGTAAATTGATACATCCACTTTGGAAAACAGTATGGAGATTCCTCAAAAAATTAAAAGTAGAACTACCATATGATCCAGCAATTTCACTTGTGGGTATTTATCCGAAGAAAACAAAAACACTGACTCGAAGTCAGAAAGAGAAAAACAAGTACCGTATGCTAACACATATATATGGAATTTTGAAAAGCGGTACTGATGAACCTAGTGGTAGGGCAGGAATAAAGACACAGACGTAAAGAACAGACTTGAGGGCAAGGGGGCGGGGGAGGGGAAGCTGGGATGAAGTGAGAGAGTAGCATTGATGTATACACACTACCGAATGTAAAATGGATGGCTGGTGGGAAGCTGCTGCATAGCACAGGGAGATCAGCTCAGTGCTTTGTGACCACCTAGAGGGGTGGGATAGGGAGGGTGGGAGGGAGGCTCAAGAGGGAGAGGATATGGGGATATATGTATATGTATAGCTGATTCACTTTGTTGTACAGCAGAAACTAACACAACATTGTAAAGCATTTATACTCCAATAAAGATATGAAAAAAAGCAAAACACTAACTCGAAAAGATATGTGCACCCCCATGTTCATTGCAGCATTGTTTACAATAGCCAAGATACGGAAACACTGATGTCCATCGATGGATGAATGGATGAAGAAAATGTGGTGTGTGTGTGTGTATATATATATATATATATATTCAGCCAGAAAAAAGAATGAAATCTTGTCATTTGTGATAACATGGATGGATCTTGAGGGCCTTATGCTAAATGAATTAAGTCAGACAGAGAAAGACAAATAGTGTATGATCTCACTTATCTGTGGAATTTCAAAAAAAACCCAAACTTACAAAGAACAGATTGGTGGTTGGCAGAGGCAGGGGCTGGGTGGTGGGCAAAATGGGTGAAGGAGGTCAAAAGGTATAAACTTCTAGTTATAAAATAAGTAAGTCCTGGGGATGTAAGATACAGCATGGTGACTGTAGTTAATACTGTATTGCATACTGTATTTGAAAGTCGTTAAGAGAGTAGATCTTAGAGATTCTCATCACAAGAAAAAAAATTGTTACTACGTCTGGTAACTAGACTTGTGGTGATCATTTCGCTGCGTATACAAATACTGAATATATTGTACTCCTGAGACTTACGTTATATGTCAGTTATACCTCAGTTTAAAAAAAAAGATAGCTACTGCACATTGACTAGACCACAGGAAAGTGTTGACCTCAGGGTGTCTTTTCTTCAGATTATAATCAGTTTATTAGTCACCTTTTTCCTCTATGGTGGTGGTTTTCAAACTATGAATAGCAGTCTACTAGAAGAGTCATGGTATTGATTTAGGGGGTCATGACCTGCATTTTGAAAAATGAAATAGAATAGAAAAATAGTGCACCACATTTAGTAAGTTTCAGTTTGCTTTATGACAGACGTAATTTACATATAGCCATATGCCATATCCAGGTGTCCTGGATCACCATGTAAAATGTAAATGTATTTCTTACTGCTCGAAATCAGACGTAATTTTCAGTTGTGGAAACTCTAAACAATACGGTTTATTCTAGGAGTGACAGAGAAGAGGAGAGGTGAAAACATAGGTGCTAGGCAAAAAGCCCATGCCAGGGACTGAGTGTGCCTCGCCGCTCCTGGACTGGTGGTCCAGAAGCACAGTTCCTGATGCCAGCCCGTATTATTCTAGGATTATTCTCTGGGCTCACAGCAGTGACTCATCTAACTCCTCTCAACTCAAAATTGAATAACTTGCCAAAGACCACCCAACCAGAAGAGGGAGAGTCTAGTGTCATTTCAGAGCAGGATGGTGGCTGTCCCTAAAGAGGCTCTGTCTTGGCCTGAGTGTCAGCAGCATCAGGGTGCCTGCCTTACATTTCCCCTTGCTGCCTTTATCCTTGGGAGCTCGCGTGAACCTTCTGGCTAATTACCTTTCTGGCCCCATGGCCCAGTTTTGTCCATCTTCAGGTTGTCTCCTCACCATTAAGTTCTTTTTTCTTTTTTTCTTTAATCAAGTGTTTATTGTTTTGGTTTGGATTAAAAATTTAAAAAAACAGCTTTATTGAGTTATAACTGATGTACCAAAAACTGCACATATTTATTCAATTTGATAAATGCACACAGTTGTGAAACCATCACCACAATCAAGGTAATAAATATCTGTCACCTCCGAAAGTTTCCATACACTTTTTTTTGTTTTGTTTTTGTTTTGTACCCTCTTAACAAAAATTTTAAGTGCACAATACAGTATTGCTAACTATATTGTACAGCAGATCTCTAGAATGCATTCATCTCGCATAACAAACTTTATACCCATTGAACAAGAGCTCCCCATTTCCGCTAGCTCCAGTCTCTGGAAACCACCATTCCCTGCTTCTATGGGTTTGATTTTTCTAGATACCTTATGTAAGTGCAGTCATGCAGTATTTGTCCCTCTGTGACTGGTTTATTTCACTTAGCATAATGCCCTTTGGTTCATCTGTGTTGTCACATAGGCAGGATTTCCTTTTTTAAGGCTGAATAATACTCCATGGTATGTATTACCACATGATACATACCATGGATGGACACTTAGGTTGTTTCCACATCTTGGCTATTGTAAATAATGCTGCAGTGACCGTGGTCACTGTTAAGTTCTAAACTGTTTTAGCTCAGCTGTTCAACTCTATATAGAAAGACTCTGACCCTGACTTGGTCCAATTTCACACTGGGTCTTTTTCCTCTTCTTGTGAAACCTTCAAGCTCTCCAGTTCAACTCACATCACTGATATGATTGGTCTCCTCTTTGCTGTCCTCATCTTGGACACTGTGATGGTAACTTCATCACCTGTTAACTATTTTTTAAGCTTCCAAACCTGAACCGGTTGGGTCATTCACTCCCTAGTCCTTTAACTGTTCTGAAGGGATGACGTCACGAAAACTCTGCACTGGTGAAAGAACTAGCCTGCTGGAGATGTAGGTACTATTTGAGTCCAATTTTCTTTCTTTTTTTAAAAATCTTTTTAAAAAATTATTTTATTTTATTTTACTTTTTTTAAAAAAATATTTATTTATTTATTTTTGGCTGTGTTGGGTCTTCGTTTCTGTGCGAGGGCTTTCTCTAGTTGCAGCAAGTGGGGGCCACTCTTCATCGCGGTGCGCGGGCCTCTCACTGTCGCGGCCTCTCTTGTTGCGGAGCACAGGCTGCAGACGCGCAGGCTCAGTAGTTGTGGCTCACGGGCCTAGTTGCTCCGCGGCATGTGGGATCTTCCCAGACCAGAGCTCGAACCCGTGTCCCTTGCATTGGCAGGCAGACTCTCAACCACTGCGCCATCAGGGAAGCCCTTGAGTCTAATTTTCAATTCTTTATTTATATCTAAAAGCAGCTGTTCCAAACTTTCTCCTTCAAACCGCATCCCCGCCCTCCTCCGTGTCAAATAGACAGCTGTTGCTGTTGACAAAGATGAGGAGGGTGGTTGGTCGTGCCCCTCTCCTTGATCTCTTCCCTTCACAGCAGTGACTGTTGGGTTTGGTTTTCTTCCCTGGTGACTGATCTCAGCGCTTGCCTGCAAGGCCAGCTGTATCAGCCTCGATCCAATCAGGAGAGAGAGAGACCACACGGTAATTCAACCAGAGAACTACTAACTGTAGCAGGGGCTGGAGTCATATATGAGGGGCAACCACAATCCCTAGGGCTGAGATAGAGCCCCCAAGGAAGAGTCTGCAATACCCTCACCCCCTGGGTTGTGATCATACCTTGTTGGGAGAGTTGCTGGGTATCTGCCATCTTTCAAATCCTGACACATTTAATTATGCAGTATTTTTAAATTACACTTATTAATACTGCCAAGCACCTCATCTCATCAGAAAAGTCTTTAAGTAGTGGGAAGCTATCAGCTCACTATAGCAGATAGGAGTTTTCCAAAATTCTAATTTTTGCTTGAAAGGTCAAATTTTTTCATTGGCAGCTAACACTGTCAGTTGTTCTTGAAGTGAGAGGCTCACTTCATTCATTGTCAAGACAATGTCTGCCAATACCCATGTCAGAATGACCACTGATTTTCTGTCTGTACTTATTTCAAGTAACACTGGTGTTCCCTGAAAAATGGGGCAGTCCAGCTCACAATGGGACCAGTTGCACGAGTGGTTTTTCTTAAGACAACTGCTGTACTGCGGTATGCTGTGGAAACTGTGCCTTTAAGGGTCACGACTTAATAACAATCGTCTCTGCTCCATCAGAGACATTCTTAAGTGCAACTGGCTTTTTTTTTTCTTTCCTACTGTGAGTGAGGCCAAGGACACCACTGACTAGATTGGTGCTCAAGTGCAGCAGTTTGTTGCTTTTGCACCATCATTGCAAACATCAAGATGTGAAAAGACAAATGATGTCTTAGGAGTTTTGACCTCACAGACCCCCCCCCCCAAAAGCATCTAGAGGACCTGCAGGAGTCCACAGACTACATCTGGAGAACTGCTGTCATAGTGGAAAGAAAACGGGTTTTGAAATCCGAGTTGCGTCCTCATCTGAGCTGGGTGACAAAGGGTGAGTGTCTTCATTTGTAGAATGAGACTAACCCACCCTTAGATTTATAATGAAATGTTAAAGTAATGCTTGAAAATGTTACGTTCAGAAAGTATTGGTCTACTCTTAAGACTTCAGTAAGACTCAAAAGAAGCTAATTAATCAACTCTGGCGAATTCCCTGGCGGTCCAGAGGTTAGAGCTCCTTGCTCTTACTGCCAAGGGCCTGGGTTCGATCCCTGGTCAGGGAACTTAAATCCCACAAGCCGTGTGGAGTGGCCAAATAATAATAATAATAATAATAAACTCCAACTCTGGGACTTCCTTGGCGGTCCAGTGGTTAAGACTCTGTGCTTCTACTGCAGGGGGAACGGGTTCTATCCCTGGTCAGGGAACCAAGTTCCTCCGTGCCACGCAGAGGGGCCCCATTAAATAAAAAAATTAAAATGAAGTAAACTCCAACTTAAACTTCAGAAAGAAAAGTCACTACTGAGTATTAGCATAGGATATTCTTTATGGTGGATTCATTTCACTTTCAAGTTATACTTAGGTATCCTGTTTTAAGATGTTCATTCTAAAGATTCACTGCCTAAATGAGAGTGGGGTTACAGTGAGCAGCTCTTTAAACAGTCCAGGCACCCCCATGGGAATGCGTCAGCCAGGAGAATATCATCTCTTCCGTGTCCCAGTGGACTCAAGGGAGAAATAAAGCTCCGGTCTGAACTGTGAGTCTTTTTTTTTTTTTTTTTTTGCGGTACGCGGGCCTCTCACTGCTGTGGTCTCTCCCGTTGCGGAGTACAGGCTCCGGACGCGCAGGCTCAGCGGCCATGGCTCGCGGGCCCAGCCGCTCCGCGGCATGTGGGAATCTTCCCGGACCGGGGCACGAACCCGTGTCCCCTGCATCAGCAGGCGGACTCTCAACCACTGCGCCACCAGCGAAGCCCTGAACTGTGAGTCTTTACTGGAATCTAAGCATACAATCTTCGGTCATTGTAGGGTCACAAAATGTTAAAGCCAGAAGCCACCTTTGGAATAATGAAGCCCAACCTCCATTTTACCCTGAAACGGCAGACTCAGCATAGGTGAAATAACAGAGATGCTTGTGGTTAGAACATGGGTGCTGGCGTCTGATGAACCAGGTACAGTTCTGCCTTATACTCTTCTTAGTAGTTTTTTCATAAGACAAGTTATCTAACCTCTCCGAGCCTCGATTTTCCTCATCACAATATCCGCCAATAGGAGTGTGGTGAGGACTGAGTGAGGTAATAATGCATGTAAAGCATTTTAGCACAGGCCCTGGCACATGGTAAGCGCTTGATGAGACATTAGTTATCATTTATGTTTCCATTATGTGACTTGCTCCAAATTTTTGGTAGCACTTGAACCCCCTTATTTTTAATTTATTTTCACCTGTTAGAAATAACTTGTGTCATATTTCATATCATATTTGTCATGTTTAGATTTTCTCTAATTTCCTCTTGCAGGTAGGAGGAAGTCAGTCATCTAATTCTCATCAGTGATGCTTTTTAGAATAGGAGGCTTGGAGATTTCTGCGCATCCACCCATTATCTCCAAACTGTTGTGTCTTATTCTAACGTTTGAGTGGTACAGCTTTTCTTCCAGGGTTCTAGCCACTTAGAACACATGATCTCCACTTTCAAAGTGGTTATATTAAGAAAACAACTCAGGTGGTTTTTTGTTTTGTTTTGTTTTGTTCCAGTTAACAGAAAAGTCATTCGGAGATGAACCAGTGAGAGATTATGGGAACATAAGTATAATGAAACCGCAGGCAAAATGCATTTGGGATATAAGGGGATTGGCAGTTCGCTCTGCAGGACACACAGGCTGGTAAATTTGTTAACCTTGCAGTAATGCTACCCCACGTGTTAAGTGACTGGATTGGGGCAGGGTTTGGGGAGGGTTTTACTATATGAAATGTGGCTATAAGGTAATGTCTGCATTTTTTTCTTTTAAAAAACAAACCCATCATAACAGAGGCCAAAGGCATTGGTTGTGTTGGTTACACATCTCAGCCAGCAAGTTTCCACTGAACCAGGTCGGTTTCGCTGAGATACAGCCTCAGGGTCAATGGCACAGACCACTCTCTTGGCTCCTGGGTTTCAAACACTGAGGGAAAGGGTTCAGCAGGCTAAGGCAAGACCTTGCTGCTCCGTGGGTCCGCACATCAGCAGCGGCCCCTTCCTGGGAGCCGATTAGGAATGCAGGGTCTCCGCCCACCCCAGACCTGCTGTGTCAGGAGTTGCATTAACCAAACCCCAACCAAACAGGGGACGCGTGCACAGGAAGATCTGCCAAGTACTGAGGCAGAGGAGGACACAGGCGGAACGCTGGCACTGCCCTGCCCATCAGACTACTCAAAGGGACTTCTGCTTGACTACACCTGCTCTCTGCTGTGAAGCGTTCTCTTGGGGGCTTTCATTGCAGAGGAAAAAGGGAGTGACACTACTACAACTGGGGGCTGGCTTAGGGCTTTCAGAGGCCGAATGTTTTATTTGGGCCAGGACTGATACATTCAGTGAGTGCTGTGAGCAGTGCTTTGTGACCTTTCCTACACAGGGGCTCACATAGAGAATTATATTGGTAGAGCATACTGGGAGAAGAAAATGACGCTGTTAGGGGCCAGAGGTGACCACCCATGGGTTCTGGCTGGCCCAAAGCTGTGGGGATCCAAGTCTTGGCACACAGGATGCCATGAGCCCTTTGGGTACCTCACACATTTGGACACTGTTTCATGACACAGCAGTTCATTCAGGAGCAGGAAATGGACCCAGCATGGCCTGAGCGGCTCTGAGCAGCCCTACCACCATGCTGGCCCGGTCATCCTCATAGCCTAGGAGGGGCCCCAGACTGAGACCCACGACTGGAGATGAGAAGATCGTGACAGGGAAGTTTGGAGAATAGAGGTGATGACAACAGCTCTGGGCCCGATGTTTTTCTAAGCACTTTACATGTGTTAATGCATTTACATGAGATAGGAACTGTTAGTATTTCCTTTCTACAGAAGAGCAAACTGAGGCACAGAGGTTAAGTCCCTTGCCTGTGATCACACAGCTAGCAGATGAAGGAGCCGGGGTCCAGATCTAGGTTGTCCGCTTCAGGGTCTGTCCTCTTAACCACTGAGCTCTACCACCTCCCCAGCAGTAGAAGATTCCAGGGAAGACATAGATGTAGTACTAAGTGAAAATGCAAATTGTAGCACATAATATATTTATAGAGTATATTTCCCATTTGCATTAGAAAAGAGGTTCCTGTTACAGGATATGGATAAAAATATTCTGGAAGGACTTCTGTGAAACTTAATAGTGGTCACCTCTGCACAGAGGGACTGATGGACGGGGGCTTTTCACTGTTTTAATCCTTCCTCTCTGTAAATGTATTGCCACAAGCATGCCATACCTGTATAATTTTGTAGTAGGTTTTAAAGGGATATGGTATCAGTAGGAATGTTACTTAGGAAAACATCAGAAAGCAGAACTACTGGGCAACAGGAAGGACAGAAGTTGTAGGGTTGGGGTGGGCGCGGGGAGAGAAGATGCAGAAGCAGCTTAGTGATACAGGCCCTGATGGATTTCCAGCGTGGAGTAAGAAATGTACAGCAAACCTTGACCGTCAGAGATGTTTCTGTCTTTCTGAGGCTCCACAGTTACCCCAGGCGACGGGGGAAAGAATAAGGGATCTGCAATTGTCCAAAAGCATAACCCTCTGTGGGGGCGGAGAGCCTGGGGGACACCAAGGAAATGTGACCCAGGGCCTCAATCACGGTGCCTCCGCAGACGTCCAGACCTGGCAGTGGCCAGTTGCCAGCAGCTGATGGGGTGTGGCCAAACGTGCAGGGTCCCACCTCCCCATCACGTGGTTAGTAGCTGAGCAAGAAGAAACAAACAAAACAAAATTCCACTGTTAGGAGCTGAGCAAAAGGTTTGGAGCTAAATCTCTTAAGAATGAGCTCTTGCAAAATCATTAGGTACAAAAAGCCAAGCACAATTGAGTTCCAGAATGTGTTTTTGGCCTCTTAATAGATAATTAGAATGAGCTGCTCTGTGTGCAACATATGGGTCTTGCTGCTTTTTTTAAAAAAATTTCTTTATGATAATAACCAGTGAAATATTTTTAGGTTTTTTTTTTCCCTTCCATATAAATCCAAATGTATGATGTGTCATGCATGGTCATATTAAGATTTTTAACAACAATATAGAAATAGAAGAAATATAGGTAACATGCTCCCCCTTCCCATTTTTCAAAACAAATGCTGTCTTATAAAACCCTTGGATTTCCAAACACTTATTGCATTAAGACTGCCAGTCTGCCAACCCTCTTTGGATCTCCTTTTGGGCAACAATCTAGAGAAAGCTAGTCAAATAATTACAGTAATGACAGTGATAAAAATATGGCTAATCTTCTATTTTGAATTCCAGATTTAATTTCTGGAAACAGCCAAGTTTGGTGGACAAAGTGGAGATACCATCTTTGTTTCCAAATGAGGTACAACTATAATATAATGTCCCTGATTTTACTGTGTGGGTTTGAAGGACAGCCACAAACACAGTTTTAAATACCTTGGTAACACCGGAGATCCAAGGACCTCAGATGAAAAACTCCAACTTTAGAGAATTTCTTTTGGCTCATTTAACTGAAGGAGTATACGAACGCTCTCATCATACCCTCAAGGTGGCTTTTTGCAGGTCGCACACCCTCAGAGGCCATGGCGATTTAAACTACTGAGGGCTCCCTGGCAGACAGGAGCTAAGAACAATAGATCAGCAGAGTTGGAGCCCTGCTTTCCAGTCACAATACTGCATCTGAGCAACGATCCGGCTCGTAGGATGGAAGAGAATGGATGTGACATTGCGCTCCAGCTGACCTTTATCAGTTATTGAGTTCTTACTGTTTTAAGTGCTTTACATACCTTCATTCATTTGATCCTCACAGAAACCCTAAGTCAAGTTGCCTCCCTTTTATGGCTAACACACGGAGGCACCAAGAAGCCAAGTAATTTGTCCAGAAGACACACAGAATAAACGGCAGACTTGGGATTTGAAACCAGCTATTCTGAGCTCCAGAGCTGGTGTCGGTGTCTTTGACCACTGTGCTATACCAACAAGAATCTTAAGCCGCTTAAGTGTGTATTTCGGAATCTTATAATGTAGGTTGTTGGGGTTTTTTTGTTTGCTTGTTTTTGTTTGTTTTTAACAGATGTCTCATATAAAAGTCATAGGAACTTGGACAAGTCACTTAACAGCTCCGAAGAAACGGGGAGCTGAAGGAGAACGCAAACTCAGAGTTGTGAAGGTTCCTAAAAAATTGATACAAAGCTCCTGGTATATAAGAGGCATACCTGGCCATTTCCTATAGAAGAAGGGTAAACTCTAGAAAATACTGTTCACTTACTACTTTCTTTTTTGGGGCAGGGGGGGGCACGTTATGAGAAGATTAGTATGCTTCTAATTTAATGTAATAACATTTTGCTTAATGTCATGAACCATCATTCTTCTGTGGAAATAAAGTTGATAAAAATCAACCATCTTCCCTATTTCTAACATTAACTCCTTTTTGTTCATATCATTCAACTCATTTTAAAAATTATATATTTTTCTTCTTAAAAACAATATATACATTGTAAAAATTTAGAAAATGCATAAATGATAAAGAAGAAAAATGCCCATAATACATTTACCCACAAATAACTAAACATTTTGATGTATAACCTCTTTCTACACACAAATAAATTTAAATGAAACAGGATCAAATTGTATATACTCTTCTGCAAGTTGCTTTGTTCACTTAAAAATGTTATCATGGGGCTTCCCTGGTGGCGCAGTGGTTGAGAGTCCGCCTTCTGATGCAGGGGACACGGGTTCGTGCCCCGGTCCGGGAAGATCCCACATGCCGTGGAGCGACTGGGCCCGTGAGCCATGGCCGCTGAGCCTGCGCATCCGGAGCCTGTGCTCCGCAACGGGAGAGGCCACAACAGTGAGAGGCCTGCGTACCGCAAAAAATAAAAAAAAAATTTAAAAATGTTATCATGATGTAAGCTATTATATATACAATGGATAAACAACAGGGTCCTACTATATAGCACAGGGAACTAATATTCAATAACCTGTGATAAACCATAATGGAAAAGAATATAAAAAAGGAATATATATATATATGTATAACTGAATCACTTTGCTGTATAGCAGAAATTATACAACAGTAATCAACTATACTTCAAGAAAACCAAAAAAGAAAAACATTAATATCTAGAAATATAAAATCAATACATGCAAATGGCTATTTAACCTACTCCCAAATGATGTTGCTATATAGTGGTTAAAAACTTCACCTAGAATATCACATCATGGCTAGAACAATAGCAACAAAAAAGAATATAAGTAAATATAACAGATGCAAAATGATGGTGTGTCTTTGGTCTTTCTCAAAAGAAAAAAAAATGAGAGATAGGGAAACAAAGTAAAAATATGTTTTCCCCAAATGTTTCATAATTTTTAATAAAACATTTTAGCAAACTGTTTTTCTTAAAATGGAATTAAAGCTAGAATAAAAATACAATCACCTCAAAAACTAAACAAAAAAAAAAGTTGTCATGAAAGTATTCCCCCATGTCCTTAAATATTCGCCTGTAGCATCTTTGTGAAGGTTCGTATACTGTCACATCACATGGATGTATCAATTTACTTAAGCAGTCCTTTATTACTAAATGTTTAGATAGTTTCCGGGTTGCTGTTATTATGAAAAAAAGCCACAATGAATATCATTGGGGATAAAATGCATAGAAATACAACTCTTTTTTTTTTTTTTTGTGGTACGCAGGTCTCTCACTGCTGTGGCCTCTCCCGTTGCGGAGCACAGGCTCCGGACGCGCAGGCTCAGCGGCCATGGCTCACGGGCCCAGCCGCTCTGCGGCATGCGGGAATCTTCCCGGACCGGGGCACGAACCCGTGTCCTCTGCATTGGCAGGCAGACTCCCAACCACTGCGCCACCAGGGAGGCCCCACAACTCATTTTTAAAATTAGTCTAAAGCATACTATTCAGGATGATAAACTCCTGGGCTCTAAAATGCCCATTGTGTTTGTTGTTAAGCAATTATTTGATGTTTTGAATTCGTAGAAGTATTGCTTCCTCTGTGAGTCCAGTTAAAAGAATGGGCTAATGTTCTAAGTATAAATGAACTCTGTCTAGCTTTAGATGGCTTCATAACCCATGTAAACAACACATTCTCCTGGAAATTCCCTAAGTGTGTTACATTTCCTTTAGCTGGAGTTCCCTCTAGCATTTGTTTAATCCAGCATCATTTTGACTCCTAATCCATTTTTCAAAATAGACTTTCTTTCTAGAGCAGTTTTAGGGTCACAGCAAAAAACTGTACTGTGGGAGAGTTCCCATCTACCCCTGACCCCACACATGCAACATCAGAGACCACAGTGGTACATTTGTTACAATTGATGAACCTACATAGATACATCATTATCACTCAAAGTCCATAGTTTGTGCTAAGGTTCACTTTGGTGTTGTACAGTCTATGGGTTTTACTAAATGCATTTACTAAATGTATTACTAAATGACATGTACCCCCCATTATGGTATCACACAGAATAGTTTCATAACCTTAAAAATCCTCTGGAAACCACTAATCCTTTGTAGAGTCTCCCTATATTTTGCCTTATCCAAGAAGTCATATAATTGGAATCATACAGTATGTAGCCTTGGCTTCTTTCATTTAGTAATACACGTTAACTTTCCTCCATGTCATAACTTGATGGCTTATTTCTTTTTAGCTGAATAATATTCCATAGTCTGGATGTACCAAAGTTGATTTACGCATTCACCTACTGAAGGACATCTTGACCGCTTCCAAGTTGTGGCAATTATGCATAAAGCTGAAATAAATTTCTGTGTGTAGGCTTTTGTGTGGATATAAATTTTCAACTCCTTTGGGTAAATGTCAATGAGCATGATTGCTGAATTGAACGGTAAGACTATGTTTAGCTCTGTAAGAAACTGCTAAACTGTTCCAAAGTAGCTGTACCATGTTTGTATTCCCAGCAACAATGAAGGAGAGTTCCTGTTGGGTGTTGTCAGGCTTCTAGATTTGGGCCATTCTAATCAATGTAGACTGGTATTTCTTTGCTTTAATTTGCATTTCCCTGGTGACATATCACGTGGAGCACCTTTTCATATGCTTATTTGACATTTGTATATCTTCTCTGGTAAAATGCTTGTTCAGGTCTTTTCCCATATTTTATTTGGGTTGTTTGTTTTCTTATTATTGAGTTTTAAGAGTTCTTTGTATACTTTGAGTAACAGTCTTTTGCCAGCTATGTGTTTTGCCAATATTTTCTCCCATTCTGTGGCTTGTCTCCTTATTCTCTTGATCTTAATCTATTTTTAGGATTAGAAGATAGAGTGGGAAAAAATTGGAATAGGAGACAGGGTGGTGCTGGATTATCCAAATGGTGGGCTAGGCCTAAGCTTAGGGCCCCAGTAGAAAGGAGCATCAAAAACATGAGAGGGAGGAGAGGTTGTGGCGGATGGAAAAAAAAAAAAAAAAAAAAAAAAAAAAAAAACATGAGAAACAGGGAATTCCCTGGTGGTCCAGTGGGTAAGACTCCATGCTCCCAACCCAGGGGACACGTCATTGGTTGGGGAACTAGATCCCACATGCATGCCACAACTAAGAGTTCACATGCCACAACTAAGAGTCCACGTGCCACAACTAAGAAGCCCACATGCCACAACTAAAAGATCCTGCATGCCGCAACGAAGATCCAATGTGCTGCAACTAAGACCCAGTGCAGCCAAAATAAATAAATATTAAAAAAACAAAAACAAAAAACATGAGAAACAAAAAGTTCTGAAAGAATCTGATGTCAAAAAAGACAGAATAGGGGACTTCCCTGGTGGTCCAGTGGTAAAGAATCCATCTTCCAATGCAGGAGACGTGGGTTCGATCCCTGGTCGGGGAACTAAGATCCCACATGCCGCAGGGCAACTAAGCCAGTGTGCCACAACTACTGAGCTCACACTTTTCAATGAGAGTACCTGTGTGTTGCAATTACAGAGCTCACGTGCCCTGGAGCCTGAGCAGCACAACTAGAGAGAGAACCCGCATGCCACAACTAGAGAGAAGCCTGTGGCCACAAGAAGAGCCTGTGCCACAAGAAAGATTCCCACATGCCTCAACAAAGATCCTGCATGCTGCAACTAAGACCCTACGCAGCCAAAACAAATAAATTAAATAAATAAAGAGAAATTAGAAATGAGAAGATAAATTTTTTTAAAAAAGTAAAAAAAGACATAATAATGTCCACCTCTGGCTGTAACAGAGTAATTGGCACAAGATTCCCTCTCATTGAACAACTATAGAACTGAACGAGATATGTGATGCACCTTTTTTCAAGCAAAAGATGGTTGGTGTAGGGGTATGATACTGGAGAGATGAGAAACATGTGAAGTAAGCCTCACAATCATCGCAGATTTCTTCTGTGGTGCGTGGAGGTGAATCCTAAGTGGAAGGATGGTGTGCTGAGCTGAGGGGGCAGGGAGTGGGTTACTGGGCTACTAAAGCAGCTGAAAATTGGGGGCAGGTTATTAAAGAAGAGGAAGTTGCACAGGAATTCACCATGGTCCCTGGGTGAGAGCTAGGCTGCACAGGCACAGGGTGAGGTTCTGTGAGGCCTAGCAAAGATGATCTGTTGTGGGCTGAGAGCTGAATGGTGATACTAGAGGTTGTGCTGTTCTGAGCTGTTTTGAGAGGTATTAGTGTCTGGCCAAGCCAGAGTGCAGAGACTTCTATGAGCACTTTGGACTTTCAGGTGAGACTCCAGAAAAGACATAATTTAGGAGTCAGGAATATGTCTTAGTTTAAGGGCTGAGCTCTAAGATTAAAGTCCAAACTGAGGGACTTCCCTGGTGGTGCAGTGGTTAAGAATCCACCTGCCAATGCAGAGGACAGAGGTTCGAGCCCTGGTCAGGGAAGATCCCACATGCCGTGGAGCAACTAAGCCCGTGTGCCACAACTAGTGAGCCCACAAGCCACAACTACTGAGCCCACGTGACACAACTACTGAAGCCCGCGCACGACAACAAAGAGTAGCCCTCACTCTACCCAACTGGAGAAAGCCTGCGTGCAGCAACGAAGACCCAATGCAGGCAAAAATAAATAAATAAATAATAGTAAAAATAAATAAATCAACTTATTTAAAAAAAAAGGTCCAAACTGAAATACACCCACTCTAATAAAGAATAAAACCAAGGCTAAAATGGCCAAAAGGATATACCTGTAATTTAACTACCTACCAGAACAAAAATCAGTACCCTTTAAAGGAAGACAATGTAATCCAGACTTCTTAAAATATATCACCCACAATGGGGACTTCCCTGGTGGTGCAGTGGTTAAGAATCTGCCTGCCAATGCAAGGGACACGGGTTCGAGCCCTGGTCCGGGAAGACCCCACATGTCGGGGAGCAACTAAGCCTGTGCATCACATCTACTGAGCCTGTGTGCCACAACTAGTGAAGCCTCTGCGCCTAGAGCCCATGCTCCACAACAAGAGAAGCCACCGCAATGAGAAGGCCGCACACTGCAACGAAGAGTAGTCCCAGCTCGCCACAACTAGAGAAAGCCCGCGCACAGCAACAAAGACCCAACACAGCCAAAAATAAATAAATAAATTTATAAAAAAATAAAGTAAATATAATAATATAATACTGTTAAAAGATAAACTGAGGCACATTAAACTTTTGAAGAGTTCATTGGAGCAAACATTGATTTGAATCAGGCAGTGCCAAACTGAAACTGGTTAGAGGGCACGCTACTGTCAGGAGCCAAGGGAAAAGGCTTTTACAGAGCAGTCGCAGGAGCAAAGCAAGGACATTATTTAACTGGCTCTAGCTTGAGCAGTTGCATTATCTGGGAAAGTCTAGTTGGCTGTTTGTGATTGGCTGTTCTCAAGTTTTGATTTTTTACCCTTGAGGCATTTATAGAAATTGACTCTGGCTTAGGTTTTGGCTTGCTTACTTTGGGGGCCAAAGCGTTAGAGCCACCCTAGTCTAATGACTTCCTTGTTAATGACTTTCACGATAGTGTGGGGTTTGTTATGTATGTCTATGTAAAATACATGACAATAGCAAAAGAGGTGGTAAATAAAATTTTAATGTAATAAGATTCTCATATTTTACATATTCATTCATTTAATATATTCATTCTAAATAGACTGTGATGAGTTAAGGATGCAAATTATAATCCCTAGAACCACCACCAGAAATGTAACTGAAAGACAGGATAGTTAGGGCGTTTGGGATTGACATGTACACAATGTTATATTTAAAATGGATAACCAACAAGAACCTACTGTATAGCACAGGGAACTCTGCTCAATATTATGTAACAACCTAAATGGGAAAATAATTTGGAAAAGAATAGATACATGTATATGTATAACTGAATCACTTTGCTGTACACCTGAAACTAACACAACATTGTTAATCAACTATATTCCAGCCCCTTTTCCTCTCGCGGGTCCCGGGTCTTGGTTTGCTAAGTGCACTTGGGACCGGCAGGTGCTGAAAGGTTGGGGTCGTGGACCCTCGCCAGGTCTCAGCAGCACGGAGGTGCAGGCTGCCGCCGAGGGCGCGGGGCCGGCGCCGCTAGCGGGGCGCTCCGCCCGGGGGCCCCCGCCCCTGCCCCCGGCCAGGCCCCGGCTCCAGCCCCCGTCCCGGCTGCGGCCTCACAGTTTACCCTGCTGGTGATGCGCCCCTGTGGAGAGCAGGACGAGGCTGCGGCCGAAATGTGTCCTGCGGCAGGCTCCGGCCCTGGCGGGGCAGCGCCAGGGCTGGCAAGCCCGTTCGGTACCTGTGCGAAGTGGCGGGGGATGGCGAGGAGGAGGCGAGGGAAGATGAGACAGACCTGCTGGACACTTCGGACCCCGGGGAGAGGCGAGAGCACGGCTAGTTTGGAGGATCTGGAGGACGAGGAGACCCACTCTGGGGGAGAGGGCGGCAGTGCGGGAACCCGGGGCCGGGGCAGAGGCAGGGGCAGCGGCGGGGGCCTCATGAGCAAGACCTGCACCTACGAGGGCTGCAGCGAGACCACGAGCCAGGTGGCCAAACAGCGCAAGCCGTGGATGTGCAAGAAACATCGCAACAAGATGTACAAGGATAAGCACAAGAAGAAGAAAAGTGACCAAGCCCTGAACTGCAGTGCGGCCGCCCAGGCTGGCAGCGCGGGAAACGTCAAACTTGAGGAAAGTGCAGATAATATACTCTCTACTGTTAAACAGAGAACAGGATCTTTTGGGGATCAACCTGCAAGACCTGCTCTTTCAGAACAAGTGTTAAATCAAAAAAGACTTCTTACTAAGAAGTCCAGAAGTGGTGCAGTTTTTACAGAAACAGCAACAACTATTATATTAGCAAGTTTTGGAGCAAAGACAACAGCAGTTTCCAGGAACATCAGTGTGAGGGAATTTATCAAGAAGATCTATACGTTTTTTTATCTTATTGTAGTGGGTGGACATATTTTTATACTAAAGATAAATGGGGTAAGATTTGCCAGTAGAAGGTAAACAGTCATTTCCCTGTGACTGTATGTGTCCAATTGGGGACGATAAGTTTTGCACATTGTGCATCTAATCCTTTCAGATCACTGTGGATGTGAAGAAATCAGCTTATCTTTCCAAAGTAATATTTAATTACAATGTTTTTTTAAACAACGTGTTCCTCTTCAGTCATTGTTACTGAAGGTAATGAAGCAGTTGCTTTCTGTGGGAGTCAGGAAGTTAATAGATTTTAATCTTGGATCTCAGTGATTCTCATTAAGGGGCAGTTGGAAACATATGGGTATGTTTTTGTTTGTCACAGCGACCTTGAAAACTGCTGGTTTTTAGTGAATAGGACAGGAATGCTAAGTGTCTGGAATGGTCCCCCACAACTAAAAATTATGTTACACGCAATGCCAATAATCCTCTGTTTAGAAACACTGAGAGCTATTTGTGATGATAAAATGTAGTTGGGCACCTAGAATTGGGTTCTTGTAATAACCTTTTCTTTGCAGTCAAGACTGGAGCTGTCAAAGAGGTAAGCATATTTTCTGTGTATAAGGAAAGTGATCACTGTTAAATAGCTGTGAGGTTAGGATGTGCGTCTCCTTTCAGAGATACGCTGGTAAAACCCGAGAGGCATTAACCAAGTACCCTGGAATGAATGCATCTCCTAAAGTTGGCTTCTCTACTTCTTGTTCCCTATTTGTGTTGATCTTATTTAAAACAGGCAGTCCTGTGTGTAGAATTTGTGAACAGTACAAATGTATCTCATCCCACCAATGTCAGGACAAAATTACTTTTTTATACTCATTTCTTTTTCAAAAAGAGATCCTGAGTGTAAGAGTAACACTCCAGCATTTTCTCAGTGTTTTTCAAAATTGATCTATTTTAAGATTGTGTTATTCCTAAGTAATGTTCAAAGAGTGATGGGTAATCTGGATAGATACCTTTTTCTTGTATGTTCTCCCAGGAAAACTTTTAAAAGGCAAAGCTTACTAATAAGAGTATCAAATCAAATGTCAAGAAAGTATTTCCAGCGTTAGGACAATAAATGCATGTGCCTCAAGTTAAACTTGTGCAAAAATTTGTTAGTTTCTTGGGTTTTAAACTCTGAAACATATATCAAGTTAAACTTAGTCATGGCTGTTCTAAGATGTACTTAAGGAGAGAAGGAATCTTTTTGTTCATTTTATTTATTTATTTATTTTTGATTGCGTTGGGTCTTCGTTGCTGCGCGCAGGCTTTCTTTATTTGCGGCGAGCAGGGGCTACTCTTTGTTGCGGTGCGTGGTCTTCTCATTGCGGTGGCTTCTCTTGTTGCAGAGCATGGGCTCTAGGTGCACGGGCTTCAGTAGTTGTGACTCACGGGCTCTAGAGCGCAGGCTCAGTAGCTGTGGCACACGGGCTTAGTTGCTCCACGGCATGTGGGATCTTCCCAGACCAGGGCTCGAACCTGTGTCCCTTGCACTGGCAGGTGGATTCTTAACCACTGTGCCACCAGGGAAGCCCTCTTTTTGTTCTTTTTTGATATATGTTTTATACCTGCATATCTGTGCACAAACGCTTTTACCAGAATTATTCATTAAAGTCCAGTTATTGACCTTTGGGAAAAAAAACTATATTCCAATATAAAATAAAAAGTTAAAAAAAGAAAGAAATAGAAGTATAGGCAAAAGGCCAATAAGAGGAAATGAAAATGAAATGTATAGCATATTGGATTAGTCCAAAAGAAGACTGGAAAAGAGGAACATAGGGAAAAAAAACACAAAGAGACAACCAAAAAACAAGCAGCGTTTTGGTGCACTTAAAATCAATAAGTACGTTAAATACAAATGGACTAAACACACTAATTAAACGGCTGAGCTTGTCAGACTGCATATAAAGCAAGACCCAAATATGTTCAGTATACAAGAGACACACTTTAAACATAAAGACACAGAGAAATAGAAATTAACACGTTAGGGCTCCCCTGGTGGCACAGTGGTTGAGAGTCCGCCTGCCGATGCAGGGGACACGGGTTCGTGCCCCGGTCCGGGAAAATCCCACATGCTGCGAAGAGGCTGGGCCCGTGAGCCATGGCCGCTGAGCCTGCGCGTCCGGAGCCTGTGCTCCACAACGGGAGAGGCCACAACAGTGAGAGGCCCGTGTACTGCAAAAAAAAAAAAAACAAAACAAAAAGAAATTAACACGTTAGAAAGCTATACCATGCAATGTGTACTTACTTGTATTAGTTTCCTAGCGTTGCCATAACAAAGTACCACAGACTAGGAGATGTAAAACAAAAATTTATTCTCTCACAGTTCTAGAGGCTGGAAGTCTGAAATCAGGGTATCGGAGGGCCACGCTTCCTCTGGAATCTGTAGGAAAGGCTCCTTTCTTGCTTCTTCCTAGCTTATGAGGATTTTCTGGCAATCTTTGGTGTCCCTTGGCTTGCAGCTACAGCAGTTCAATCTCTGCCTTCAGTGGCATCTGAATTTGTCTTCACATGGCATTTTCCTATATCATGTTGAATTAGGGCCCACCGTAATGACCCCATCTTAATTGATTATACCTCCAAAACTGTATGTCTAAATCAGGAGTTAGGACTTCAACATATATTTTGCTTACGTTGGCTGCCAAAGCATTAGAGCCACCCTATTTTGGGAGGATACAATCCAATGCATAATAGTGCCTAATAATAAAGCTTCACAATACATGGGGGAAAAAAGGGACAAATACAAAGTGAGAAATAGACAAGTTCATTATCATATTGAAATTAACATCCTGCCAGTCTCAACATATTTCAAAAGACAAACATCTGAGATAGTAGAGTTGACTAAAATGGAATTATATTAGTAATTAATAACAATAAGATATACTGGAAAGCACTAGATAGTGGGAAATGAAGCCATATCTTTATACGTAATTACAGAGAAATTACAAAGAAGAAATTATAAAGGAAATTAGAAAATATTTTGAATGAAATTGATAATGAAAACACTTATCAAAACTTGTGGAATATAACTAAAACAGTGCTTAGAGGGAGATTTATATTTTTAAACACCTATATTGGACAAGAAGAAGGTTTAACAATAATGATCTGATGTTCCAGCTTAATAAACTTGAAAAAGAAGAGCAAATTAAACCAAAAGTAAATAGAAGGAAATAATAGATATGAGAAGAAATCAATGAAAAAAAGAGCAGACAGAGAAAATTAAAGCCAAAAGCTGGTTCTCTGAAAAAATTAATAAAATAAATAATCTATTAGATGGATTAATCAAGAAAAAAGAAAGAAAACAGATTACTTAAATCAGGAACGAAAGCGGGGTTATTACTACAGTGTCTACTGACATTGAAAAAGTAATATGGCAGAATAAGGACCCCTGAAAATTCTGCCTCCATAAAAGAAAACTAGCAAAAATTGTCAGGATCAACTTTTTCAGAACTCTGTAAATTAGCAAAAAGCTTGCAACAATTCAGAAAAATGCTTATTCAAAAAAAGTGGTTGAATCTTGGTAAGAACAGCAAGCTTTGTGGGGTTTTAACTTGACCTTTTCCCATTACCCCCACCCTAGCTCCATGGTAGTCTTAAAAACCAATAGTCTGCAAATAACTCCAAGCCCTTGGAAAACACTGGGAAACTTACTGGTTTTAGGCACTTAAGGAAATCCTTATCTAGTCATTAGCTGATCATGAAGCTAACCAAGCAGACAGTTTAGAGAAACACATGATGAAGAATACACACTTTACGGAATTAATTCAGAAAAGTCACTAAACAAATAACAACAACAGACAGCTACAACAACAAACCCTAGGAAGGGGGGAATCTGGTGTCCACAGTGCTACATTGTATTATTTTAAATGTCCATGTCCAGCTTTGAACAAAAAATTGATGACAATTGGTGATACATACAAAGAAACAAGAAAACATGGCTCATATAAGAAAAAAAAATCAACAGAAACTGTCCCTGAGTAGGCACAGATGTTGGACTTTCTAGACAAATACTTTACAACAGTTATTTTAAATATGTTCCAAGAACATTAGGAAATCATGTCTGAAGAAATAAAGGAAAGCATGAGAATGAGGTCTCTTTAAATAGAGTATCAGTAAGGAAACAGAAATTATTATTATTTTTTAAAAAGAACCAAATGGAAATTCTGGAGTTGAAAAGTACAATAACTGAAATGAAAAATTCACTAGAGGGGCTCAACAGCAGATTTGATCAGGCAGAAGAGAGGATTCATGAATCAGGAGACAGATCAATTGAGATGATTCAGTCTGTGAATCAGAAAAGAAAAAGAATAAAGAAAAATGAACAGAGGCTCAAACACCTGTGAGACATCAACAAGCTCACCAACATACACATGATGGGAGTTCCTAAATGAGAGGAGAGGAAGGAGGGCGAAAGAAAATTGGGAGAAATAACAAAGGAATAAAAAGAGTATACTAGAAAATATTTAACACAGAAGAAGGCAGTAATGGAGAAATTGAAGAGCAAAAAGATATATCACATAGAAATAGGTAGTAAATGGCAGACGTAAATCCTACTTCTTAGTAATTTAATGTAAATGGATTAGATGCTCCAATTAAAAGGCAGAGACTGGCAGAATGCACAAAAAACATGATCTGACTACATTCTGTCCACAAGAACCACACTTTAGTTTCAAAGACACCAATAGGTTGAAAGTAAAAGGAGACACCATGCAAATAGTAACCAATAAGAAGACAGACCACATTTGGGTCTCAATAAATTTAAAGGATTGAAATAATACAAAGTATATTCTCTAACCACAGTGGAATGTATTTAGGTAGGTCTTAGTAAATATCTACTGCATAGAATTTGATACACATAAAGTATGCCCCTCCTGGTGTTCTTCACTGGCAAACCAGCCTTTTTAAACTTCTCTGCCTGGAAGGAGAGTTCTACAAGCCTTCTGGCATGAGTCAGGTCACCTCGCACACAAGAGCTAGGTCAGAGGGGATTTCATAATGTTCATTTCCCGGAAACTGCTCCCCATGGAGGCGGGGCAGCATTTTATAGTAGGAAATGCTTTGCTTCTGGAATCAGATAGTCTGGATGCCAATAACCATTACCTTTGGCAAGTTATTTAGTTTCTCTAAGTCTCAGTTTTCTCATTTGTGCCATGAGATAACTATACCGCAAAGATTTAGTGGGAGAATTAAATGAGGTACTAAATAGCTAAATACATAAATCTTAATTTCCTACCCTCCTCATTCTTCTGTCTTCCTTCTTCTCATGGAAATAACAACGCAATATGAAAGAGAAGAAATGGGTAAAGAGTCCTGGAGGAATAGAATTACTATTATTATATTACTGTAGTAATTACTATTACTGTTACTATTACTACAGGAAAAGCGGGAATTAGAATATTAAATAAAGCAATCCTGAGCTAGTATCCTAGTCCTATTTTGTATAAAATACGTGACCTTCATCTGTAAAATGATATAATGACTTCTGTCTTGTAGTGCTTACAAGGATTATAAGAGATTATAAGGATATCTATGACACGTCTAGCACCCAGCAGGTGCCCAATAAATGGTAGTGATCACTATTAGCATTTACCTTGTCCTCCTTTTTGCTGCCCACCCTATCCCCAAAGCAAACTCCAGCTTATTCCTCCCAAAACACTTTCTCTTAGCTCCCCATCCCCTCTCTTGAACACTTCTCCCTTATTGTACACCCACTTTACCTGCACCCAGGCCAGAGCAGGGAGGGAAACAAAGCTAAAAATAAATGAAAGAAAATAAACCTAAATAAACAATTTTGAGAAAAATGTTTCAAAATTATATTTGTGTGTGTGTGTGTGTGTGTGTGCACGGGCAAGTGTGTATGTATGTGTGTGAGAGGAAAACTTTGTTAAACTGGGATGAATCCGAACTCCAGTAAAGTAGAAATGGAAAATAAAATAAAATAAAAAGCATGTTATATCGGCGGCATGGAAAGAAATCACCAAGTTTAAGCCTGAGCGTGTGGGTGTGTGACCATGGGCTCCAGGCTGCAGAGATTGTAAGCCGATACGCCAGCGCCCAGGACCAGGGAAGAGAAAGGAAGGATTTAAAAAAAAAAAAAAAAAAGGCAGTCAGTCGTTTACTGTTCCTGCAGTTATTTTTTTAAGACCCTGTCCTGATAAGACAGCCTTGCTCGCGGGGCGGTGCGGACAACTCCTGTCCGGTTGAGTTCTCCGAAGGAAGGTACCTGCTGCAGGGGCTTCTGTGCAGTAGTCCCCTCACTCCCGGGATCCGGGGTTCACCACTCGAGGCGTCAGTTTCCTCATCCGCAGAGTGGCCGCAAGAACCCCCTGGTGGTCGAGAGGCTCGTCTGAAACCCCGAGCCCAGCGCCCCGCACCCAACCCCCGGAAACCACCGGGGTACGAACGTCGCAACTCGCACGTCAGCAACCCCGGGGGCCCCGCGCGGCCCGCCCCACCTGCCCCACGTGACTTCCCGAAAGGCCCGGGGACCGCCCCTCCCGCAGATCAGTTTCGTTTCCTTGGCGGCCTCCGGGCGATAGTGCAGCAGTCGCGGCCGCGGTTCCAGCGCGTCCCGTCGGGTTCCCCCAGGATGGCCATGGCGGAGCTGTGCCCCCTGGCCGAGGAGCTGTCGTGCTCCATCTGCCTGGAGCCCTTCAAGGGGCCGGTCACCACGCCCTGCGGCCACAACTTCTGCGGGTCGTGCCTGGACCAGACGTGGGCCGTCCAGGGCCCGCCGTACCTATGCCCGCAGTGCCGCACCGGCTTCCAGACGCGGCCACAGCTGCACAAGAACACGGTGTTGTGTGCGGTGGTGGAGCAGTTCCTGCAGGCCGAGCAGGTCCGTCCCGAGCTCCCCGACGACTGGACGCCGCCCACCCGGGCCGCCGCCCCCAACCAGGCCGACCGGGTGCCTTGCGACCACTGCCTGAAGGCGGCCGCCGTCAAGACGTGCCTGGTGTGCACGGTCTCCTTCTGCCAGGAGCACCTGCGGCCGCATCTCGACAGCCCCGCCTTCCGGGACCACCCGCTGCAGCCGCCCATCCGTGACCTGATGCGCCGCAAGTGCCCCCAGCACAACCGGCTGCGGGACTTCTTCTGCCCTGAGCACGGCGAGTGCATCTGCCACATCTGCGTGGTGGAGCACAAGACCTGCTCGCCTGCGCCCCTGAGTCAGGCCAGCACTGACCTGGAGGTAAGGGCTGGCGAATGAGGGCCCAGAGGGGCAGCCTGGGCCTGCTGGGTTGTGCGGAGGGCACCACTGTGGGCATCTTGGCCTACTTGGGTCACCTGGGTGCGGGGGATGGGCCTCGCTGGGCCTGAGATCAGGGCAGGGGCATCCCCAGGGTCCAGGTAGAAAGGGGCTGGGAGAACATACAGCCCTTCTGGATCATTCCTGGTCCACCTTCTCTGCCCCCACCCCTCTCACCCATTATACGGAGGGACATTGCTTGCCTTAAGCCTAGCACTTGTCTGACATGTTTAGTACAGGGTTTTGAACATCAGATATGAGCGCTGGAGGTTACCTCTGTTCTCTCAATAAATCCGGGTAGCACCCGGGAGGTGGGTATAATTAGTTATTTACAGCTGAGGAAATGGAGGTTCAGAGAAGTTAATTTAACCTGAGCTAACCCAAGTGGCCAAGTGGGCATTGGGCCCCCAGCTGGTCTGGCTCCACATGTGCTGTTTCTCCCTATGGACCAGCCTCAAAGCCAAGTCCACGGAGTTCAGAGCAAAGGACATTCCTGAGGTCATGTGAGAAAAAGCCTTTGGTGAGCCAGAGACTTCCAGCGACCAGGGAGGACAGTTACGGGTGGGAGGGTGGGCAGAGTCCCAGGAATCCCTGGACAGGATGCACAGCCAGACTCCTGCACCGTGGCGCCCTATATACTTCCTGTGCCGCTTTAAAGCACAGGACTGGCCCTCATCAGTAAAGTGGGGAGGTGGGGCTGGGTGGATTCATTCCTAAGGGGCCTTCTGGGTCTGTGATGATTTCAGTGGTTTGGGGATCATAATTTCCCCCTGTGGACTCCAGGCAGAGGCTGGAAAGGTGTAGTCTAACTACCTTTCATTGCATCCGTCTGAGCTCCAGAGTGAAGCCTGATTTCCTTTCACTCCGGCAGTGCTGTCCGGGAGAACAAGGGCTGTCCTCGTATCATCAAAGGAGACGGGAGGCCTGTGGGAGGTTTGCAGTGGCGCCAGGGCCAGGGTGAAGGCTTTGCTCCCGTCCGGGCACGGCTCCTCCCTGGCCTGGTCTGCTTCTCCAGTCTGAGCTGGGTTTCTGTGTACTTCCTCCCTGAGTCCCAGAAGTCAGACCTCAGGCAGTGCCTGACAGTTGACTTTGGAGGTACCACCATCTCAGGCCCAGACTACCTGGGTCTCTACCTGTTGCAGGAAGGAACCTGCCTGGCCTGCGGAGGCTGGAGCCCTGCTCTGCCCCGCATCCGCTGTGGTTCAGGGCAAGTCACTGAGTTCTCTGAACCTTATCTTCATCCGTAAAATGGGATTAATAGCATTCCCTCCCCACCTCCAAGGGTGACCAGGAGGCTCCGGAGGGATGAATTGTGTGGGAAGTGCCTCGTAGGCAGGCCCCAGGGTCAGGCTGGTTGACACAGGCTCTGACCAGAGCTGGATGTTGAGATTTGGGTTTGAATTCTGGCTCTGCTTCCTAGCTAGGAACTCAAAAAAGGGGCACAATAATAGTACCTATCTCAGAAGGTTATTGGGAAGATTAAATGAGGTGTTCCGTAAATGGCGTTTTACAGTTCGCTAATGCTCCACAGACGTGCCGCTATCATTTCTGTTACTCAGAAATTCCCTGAGGAGAGTTTGCTGCATGGAGGGGGTTAGGCTGCCCAGATCTTCTTTGCCTCAGGATGCATGGCTCTGAGGACTAGGGCAGCCTGGCTCCTATCGAAAGACCCTTCTAGAAGTTCTTATCCAGGAGGCTGAAGGCAAGTAGGGGCAGAAGGACCATTTCCGCCTGGTCTGGAGCCCCAGCTCCCTCTCAGCCTCCAGGGCCTGGAGCTGGAGTCTGCGCTCAGATTATTTGTATGCCAGACACACTGGGCTTTTTAATCCTTTTAACAAGGCTTTCCTGCCATCTCTCCCCTTCCCCTCGTTGTCCTGGCTTGCTCAGTCCTTTAACCTGTCTCCTTTTCCAGCCCTGCTGCTGGCCAGTACTGGTGGCAGAGCCAGCCCAGCTTGGCCCGGTCACTGGTGTGGGGTGGACTCAGGACTCCGGTGCCTCCCACGTGGAGGACCCAGGTCCCCAGTCTGTGAAGGGATCCTCAGAACTTCGAAAGGTTCTCTACCCTTGATTAGGGGATTGTCGCTGCTGTCAAAGTCCTTGGGTGGCTTTCCTTTCGTCATCTATAGCCCTGTGGGCCCCTCTCTACCATCAGGGGACTGTTGTATGCATTTGATTAATAGTGGGTAAAATCTTTCAGAATATAGGGTTCAGGGGTGTACTACTAAGAGTGAGTCTTGGAGGTGAAACATCTGGCAGCCCCCAGGTATTCTGAGGTCTCTTCCAGCTCTGAGACCTGTGAAGCCAGATCTGCCCGGGCCTGGCCTTCTGCCTTTGGCCCACAGTTCATCTTGGCCACTGTTAGAGACCAGGTCAAAGGGCATTGTCACAGAGGTCCCATCTGAAACGCTATCAGTGACTTGGGCTTTTGGGGTTGAGTTAGTGTGGCCTTGGTCTCTGCTTCTAGCCTTTCCATGTGACTCTCTCTGGGTTGTTCAAATCCAGAGTCAAGGTCAGTGGTGGAGTGGGAGAGGCAGGGAAGAGGAAGGGAGGGCCAGAGTATTGTTGAGCCAGCTAGTTAGGGGACATACATTTTTTTCTAGAATTTTCCTGTGTGCTCAGTTTGGACACAAGTCTGTAATTGTAACACCAGGATCTTGTAACACTAGTTAATGGCGATGTGACCCAGGGCAAGCCACTTAATTACTCTGTGCTTCGGTGACCTCATCTGTAAAGGGGGGATAACCCTCTACCTCCTAGTGTTGCTTTTAGCTTTACATAGTTAATACATGGAAAGCACTAGAACAATGCCTGGCTGGGAGTAAGTACATGATAAACACTAGCTCCCATTATGGTAGTGGTGGTGGTGATTTTCCTACCCATTTCTATGCCCCAACATTTCACCTGAGTAGGGTGAAATTGGACATTGACTATGAAAATTTATGGCAATACTAAGAGGCCTTGGGTGATATTAGCTTCCACTGGGCATAATTTACCTTTGTATCTGAAGGCTAGGGGCCTAGCAATTCTGAATCACCTTAGTTCAGTTTCAGGGACTGAACTGTCGATGGCTGGTTTACTGCTGGTTCGTCCCTATTCCTAGGGTTTAGCCCTTGGAGGTCCCTGCCTGTGGGGCTTATCAAGTGAGCCTTGGACTCTGATCTTTGTCCACCTGCCTCTCCGAGGCTGACAGAGGCCCTCCCAGCTGTCTTCCGGAACTGGCAGATGGATCTGGGAGAACAACCCCCGATGCCAGGCTTATCTCTCTGGGTTTCCTTCTTCTGGATCTTAATTACATAATCCTTCCCTGCTTTCTTAGCTCCCCATTGGTTTTTAATAGATCCCCCCTCCCCCAATATTCTGTCTGCTTTTCTGGTTGTTTGCAGTGGGAGGCTTGGTTTGTACAACCCCGCCTGCCACTTTCTGAAGCAGCTGCCCCAGCTCGTTCTGTCTGTGTGAGCTTGACCACCTTGCTGTCCTCTTTGCCTCAGTTTCATCATCTATAAAATGGGTGCTAGTGAAGAAGCTCATAATCAAGCTGAAATTTACTAAGGCCATTTGTCCTGACTAAGATCCAGGCACTATGCTGAGGACTTAACCCTGCTTCAGTTAATTCTCCTACTAGCCCTGCGGGGTGGGAACAGTTGCGTTGATATCTATTTCATGGCCAAAGAAACAAGTGAGAGACAGCTGGAGAGCCTGGGTATTGAGTCTTGTCCATCTGGCTCCAAATCCTATCCTTGTAACTTCTTTACTGTCCAGTTCCCCTGAAAGGATGAAGGGAGGCAGTAAATATGAGAATGCTTCAAAAAGCTACAAGCAGGGACTTTCCTGGCTGTCCAGTGGTTAAGACTTCACCTTTCAGTACAGAGGGTGTGGGTTTGATCCCTGGTCAGGGAGCTAAGATCCCACATGCCTCGTGGCCAAAAAACCAAAACATAAAACAGAAGCAATATTGTAACGAATTCAATAAAGACTTTAAAAATGGTCCACATCAAAAAAAACAAACTTAATAAAAAAAAAAGCTACAAGCAGATGAGACTTGGGGTGGTGGAAACACCTGTGGGATAGACTTGAGGGCAGTCGCTGGTGTTGGGTGCTGGTGGGGGGCTGGATGGGG
The DNA here is from genome assembly GCF_951394435.1 of Stenella coeruleoalba. Lineage (NCBI taxonomy): Eukaryota > Metazoa > Chordata > Mammalia > Artiodactyla > Delphinidae > Stenella > Stenella coeruleoalba. The sequence continues at coordinate 29,764,756 of NC_137165.1, read as the reverse complement.
TATTTTCTCACTCGGTTTGTTTTCTCCGCAGAACAAGTTGAGGCATAAACTGACTGTCATGTACAGTCAGATCAACGGGGCGTCAAGAGCACTGGAGGACGTGAGAGCCAGGCAGCAGGACGTGCGGGTGAGTGACAGGGCTCCCCGCCACCAGCCTGGCCCTGGAGCCTCCCTTCACCTCTGGGGAGGACAAGGCTTGTGTCAGGTTCACTCACAGTGTCAGAATTCAACTTCAGCCTTGCAGAACATGCAAAAAGCTATGTGCCCAGAGAGATCCTTCACAGACTCAAAGCCTACCTACAAGCCCAACCATTAAAAATTAGGGTTAAAATATAGTCATATAAAAAGTGGTTATGATTTAAGGGGGAGAAAAACAGGAAGTAAAAGTTGCATCTATTTATTTTTAAAAAGTGTATTTGTTTCTAGGGCGACTGTAACAAGTTACTGCAGACGGGGCTTACAACCACAGAAATGTGGTCTCCCACAGTTCTGGAGGCCAGAAGTCCCAATTCAAAGTGTCGACAGGGCCACACTCTTTCCGAAGGTTCTGGGGAAGAATCCTTCCTCGCCTCTTCCAGCCTGTCGTGGCTCAGGCATTCCTTGGCTGGTGGCTGCATCACTCCAATCTCTGTCCCTATCTTCACACGGCCTCCTCTGTCTTCTCCTCTTTTGTCTCTAATAAGGACACTTGCTATTGGATTAGAGCTCACCTGGGTAATCCAGGATGATCTCATCTCAAGATTCCTACCTTAATTACATCTGCAAAGACTCATTTTCTAAGTAAGTTCCGAAACGTGGACATATCTTTTGGGGGGCTGCCATTCAACCCATTACAGGAAGTATAGGAAAAAAGACTGGAAGGAAATATAATAAAGGAATAGTAGTGCAAGTGTTGGAGTGGTAGAATTAGGGATATTTTTTTCCCTCTAGTTTTTTTTACAGTTTTTATAAGGTTACAATGCTTTTACATTGAAAGAAGATTTGATTTTTAAGCATTCTGGTCTGGAGCTGCAGCATTCAGTTTTATTGCCACAGCTGTGGCTTAATTGGATGAAATGTGGGTTAGAATACTAGCCTGTGTTGGCAGATCTCTGAGCCTTAGTTTTGAAGCAATCACAACTTCTTTCCAGAGGTGAGTTATGAGGCTTAAATGAAAGGATGCACATGAAAATACCTGTATCAGTGGGGGGGCAGGCTAAACTGCTGTAACAGAGATACCCCTCAAAATCAGAGGTTTAAAGAAGATAGCCGTTTATTTTGCTCCCTGTGACAGTTCAGGTGAGGAACCCAGGCTAGTGGGATGGCTCTGCTCCATGTGATCCTTCAGAGTTCAGGATCTTTCCTTTTTATTGCCCTTCCTCATCTCTGTGGTTGCAGCTGGGTCACCATTACATCTTTGCTCTAGCCTGTGAGAAGGGGGAAGGAGAGTGTTGCCATTATCACTTTTGCTCCTGTTGTGAGCAGCTTAGTCACATGACCAAGCCCAGCTGCAGGGGATGCTGGGAAATGTAGTCTGCGGCTGGGCTGCCACGTGCCGGTCTAAACTCCAGGGGTGTTCTCTTATTGACGGGAGCAGAAGGAGGATGAATACTCAGGGACATTGGTAGTCACATCGGAGGTGGCAGGGTAAAGTGTTGGTTAAAGAAATAATTGAATTCCCGGGACTTCCCTGGTGGTCCAGTGGTTAAGACTCTGTGCTTCCACTGCAGGGGGCACGGGTTCCATCGGGGAACTAAGATGCCATGTGCCGCGCAGTGTGGCCAAAAGAGAAAGAAAAAGAGATAATTGAGTTCCAGTCTTCCTGTTCCTCTTATGTGTGTTTCTGTCACGTTTGATTCTGAGCTATTGAGGTTTCCCAACATGTAAAGCGAAACTGCAGCTTCTAGAGCAGTGCTGTCCGCTAGAAATATGAAGTGAGCCTTATACTGTGTATAACTCTAATTTGAATAACACATGAAATTGATTTTAATAATATATTTTATTTAACTCAGTATATCCAAAGTATTATTTTAATCAGTATAAAGTATTAATGAGATATTTCAAATTCCTTTTATTTTACACTTGTAGCACATCTTAACTTGGACTAGCCATAGTTCAAGTGCTCTGTAGCTACGTGTAGCAAGTAGCTATGGTATTAGAAAGCGCAGTTCTAGAGGAAATTTTCTAGAGCAGCCTCATACCCTTTAAAAAATTACTCATGAACTGCTTTCCAGCTTAAGAAATAAAATATCGCCATGGAAGATGAAGCCCCTGCTTTGCTTCTCCCTTTTTATATACCCTTTCCTCTCTTCCAGAAGTAACCACTGTCCTGAATTTATACATTCCCATGTGTTTCTTTATACTTGTAATATGTATGTAATGTATTCCTTTGGCAATAAATACTACCATTCTGTTTGTTTCTAACCTTTATGTAAGGAGCATCATACTGTATGTCTTCTTCTACAAGTTGTTTTTCCCTTATTACTGTTTAATATTCCATCCTGTGAATAATTTTCCATCTTCTATTGATAGACATTCAGGTTGTTTCCAGGGTTTTGCTAATTCAAACAGTGCTGCTTAGAGCATTCTTGTGTGTCTCTTGGACAGGTTCTGAGATTTTTTTCTTTATTTATTTACTTGGTTGCATGGGGTCTTAGTGGCTGCAGGTGGGCTCCTTAGTTGCAGCTCCAGGACTCCTTAGTTGTGGCTCGCCAGCTCCTTAGTTGCGGTACGTGGGCTCCTTACTTACGGTTCGCGGGCTTCTTAGTGGTGGCATGAGAACTCTTAGTTCCAGCATGCATGTGGGATCTAGTTCCCTGACCAGGGATTGAACGCAGGCCCCCTGCATTGGGGGCACGGGGTCTTATCCACTGCGCCACCAGGGAAGTCCCCAGATTTTTTCTAGAGTATATTCCTAGACTGAGTTGCTGGGTCAAAGGGTATGAGCACCTTCAGATACACCAGATCTTGCTCTCCAAAGTGGTTGCATCCCTTTGTATTCCCAGGAAGTATAGGTAAGAGCTCCTGGCGCTCCGTGTCTCAGGCTTAGCTTTTTTGCCGGTCTGATGGATGCCCTCTTGTTTTGGCTTCTCAGGAGGTTGCACACAGGAAGATGGACCAGCTTAGACAAGAATACATGGAAATGAAGGCTCTCATTGATGCCTCAGAGGCCAACTCCACACGAAAGATAAAGGAAGAGGAGAAGAGGGTCAACAGCAAGTTCGACAACATTTATCAGATCCTCCTCAAGAAGAAGAGTGAGATCCAGACCCTGAAGGAAGAGATTGAACTTGCCCTGACTAAGGGGGACGAGTATGAGTTTCTGGAGGTGGGTCAAGATGAGGGCGTTGAGTACTCTTTCTGCCTAGCGTCATGATGTTGACTGTGGGTGCGTTGGGGCCCTCGAGGAGCTGAGGCTGTATGAGGTCATGGGAAGCATCCCTGAGACACATGCTGTGTTAGTTTTCTACATTTCATGACAACTTACCACAAACTGAGTGGCTTAGAAGAACATCTGTCTGTTATCTCACACTTTCTGTGGCTCAGGGCATGGCTGAGGTCTCACCAGGCTACATTCCTTTTGGAGCTCAAGGTTGTCTTCCAAGCTCACATTCTTGTTGGCAGAACTCAGTCCCCTGTAATGCAGGACGGGGGTCCCCATGTCCTTGCTGGCTGTCAGCAGGGGCCGTCCGCAGTTCCTAGAGGCTGCTGTGATTCCTCGCCGTGTGGCCCTCTTTCGAGTTGGCAGCCGGCTTCTTCAAAACCGGCAGAGAATTTCTCCCTCCCCGAAAGCCCAGTTCCTTTTTTAAGGACTTTTACCTGATTAAGTGAGGCCCACCTGGGAGAATCATCTTTTTGATTAACTCAAAACCAACAGATTCGGGATCTTAATTACATCTCAGTATTCCTTCAGTTTTCCCATGTAATGTAACCTAACCATGGAGTAATATCCTTTCATACTCAGTGTCATGCTCATACTCAGGAGGAGAGGATGTATAGGATGTGTGCCCGGGGCAGGCAGGAGTCTTGGGGGCCATCTTAGCATGCTGCCTACTGCATAGGCCTCCACCGCTTGCCTCCATCCTGCCTCTGCACGGCCCCTGGAAGTGTCTCTCTAAAGCACAGGCACCACCCCCCGCCCTTTCTGATTTCACATTCCCACAGGACCTTGGTGACCAGCCTGCCTTTGCCAGCCACCCCCTGCCCATGCCCTGTGCTCTGACCACAGCAGAGCACTCCTCAGATGCACTGGGCATTGGGAGGGAATGCCGTGGCTGGCTCTGCCTAGTAAACCCTGTCCTTTGTCCTCAGATCCCGTTATTCTGCCATTGCTGGCGATCCGGAGCATGTTACCTGCCTCTGCTCTTGCCCTCGACAACGTTGTTTTAGATGTGCTTGTTTTCATGTCTGTTTAAAAGGCTGTCAGGGGACCTGCCTGGTGGTCCAGTGGTTAAGACTCCGTGCTCCCAACACAGGGGGTGTGGGTTCAATCCCTGGTCAGGGAACTAAGATCCCACATGGCGCACAGTGTGGCCAAAAAAAAAAAGAAAAAAGAAAAATGCTGTCAGCTCTTTTCGGGCGGGGCCCTTCACCCTCCTGGCATGTCCAGTGCACGGCAGAGTGTCTGGCACGCGGCAGATGTTCTGGGGTGGCCCGTTGATTGGGTGACGTGCTGCTTTGACACGTCCAAGGCCCAGATTCCATGTTCAGGTCCTGAGGAGGGACAGGAGTGCCTGGCAGCCTTCTCTTCTCTGTTCAGGGTCTTCTAGCCACACCTAGGCTGGATGGCATTAAGTTTCATCTCACGTGCTCTTTCCCGTTTGCTGGCCTAGCCGCCTTGAGCTCCCACAGAAGGATTCCGAGTCCACATCTGGTCCTCTGGTTGCTGTATGACGTGATTTGGTCCCCAGGCCTGGAACCTTCTGTAAGATCCTGCTTTTTCGTTGGATATGTGGCTGAATCCTGCAGCCTTCCAGGCATTCCTGTCTATTTTCAGGACATGTGTTCAGAGCTGGTCCTTGCGGGATGGAGATGGTGATGAGTCTCCTGTACTTCTTCAGCCACAGCTGGAGGGGTGGAAAGAGCATTGTCCGTGGGGGTCAGGAGATCTGGGTCCCAGCTTTGTCCCTGCCATGAATTGGCAGAGGTCCTGGCAAGACACTTGTCATTTTTGACTTCAGTTTTCCCGTTTGTAAGGTGAGGGACCTCTGAGGGCCCTTCCAGCTCCAGATCGCTGTGTCTTGAAGTGGCACTTTAACCCCCAGTGACCTCTGGCTCTAATTTGAGAGGCTGATTAGACTTAGTGCCCATGGGCACAGGGAAGCTCCTTCTGGGGTTCATGAGGCCTGAGCCCAGGCCCTGGCTTCACCAGAGCTGCCTGAACTAACCCCCTGGCTTGTTGCAGAAAGCAGCAAAACTGCAAGGAATCACAACGAAGCCAGTCTATGTCCCCAGGGTGGAGCTGAATCACGAGCTGATAAAGGGTGTCTGTCAGGGCACCTCTGAGCTCAAAAATGAGCTGAAGCAGTACCTCAAACAGCTCCAGGACAAGAAGCCTGAGGAGCTCATCATCCCAGGTAACTATTAGCAACCTCCTATGCTTTCCACTGGGGCCCCTGAAATGGGATGTGTCCCCTCAGTGTTTTGGGGTGGGAGAGAAATCTTGAACTGGAGCATTGGGGCTTGAGTTTCGGGGGTTATAAAACATTTGCCCTCCACCTAGGAGGTAGTGGGGAGTTTTTGCCTCTTCCTGAGATTGTAGCTGTCCTTCCTAAAATATTTTTGGGGGCTGGATGTTATGAAGGGTCTTTCTAGATAGGCTTTTTTTTGTGAGTCTGAGGTTGGCTCAGATGGGTTGAATGGATTCTGGGTTGTCAGTGTTATTTGGTAGGGAAGTGGCTAGTTTGGGGGTCAGAGAAACATGGAACTCCTCCTTGATACCCCCTGCCCTTCCACTTATATCCAACCCATTGTCAGATTTTGCTTCTTAAATATCTCGTGCTTCAGTCAGCTGATTTCACTGCCAGCCACCAGTCACCTGCTGTCCATTGCAATCACCCGTGGCAGCTTCCTAATGAGTCCCTCTGCATCCACTCCTGTTGCAGCTGGAGAGAGCTTTTCAGGATGCAAATCTGATTTCTTGGCACCTTCTCCCCTGCCTCCTGTTCAGAGACTTTCCATTGCTTTTAGATTGCAGACCAGACTCTTGACCCTGGCTGTCAACCCCTGCCTGGTCAGGCCCCGTCTGTCTCTTTAGCCCTGAAGTTACCCCCTCCTCCCATACATCCCTCTACACTCTACAATTCTTCAAATATGTTAAGCTTAAAAAAAAAAAAAATGTTAAGCTTCCTGCCACAGGGCCTTTGTACATGCTCCCCCACTGCCTAGAGGGCTCAGACTCCAACATCTTCACCAGGTGACTCCTGTCACCCTTCAGAGGTCAGTTGAAACATTCCATTTCTCAGCAAACCTCCCCTGTTGCCACTCCTCTTCCTCAGACCAGGTTGCCGGGTCCTTATCATCCCTCGGGGCCCTTAGCGCATCTGTCATTTTACTCTTCCTTGCCATTCACCAGACTGTGATCAGTGAGGGCAGGGGCTGGGTCTGTTTTCATCCAGCACTCTCCCCAGCGCCTGGCACAGAGGGGAAAGCCACTGATGGATTAGCCCTGCATACTTGTTTTCCTGCTATGTCAGTGATCACTGGTCTGGGGACGGAGGGGTGAGAGGAACCAGAGGGAAAGGAGCTACCACGACATGCCAGACATCTTGATCTCACCACCACGAGCGAGGAGAGTCAGCCCCGTCATACGTCGGAAGAAACCAAAGCTCACGGACGGTTCAGAGGTCATGGAGCTGGGTGCTGGTGGAGGAAAGACTCCACCCTGGCTGCATGTTAAGGCAGAGGAAAGAGGGAACACACCGAATTTGTCTTTCAGTTATCTTGTTTCTAGTGCTTGTAAGTGATCGGATGGGGAAGGTCAGCGGAAATCAACTTTGTAAGCCTCTCCCCGCCTGCCGACCGCGGGGCTGGCTCCTAGGCTTGGTTCGGAAGAGCCGCATCGACAACCCTCTTCTTCTTTGGCACAGGGGGCCCTGGAGGACATGACCTGCCGCACATGCCGAAACCCCCACGGCCTGTGAAGAAGATCCCAAGTAAGTAAAGTAAGCCCACCTCTGTCCCTGGGGCAGCAGCGACTGTGGCAGGCGGTGCTCGGGCTGAGGCACTGGCAGGCGTCACGGCTCCTTTCAGTGGGGCACAGCCCATCCCAGGCTCCGCGGGGCCCGGGCGCACCTGGAGGCAAGTGCTGCCTGACCCCACTGAGGGGAGGTGGCAGGACTGTTGCAGGAGCCCTGCTGGGGCACGCGGGAGGACCGGCCATCAGCACTGGATATTCTGACTGCCTGGAACGGCAAGATGACCGAAGCTGGCTTGTCTTGAGAAATACTTACGATGCCCGAGTTCTGGCATTTGGGGTGACCCCCTGAGCAGAGGCTGAGCCTCACCGTAGCCCAGTGCCGTTCAGCCTCGGGTTGGGATGTGTTTCTGCCATCACAGAGCTCTTCAACCTTTTTTCCCTGTTGCCCTCCTTTGCTCTTACCTCTCAGGCCCTTTTAGAAATTATTTTCCTAATCACCCCCATCCATGAAATTTTAATACCGCACATACGATATATCTGTTTATATACTGTGCTTTTATACATAAAAAGAACAAGTTTTTTCCATCCTTCTCTCCCCCTCACCTCCTAAGAATCAATTTTTGCTCCCCCTTGGGGGCGAAATCACCTTGTTGAGATGGGGCTGGGGTGAAGAATGGTCCTCAGTTTCCTCATCTGTCAAATTTGGACCATAATGATGTCCACCTCATGGGATTATTGTGTGAGGTTCACATGGGACACTGATGGTGAAAGCTCTCTAAAGGACGGGCATATGTCACCGAACTGTTGGCCAAAAAGTCAGTGAGGACGGAGGAGGGCTGCCCCCATTGGGTGGTTGGGATGAGAGAACTCCGGGCTGGTTTTTGTTGTTGTTTGCTTGGTGTTAGTGTTTAGTGGTTGTCTTTGGCAGACAAATGTGTGGTACCAGTTCCTGAGTGGAATGGGGTCGGGGACTGGGATGCCTGGGACAGGTGAGGAGGGAGCCATCAGCGGAGCCTGAAAACGTGGAAGGGCACCTTGTGTGAAGAGGGAGGTACTGTAAACCTGTGGCCTTCTCAAGGCACAACTCCTGAAAGCCTCCTTCCCGCTGCCCCACTTCATAAGCCCCGCGCTTCACGTGAGTGAGCTGTGGGGGGCTGAGGCGGGGAAACAGGCAAGGAAGGGGTAGGCTCATCACTGTGGATGAGGCTTCTAAGAATCGTGATGACTGGGGAGGGGGCCCTTTGCCTGAGGCCAAGCTCATAGCCCGGGGTCCTGCCAAGATGCTGGTCCAGTGGCAGTGGGCAGGAGAGGAGCAGGGGGGAGATGGGAAGAGTGAGAACGACTCCCGAGAAATACGGCTCTGAAGCGGGAGGAACGGGGAGCCAGTGGGGCATGTGGGACCAGGGAGGGGAGAGAGCAGGGCTGGTCTGGAATGTACAGGATCCTGCAGGCAGGCAGGGATGAGATCCAAAACCCCCCTTGGCATTTCAGTGGTGGGGAAGGTGGCAGAAAGGGAACCTGAAATCTTCTAGCCTGCTCAAACTTGAGCCCTCATCGCAATCCCAGGGGCTTGTAAGAGACAGACTTCTGAGCCTCACCCCCAGACTCTCAGTTTCAGCTGGTCTGGGTGGGTCTGAGAATTTGCATCCCTACAGCTTCCCAGGTGATGCTGATGCTACTGGTTTGGGGACCACGCTTTGCGGACGGGTGTTTTAGCTAAACTCAGTTCCCACAGGCACACACTCGTGATACTTTCTAAAGACTGTCGTGATACTTGGCAAGCACATTTTTTTGGCCGGCTCCCTATGTGGGTCTTTTTTTGTGTTTGTTTTTGCATTTTTTCTTCTGTGGAGATATAATTTAATACTACAGTAAAATGCCCAGATCTTAAAAGTACAGTTAGATTAATTTTGACAAATGCACACATCTGTGTTACCATTACCCAGATCAGGATAAAGATTTCCATTATTCCAGGAAATTCGTTCCTGCTGCTTATTAGTGAGCCCCCTCCCTACCAAAACCATGATTCAGGCTTCTATCACCGTAGATTGATTTGCCTGTTGACCCCTTATACTTTTCGAGTTTAAAACATCCTAGCTTTATTTGCGTGGGTCACATTAGTGCATTGATTGCTATTATGGTGTTTTGAAAGGGTCATTGTGTTTAAAATATGTTAATTCTGAAAATTTTCTTTTTCAGAAGAAGAAAAGAAACCCAAGAAACCTGGTAAGTTACGCATTTCTGCATCTCTTTGTTTCTTGAGTGCCTGAGTGTAGAACTGAATGCCAGCAGGGAAGGCTGAGCCATGGGGTTCGGGGGTCTGGGCTCTGTGACTGTGTCCCGTGCTGGCAGCCAGGCCTGGGCTTGGAGGCGGCAAGTGTAAATGCATAAGACCAATAGGATGAGTGTTGCCCTGTCTGGACTCATTTGTGTCGCCGTGGCTGTCCAGGTGTGTGTTTGTGGAAGCAGCTCTTGAGAATCAGCGTGGCAGGGAGTATAGGCCATCAGGTCACCCTGTCACGTCCCCAACTCATGCGTCTCCTCCCCAATCCTTGTCTCAGCCAGCAAGCTTCCCACCTTCGGAGCCCCAGAACATTTAGTGGATCTCAAACAAACTGGCCAGGAGGGTGAGTTCTGGTGGGCCAGGGGCAGTGGGCTGCCCACCCTGAGTTTGTTCTGAAAACATCTCTGTCTTCTTCATCCAGCTGAGGCCAAAGTCCCCGCCAGACCGTTGACCCCAGTGACTCTCAAGGCCAAGGTGCTGGAGACCTTCCTAGCCAAGTCCAGGCCTGAGCTTCTGGAGTGTGAGTAGCTGCTGGCTTGCTTACCCTTGCCTCTGTCTAGCTTGGTCAGCCTCTCCCCTAGAGGACCCACTGTGCTCTACTCTGTCACATCCTTACTTGCTCCCCTCTGGCTTCCAGCCCGGAAGTGGTGGGAGTTCCTTCCTCCAGGCCAGCCTAGGGGCCACCCGCCCGTAGCTTCACCCACAGAGCATCCTCCACTTGTGCTCACTTCCACGCAGTGGCCATAACCTCTCTCTGCAAAGTGCGCTCTGGCCCTCCTTTCCCCACAGCCACAGCAGGCTTGGTGGGGAGCAGTGGATGGCTGGTTCTCGGGCCGGCGCCTCCCCCCACCGCCCCCCATTTGTGGGGCCCCCTGTGCTCTGTGATACAGCCGTGTAAGCAGAGGAAGCGAGTTCTAGGGACTTAGGATCTTAGAGGACATTTTCCCAGGCCATTCATTTTGCCCTGGGGGAAAACCGGAGCAAAGTATCCTTCCCTGAGCCCCCGAGCCAGGGAGTGGCAGATAACCCCAGTCCTGAATTCCCGAGCTAGGGATTGTCTTCTCTGCCTGCTGTCTCCCACTGGTCCAGGGTTCCCTGTGAGCAGAGGGGCAGAGATGGGTGTGTCCTGGGGAGGAGGTGGAGGGTGGGGACAGCACTCATCTCTGCTCAGTCTTCGGACTTGCCAGAACTGGCTGGAAGTGTGGCAGGAAGGACGGGGAGGCCATGCTCGTGTCCCAGCCAAGGAGTATATTCAGGTCATGGGTGTGCTTCCAGACCTTGACTGGTTCCCCGTTGCAACCAATTCAAGTCTAGACCGCTGAGCTCTCTACTTGTGGCCCCATGTGTCCCTCTCCTCCTGCTGTGGCCTCTGTGCTCCCAGCTGCCCAGCCTTCCCTGGTCCCAGCACCTGTCCACCGTCCTCGTGACTCCACGTTTGCCTTCACTGTCCCCTCTGCCGAGCATAGCCTTTCTCCCTCCTCTGCTCTCCTCTGTTTAATTCTCTTCCTCTTCCTGTCGCCAGCTCCAATTCTAGCCCACCTGTGAAGTGTTCCCCTGTGCTCTCCCCACCCTTTAGCCGTTGCCCCGTGGCTGTGTCCCTCCAGCAGTGTGCCTGCCCTTTAGCAGAGTGCAGGGCCCGTAGTGCTGTCATTACTGACGGGCTTGCCTTGTTTGTGGGAGTGTGAGCTCCACAAGGCCAGGCACCGTGTCTGGTTCATGGTTGTACATCCTGCATGGAATCTGGCATAAGCCAGGGGCTCAATAAATGGTCTTAGATGGAGGAATAGACAGAGAGATGGTGACTAATAGATGCACAGATGGCTGGATTGATGGATAGAGAGATGGACAAATGTCCGCCTGGCTAGATAGAATGGATGGATGAAACAAATGAATAAATATGACCAGTTAGGAAAAGGATTGAAAGTGAGAGCACTTTGGGCTCCTTGTAACTGACTCCTTGGTGCTCCCTTAGATACTGTTAAAGTCGTCCTGGACTACAACACTGCCCACAACAAGGTGACTCTGTCCAAGGACTACACCGTAGCTTCTGTGGCTGACGTACCCCAAAACTACCGATCACATCCCCAGAGGTTCACATACTGCTCTCAGGTGTTGGGCCTGCACTGCTACAAGAAAGGGATCCACTACTGGGAGGTGGAGCTGCAGAAGAACAACTTCTGTGGGGTGGGCGTCTGCTATGGCAGCATGGAACGGCAGGGCCACGAGAGCCGGCTTGGCCGCAACAGTGCCTCTTGGTGCGTGGAGTGGTTCAATACCAAGATTTCTGCCTGGCACAACAACGTGGAGAAAACCCTGCCCTCCACAAAGGCCTCACGAGTGGGCGTGCTTCTCAACTGCGACCATGGCTTTGTCATCTTCTTCGCCGTGGCTGACAAGGTCCACTTGTTGTATAAGTACAAGGTGGACTTTACTGAAGCTCTGTACCCGGCCTTCTGGCTGTTCACCACGGGCGCCACGCTCTCCATCTGCTCCTCCAAGTAGGCGGGCTCTGGACGCTTGGCCTGACTGCCTGTGCAGTGCCCGGGACTCTAGTGAAAATGCTGTATGTAGGTGGAGCTCTCAGGGAGGTTCCTGAGAGTCCCCAAGGGCTGAAAGGATGGGAGGGGAGCTGGTGAGGGTGGGAGGATAGGGAGATGGGCTAAGAGGATGGGTTTGGCCAGGGAAAGGGATGGGGTGATTGCGTTATGGGTGAGGAAGCCTTTCTGCCTTCTGCTGCCCATCAGGCAGGATGACCCCCCCCCCCCCTTGTTCTGGTAGATCTCCAGGCTGCCCGGTGGCCGGGTGCGGCTTTGCGGAGTGAAGTCCTTAGTGCCCCTCTGCTCTTGGACATAATCTATAGCCACTGTGGGTTCTTCCTTAGGCCTCTGGGGTCTGCCTCTCTGCTGTCTGGGGTAGCCTTCAAATCTTGGAGTTTTGATGATTCTCTACAGAGCTACTTAACTCTATAGATTTTTTAAAACATTCCAAAGTCACTGAATTTCATTATTACTCACCCTCCACTACCTACACGTGGGAGTTGGGGTGAATGCTCAGACCTCTGGTTATTTTCTGTGCTTGAGGGAAGCTGCGCACAACAGGTCTCCACCCAGACCAGAGTTTCCCGAAGAAGTATGTCCTTTTCCTCCACTGTTTCCCTTTCTGTCTCGGACCTCAACACCCCATCCATGGTTTTAAAATGTTGAGTCCAACAGGACCCTTTTCAGTCTAAGATTTCAAACCATAACCTGAATCAGCCTGTTTTGGATTTGTGATTCAGGGTCAAGGTGACCCAGGTCCCATGTGGCTAGAAGCCCCTCCCACTCTCATGTATTGTGAAAGGCATCTCAGCAGAGATGCCTTGGTTACAACTACAGAGCTTTCTTCCCCTAGCCCAGGCTTTGGGGCAAGGCTCTTCACCAGGCAAGAGGGACCCTGACTGCGTTCACAGTTGGAGGTTTTCTTCTGAGTGGAGCCTCTTGCCTTCTTACTGATCACCCTCCTCAGCGACAGCCTCTGCTCCCCAGGATTGTGAGATCCTGCACTGGCTGGTGGAGATGCCACCGTGGCCAGCACAGTTGAACGTTCAGCTAAGCCCGCTGCCAGGCAGACAGGCCAGGTGTGGCTACCTCAGGGACCATACTAGGTCACCTGCTGGGCTGACTACCTATGGCCAGAAGGGCCTTCTAGCAGATGCATGGGAAACAGCAACATTCCCGTTCAACCCAGCACTGGTCCTTGTGTGAGTTCGAGGCCTGTCACCAGCCCTAGCCCTTTCTACTTTCCTCCTCGTTTGAGCCAATTCCAGATGTAGGAATTGACCAGGCAAAGGGTCAGGAAGACTTAAGGAGCAGGGAGGAAAGAAGCTGCCAGGCTTCAGCACAAGGAGCTATTTTTCCTGCAGTGTTTCTGTGCAGTGAAAATAACCCCAGTCCACTCATGGCGGGAGTGAATGGATTGCTGGAATTTCCCAAGCTCCTTATATCCTGATACTGTCAGGATGTAAGTTCTGATCCCCAAAGTGAGAGAAATGGAACCTCTTGTGGTGAAATGTGTCCTGCTCTGGGCTTTGCCAAGAGGAGAGCTGAGGTCAGGCTCCTTGTGGTATGAAAAGGATAATAATACCGCTGGAGACGGGGACCCCAGGCCTGTCCACATGGATGTTTGACAAGTTAGTGCTTCTGGAGCCTTGTGCTGGGCCCCCAGGGCACTCTAGCCAGGCCCAGAGCACTTGATATTTCTGACAGATGTGTTCATCTGTGTCACCTCCCAACAAGAACTTCCACTTCCTTGGGAGAGAAATCATCTTTGTAGGGAAGATCCCCCTGCGATAGCTGAAATGTGGTTTTTAAAAGTTTTCTTTCTTTGCTCCTGGGAAGAAAAGTTCTTTGTTGATTCTTCTCTGCTTTTGGAGATGGTCCAAAGCATCTTCATCGATCTCCTGAAACAAACGCCTTGTTTGAAGCCAGTTTATACTCGGGAAACAGCTGGGTTCAGAGGGGAATGCCGAAGATTAAACCACGGGTCCTGCTTGGGCTCTTCTGCAGAAATGAGGGCAGCCAAGAGGGCTGTTCCCTGATGATCTGTCATCCAGCTCAGGAAAGGGAAGCATGAGCCCCTGTGTTGATGAGAGGCAAGCAGGTAACCCAAGGTGAGCCCTGTGTGGGTTCTTTGCGTGAACTGAGGGGCATTCCGAACCATTCTGTTTCCAGTGGTGAGACTTTACGTCCCCTCCCTTGACTTGCGGGGCCGGTGCCCGACACTAGCGTCCTAGAGTTGGGGGAAATTTTGTGTTCATCTGACTTCCCGTTTTGCAAAGTAAGTCAGATGGGGAGGTATCGGATGACTCCACTCACCGCTCTTGACATCCCATTATGGAGGAGGTGCCTCCTTAGATGCCCCTGGTACCCTGGGGGAAGGGTCAGAACTTCCCAGATACGCAGACATAAAAACACTCTCCCAACCTAGGTATCAGGGGCTGTCTCAGTCACCCTGGTGTGACAAACGTAAGGTCAGGGTCAAGTGTTCATTATTATTCAAGGGCTGATTGATTGGTTCTCCTGTTATAATTACTCTGAAATGGGTCTGTGATCTATACATAATACTGATACATTATTTCTTACCTTATTCTGCCCCACTGTATTGATTTTAAATAATTAGGAGTATTTAAGCTTATATTCTTGAGCTTATATTTTTAAGAGTTGATTCTTTCAGAGATAATAAGGGCTGTAGACACAGATCTTCTGAAACCCACGAGAAATACCAGAGCCAGGGCCCGCTGACATGCCTTAGAAGCTTTGAATGCAATAAAGCTGTGTGTGGTATTGTTTCACACATTGCAGTGTGTGTAGAAAGTGTTACTTACCTGTCATGCTGGAGTCAGCAAATGAGGTGTCCAAGGGCCCCTGGCTGCCCCCCACCCAGATGCCTGGGGGCTGGGATTTCAGCAGAACTATAGCCCATTTGAGGCTGTCATGGGTGTGGCAGCCACTCAGGAAGCTTTCGATGCAGAAATCTCAGCCGGATAAGATGTCCTTCTGGGCTTTGCCTCAGGATGTGGGTGGGGAGGAAGGGGAGGGGTATGAGTGAAAAGGTAAATGGGGTAATCAGGGCAACAGTGATGGAAGTGGGAGGGTTCATTGTATTATGCCTTCTATTGTTATCTCTGTTTGAAATTTTCTATAATAAAAAGTTGAAAAAATGAAACAAAAACCAGCCAGCAGTGGGCCCTGTTCACGATTTTATCCTTGTTTGAAGAGAGGTAGGAGTTGGGCTTGGTGTGGATTTGAGGTTGTTGAATAATAATTTGACTGGCTGTTGTCTCTTGTTCCTGCTGGGGAGATACTAAATCCTTGGAATTTCCCCAGTAATAGGAGCGTCCTTATTATTCATGAGCCCCTTGGATCACACCTGAATTTATGCTAAGAAGTGAGATGACCCAGGATCGGGGCTGGTCGGCAGAGAGACCAGGCGTGAGATGAGAGGGTTGGTCTCCCTGAGCCAGCCTTACCCCCCAGGAGGGGAGAGGGGCTGGAAATCGAGTTGAAATATGTGGTCAGTGATTCAATCAGTCGTGCCTGATAAAAGCTGGTCACCCCAAAGACCTGAAACAGGAGGGAAGAGGGCAGGGCACAACCTTTGAAAGAATGACATAGCCCGAGGACATGACATAAACTGATTAGAAGCAAATGAGTCCAAGCTGGAGGACAAGTCGACTTCACTAGACGTTGTGCCTCAGTATACACTCTTCTTCTTTTTAAATGTATTTATTTTATTTATTTTTATTTTTGGCAGCGTTGGGTCTTTGTTGCTGCGCGCGGGCTTTCTCTAGTTGCGGCGAGCAGGGGCTACTCTTTGTTGCGGTGCGTGGGCTTCTCATTGTGGTGGCTTCTCTTGTTGTGTAGCATGGGCTCTAGGTGCACGGGCTTCAATAGTTGTGGCACGTGGGCTCAGTAGCTGTGGCTCGTGGGTTCTAGAGCTCAGGCTCAGTAGTTGTGGCGCACGGGCTTAGTTGCTGCGTGGCATGTGGGATCTTCCTGGACCAGGGCTCGAACCCATGTCCCCTGCATTGGCAGGCGGATTCTTAACCACTGCGCCACCAGGGAAGCCCGGTATACGCTCTTTGTAACACATCAGCAAGCTAAATGACACAGCCACAGGCGCCATGACAGTTCCAAGGCCCACCATAAGGATCAAAAAGTGGGCGGTGGCCCAATTCCTGGAAATCCCCACCCCTTCCTGAAATAGCTGGAATACTCCTCCCACTCATTAGCCTATGAAATCACCCACCTCTTTAAAAACTGAGAACCGCATACCCTGGGGCTGCTCTCAGCTTCTGAGATGGCCCACACTCTGTCTGTGTAGTGTGTTTCTTTCTAAATAAATCCACTTCTTACCTATCACTTTGTTTCTCACTGAATTCTTTCTGCCATGAGACATCAAGAACCTGAGCTTCATTAAGTCCTGAAACCAGGTGTGTGATCTCAGTTGGAAGACGGTGGGTTTTGCCCGGGTTTGAGTCCCGGCATGTGGGTTCAAGTCCCAATCTGAGGTGCATGGTTTCAGCTCCACTGAACACCCCGATTCCACAGGGAGAGGGACAGGAGCTCTGGGTTGGTGTCCCTTCTGGACCTCACTCCATATGTCTCTTCATTTGGGCAGTCTTGATCTGTATCCTTTCCAATGAAACTGTAATCATAAGTATAGTGATTTCCTGAGCTCTGTGAATTCGAGTAACACTTACACTGAAGCTGAGGGAGGTCATGTGCTATAGACCGGAGGTTGGTGCTGCCGCCCAATTCATATGTTGAAACCTCACCCCCAGTGTGGTGGTATTGGAGGTGATTAGAGGGTGGCACCCTCATGAAAGGGGTTAGTGCCCTTATACGTGAGACCCCAGAGAGCTCCCTCACCCCTTTCGTCATGTGAGGACAGAGCAAGAAGACAGCTGTCTCTCAACAAGGAAGCAGTTCCTTACCAGACACAACCTGCCAGCGCCTGCTTCTTGGACTTCAGCCTTCAGAGCTGTGAGAAATAAGTGTTTTTGTTTAAGCCACCCAGTTTATGGCATTTTTGTTATAGCAGACCAGACTAAGCCTTCTGGATGTGTGTGTAGCCAGTTGGTCAGAAGTGTGGGTGGCCTGGGGACCCCCTGAAGTGTGGCTGGGGTCTGAAGTGAGGGCAGTCTTGCTGGGACTGTGTCCTTTGGCCTGTGGAGCCTGACCCTGACTCCAGGGGTTATCAGCAGAATTGTACTCCAGGATGCCAGGTGGTGTCAGAGAGAGATGGCAGGACTTGCAAACTTTGAATAAGCCCTTGACCAACTTGTCAGAAGAAACTACACTGTTCTTTCTTTCTTTTTAAACATTTCTTATAGCAGGTTTATTTGCAAAAACTGGAAACAACCCAAGTGTCCATAAACAGGGTGAACAGATAAATTTTGCTGTAGCCATACAGTGGAAAACTGCTCAGCAGTATAAGGAAGGAACTATTGATGCACGTGAAAACATAGATAAATCTCAAAATAATTATGCTGACTGAAAAAAGCCAGACGTGAAAGAGTATATAGTGTATGATTGCATTTATGTAAAACTCTAGAAAATGCAAACTCTCTATAGTGACAGAAAGCAGTTTAGGTATTGCCCTGGAAGGGGGATGGGCAGGAGAGGCTGCAGGGAGGGATTATAATGAGGCATGAGGAAACTTAGGGGAAGATGGTTATGTTCACTATCTTGATTAAGGTGATAGTTTCATGGGTATTTGCGTATGTCGAAACTTAAATTGTACAACTTAAATATATGCAGCTTACTGTGTCAATTATACCTCAATAAAGCTTTTTCTAATTTTAATTTTTTAATTGAAGTATAATCGTTAGCTCCAGGTGCACAATATAGTGATTCAATATTTCTATACATGACAAGATGATCACCACGTTTAGTTACCATCTGTCACCATCAGTCTCCCTCACCTCTTTCATTCATCCCCACAACCCCCTCCCCTCTAGCAACCCCCTCCCCTCTAGCAACAACCTGTTTTGTTCTCTGTATCTATGAGTCTGTTTCTGTTTAAAACACATTGTTCTATATATGCAATCTAAAAAAAAAAAAGGTTCTGGTGAACCTAGGGGTTGGACAGGAATAAAGATGCAGATGTAGAGAATGAACTTGATATGGGGAGGGGGAAGGGTAAGCTGGGACGAAGTAAGAGAGTAGCATGGACATATATCCACTACCAAATGTAAAATAGATAGCTAGTGGGAAGCTGCTGCATCGCACAGGGAGATCAGCTCAGTGCTTTGTGACCATCTAGAGGGGTGGGATAGGGAGGGTGGGAGGGAGACGCAAGAGGGAGGGGATATGGAGATATATGTATGCATATAGCTGATTCACTTTGTTGTACAGCAGCAACTAACACACCATTGTAAAGCAGTTATACTCCAATAAAGATGTTAGAAATATATATATAAAATAAAATAATAAAATAAAACAAAACACATTGTTCGTTCTTTTTTTTCGTTTTGGCCGCGCCTCTTGGCTTGTGGGATTTTACTTCCCCAACCAGGGGTTGAACCCGGGCCTTTGGCAGTGAGAGCACCGAGTCCTAACCACTGGACCACCAGGGAATTCCCTAAAACACACTGCTCTTAAAGGAGCTTCGAAAGTTTCTTCTTTCCGATGCCAAGTCGCCAGGGCTTAAAGTCTTGGGTTTTGCTCTCTCGCCCCCACTCCTCTTGCAGCTTTTTCTTCCTCACTGTCACTGTGCCCACAAAAATACTCAGGATGTCAGTTACAGAAGTGTCCTCCCATTCAGAGATGCCACTTAAACTGTCATGGGACACTCTTCTGTTCCAGTGAAAAGTTCAGGACAGTAACTTTAGACTCCTTAGTAAAGTACAGAAGGGTGGTGAGTGGTGTGTGTGTGTTTATGTGTGTGTGTGTGTGTGTTTATGTGTGTGTGTGTTTATGTGTGTGTGTGTTTATGTGTGTGTGTATGAGGGGCTAATTTCAAAGTCATCTGTGGTCAGGGAATGACTCATTTATTTTTCCTCGATTCTCTCATGGGTCTTCCATCTGTTTTCTCTCCAGTTCCCAGGTGGTCTTAAAAGGCCATTGCACCTTCATTAACGGGAGGCTCCCCAGCCTTTACTGACCCCGGGTGTTGGTCTACCTGTCTTTTCCTGTGGAACAATCTTAATGCGTATACTACAGGAAGACACTAAAACAGTGGGTCTAAGAGTGGGGGTAAAGGAAGGGATTGTAATACTGAACCAATAAGAAAGCCTAGTGGAAAGGGGATAATTGGGGTAAAAACGCCTCATGACTGATGATTTTCCTGCCTATCTTCTGTGCTGAGGTTATTCCCTCTCAAAAGTTCAGACACTCGAGTTTCTTTTACATTTCCCCGTATGCTTCTGGCTTTTCTTGATTGAAAACATGTAGGTGGGGGCACATCTTCCAGTTGGACTTGGAAAAGTTCCTGCTGGGCAGCCCCCAGGCCCTTCCCTCAGAAGCTTGCTGATGAGAAGCTGCATGGCGTGGGGCATGGCACAGGCTGCAGTGCTTCTAGGATGTCCAGCTGCTGGGTCCACCGCATGGGCTGACAGTGCCTGAGTCATGGGAGAAATCCATGCTCTGTGGCTTCTGAAGAGTCCTGGAGCCTGGATATGTGGGTCTCATCCTGGATTTCCACAGAATCCCTGTGAGGGACTTAGTGGGCAGACACGAATGTAGTGTGACTCTAGGTGATGGTCTTTCTCCATAGGGATTTCCCAGAAGGTTTATGCCCTAAAACCTTATTATCTACAGATGGAATGTGAGTATAGGATTTGAGAAGCTGCTTCACTGCTAACTGGCTCTTAACCAGGGGTCACACACCATTTCCAAACTTGCATTAGTGACTAATGATGATTTTCCATTTCCATGGCACCAACAATTCAGCTTTTTAAAGCATCCCTGAAGACTTCGTTTTGTACTCATCTCACCTGTCTTTTCTACAAGGGTCCCATGGCCTTGAAGGATCCAACTCAGCTTTCTCAGACGTGTCCCCTCTGAGAAGGATGTCGAGAGAGATTCCTCACTCTTCCTGCACCCTGACCCATGGCTCATCCTCTTTGGGTCCCTGGCAGCAACACCATTGTGCCACACTCAATGCTAGTCTGCCATCCAGTGTCATATGCAAAAGCAGTTCTTTGCCTTATGAGGATAGTTTATTCCAGGAAAAGATATAAGAAGTTTGAAGCTCCCCAATTTCTTACCCCTAGACCAGTGATATTGTCTCCATTAAACAAGAGCTAATCCATCTATTAGAAGTTGTAAATTCTCACCCAGCCTTGACAACCAGTTCGTCCAGGTCAAATCTGGAAGAGGTCTTGCCTAGATCAGTCCCTCTCCTAGAGCCAGGAGCTCAGTGAGACAGAATTCCCACTGAGAATTCCTGAATCATTCAGGATTCAGAATGTTCTTCTGTCTGAGTACTGAGTGTTTACTCACCACCAGGATTCACTCCATACTGGCTGGATTGGGCCATTCTGGGTCTGGACCTCAATGTTTCAGAACCCTTGATGGCTGGAAGCAGGGACAGAATACCTATTCTAAAATCACCTGAAATACATGTCTAATGGCTAACAGTGGAATCAAGGAATTTTTCTTTGGGCAGATATTTTCATTGTCTTGGGACAGATATCTTGGGTGACTTCCAGTCATCAATGAAATAATCCAAGTGCAAACACCTCAGACTGGGAAGCTAAGTGATTATCAAATCTGTGGGCATGGAGTTATTCATAGTATCCCTTTATTAATGTTCTAATGCTCATAGGGTCAGTAGTGATATCTCTTTTTTTCATTTCTGATATTAGTAATTCATGTCCTTTTTTTTGGTCTTAGTCTGGCTAGAGGCCTATTGATTTTACTGATTTTTTTTAAAGAATCAGTGTTTGGTTTCATTGATTTTCTCTATTAATTTCCTGTTTTCAATTTTACTGATTTCTGCTCTATTTCTTATTGTTTCTTTTTCTGCTAAATTTGGACGTAACTTGCCTTCTTTTACTAGTTTTCTAATGTGGGAACTTATATTATTGATCTTAGAGCTTCCTTCTTTTCTAATATTTACATTCAATGCTATAAATTTCCCTCTAAGCATTGTTTTCACTTCATCCCACAAATTTTGATAAGTTGTGTTTTAATTTTAATTCAGTTCAAAATATTTTAAAATTTCTCTTGAGATTTCTTCTTTGACCCATGTGTTATTTAGAAGTGCTTTCAATCTCCACATATTTTGGGATTTTCCAGTTACCTTTCTGTTACTGATTCCTAGCTTAATTCCATTGTGGTGTGAAAGCAGACATTGTATAATTTCTATTCTTTTAAATTTGCTAAGGTATGTTTTATGGCTCAGAATGTAATCTATCTTGGTGAATGTTTCATGTGAGCTTGAGAAGAATGTATATCTTGCCACTGTTGGATAAAATAGTCTATAGATGTCAATTATATCCAGTTAATTGATAGTGTTGTTGAATTTGCTGATGTCCTTATGACTTTGTCCATTTCTGATATAGGATTGTTGAATTATCCAACAGTGATAGTGGATGCATCTATTTCTCTTTGCAGTTCTATTCATTTTTGCCTCACATGTTTGATGCTCTGTTGTTAGGTGCATATATATTAAGAATTGTTGTGTCTTCTTGAAGAACTGATCCCTTAACCATCACGTAATGCCTTTTTTTTAAATCCCTGATAATTTTCTTTGCTTTGAAGCCTATTTTGTCTGAAATTAACATAGCTACTCCTGCTTTCTTTTGATTAATGTTAGCATGGTGTACTTTTCTCCATCCATTCACTTTTAATCTATATGTGTCTTTATATTTAAAGTGGGTTTCTTGTAGAGAACACATAGTTGGGTCTTGTTTTTTGATCCACTCTGACAATCTCTGTGTTTTAACTGGTACATCTAGACCATTGATGTTTAAAGTGAATATTGATACAGTTGGATTAATATCTGCCATATTCATTGCTTTTTTCTAGTTGCCGCCCTTGTTCTTTGTTCCTATTTTTCTCTTCCACTCTTTTTCTGCCTTTCATGTTCTTTATTTTTTTTTACATCTTTATTGGAGTATAATTGCTTTACAATGGTGTGTTAGTTTCTGCTTTATAACAAAGTGAATCAGTTATACATATACATATGTCCCCACATCTCTTCCCTCTTGTGTCTCCCCCCCTCCCACCCTCCCTATCCCACCCCTCTAGGTGGTCACAAAGCACCAATGTGATCTCCCTGTGCTATGCGGCTGCTTCCCACTAGCTATCTATTTTACATTTGGTAGTGTATATATGTCCATGCCACTCTCTCACTTTGTCCCAGCTTACCCTTCCCCCTCCCCATATCCTCAAGCCCATGCTCTAAGAGGTCTGTGTCTTTATTCCCGTCTTGCCCCTAGGTTCTTCATGACCATTTTTTTTGTTTGTTTTTTACATTCCATATATATGTGTTAGCATACGGTATTTGTCTTTCTCTTTCTGACTTACTTCACTCTGTATGACAGACTCTAGGTCCATCAACCTCACTACAAATAACTCAATTTCGTTTCTTTTTATGGCTGAGTAATATTCCATTGTATATATATGCCACATCTTCTTTATCCATCCATCCGATGATGGACACTTAGGTTGTTTCCATCTCCAGCCTATTGTAAATAGAGCTGCAATGAACATTTTGGTACATGACTCTTTTTGAATTATGGTTCTCTCAGGGTATATGCCCAGTAGTGGGATTGCTGGGTCGTACGGTAGTTCTATTTGTAGTTTTTAAGGAACCTCCATACTGTTCTCCATAGTGGCTGTACCAATTCACATTTCCACCAACAGTGCAAGAGGGTTCCCTTTTCTCCACACCCTCTCCAGCATTTATTGTTTCTAGATTTTTTGATGATGGCCATTCTGACCGGTGTGAGATGATATCTCATTGTAGTTTTGATTTGCATTTCTCTAATGATTAATGATGTTGAGCATTCTTTCATGTGTTTGTTGGCAGTCTGTATATCTTCTTTGGAGAAATGTCTATTTAGGTCTTCTGCCCATTTTTGGATTGGGTTGTTTGTTTTTTGGTTGAGCTGTGTGAGCTGCTTGTAAATTTTGGAGAATAATCCTTTGTCAGTTGCTTCATTTGCAAATATTTTTTCCCATTCTGAGGGTTGTCTTTTGGTCTTGTTTATGGTTTCCTTTGCTGTGCAAAAGCTTTTAAGTTTCATTAGGTCCCATTTGTTTATTTTTGGTTTTATTTCCATTTCTCTAGGAGGTGGGTCAAAAAGGAGCTTGCTGTGATTTATGTCATGTAGTGTTCTGCCTATGTTTTCCTCTAAGACTTTGATAGTGTCTGGCCTTACATTTAGGTCTTTAATCCATTTTGAGTTTATTTTTGTGTATGGTGTTAGGGAATGTTCTAATGTCATTCTTTTACATATAGCTGTCCAGTTTTCCCAGAACCACTTATTGAAGAGGCTGTATTTGCATATAGTTGCTTGTAGTAATCTCTCATGATCCTTTGTATTTCTGCAGTGTCATTTGTTACTTCTCCTTTTTCATTTCTAATTCTATTGATTTGAGTCTTCTCCCTTTTTTTCTTGATGAGTCTGGCTAATGGTTTATCAATTTTGTTTATCTTCTCAAAGAACCAGCTTTTAGTTTTATTGATCTTTGCTATCGTTTCCTTCATTTCTTTTTCATTTATTTCTGATCTGATCTTTATCATATGTTTCCTTCTGCTAACTTTGGGTTTTTTTTTTTGTTCTTCTTTCTCTAATTGCTTTAGGTGTAAGGTTAGGTTGTTTATTTGAGGTGTTTCTTGTTTCTTAAGGTAGGATTGTAGTGCTATTAACTTCGCTCTTAGAACTGCTTTTGCTGCATCCCATAGGTTTTGGGTCGTCGTGTTTTCATTGTCATTTGTTTCTAGGTATTTTTTGATTTCCTCTTTCATTTCTTCAGTGATCTCTTAGTTATTTAGTAGTGTATTGTTTAGCCTCCATGTGTTTTTATTTTCTACAGATTTTTTCCTGTAACTGATATCTAGTCCCATAGTGTTGTCGTTGGAAAAGATACTTGATACGATTTCAATTTTCTTAAATACCAAGGCTTGATTTGTGACCCCAAATATGATCTATCCTGCAGAATGTTCCATGAGCACTTGAGAAGACAGTGTATTCTGTTGTTTTTGGATGGAATGTCCTATAAATATCAGTTAAGTCCATCTTGTTTAATGTATCATTTAAAGCTTGTGTTTCCTTATTTATTTTCATTTTGCATGATCTTTCCATTCGTGAAAGTGGGGTGTTAAAGTCCCCTACTATGATTGTGTTACTGTCGATTTCCCCTTTTATGGCTGTTAGCATTTGCCTTATGTATTGAGCTGCTCCTATGTTGGGTGCCTAAATATTTACAATTGTTATATCTTCTTCTTGAATTGATCCCTTAATCATTATGTAGTGTCCTTCTTTGTCTCTTGTAATAGTCTTTTTCTAAAGCCTATTTTTTTCTTATATTAGAATTGCTACTCCAGCTTTCTTTTGATTTCCATTTGCATGGAATATCTTTTTCTATCCCCTCACTTTCAGTCTGTATGTGTCCCTAGGTCTGAAGTGCGTCTCTTGTAGACAGCATATATACGGGTCTTGTTTTTGTATCCATTCAGTCAGTCTATGTCTTTTGGTTGGAGAATTTAATCCATTTACATTTAAGGTAATTATCGATATGTATGTTCCTGTGACCATTTTCCTAATTGTTTTGGGTTTGTTATTGTAGGTCTTTTCCTTCTCTTGTGTTTCCTGCCTAGAGAAGTTCCTTTAGCATTTGTTGTAAAGTTGGTTTGGTGGTGCTGAATTCTCTTAGCTTTTGCTTGTCTGTAAAGGTTTTAATTTCTCTGTCAAATCTGAATGAGATCCTTGCTGGGTAGAGTAATCTTGGTTGTAGGTTTTTCCCCTTCATCACTTTAAATATGTCCTGCCACTCCCTTCTGGCTTGCAGAGTTTCTGCTGAAAGATCAGCTGTTAAACTTATGGGGATTCCCTTTTATGTTATTTGTTGTTTTTCCCTTTCTGCTCTTAATATTTTTTCTTTGTATTTAATTTTTGATAGTTTGATTAATATGTGTCTTGGTGTGTTTCTCCTTGGATTTATTTTTGTATGGGACTCTCTGTGCTTCCTGGACTTAACTATTTCCTTTACCATATTAGGGAAGTTTTCAACTATAATCTCTTCAAATATTTTCTCGGTCCCTTTCTTTTTCTCTTCTTCTGGGATCCCTATAATTCAAATTTTGGTGCATTTAATGTTGTCCCAGAGGTCTCTGAGACTTTGCTCAATTCTTTTCATTCTTTTTTCTTTATTCTGCTCTGCAGTAGTTATTTCCACTATTTTGTCTTCCAGGTCACTTATCCGTTCTTCTGCCTCAGTTATTCTGCTACTGATCCCTTCTAGAGAATTTTTAATTTCATTTATTGTATTGTTCATCACTGTTTGTTTGCTCTTTAGTTCCTCTAGGTCCTTGTTAAACGTTTCTTGTATTTTCTCCATTCTGTTTCGAAGATTTTGGATCATCTTTACTATCATTATTCTGAATTCCTTTTCAGGTAGACTGCCTGTTTCCTCTTCATTTGTTAGGTCTCATGGGTTTTTGCCTTGCTCCTTCATCTGCTGTTTCTCTCTCTTCTCATTTTGCTTAACTTACTGTGTTTGGGGTCTCCTTTTTGCAGGCTGCAGGTTCGTAGTTCCTGTTGTTTTTGGTGTCTGCCCCCAGTGGCTAATGTTGGTTCAGTGGGTTGTGTAGGCCTCCTGGTGGAAGGGACTAGTGCCTGTGTTCTGGTGGATGAGGCTCATCTTGTCTTTCTGTTGGGCAGGTCCACGTCTGGTGGTGTGTTTTGGGGTATCTGTGCCTTATTATGAATTTAGGCAGCCTCTCTGCTAATGGGTGGGGTTGTGTGCCTGTCTTACTAGTTGTTTGGCATAGGGTGTCCAGCACTGTAGCTTGCTGATCGTTGAGTGGAGCTGGATCTTGGCATTGAGATGGAGATCTCTGGGAGATTTTCACCATTTGATATTATGTGGAGCTGGGAGGTCTCTTGTGGTCCAATGTCCTGAACTTGGCTCTCCCACCTCAGAGAAACAGCCCTGATGCCTGGCTGGAGCACCAAGAGCCTGTCATCCACATGGCTCAGAATAAAATGGAGAAAAAAAAAGGAAAGAATGAAAGAAGAAGATAAAGTAAAATAAAATAAAAGTTATTAAAATAAAAAATAATTATTAAAAATTTTTTTAAAAAATTATAAAAAAGAAAGAAAGAAGAGAGCAACCAAACCCAAAAAAAAAAAAAAAATCCACCAATGATAACAAGCGTTAAAAACTACACTAAAAAACAAAAACAAAAACGGACAGACCGAACTCTAGGACAAATGGTAAAAGCAAAGCTTTACAGACAAAATCACACACAGAAGCATACACATACACACTCACAAAAAGAGAAAAAGGGAAAAAAAAAAATCGTTGCTCCCAAAGTCCACCTCCTCAATTTGGGATGATTTGTTGTCTATTCATGTATTCCACAGATGCCGGGTACATCAAGTTGATTGTGGAGATTTAATCCACTGCTCCTGAGGCTGCTGGGAGAGGTTTCCCTTTCTCTTCTTTGTTCGCACAGCTCTCGGGGTTCAGGTTTGGATTTGGCCCCGCCTCTGCGTGTAAGTCGCCTGAGGACGTCTTTTCTTCACTCAGACAGGACGGGGTTAAAGGAGCAGCTGATTCGGGGACTCTGGCTCACTCACGCCGGGGGGAGGGAGCGGTACGGAGTGCGGGGCGAGCCTGCGGCAGCAGAGGCCAGCATGACGTTGCACAGCCTGAGGCGCTGTGCGTTCTCCCTGGGAAGTTGTCCCTGGATCCCGGGACCCTGGCAGTGGTGGGCTGCACAGGCTCCCGGGAGGCGAGGTGGGGATAGTGACCTGTGTTTGCACCCAGGACTCTTGGTGGCGGCAGCAGCAGCCTTAGCGTCTCATGCCCGTCTCTGGGGTCAGCCGCGGCTCGCGCCTGTCTCTGGAGCTCCTTCAAGCAGTGCTGTTAATCTCCTCTCCTCGCGCACCAGGAAACAAAGAGGCAAGAAAAAGTCTGTTGCCTCTTCGGCAGCTCCAGACTTTTCCCGGACTCCCGGCTAGCTGTGGCGCACTAGCCCCCTTTAGGCTGTGTTCACGCCGCCAACCCCAGTCCTCTCCCTGGGATCCGACCGAAGCCCAAGCCTCAGCTCCCAACCCCCGCCCGCCCCGGCGGGTGAGCAGACAAGCCTGTCAGGCTGGTGAGTGCTAGTCGGCACCGATCCTCTGTGCGGGAATCTCTCTGCTTTGCCCTCCGCACCCCTGTTGCTGCGCTCTCCTCCGTGGCTTCGAAGCTCCCCCCTCCGCCACCCGCAGTCTCCGCCCGCGAAGGGGCTTCCTAGTGTGTGGAAACCTTTCCTCCTTCACAACTCCCTCCCACTGGTGCAGGTCCCGTCCCTATTTGTCTCTTTTTTCTTTTGCCCTACCCAGGTAGGTGAGGAGTTTCTTGCGTTTTGGGAGGTCTGAGGTCTTCTGCCAGCGTCCAGTAGGTGTTCTGTAGGAGCTGTTCCACATGTAGATGTATTTCTGGTGTATCTGTGGGGAGGAAGGTGATCTCCGCGTCGTATTCTTCCGCCATCTTGAAGCTCCTCTGTCTTTCATGGTTTGAATTTTAAATGATTCCTTTTTGTCTTCTTTCTTAGCATATTTCTTAGCACTTACAAAAATTTTTTTTAATTATTGTTTTTTTTTAGAATTTGCAATATACATTTACGGCTAATCGAAGTCCACTTTCAAATACCTCTATACTACTTCACAGGTAATGTGATTACCTTATAATAACAAAATTATCCTGGACTTCCCTGGTGGCGCAGTGGTTAAGAACCCACCTGCCAGTGCAGGGGACAGGGGTTCGATCCCTGGTCCGGGAAGATCCCACATGCCATGGAGCAAATAAACCCCTGCGTCACAACTACTGAGCCTGTGCTCTAGAGCTGGTGAGCCACAACTACGGAGCCCATGCGCCACAACTACTGAAGCACGTGCACCTAGAATCCACAGTGAGAAGTCTGTGCACTGCTACATAGAGTAGCCCCCCATTGCCACAATTAGAGAAAGCCCATATACAGCAATGAAGACCCAATGCAGCCAAAAATAAATAAATACAATTTTAAAAATAACAAAATTATCATAATTTATCCTTCCTGTCCCTTTTATCATTGCTGTCATTTCTTTCACTTATATATAAGTATACGCAAGCATACATAAACATAAGATATATACATAAACACACATAATCAAATACATTGTGGGTATTGAACAAGCAGTTATCTTGTTTCCTTACTAAGAATAAGGAAAATAAAATTTTAAATTTCATTTATTCCTTCTTCAGTGTTCTTCCTTGCTTTTTGTAGATCTGAGTTTCTGACCTACATTATTTTCCTTTTCTCTAAAGACCTTCTTTTCACGTTTCTTGCAAAGTAGGTCTACTGACAGCAAATTCCTTCACTTTTTGTTTGTCTGAAAAATTCTATTTCTCCTTGACTTTTGAAGGATGATTTCACAGGGTACAGAATTCTAGGATGGTATTTTTTTCTCTCTCTCAACACTTTAAATATTTCACTTCTACCTTGTATGATTTCCAAGGAGAAATTGTATGTAATTCTTATCTTTGTTCCTCTATTGGTAAGGTGTTTTTTTTTCCTTCTGACTTCTTTCTGGATTTTTACTTTATCTTTTATTTTATGTAGCATGAAAATGATATGCCTTTTAAAGTACTGTTCCTACTTGTGTTCTCTGAGTTTCCTGGATCTGTGATTTGCCGTCTGACGTTAACTTGGGGAAATTCTGAGTCATTATTCTTTCAAATAGTTCTGTTCCTTTCTCTCTTTCTTCTCCTTCTGGTATTTTTATTATGCATATATTACACGTTTTGTAGTTGTCCCATAATTGTTGGATATTTTGTTCTCTTTTTTTTTCAGTCTTTGGTCTCTGTGCTTTTCCGTTTTTGAGGATTCTATTGATATATATCTTAGCTCAGAGATTCTTTTCTCAGTCACGTCCAGTCTACTAATAAGCCATCAAAGGCATTCTTCATTTTATATATATATATATATATATATATATAGCTGATTAACAATAACAATGTTGTTATAGTTTCAGGTGCACAGCAAAGTGAATCAGCCATACATATACATGTATCCATTCTCCTCCAGACTCCCCTCCAGGCTGCCACGTAACACATAACATTGAGCAGAGTTCCCTGTGCTATACAGTAGGTCCTTGTTGGTTATCCTTTTTAATATAGTAGTGTGTACATGTCAGTCCCAAACTCCCTAACTATTCCTTCCCTCCCCCCTCCCCCCACCTCCATAACCATAAGGTCATTCTCTAAGTCTGTGAGTCCATTTCTGTTTTGTAGATACGCTCAATTGTATTATTTCTGTTTAGATTCCTCATATAACTGATATCATATGATATTCTCTTTCTCTGTCTGACTTACTTCACTCACTATGACCATCTCCAGGTGCATTCATGTTGCTGCAAATGGCATTATTTCATTCTTTTTTATGGCTGAGTAATATTCCATTGTATATATGTACCACATCTTCTTTATCCATTCCTCTGTCGATGGACATTTAGGTTGCTTCCATGTCCTGGCTATTGTAAATAGTGCTGCAATGAACATTGGGGAGCATGTATCCTTTTGGACCATGGTTTTCTCCAGATATAAGCGCAGGACTGGGATTGCAGGCTCATATGGTAGCTCTATTTTTAGTTTTTAAGGAACCTCCATACTGTTCTCCATAGTGGCTCTACCAATTCACATTCCCACCAATAGTGTAGGAGGGTTCCCTTCTCTCCACACACTCTCCAGCATCTACTGTTTATGGATTTTTTGATGATAGCCATTTTGACTGGTGTGGGGTGATATTTCATTGTAGTTTTGATTTGCATTTCTCTA
The DNA here is from genome assembly GCF_951394435.1 of Stenella coeruleoalba. Classification (NCBI taxonomy): domain Eukaryota; kingdom Metazoa; phylum Chordata; class Mammalia; order Artiodactyla; family Delphinidae; genus Stenella; species Stenella coeruleoalba. Next base: position 29,734,833 of record NC_137165.1, on the reverse strand, counting down.
ATCATTAGCATGTTGCACATCTTTTCATGTGCCTCTTGGCCATCCGTATGTCTTCCTTGGAAAAACGTCTATTTAGGTCTTCTGCCCATTTTTCGATTGGGTTGTTTGTTTTGATGATATTAAACCACATGAGCTGTTTGTAAATTTTGGAGACTAATCCCTTGTCAGTCACATCATTTGCAAATATTTTCTCCCAACCTGTAGGTTGTCCTTTTGTTTATGGTTCCCTTTGTTGTGCAAAACTTTTGAGTTTAATTAGGTCTCATTTGTTTATTTTTGTTTTTATTTCCATGACTCTGGGAGACGGATCAGTAAAGATATTGCTGCGATTTAAGGCATTCTTCATCTTCGTTACAGTGTTTTTTGGTTTTTTTTCCCCAACCAGGGATTGAACCCAGGCCCTTGGCAGTGAAAGTGCAGAGTCCTAACCACTGAACCTCCAGGGAATTCCCTCTGTTGAGCGTTTTTGATCTCTAGCATTTCATTTTGTTCTTTATTAAGAATTCCATCTCTTGGCTTACCTTGTCCATCTGTACTTGCATGCTGTCTACTTTATCCATTAACTCTCTTAGTATATTAATCACAGCTGGGTTTTTTTTGACTTTTATTTAATTTACTTTTTTATACAGCAGGTTCTTATTAGTTATCCATTTTATACATGTTAGTGTATATATGTCAATCCCAATCTCCCAATTCATTACACCACCACCACGACGCCACCACTTTCCCCCCCTTGGTGTCCATATGTTTGTTCTCTACATCTGTGTCTCTATTTCTGCCCTGAAAACTGGTTCATCTGTACCACTTTTCTAGGTTCCACATATATGTGTTAACATACGATATTTGTTTTTCTCTTTCTGACTTACTTCACTCTGTATGACAGTCTCTAGATCCATCGACGGCTCTACAAATGACCCAATTTCGTTCCATTTTATGGCTGAGTAATACTCCATTGTATATATGTGCCACATCTTCTTTATCCATTCATCAATCACAGCTGTTTTAAATTCCCAGTCTGATAATTCCAACATCTCTGCCATGTCTGGTTCTGATGCTTGCTCTGTCTCTTCAAATTGTGTTTTTGCCTTTTGGTATATCTTGTAATTTTTTCTTGCTAGCCAAACCTGTTGTACTAGGTAAATGGTACTGCTGTAAATAGGTCTTTGGTGTGGGAGAAGGGGAAGTGTTCTATAGTACTATTATTTAGGTCTTGGTATTTTAGTGAGCCTATGCTTCTAAACTGTGAACATCACAGTGTTTCTCAGTTTTTTCCTCTTCCCCCTAAGTGGGACAGTATGCTAGAATGGGCTGGAATTGGGTATTTTCCTTTCTCCAGGTCAGTTAGGCTCTGATAAAATCACAGCAGTTTAGGGTCTGGTTAATTAGTTTACCCTGAGGGCAGGCCTTGTTAGGACCAGAGTGCTCTGGTGTATTTCAAAATGATACCTTTTCTCCTTTGCCTGCCAGAAGCTTGAGGGGATTTTCCTCTGATATTTACTGTGGGAAACACGTTGAGCTTTTGGAGATACATTTTACAATATGGTGGGGGCCCTATGACTGGGTTTCCTTGTATTTTTTAACCCTGATAGGTGGTTTCAGCTCCCAAGTCTCTGCTCTGGTAATTCATGATTCCCTGTTATTGCCTGTCTCTCCAACCTTGAGGGCAATGGTTTGCCCTGTGTACTCCCCTCTTTTATGGATTCAAGAAGCATTGATGGGCTTCCCTGGTGGCGCAGTGGTTGCGAGTCCACCTGCCGATGTAGGGGACACAGGTTCTTGCCCCGGTCCGGGAGGATCCCACATGCCGCGGAGCGGCTGGGCCCGTGAGCCATGGCCGCTGAGCCTGCGGGTTCAGAGCCTGTGCTCCGCAACGGGAGAGGCCACAACAGTGAGAGGCCCGCGTACCGCAAAAAAAAAAAAAAAAAGCAGCAGCATTGTTGATTTTTCAGTCTGTTCAGCTTTTTACTTGTCAGGAAGGAACAGCAACTCCAAGCTTCTTACATGTGGAACTGGAAACTGGATATTCATGATTTCATTATCATTCAGTTCAAAATACTTTTTTTTTTTTTTTTTTTTTTTTTTTTTGCGTTACGCGGACCTCTCACTGTTGTGGCCTCTCCCGTTGCAGAGCACAGGCTCCGGACGCGCAAGCTCAGCGGCCATGGCTCACGGGCCCAGCCGCTCTGCGGCATGTGGGATCTTCCCGGACCGGGGCACGAACCCGTGTCCCCTGCATCGGCAGGCGGACTCTCAACCACTGCGCCACCAGGGAAGCCCCAAAATACTTTTAAGTGTCCCTTTCTTCTTTGACTCATCAGTTATTTAGAAGTGTGCTGTTTAGTTTTCACATATTTGGGGGTTTTCCAGATGTCTTTTTTTACTGGTTTTTAATTTAATTCCATTGTGTTTGAGAATATCTTTCCATAGTTTTGAGACAGGAGGGAAGTGGGTAGGGCCCAACCTTTAAAAGAATGACATCGCCATTGAGGATACGACATAAACTGGTTAAAACCAACTAGGCCCAAGATTGCATAAGCTTCAACTTCTGGTAGACAATTAGCCTCGTTACATCCTCATTGTAATGCATTAGCATACTAAGTGCACACCCACAGGCACCATGACAGTTCTAAGGGTGACCATAAAAAGGGCGAAAATTGGGTGGTGGCCCAATTCCTGGAAATCCCCGCCTTCTTCCCCAAAATAGTTGGAATCCTCCTACTCGTTAGCCTATGAAATTACCCAGCCCATAAAAACTGATCACCCCATATTTTGGGGCTGCTGTCATCTTCAAAGATGGCCCACACTCTGTCTGTGGAGTGTGTTTCTCCCATGGCCGCTCTCGCCTTCTGAGACAGACTGCATTGTGCCTATGGAAAGTGTCTCTCTCTCAGTAAACCTGCTTTGAGTTTACTATGGCTGGCTCTTGAATTTTTTCCTGCACGAAGCCCAGGTCCCTCACTTGGTGGCCCATTCCAGGGACTTACCTGAGACACGGGACATGACCATCCTCTTGAGTCCCATTTTCCTACAACAGTTTGAATTATTTTAAATGTATCGAGGTTTATGACTGAGAATATGATCTATCTTGGAAAATGTTACATGTGCACTTGAAAATAATGTGTACACAGCAAAGGAAACCATAAACAAAATGAAAAGACAACCTACGGAATGGGAGAAAATATTTGCAAACGATGCAACCGACAAGGGCTTAATTTCCAAAATATACAAACAGTTCATACAACTCAACAACAAAAAAACCCAGCCCATCTAAAAATGGACAGAAGACCTAAATAGATAGTTCTCTAAAAAAGAAATACAAATGACCAATAGGCACATGAAAAGATGCTCAACATCACTAATTATTAGACAAATGCAAATCAAAACTACAATGAGGTACCACCTCACTCCAGTCAGAATGGCCATCATTAAAAAGTCTACAAATAACAAATTCTGGAGAGGGTGTGGAGAAAAGAGAACCCTCTTACCCTGTTGGTGGGAATGTAAGTTGTTGCAGCCACTATGGAAAACAGTGTAGAGTTTCCTCAGAAAACTAAAAATAGAATTACCATAGGATCCAGCAATCCTACTCCTGGGCATCTATCTGGACAATACTGTAATTCAAAAAGATACATGCACCCTTATGTTCACAGTAGCACTGTTCACAATAGCCAAAACATGGAAACAACCTAAATGTCCATCAACAGGTGAATGGATAAAGAAGATGTGGTACATATATATAATGGAATACTACTCAGCCACAAAAAAGAATGAAATAATGCCATTTGCAGCAACATGGATGCAACTAGAGATTACCATACTGAATGAAGTAAGTCAGAAAGAGAAAGACAAATACCATATGATATCACTTACATGTGGAATCTAAAATATGGCTCAAATGAACCTATCTGCAAAATAGAAACAGACTCACAGACATAGAGAACAGACTTGTGGTTTCCAAGGGGGAGCAGGGTGGGGGAAGGATGGACTGGGAGTTTGCGGTTAGTAGATGAAAACTATTATATATAGAATGGATGGACAACAAGGTCCTACTGTACAGCACAGGGAACTATATTCACTATCCTGGAATAAACCATAATGGAAAACCATAGAAAAAGAATGTCTCTATAACTGAGTCACTTTGCTGTACAGCAGAGATTGACACAACATTGTACATCAACAATATTTCAATAAAAAAAGGACACTAATGTGTATGCTGCTATTGTCGAGTGGAGTGTTCTGTGTCAATTTGTCAAGTTGGTTGATAGTGTTTAGGTCTTTTATATTATGACTGATTTGTGTCTACTTGTATTAATTATTGGGAACGGGTGTTAAAATCTCTAACTAAAACTTTGAATGTATCTATCTTTTCCTTGAAGTTCTATCAGTCTTTTTTTTTCTTTTTTAATAAATTTATTTATTTATTTATTTTGGCTGTGTTGGGTCTTTTTTGCTGCGCATGGGCTTTCTCTGGTTGTGGCGAGCAGGGGCTACTCTTCGTTGTGGTGCGCAGCCTTCTTGTTGAGGTGGCTTCTCTTGTTGGGGAGCATGGACTCTAGGCGCACGGGCTTCAGTAGTTGCAGCATGTGGGCTCAGTAGTTGTGGCACACGGGCTCAGTTGCTCTGCGGCATGTGGGATCTTCCCAGACCAGGGCTTGAACCTGTGTCCCCTGTGTTGGCAGGTGGATTCTTAAGCACTGTGCCACGAGGGAAGCCCTCCATCACTCTTCTTTTTATGTAATTTGAAGCTTTTTTTCCTAAGTGTATAAATATTTAGGATTTTTATATCCTCTTGGTGACTTGACCCCTTTATTATTATGAAGTGACCCTTTGTATCCCTGCTAATATTCTTTGCTCTGAAAACTACTTTGAGTGATATTAATATAGACAATCTAACTTTCTTTTGATTAATGTTAGCGTGACATATCTTTTTTCCATCCTTTTGCTTTTAACCTGTGTCATTATATTTAAAGTGTATTTCTTATAGACAGCATATATTTGGGTCTTGCAGAAATGACAATCTGCTTTTAATTAGTGAGTTTAGACCGTCTGCATTTAATGTAATTGAGCATGTAGAATGGGAAATAATGCTGTGGTCATCTCTGGGGAAAAAAATCTGCCATAATCCTCTGAGTCTTTTCTTTCTCCTGGAGCACTTAGTTTCAGCTTGCCAACACCTGTGTTAATTTACTGTTGTTCTGTAAAAATACTGTTGCTTTACTCTTGAGGATAGGGGAATGTTCATATTAAAAAAAAAAAAAGACTCAGTTTGCAACTTTACATTCATCTTTCCCTATGTAAAAGGTTCACAGACACACACACACAAAGTGTTTGACCTTCAATATCAATACCCATGAATAATATTGGATTATTAATCACCCTCTGATGTTACTGGGACTATCAGATGCAATAACCCTTGAAGTGACACAAAGAGTAGTGTCACCTTTTAAGAGCAAAAAAACTAACTTCTCGAAATGCCACATCAAACAAATGCTTCTTTTAACAGAAATTACTTCTTTTTTAAAAAAGCTCAAAAATGTATTCCCACTTTATAAAGCACTCATTGCTTATCTGTAAGAAATGACACCTCTTTATACAACACTTAAAGAAAAGGCTGAAGGCAATCTGTGCTCTGTTCCCTTTTTGGAAAGTTATTTTTTTAAATCTAAGTTTTCTAATGATGTAGGAAGTGCCAACTATCTTTAGGCAGAAATGGATGCCAGCAATGTCACCTTAAGAAAACTTCTATGAAATGTAAACAAAAAACTTCTGCATTTATTTTGCCGTCGTGGGGTTGCTGCACAATTTTGTACTATTCTGGGAGCAGCTCTTTGCTCTATTAACAGGACCCCACCTGTTAGGTGGAGTGGTTTCTGTTTTGCGTTTCTATCCCTTAATGACTCATAATGAGTCATGACTCTTTACGTCTAGCTGTTTAATACGCCTCAAGTCAGATTTGTTTAACACATTGTAACAATGGCACACAGTGACCTTTCCTTTGTCACCTCTCTGGAAGGTAACCAACTACCAGGAACTAAGTACAGCAGCACTGGTCACTCTTGTACCCTTTTGGGAAATAGCTGTCTTTACATGGGGAAAAGGAAAGAGTAACAGAAGTGATAATTCCCAATCTTACGGCAAGATGGAAACTAAAAGAAGCTGAAAAGTAGAGGCTGGAATTCTATTCCACAGTTATCTTTTCTCTTGTGTATTTTTAATCTTTCCCTTTCCAGTAGGTAGTTCCTTTCCCCTGTGCTGCCAATTATGCCACTACATTTCTTAACAAAGCAACAATATTTAATGAAAAACCCCACCAACTTGCTAAATCTGTTGTAGCCCAAGTGTCTGCCTCTCTAGGTCATGGGTCATCTGCTGCTGCTCCATGTAGGACGGAGCTGCTCCTCTGTTCATGTGCCTGATGCACAGTGAGGCCAAACAAACTGAAATATCGGAGTTTGGGGCAGAGAAAGGTTTATTGCAGGACCAAGCAAGGAGAATGGGTGGCTTGGGCTTAAAAGCCTGGAACTGAGACTTACCTGGTGGCACAGTGGTTTAAGACTCCACTCTCCCAATGCAGGGGGCGCAGGTTTGATCACTGGCCAGGGAACTAGATCCCACATGCATGCTGCAACTAAGAGTTTGCATGCCACAACTAAAGAGCCTGCCTGCCACAACTGAGGAGCCCACCTGCCACAACTAAGACCCAGCACAACCAAATAAATAAATACATATTGAAAAAAAAAAAAAAAACCCAAACCTTGAGTTCCCCAATGGTTTGGGGGCAGAAGTTTTTATAGGCAAAATTTGGGTTGAGGGCTGCCATGGTGTGTGACTTTCTTCTGATCGGTTGGTGATGAGGTAACAGGGTGGTGCTCCAGGGATCTTGTGATCATCCTGAAGTTACCATCCTCCACCATGGTGGGGGCCTTTGTTCACTGCTGTTTCCTAAATACACAGAAAAATGCCTGGGACACAGTAGACAAAACATTTGCTGAGTGTGTGACTGAATTTCAAGGATGCAAACTCCAGTGCCTGAAAGACTCTGCTGTACATTTGGGGGCAGCCAGAGGAATCTATAAAAGAGGAGGAAAGTAAAATTAAAAACCAGACCATAAACACGACTATTCCCAGAGTCCTAGGAAAAAAGGAAAAGTACAGTTTAAATCCTTCATAGGGTCCCCTCGAAGCACTCTAGATACTAGCCTATCTTTTCTGTCCTTGCCCATCCTCTGATTTTACAGTGAAGAGAGAGCCCTTTCTTCAATCTTGCACATAGAAAAATCTCCGTCCCTCTGTAACAGGGAAGAGCCGATTCTGACTCCATGTTGGATCTGTTGCTTTGACTTTAACCTTTGCTTTTCGTTGCCTTTGTTATTATAATCGTACTTAATGGCCTGTCTCAGGGAACCCTGCCCCTCAGCCTGCATGTTAAACTAAAGTGTCTTTGTTCAGCTCACAGGGAGACAATCTGACCCTGCCCACCTGTGAATGGCTGCAGAAAAGAAGAAATTAACACATCCCCTCCCTGATGCTGGCCAAGCCAGGCAAAACTAATGGCCTTTTTACTATACTGCCTCACCTCCTCCCCCTCTCTGTTCTACAAAAAAAACTGGCATCCAGACCCCAATAAGATGGTTTTTGGAGACCCTAGTCTGCCACCTTCTCGGTTCGCGGGCTTTCTGGATAAAGTCGTTATTCCTTGCCTCAACACCTTGTCTCCCGATTTACTGGCCTGTCGTGCAGCAAGCAGAGAGCTTGGACTCAGTAACACCCCTACAGGAAATTCTCACCAACCCCCTCCCCCCAAAGAATTGCTTTTGTCCCCAGATTTAGTTCTCTCCATTTCTCCCCACAGGGCAATTCATAGACACAACATCCTTAGGAGCAAATTTCCTAACATCTAGATGTTTAGTCTGAGTGATTCTCAGCCTTTAGAGGCATTTGAATCCCCTCAAGGACTTGTGGAAACAGATTCCTGGTCTCCACCCCTGAGTTTCTGATTTAATAGGTGTAGGGTGAGATTTGAGAATTTACATTTCTAGCAAGTTCACAGGTGTTGCTGCTGCTGCTGATCTGGGGGCTCCACTCTGAGAATCACTGATCTAGCAGAACACCTCATGGGGTGTCAGCACATACGACCACCTGGGTTTTGCATGTCAAGTTTGTCCCCTTTGAGGTCACCACTGATGTGATGGCAAGAGAATCTGCTCTGCAGGATTCTATGTGGTGGAATCACCCCTTGGTATTGATACAGGTTTTCCCCACTATCTGAAAGTAGAGTGCTCCTATATGGCATAAAGCAAAGAGTATCCTCCTGCTTTCAAATAATTTGAGCTAGATCACTTTGCTTTTACAAAAAATGTACATTAGTACATTAATATGGCAATGGATTTTTTTCATAGTACGTTAATATGGCAATGGATTTTTTTCATAAAAGCGAAAATCCTCTGTGGATGTCTCTCGGTTGTTGAAAACAGGGACTAAGGTAGGTGTTTTGTAAAAGCAAAATAGTGTAATGTGAACTTTCAGAAAGTGGGAGATACCTGTAATCTCATCTCTTTGGCTTGCATCATACTTCACAGCTTCTTTCATTTCCTGGTTATTTGTCACCTTGTCCTCTGTTGATTCTACTTGTCCACTCCCCCATAAAGGGGAGCGTTTTCTTCAAAATCCGGGAGCTCTGCTATTATCACCTGACTATTCTGCTCTCCAAGAATGCGCCCTCTTCTTCTTCATCATCATCATCATCATCATCACAGCTGACATTTATTTCCACTGACTGTGTTCCTATGTTCCTTATAATATACCACACTTGACATAAACATGTCAGTTAGGATGTTACTTTTGGTGGCCATGAACAAAATACCCAACTTTAAAAAATAAGGAAAGTTTTCATCTCACATACCATCATATACTCCCAAGGAAGGGCAGTTCCAGGATTGGCTGACTCAGTGCCGCAACATTGTCATCAATGGGTCTTTCCAACTTCCCACACTGCCATTCTTGCCCTGTTGGCTTTGCCCTCATTTCTGCTTACCTCCTGGTTTAAAAAAATGACCTCAGTGGTTGCAGGTATCCCACACAGTCATGACACCATCTCTTTCTCTCTGTATCTCCTTTTTTTTTTTTGCGGTACGCAGGCCTCTCACTGTTGTGGCCTCTCCCGTTGCGGAGCACAGGCTCCGGACGCGCAGGCTCACCAGCCATGGCTCACGGGCCCAGCCACTCCGCAGCATGTGGGATCTTCCCGGACCGGGGCACGAACCCGTGTCCCCTGCATCGGCAGGCGGACTCTCAACCACTGCGCCACCAGGGAAGCCCTCTCTGTATCTCTTTTTAAGAGCCAGGCAGTCTTTTCTGGAGGTACCCCAGCAGATCTCCCCATTATGTCTCATTGACTAGAACTGGGTCACATGTCCACCTCCAGCTGCCAAGAGAATGGGATTACCATGTTGGTTACCCCTGAGTTGGGGTGAGGTCACCTTCTCCGAGTACTTGGCTGTCATTTGGGGGCACAAGGAAGAAGAGGGAAATGATGATTGGTTGGTTGGTTGGCTTTGAACATAAGAACAGAAACTTATGTTCTGGTTATCTACTGCTGTGTAAAAACACAAAAATAACATTGGTTTTGCTCTTGACTTTGTAACTTGTGTAGGGTTTGCTTGGAACAGCTCATTTCTGCTCCACTTGGCGTCTGTGGTGGTGGCTTGAAGGCTGGGCTGTAATCGTCTTCAGGCTGACTCACTCACACACCTAACAGTTAATGCTAGGGGCTTTTCCTGGCAGCAGATATATTTTCTCTATGCAATATTGAAGAAAGGGCTGAGTCCCAAGGGCAAGTGTCCCAACAGCCAGGCAAAAGTCATATCACCTTTTATGACGAAGCCTCAGAAGACCCCGATTTCTGCTGCATTCCCTTCATTGGAAACAGGTCACTAAGGCCAGTCCGTATAAGTGGAATTAGATTTCACTTTTTGATGGGAGGAGTATCAAGAAATTTGTACACCATAACATGTACTACCGGATTAAATCCTCCAAGCAGCCCTGTTCTATTCTTCGTTTTTTTTATAGATGAGGAAAGAGACTCATGTTAGAACCTTGAAAACATTACGCTAAGTGAAATAAACCAGACACAAAAGGACAAATAGTGTATGAATTCCACTTCAATGAAGTACTGAGAATAGGCACATTCACAGAGACAGAAAGCAGAACAGAGGTGACCAGGGGCTGGAAGAAGGATAGGGAGTTATTGTCTCACGGGTTTGGAGTTTCTGTTTGGGATGACGAAATGTTTCTGGGAATGAATAGTGGTGATAATTGCACAACACTGCGAGTGTACTTAATGCCACCAAATTGCACACTTAAAAATGGCTACAATGGTAAGTTTTATATTATGTGTATTTTACCACAATTAAAAAGAAAAAGAGAGAGATCAGGTTAACATTCTGGCAGATTGTGTCCTCCAAAAATGGCCACAGCAGTCTTTCCAGGACAGCATGCTCTTCCAGAACCTTCCTCCCCACCCCCAATAGAGGCTGTCTGTTTCTCCTCTTGTTGAAACCGGGCAGGGCTTTGTCACTACCTTGGTGAATAGAATATGGTAGAAGTGACACTGTGTGACTTCTGAGGCTGGGGCACAAAGGAGTAGGGCTTCCGCCTGGCCCTCCCTCTCAGGATGCTTTCCTGGGAACTCAGACACCATGCGTGAGCAAGCTGCAGCCCCAGCTGACAGCCAACAGCACCTGCCAGATGGGTGAGTTTTCCACCGATTCAGTCCCCAGCCTTCGAGCTGTTCCAGCATATGCTGGGAGGAGGATCTGACTCATGTGAAAATGTACGGAGGCCTGCCCTTGTTGCAGATTCAGGAACAAAATAAATGTTGCTATTTTAAGCCACTTCGTTTTCAGGTAATGTGTCACACAGCCATGGTGACTGGAACACATACCTAGTGAGTGACAGAGCCAGGACCTGAACCCAGGACCTGGAGCTGAAAGTCCAACACTCAATATGCCCCACCTCTCTGTGAATGACACAAAAACCTATGCCTGGGCTTCCCTGGTGGCGCAGTGGTTGAGAGTCCGCCTGCTGATGCAGGGGACACGGGTTCGTGCCCCGGTCCGGGAGGACCCCACATGCCGCGGAGCGGCTGGGCCCGTGAGCCACGGCCGCTGGGCCTGCGCGTCCGGAGCCTGTGCTCTGCAACGGGAGAGGCCGCAGCAGTGAGAGGCTCGCGTACCGCAAAAAAACCCAAAACAACAAAAAAAACCTATTCCTGTAGTCTGGCCAGTACATGAATGTCCTGATCTAACTTTATAGTCTATGTATCTAGTACCAAGTGTATCTTCTATTCCTGAAAACTAGCTCCTGCCACCACCCCCCAGCCACTGCCACCCCCAGTGTAGAGGAACAGCTCCATTCCCAGGCATGAGATCATGGGAAGCCTATAAGGAGCCGGTACAAGGTCATCTTCTGTTCACGTCCTTATACCCCGTGGGAAGCTGTCATGAGCCAGTTTCCCATTTCTCTGGGGTTCTGGTGAGAACTGGGCTTCAGAATTTCAAAACCACTTCCTCCAATCTAGAATTAGCTCCTTAGCAATGGGGTGTCCCCTAACTCACATTGCAGTCACTGCCTCTTTGGGTGCTGTACAGAAACCATGGGGAGTTGGCACCTTTGGCTTATTGTAACTTTGCTACTTGTAAAAATGGCTGCTTATAACTTTACTGGTTGAATCAGTCAGGTGCTGGCCTTGGCCTTGTACGTGTGAACCTGATACCCAGCAGTTCCCCGTTTGTATCAGTCACATCAATATTTGTTGAACAAATTCACTTTTCCAAGGTTCAAAATCTTGAGAGACGAGTTAATCCTTTCTTCAAGGTATCCTTCATCCAGATCTGTCAATTCTTCCTCTATAAATATTCTCATTTCTGCCTCTATTTCCGTGTCTGTTGTCTCTACCTAAATTCAAACCCTAGTCTGCTTGCTCCTGGATTATAGTAAAACTAGGCTTCCTGTTTCCAATCCATCCCCTTCCGATCCATCTTCCGCAGTACTTCTAGAGTAATCTTCTTAAAATGCCATTTATAGATGGTACCATATGGTTCACAGACTTAAAGCTGACATCTTTAGCTCCTTGTTCAATGCTCTACAACTTGGTCTTCTGTTATTTCTCCAAATTCATCTTCTACTAATCTTCTATATCAACATTTGCTTCTCGGGACTTCCCTGGTGGCGCAGTGGTTAAGAATCCGCCTGCCAATGCATGGGTTCGATCCCTGGTCCGGGAAGATACCACATGCTGCGGAGCAGCTAAGCCCGTGCGCCACAACTCCTGAGCCCACGTACCACAGCTACTGAAGCCAGCGTGCCTAGAACCCGTGCTCTGCAATGAGAAGCCACTGCAATGAGAAGCCCAGGCACAGCACAGAAGAGTAGCCCCTGCTTGCCGCACCTAGAGAAAGCTTGCACACGGCAACAAAGACCCAACGCAGCCAAAAATAAATTAATTAATTAAAAAAACAAAACAGAAAACACACAAAAATATTTGCTTCTCTCCAGCTTGGCCAACACTATGTCCTTTGAATATGCCAGAATGGAATTTCCCTTGAGGCTTAGCCTAATGACACTTCCTTTCTTCCTGAAGCATCCCTCCACTGCCAGCTCTTCTGAACCTGTATACCCTTGAGTTCTCTGTAGTACTCAGTGGGCTTGTGGATGAGTCAGAATACAAAATGACTGAAGATGGCAGAAGATAACTAGAAAGAGCAAGTTCATTGCCAGTCAATACTAAATGTGTCTGAGGAATCCAGCTAGGACTGGTTCTTGGTACAGAGGTTCTTAATTGGAATCTAGGAGGCCCCTGAAGTTCATTGCAAAATCCTGCTGAATGTGTATAGCAACATGTGTATGTGTGTCCATAACTATAATCAGCTTCTTACAAAGGTCTGCTTGTGGCCCAGTAAAGGCTAAGAACCCCTGACCTAGACAGAAGGTGACATAACTTAGTGAAAAAAACAAGCAACCACCCCACTAGATTTTAGAGTCACAAGACTGGATTGGTATCTTATCCCAGCTCTGTGTGACACTGGTATGTCACTAACCTTTCTGAATCACAGTGTACTCATTTGGAAAATTGAAATTATTATCTGCTCTGCCTAATCAATTGGGTTTTTGTGAGGAATAAAGAAAATATTTCATATAAAATTGTTTTATAAATGATGAAATGCTCTACAAATATGTTATTATGCTACTTAATTCCAGACCATATGGTTCTTAGCTTATATGTTCCAGTTTACATAATTTCTTACCTCTCTTGAAATAATAGTTCCTTACTAGTCTTATTTCCTCCTCCTGTTGTCTGGGTGTTTCATTGGTCCGGAGTCCACTGCTATTACCTGTATCATGGTCACAAGCTTTGGTATCAGATACTAAAGGTCACTGCTCCTTTTACCAAATTAAAGCAAGCCTCTTGCAACATGTTACTCGAGTTTATTTTTTTCTAAGGAACAGAAACTCACTGCAGCTCGGCCCCTCCTCTCCCAGTGGAAGAAAGCATGTTATTTAAAGCAGTGCTTCTTAAACCATCTGTAGTGAAAAATCAGGTGGTTTTTTTGTTTTTGTTTTCTAAATTTTATTTATTTTTGGCTGCATTGGGTCTTTGTTGTTGCATGCAGGCTTTGTCTAGTTGGGGCGAGCGGGCGCTACTCTGTGTTGCGGTGTATGGGCTTCTCATTGCGGTGGCTTCTCTTGTTGTGGAGCATGGGCTCTAGGCATGAGGGCTTCAGTAGTTGCAACAGGTGGGCTCAGTAGTTGTGGCACACAGGCTTAGTTGCTCCACAGCATGTGGGATCTTCCAGGGCCAGAGATCGAACCCGTGTCCCCTGCACTGGCAGGTGGATTCGTAACCACTGTGCCACCAGGGAAGTCCAAAATCAGGTGTTTTGTTTCTTTCTTCTTTAAAAAAATTCTAATACACTGTAAAAAATTAATAAACAGAAACCTCAATTAAAAAGAGTCAGGAGACAAGAATGAGGAACTCTCAAACCCTGCGATGATAGTATGGCCCAACAGGAAGAAGAAATATTCCTCTTCTTTCCTGGCGAGGACTGAGCCAATGAAAAGCCATGGAATCTTTGTTTACTACAGCCCTCCCAACTTCCTTTTCCCCTCTATAAGAGTGCTCCTTCCCTTGCATGTGGCTTGCTATGGTTATAGACCTTGAATTACAATTCTTTGCTGATCATGGATAAACCTATCTTTGCTGGAGTACTATTTGGCAGTCTATTGTTTTAGGTCAACAGCATCATGTATCAATATTTTTATAAAATAAAGAGAAAAATGACATAAAGAGACATACACAATACAAGCTACATTTTTATTAGGATTAGATCCAATAGTCAACTGACAAAATAGCTATGCAAATTTCTAAACTCTTACTCTCAGTTTCCGTACTTATTTCCAGGTGGATTGGAAGAAAACAGTCTGTGGGCCATACTCTGAGGAGGACAGATTTAAAGGTTACAAAAGCATTTTGTGAAAACGAAGCCCAGTGGATAATCTGATTGCTTGCTGGTCTGTGGATGGGCTTCCTGGGTCCAATCAACTACAAGGGAGGAATGGTCACATGGTCTAAACATGGCTGTAGGGGTGGGAACATTTTTCCTTCTTGGTTCTTCAGTTGGTCTAATAATTAAATTGATATAAGACAGATTAACGGGAAAACAAACAAAATTATGTACATGTGAGAGCCCCGTAAAGATATGAAGACCCAAAGGACAGCCAGGTAATTGAAACTTCTGTAACGTTCTGAGCCAAAGAAAGGGGTAGGGATCTGAGGGTACAAAGGGGAGGAAGGCCATTCCTAGGAAGCTAGAGGAGGTGTTTGAAAAACAAAGGTTGTCCTGTTATGCTGATGTTTCTTAGGTAATGAGGTATATCTGATAACAGCTCTCTTCTGGTACGGGCTCTTTTCCAATGTAAATTTAAGCAATTGAGGGGGAAGTAAAGAACTTTCCCTGAATCTACTGTGTTTTTGACTACCTTTAGCCCAAACTAAAACTCATGCCAAAGTGGCTATTTTGGGGTAAGAATTCTGCTCCCGTTGATGGCCGTTGGCAGAGCCTTGGCTGGAGCACTTCCCGGGAATGGGGCCTGAGATGTACGCAGACATGCTGTAGGAGCACACACACAGGCCCTGGCAGCACACAGCCCTGCTGTTTGCCAGGGCTGGTCTCCGAGTGCAGCGCCTCAGCAACTTCATTTGTTCAAAACTCCTGGGTGAAAAAAAAAAAAAAAAAAAAAACTCCTGGGTGCCCGCCTATGCTGGAAATTGGAGGATGAGTATAATTCCCTGAAGAGTAAGTGTTCCATAACACATAGAACAGAATTTTCAAAAAGACATGCAAATGCTCATTAATTTGAATGCAAAATGACCAAGGTGAGCAACCTGTCCTCAAGAAGCTCACAGCGTACACAGCTTTGTCATAGATGAATTTACCTTCTGTCTACTCACACGTGATAAAAAGTTTTCATTTTCTAGTTCCACAACGGTACCAAAAAAATTAAATTTCTATTTATAGGCAATGTTTCACACTTTCAGTTCATTAATCTCTGAATTCCTTCCATGTATGTGATCAGTTTCCTTGTTGAAGGCTGTATCATAAGCCCTAGCATTCCTAGTGTCCAGCACAATGATATATCTGCCTATATTCAACTTTTTTTTATACTGTTGGCGGTGGTTGTGTTGATGATGAAAAAGCAGCAGGGATGAGGACCCGGGATTAACATCCAGCCCTGAGTTACCGATCTGTGAAATGGAGTTCATAATGTCTACCTCACAAAATTGTAGATTATAATGAGATAAAAGTAAATAAAACATCTAGCATAACACCCAAGTGCCCAAGCTGTAATTTAAGAAGTAAAAACATGGGGTGTTCCCTGGTAGTCCAGTGGTTAGGGCTCACCACTTTCACTGCCATGGCCCGGTTTCAATCCCTGGCTGGGGAACTAAGCAAAGGGTGTGGCACGGCCAAAACGGGAAAAAAAAAAAAAAAAAAAAGAAGTCAGAACATGGAACTGTCAGGGGCTATTTAGTTAATAGCCTTCTTGGGAACTTCTGTAGATATCACCGCCAAACGTGATAACTCATGTTTAAAATTATGATCAAGAAAGGGTGCATTACGCTTGGCGCTGTCTGTTTAAAA
Source organism: Stenella coeruleoalba (assembly GCF_951394435.1). Classification (NCBI taxonomy): domain Eukaryota; kingdom Metazoa; phylum Chordata; class Mammalia; order Artiodactyla; family Delphinidae; genus Stenella; species Stenella coeruleoalba. Next base: position 29,718,634 of record NC_137165.1, on the reverse strand, counting down.
AAAAAAAAACAGGCAAATGAGCAGTGAATTTTAAGTTATTTCAAAAAAAATTGTAAAAACACAATTCTAACATGACAGAATGAAGCTGGACTGCACTTTTTCCTCTAATGAAATGAATAAAAATGTTATTTGCCACAAAACGTCATATGAAATCCAGATCACAGCTGTTAAACCATAAAGCTTTCTAAAAATTCAAATGGAAGGAAGTGCAAGTTTCTGCCAAGTATAAGATGCCTTCACTTTTCCCTCCCATTACAATCATCATATAAGCCTGTGGGAGGCTACAGGCAATTAGCTGCCAACCTGTACTTTAAAATTAGGTTTCATACAAAAAGCCCGCAGTTCTACCCTTCCTAGAAAGATGAGCTCTGTGCTCCTGGACCTGCTTCCCTGCGGTCAGGTGCTCTAGTTTGCCCAGTTCCACCACCCCCACCTTCGTCACCTGCCTCTCTCCTCTAAGCACCTGAGTCTGCAACCTCTCCACTGGCATAGCTCCCACTTTTATAAAGAACTGGGGGGCTCAAGCAGAACAAATAACTTGCCTAATGTTAAACAGTGGTAGAGGATGGGTTTTCAACCTAGATATTTCAAATAAATTCTCTTCTCTTTCCACTGTAACAACTGAAAATGAGATGAATGCACCTCATTTACTTGACTTCCTTTACTGGTCTACTCTGCCACAAGCCAGTTGCTAAGTATGTATATTTTCCTTTCCGTCCAAACTTATCTGACCCAGAACTTGCCACACATTGTAATTTCTGTTCTGCTGTAGGCCAAGGACCATCTTCTGTGAAAGTAACTCAAAGCCGTCTTCTCATGGTTGTGTCAAAAAAAGCAACACAGGATCATACTTTTCAAGTGCTGCACTTTAATTTTATTAAAAAACAAGCAAACATCATCAACGTATCAAATGCTTTAATTCACATTTCTCTGTCTGTAGGCATTGACCACAATACAGACCCAACACAACAAAAGCAGTTAACACAGGGTAATTAGTGATAGGGACATAGTACTGAGGCCAAGGGGGGAGAAAGTACATGAGGCCAGCTGGCTGCTCGAGCGGACCCGTCACAAGCGTCCTTGACACTGTGGGTTCACAGAGCCGATCCAGTCAGTTCACCTGCAGGTGATCAGGGCCAAGGATCTGGCTGCTCTAAACTTGCACAAAACAGAACTAAAACCAGAGCGCCGACTTATGTGCTGGGCTCATTCAAGCTGATCAAATTTGAGAAGAAGACTGCTGGCAGAGCCCAGAACTGGAGTAATGAGAACAAAAGTTCTTAGGAGCCACTGTCACCCAAGTACACAAAGCGCCCTTCCTTACTCTAGGAATCTGCTCAGATAGCCCAACCTTCTCATCCAGTCAGGTTGTCCCTTTGCCTGGACAATGTCAGAGGAACAAGGAAAGCAATCTAACTTTCCAGCTCTCTTTTCCACATTCCGAGTCAGTCATCAAAAAGTACCACGTGATGGTGATTTCCTGTAGTTTATCTTGCAAGCCGCATTCTGCTTTGACACTTCCTTTATCGGTGAGGTAGCTCAGGGCATCTTTGCAGAGACTGAAGTGTCCTAGGTCTACTATCAGCAGTACACGTCGATTTATAGCTTCTAGGTGACTTAGTTTCTGCAGACATTTCTGTAGGTGACTAACCTCAATCATTTAAGTTCTGTGAACTTCTGTATTAGAGGGTGACATTTTGTGATTCTTTCTCCAGAACCTTAGAATGCACCTTTTTGAGACCTGTGGGCCTCATGCACTGACTGCACAGTCAGGGCCATGGGGGTAAGTGTGTGTGTGTGTGTGTGTGTGTGTACTTACGTAACTAAAATTAAATACACAGACCATTTCTATACTTTACTAAAATTAGAAGTACAAGGAACAGAGGCTAAGTCAGTGCTTTACTATTCAACAAAATGCCTTCAAAATTTGTGAAATAGCCATATTCCAAGTGGCCCTATTCCAGGCAGCAACTGAGACATCCAAAATATTCTTTTTACAAAAAAACACGAGGTTTCTGGATATGTAAAAATCACTAGAAAATTAACCAGGTGACAGAGTCATTATAGTGGCTTCCGAACTCTTTGAAAGAAAATAGTGGAAACTATTTTCTTAAAAAAAGGAAGTGTTTTATCTACTGAAATCTGATCTGAAGCAGCACCCCGGCGTGGGGAGAAAGCAGAAGCCCCAGTGGGCTCCACTCCACTGGCCCCTGAAGCACTGCTTGTCCTCCAAGACTCCATGGATCATAGCCCAGAACCTATAGTTCCACAGAAAAATCTGAGGCTACCAATTTTTATGTAACAGAGTTTATCAATTTGCATAGGATACGAACCAATTTTTCAGAGAGTTCCTTTAGAAGATAGATTTTGGGGGAAGAAAGCAGTTAGTGGAGTGAAGGAAAAACACATTTAAGAACATCCAATTAATTCAAAATTTCTGCATAGTATCTAGCCGGCAAAAGCCCTGGGTGAACACACGAGGTACAGACGAGTAACTTTAAAATTTCAGTGCGCATCAGAAGCATGTGAGGTGCCTGTTAATGAAACCAGAGATGCCGAGGTCCCACCTCCAGAGACCCCAATTCCTCAAGTCAAGGGCTGGTTGCTGGGCTTAGGCAGCCACACTGTCAAACAGCTCCTGAGGTGATTCTGATGCTGCGGACAGACTGCAGAGTATACTTGGAGAAACAGGAGATAAGCCTTCAAGGGAAAATTTGAGAAAGGCAGGGGCATACTTCTAAAAAGCAAAACCAAAACCACCTCTTCTGTCTTGTTGCTGAGAACACACTTTCATTCAGATTGGGATAGAGTAACAACACTGTTTTTTCTTTTTAAATTTCTAGATTTTTAAAGTAAATCTACCTATGTTCCATTGTCCCAAATTAGGTAGAATTTTTTAAAAGTCTGAATATAAAGTGCTGGTTCTTGTTTCAGTGTTATCGTTTTGAGGGGAAAACCACACAAAGCTTACAAATTACGTATTCAGATCCACAGGAATCTGTAAATTAACACCACCTTTACAGTTTCCTAAGTGAGCGCAAATTTAAAATTCCATAATATACATTAAATACAATTTTACTTTATATTACAAATGCACACTAGTTTTCTTTTGACATACTGGTAGTATTCATTTTTACACAAAAAGAACTGTTTACAATTTCTGAGTCACAGTATATTTTCCAACTCTAGGTAGGCAAACATATACTACATGTTTTTTGACACACACTAAAAAAAAAAATAATAATTTTGACTATAAAATTTTATAAACATTAGCTACATTAAGGGGTCACAGCTAATTGTTGCAGAAAACCTAAAGCACATTTAAGATCATGTAATCTTACCATTAGACAACTTGTATTTTAAAACACAAGTCAGTTTGATTTCTATTGAATATAACAAAGCACTGAAAATTATCTCCATCTACTTATGGGATCCCTAAGAGCTGCCAGGTATTCAGTATTTAAGTGACTAAGTTTGCGAGGAGTTAGGAATGCATTAGAACAGTAAAAGATGAGAGAAACCTGAAAACAGACATGAAGACATGCTTTACTACTCTTCTTCCTGAGAATTTAGAAGTTACTTTTTTTTTTTTTTTAATCCAGACAGTTTAAAAGGGAACAGAAAAATCCTGTGGCAAATGATGTTTTGTAAAGTGTGGAATCCCTGGTAATGTCAACAAATATACTCTAAATATATAACGTGCAAACATGAGTCTTATAAATTGTACTTATTTAAAACAAGGCACATGCCTACACATTTATTTGAAATGCCGAGTAAATGTGCCCAAAAAGTTAGTGAAGTTTTAAAAAATAAGATAGTATGTTTTATGATATGGTATTCTGAAATAACTTTCCTAAATAAAAATTAAGTCTGAATGAGTGAATACAGTAATAGGTAAACTTTGTGCAGGGTCAAAGCAGGGAAAAAACTTCACTGGATTATGAAAACTGAAAAAACAATTTGTTTTTAAATAAATGAGGGTGTTGTATATAAATCTGTTCAAAATCAAATGTAACATTATAGTTACAGTTTTAAAAATTAAAAAAATGATAAGTTATTTTGATTATTTTAATTCTGATATCCCATATTAAATATTTACTTTGATGCTATAATTAGCACTATGAATTATAGATAAAATATAGCCTAAAGCAAAGTGAATTTAACAGTATATTTGTAAAATGTGATATTTGTAACAATTTTGACCATGAATTAAACAATGAAGCTCATTATACTCAAAACATGATCAGCCCCTTGAAAGAAAATCTACAAACTCTCCCACCACCGCAATAGGTAACCTACCATGAATGGTATATGAATAAGGTGGAAACAGCTCTGCTCACAAAATCTTAAGAATACTAGAATTCAGCTGCTCCCACTGAGACCTGGAAGAGGTTAATTTAAGCAAAATAAAAGCATTCTGATGTAATGTACTGACTACTGTATACACTACTTAGTTGTTCCTTCAAGACATGGCCTGGGCCTGAAGGTGACTGAAATTTAAGTTTCTGGCAATTCATAATAGATGACAGATTCATAATAGACCCTTAAGGGGAGCTAACGGTGTTTGGGGGCATACATTCCAATCCTTCAGAGATTAATGTCATAAAAGACCACCAAGCCCACAAATGGGCCATCTGTCCTAAAACACCAGGCTGGAGGCCCCGTGGGGCGGCCCCACGGCAGGACCTGAGGGAGTAGGTTGGGGAGCAGCAGAGGGGCACCCTCGGCATATTTCTGAAGAATGAGAATATCTACATAATATATCTGTCACGAGAATTAAATCATGGGTTTCAACTATTACTTAGGCTACACTTCTGATTGTGAGTAGCAGAATTCATGTGATCAATTTAACTTATTAAATAAAGCAATATATTGTAAACACTAAACACAGGTATACGACAATGAAGAAAATAAATAAGTAAAAAAATATATATCTCTCATTTTAAAATAAATATGATATAAACATCTTAGCAGAGGATTCCATATCCACTTCCCCAAGGGGAAATTCTGTTAAGTACTTTGGATATAAAAGACTACTATATTTCAAAATACTACCGGACCACTAAATTTTTAAAACTTATCAATTAACACTGAACATTTTTGGGCAGTTAATCTGACTGGTAAATTTTCTTTAGTACATTTTTTTCAATTGTTGACACTGTCTTTTAATCAAAAGAGAAGTCGGTGAACCATCCAGCTTTAAACCTGTAACTTTTTCTTTTCTTTTCTTTTTTTGGCCACTCCCCCTGCAACGGAAGCGTGGAGTCTTAACCACTGGACCACGAGGGAAGTTCCAAAACCTGTAACTTCCAATCCAAAGTGCTCTGAATGTTAATTTTGCAATTCACCTAGGTGGTTCTCTTCTGGCTACACTGGGATAAAACAAGATGCTGAATTTCAGCTCAACTTGGTCATTAACAGAGTTAACCAAACAACATTAGGGGGTCTGAAAATGTTCCTAAAATAAAATTTAAAATAAAAAATCTGAGTGTTGTCTTCCTTTTACATGTCTCCTTTTGGGGTTCCTGGAAACAGATCTTTATGGATCCACCCGGTGCTGGGCTGTAGGAAATCTTAAGAGGCTTGCTGCAGGGAGGATGTCCAGCATGAACCATGCCAGTTTGACACCAACTATCTCCTTTCAAAAACGCAAGTAATTTTTAAAACGTTATGGTGTCACCACAGTAAAAATTAAGATGGAAATGATTTTCCCACCCGCATCTTGTTGCATGTACGTGTCCATCAACTGTGTGGCTCAAGAATAAGGAACGAGTGC